>NC_045630.1:39328749-39953749 GCF_009829155.1 Mustela erminea | reverse complement strand
AAGATAGTCATGCCATTAATTAATAAAACTACTATTTCAATTAGGTTATTAAAAATAACCTAAATGGGGTGCCTGGGTGGCTCATTGGGTTAAAGGCCTCTGCCTTCGGCTCAGGTCATGGTCTCAGGGTCCTGGGATCGAGCCCTGCATCGGGCTCTCTGCTCAACAGGGAGCCTGCTTCCCCGTCTCTCTCTGCCTCTTTGCCTACTTGTGATCTCTGTATGTCAAGTGAATAAATAAAAAATTTAAAAAATAATAATAACCCAAATGTTCAAAGCCTTCATCTATTTGCTATCAAAAGGGAGTGTTCCACATATCTGAGAGCTGGGAGCACAATTACACGTATTTAGCCACTGTAAGTTTAGTGAGTCTCAGAGCCTGTTTTCCTTAATATAATATGAGGAATTTTGTCAATCATAGGAAATTTGAGGGAAGGGGATTAATCCACAAAGGCAGTGTTGGCTCCCAAAATGCTAACATACATGTGTGCACAGTGGGAAGAGAGTGTAAAACTTCTGTTGTGTTTTAAAAGTTTAAAGTTTAGTATGAAGATCAACCCCATGTCATTAATGGAGAAAGGAAGTCTCTGGTGAATTCAGTAAAATAAATCAAGCAAAAGCTACCTAATCACCACACCACGGACCGGTTCATTGATGTACTTGTACACATTTTAGAATGTTTCTGTAACTTTGAATCTGATGCTCTGCAATCTCAAATTTCCTCAAGTGTATGTGACATATTGACATTAACTTTCTCCCCCGTTAGTCATGTGTCTGCTAAGCCAGTGTGCACAGAGTAGCAGAGTGAGCCCAAGTGAATCCGGGTCATGTCCCAAAGTCCACCCAGAAAATAAATTCCCTTAAGCCCCGCCCCTCACTGCCAAGTCTACTGCCTTGGCCTCGGAGGACTTGAACAGCAGTGGGGAATGTGTGAGGTTTTCCGTACACTTCCTAGTGTGCCAGCCAACAGGGTCGTTCATGCCTCTTCAGTCATACTTCCTCGGCAGCCCCTAGGGCATCACCTCAGGTGCTGAAGCACAGAGAAGAAATTTATGAAAAGAAAGCTTATTGTTATATGGACGATATTGAGGAAAATACTGATAATCTTTTAAAATATATGTATCCTTGAAGAGAGAACATGTATGTCTGACCTAAGAAGATCAACAAACTTACAGTCTAAAAAGTGTTTCTTACAGTAATTTTTTAACCAAATACCAAGATTCCCTAATTTAAGGGTAAAAAAGAAAATAATACTGTGCTTGTCTGCATTTAACCTAATTGAAAGGGAGAAAACCACATCGATTAGTCACATTCAGTATTTTCTTTTTCGAAAATTCAACTGCTGTCATAGACTAGGATAATGTTACAGAGATAACGTTGTGTTATTTAGATAAATGAGTCTCTATAGAGAAATTAAGATGATGAAAAACAAAGCAAATATATTTAATATGTCTGGTAATAAAATCTATTTATCTATCAACTGTAGTAATGGTAGGTAGTATTTTAAAACCTTTTTAAACACGGGAAATACGTCCAAAGGAAGATGAATCCTTATAACTAATTAACATTGCAAAGTTAGCCAAAGCTATCTGTTTTATCTTTTCAGGGGTTTCTGGTTGTTACTTGACAAGACATTTTATGGAGGGGAAACCCAGACAATGTTTTCTAGGGCCAAATTTGTAGCCCTAGAAAAGGAAAAAATTAGGACACGAGATGTGGCAGATCTCTACAGAGTGTTGGATTGGAAAACATCCCTGTAAGAGGACAAAAATCAGTTGTAGCTAATTTGCTTAGCATGGCCTCAGTTTCATTTAATATCTTTTTGTTTCATATAGGGATCTTGGCAAAATTTGCAACGAATCCATAAAGGAAACTGAAAGCAGTTTGATCTTCATCTTCAGTGACAGTCCCACAAAAGTTGAAGAAATATGTTCTGTCTCCAAAGAAGAGTACAGTTGTGCTCTAAAATTAAAATATGATTAAGGTATGACATTTCTTTTAATTCAGTTGCAATGCTTTGTTCTTTCCATTACAGATGATTTCTTCTTTTTTCCCCTCAGTCTCTCTCTTCCTTTTCTTCCTCTCATTAGCAGATTGTCTTTTATAATTGATGTTGTTTACTGTCCTTTCATCAAATATATGCCACATCACTTAGGCGAGCCATCCGAAAGGGCACCTAAATACACATTAGAAGGTTCTGGGAGCCATGAGTCGCTTTGACCGCCTCATCAGGGAAGTTATAATAAGCATCTTGATGTCACTGAGTGCAATGCCATATTCAAATAATAGCCTTCATCTTTACCCTCTTTAAATATAAAAGTAAACCTTGAAGTCTTTGAAGGACCCAACCAAACAACACACAAATGAAAATAGACCAGTGAGCCTTTGGGGGGAAAAATCCTTATGTAAAATCTGTAAAAAATCTTAGCAGTTTTTCAAGAAAGACCTCTAGGTAAATGATGGCTGTGAAGGAGACACATGTTCATCTCAATTTTATGAGGAGTATTATTGTGGGCCCTCTATACCAGTTTTGCTCCCAGCAGGACTTTTCTTTTCTCATCCAGTTTCAGGGCTATCTACTGTTCTCCGTGTGTAAAGCGTATTTAGTGGTCCCACAAAGCTGCACTAATTTAAAAAAAACAACACACACACACACACACACACACACACCACCAACAACAACAACAATAAAAAACAACCAAAAAACTTTGTCAAGTGGTCAGACAGACTGGAACTAGAGGATTATAGGTAAGAGGGATAAAATGAAGGGTTGGAAGCTATAATTTCTATTTCTGTGGTGGCAACCGCATCAGCTGTTGGAGTCAGGCAGTTTAAAGAATATGGCTACTTAAACATAGAGTCTGGGAAGAAGACACTTCAAAATGTAACAGTAAGTCAGGCCTCTCGTCGTAAAGATACACTAAATGAGGGGCATCCCTTGCTGGATCCATTTCCTGATTGTCCCAGCATCCCTCTTTCTCACACAGATGTCTTCCACTTCCATTTGATTCCATCCTTGCCTTTGACAAAGCCATCTATTACTTTATATATATATATACACATACATACATATATCTATGTGGGGTGCCTGGGTGGCTCAGTGGGTTAAAGCCTCTGCCTTTGGCTCAGGTCATGATCTCAGGGTCCTGGGATGGAGCCCCACATCATCGGATCCTCTGCTCAGCGGGAGCCTTCTTCCCTTCTCTGTCTCTCTGCCTGCCTCTCTGCCTACTTGTGATCTCTGTCTGTCAAATACATAAATAAAACCTTTTAAAAAAATAAATAAAAATAAAAGGAGACACTGCATCTCAAAGGGCTTCTCATTTGGCCGAGAATAGTTTGTTCTTGAACAAGATCTGTCGATTTTCAGAAATAGCCCCTCCCTGGAAATGGTTTTAAAGAACGTGTATGTACATATGGGTGTCAGGCAGTCAAATTTATAGATGGAGTAATTTGAAGAATGAATTATTATAGTGACAGGATTGCTTATAAAACGATGAGAAATATAGATGTCTGTCTAGCCTACATAATATTCACTACAATCTTGGGAATTTCATTCCGTAATTTGGCCTTATATTTTTATTGGAATTAACAGAATCAGAGGGTTGGTAGAAAGCACAGAAATTTTATAATACAGCTCTCATACTGAAATGAAGAAAATGAAGCCCAGAAAATAGTCTGATCCAAGTCGTTCTGCTTGTCTATAAATGCTGTTGGTTTAATTTTAGTTTTGCATATATTTAGGCAAAGAAAATATTTTCCCAGAAACTAGTTACAAATGTTTGAGATATAATCATTAAAATATGTATGTAGTAAAATATAACTATTATTCAATAGTGGATAATATATATTGAAGTTGCCTGAGGATTTTATTCATCTAGGAAAACTTGTTAACATATCTTCTCATCTCTATATATGTATAATATGTAAAACAGCTCAAATTATCTATATAAATGCACTTTATTTTTGTATACAAGTACAACCCACTTTTGACTTTTTTGTGTTATGATTATATATTACTCACAGTTCTGTAGTTTTAATCAGAACAAAAAGGATTGCCCAGAAGAAACTAAGGTAAGTTATTTCATAAGTTGGGTTGGAAATTCAGAAATTCTTTTTACATTACCAACATTGTGTTCTTTAAAAAAATAAGACAACCTCTTATTTTTTCATTTATGAGTATTTCCATAAGAACTGACAGAAATGGGGGTGGGGAGGAAATCCACAGTAGGTACACAGCTAGACCCTATTATTAGAGGCAATTGGGTGGCATCATATAGGAGGTATAGTTTGCTCTTGAAGATGGAATAGGTTTAACGTAAAAAAAAAAACAAAAACAAACTCACAAGATATTATACATATCAAAAAATATGTTTATAAAACAAAGCTTTTACATTTTTAATTATAACCCCTAAGCTGGCTTTCTAGTTTTTCTAGGATATGAAGGCATTCAAAAAAAAAAAAAAAAAAAAAAGAAAGAAAGAAAGAAGAAAAAGAAAGAAATATTTACTCAGATTAGTGTTGGGAACATCACATAGAAATATTTGTGGTGATGTTACTGGAAATGAGTATTTTTGTAAAGTAAACAAGTAGAATGGCTGAGCTTTAAAAAGCTTGCCACATTGCCTTAAGGTTAAAAATGCAAGTCTAGATGTATCTAAGAAATTGCAATTTGTTTAACTTTTTAGTTCTAAGCATTTTCTCATGCAAATATTTAAAAGATGGCTATGTCTTCAATTAAAAATGAACATTTTGATGAAGTAGTAATACTTAGGTTGTTTTCACTTTCCATAATTAAATGTTACTTGCTACTTATTCAGGGCATACATTTCAGTCCCAAATCATTGAGGACACATCTCAGTAATATAATATGTTTTTTGTTTTTTTTTTTTTAAATTAAACAGCAATTTTGTGACAGTTTTCAGGTTTGATTTCAATTTGTGTTTTAGGGACTTCAAATTTAGTTAAATAGCATCAAGATGTTAATTGTCTCTATGATCATTATAATTTAAATAACAATATGTAAAATACAGAACATGATAATACAATGAATGCAGACTTATGGAAAAATTGCATTCCTTCATCCAAAAAGTGGGGGAAATCAGGGCAAATGAGGATGAACATGATTATTTTTCCTGGTACTTTTATAGACTGATCTATGAAAGTTGGGTTTGATATACCTTGTCTTAATGGTATACGAAGCAACCTATGGCTGACATCAGAGTTTGTAGGTGTGTGGTATGTATATTCTTAATAAAGATATCTATGATCCAACATTGCAGAGATAATTAGGCTTCACATAAAACTACCTCTTCTAGAATCTTCTTCAGGGACAAGGAAATGCAGCTATGTATCACCTGCCCCTTCTACAGGTAGTGCCAAAGGATCTAACTCAATGAAAATTCAAATCAAAATGCACAAAAATACAGGATTGCCAACCTGCTTTTTGTATTGCCAGATAAATTATATATGCACAACAATATTTTCCCATTGTTAATTTTTATGTTGCACAATTATACTGAATTTTGAGTGGCATCTTTAACAAAAGAAGCCTAGAAACATCCTTTGGTAACAAAAGAAAAAGTCATCACGTATGCTTGAGAAAACATTTTCAGAGTTATTGTGGGGATTGCTGAAAGACACATTGAAAGATGTTTATGGCTCAAGAATATATTTCACTTAAAAACTGGGCTGTGCTTTTGTATTTTATCAACTTCATAATCATAAAGGAAACTTAGAAGGAGAAGAAATGTAAGTGAAAATCTTGTTAGGAACAGTAATTATACAGTTAGCAAAGTGACTGCTTATTTTTTCAAGATGAAGTTTCATTTTAAGGAAATAACATTTTTGGGAAAAGAAGTTGATTAACAAAACTGAGCATTCATGCAAGGCAGTGTGCCACATAACTCAAAACGCCAGTGCAAAAACGTCAGCTGGTAGAGGGGATTCAATGCTGGTCTATCATAATTAGACATATTTTCTCCACTGAGAAGAAGAGCTCTCTTCAAATCTTGAGCGCTAGTGTGGATATGGACATTTTGAATATGAGAAAAGGGAATTTGATTCATATTCTATGGTTATATGGCCATGATGGAAGGTTTTGATTTCTCCAGGGGGTATCATGGAAATCACAATAACTATGACCAACTTGTGTTGACTAAATAGGACTTAATTTTTCTCTGGGCCAGGGTTCCTCAACAGAGGCACTATTGATATTTTGGACGAGATAATTCTTTGGCATAAGAGATTGTATATTGTAGCATTGTGCTTTGTAACACTTTTAGTCAGTATCCTTGGCCTCGACTCACCACATGTCAGTAGCATTCCTCTCTCACCACATTGATATTACCAGACATTGGCTTTGGTTGAGAGCCACATGTCTAGACATTTTTCATTTCTTCTCTTATCTCAATGGAAAATGAGTTATGTTGATTTTTTGCATTATCTTTAATAGACATTTTCTATAAAGTACTTTTATGTACTAAGTGAAGAAATGGTTTATAATGTTAATGTCTCTGCAGGTTACAAAAAATAGGAATCTCAATGGTATATTCATTACTTGAAACATTAAATATTGGATTAAAAATACACAGATTATAAGGGATACTGAATGTGAACTCACACTTTGTGCCATACCTGAAAACTTGCACTGTAAGCCAAACAAATTAATGCATGTTTGCCTGTGATTGGACATGAAAAATTTCTTCTTGTGTATTATAGTTAACTATAGCAATACATTTTCAAAGGTAACTTTCTGCAGCAGAGAACAAATTAAAACCCTACCAGATACTTTTTCATGGAGTCCTGATTATAGCAGGACAGTGGCCCTCATTGCGCTTTCCATAAATGTTGGCTTTCTCCATCTACTAAAGCACAATTTCCCTGGAACGGCTCACCAAATACTGAAAACAAAAGCAAAACATCTGCAGAGAACTTGGGAGATCATCATCAAAATGGGCTGATAGCCATGTATTTAAAATGTGGATTATCAACTATTTTTTTAACTAACAACAATGAGATGGTAGAGAATTATTAACTTGATACGTTTTTGGGACTTGAGGGGTTTTTCGGTGGAAATCTACTGATAGGAAAGGAAAAAAAAATAAGCTACGTGGAAGTCTCAGAAGCAAGCCATCAAAAGAGAAATATGCAGGAAATAAGGAACCCCAAGTTTTTAGAGCATAGAGGAAAAAATGTGTTGATAGTATTGATCCACTGGTCTTCTAAAAACTGTGAAAGTCATTAAGCCAATACGTCTTAGCTTGGTTTAGCTTTAACCCAAAAAAAAAAAAAAAAAAAAAAAAAAGCTATATGAATGATTTCGATGTATTAAATGATGTTTTATTTAGCTTTTGTACACAATTATAAGTGTATGTGGCTTCCCCATTGAGTACCTGGAAAACTGAGCCGATTTGCCTTTCCTTCTTTTTTTATTTTTAATTTTTTTAAAAATATTTTATTTATTTATTTGACAGAGATCACAAGGAGGCAGAGAGGCAGACAGAGAGAGGGGAGAAAGCAGGTTCCCTGCTGAGCAGATAGCCCGATGAATGCGGAGCTTGACCCCAGGGCGGGATCATGACCTGAACCAAAGGCAGATGATTTAACCCACTGAGCCACCCAAGCACCCCTGCCTTTCCTTCTTGATGGCGTTCATGTACTTTCTCCAAGCTTTTTAAGATTGCCTACTTAAAACCCCTCTACTAATGATATGGAGGCATTAAAATTTAAATACAACTAATAATTATATTTTATTATATTTTTCAGACTTGAGATTTATAAACAGTCTCTGGATCCATGAAAGATAAAAAAACAGGTTTGCCTTTTACAGACCTTGAGTCCTACACTAAGAATAGACACAGGCTGAGTTCCTTTCTAGCATGAATTCGATTATCACTGAACATATAGCCATGAATCTATAATGCCAAGAGTTAGACATAACACTTGGAAGGCTTATAGCTCCAACTTGTAGTAATGAAATTGTAAGATAGAGTTATGCTTATAGCTTTTTCTTTCTTTAAAAGAACTCAGTAACGGTACTTTTTTTTTTTTTTTTAAATCTGCAGTGAAGTCTTTCCCTGGTAACACATAAACAGAAAAGTGAATATGAGGACTTATCATTGTTACTGAATTTTAAAAGTAATAAAGCATTTTTATAGAAGATACGTAGGAAATTGAAAATATAATTTCCTTTGCCAATGCATTATGTCACTATTTCTTGCAACTTAATTACTAAAGGATGATTTTAATAATCACACATTTTCTAGGGCAAAATTTCCCAAGCTTTTGCAAATCAGAATTACTCGGAAGACGTGTTAAAATATAGATTGCTGGGTTTCAAGCCCAGCAATGGGCAGGGCCCGAGAACTGCATTTCTTGCAAGTGCTCAGGTAATCCATGCCCAAAAAGGCCCATGGCTTTAGACACATACTTATTTCTGATCTAGCTTCTTACTGTGCTTAGTAACTTTCTCTTTATTGAAAATGGGAAGGCCCACTTAAATGTAAATAATGTTAAAAGAGTTGTATATATTCCAGTTTACTCATCAGTAGTAGACCAAATCAGATTTGTCACTGAGAGGAATGACTTATAACAGTGGATGTTTTTAATAAAAGATTCTCCACATAGCATTGAAAGACAGGAAACCCTAAAGGGAAAAAGAAAACTGATAAAACTACACTCAAACAGGGCTTTAAATTAGCTAAAAACTTTTTTTTTTTTAATCCTGCCTGCTTAGAAAGTAAAAGTACACTTTCTCACACTTAGCAAACGCTTAGTTATCAATATTTTGTTCATATTTTTCCTTAGTCATCCTTTTTCCACTTGCCAGAAAAGAATTAATCATTCTCACCATTCAGCGTCCCCCCCAACCACAGTATACAATTGTTCTTGCCCTTACATATTATACAGCTTAAAAATGTACAGCGCGACCCTACTAATTCAGTACTTTTATTTAAACGTTGGCAAGGTCCCATTAAATTTAAGATGTCATTACACTACAGGACATTAACTATACTGAATAAATTACTCAGGATTCTAAACAATCTTTTCAAAGGCCTGTTACCTACAGTTGTACAGGCTGTGCACTGCACAACTTCTGGAGGCACCTTTGATCTAGATGATGATGTGAATGGTACTCTCTGGAATTGTGTGATCAGGTGTTCTTAGTCAGAAACAATAGGCCATGTTTAATAAGACAGACATAAAGTTCTTGTTTTAACTCCAAAATTCTTGGAGAATTGCAGAAGAATTGCACATGTGATTGTGTCTGATTTAGTTGACTGCTGTTAGCTCAATATGGGTCAATAATAATCCACACCTTTCCACAAAAACCGTGAAAAGCTTAGTGTTTCAGTGAATTGGGTTTCTGGTGTGAGGGAAATGAGAAGTCTCTTAGCTTCGTAGCTGGTAGAATGAATCCAGAGCTGACCATTTCTCAGATACTGTTTTCAATCCTGCCTTGTTTGGAGGTAAACCAAGGTACCAACTGCGAATGTTCATTTACAAACAGCACTAAACAGATGTTCCACACTCAGCACAATAACTGAGAACCTTAGAAAAGAAAGAAATTGTTGAATTTTTTTCAGTTAACCTCATTGACCTGTGAACAAATACATACCGGTTTTGCCAGTGAGGTATGCCAAAATAGCACCTTGATTCTGGCTTTGGAATGGCTTTATGGACTTTTTGATAACTTCTAGCCTTCGACAACACAGCAGGGGAAGCTGAGAAGGGAGTTATTTTTAGCTGAATACTGGAAAATCATCATCTAGTTTCCTCTGCTCAGTCACTAATAACCACAGACAGCCTTAAAAAGAGTTGTTGATTAATCTGTGTCCAAACATTTTATTTTTTTCTTAATGCTGGCATTCGGAAACACTTACAGTTAAACCTTGCCGTCTGCTTCTTCTTAGAAGACCAACTTCTGCTGATAATACCTATTAACACTTTATCGATGCTTTATAAAACTAGCAGTATAAGGCTTTGAGAGTGTCCACTTTTGTTTCCCACCCATTTTAACAATCCTAGCCCATCCTCTTCCGCAGAAGCAAATGTACAAATGTGGAGACGCTTCTGCATGAAGACCGAGTTCATAATGTGCACATCCAAAGCACTGACATTGATGCCGTATCCATGGTTTTCAAAGGGGAGGGTAATCTGTGATAACAAAATTGTATCCCTTCCTTCCTGCAATTACCTCACTATCCTCACAGCCTTGACATCTGGAAACCCACAGCTACAGTAGCAGCTGTGATTCCTGTTGTACAACAGGAAGTTGACTACACATTCCAAAGCGCCCTCATTGTTTTGATATTTTTCTGGCTGCTTAAGAAGCTTGGATAAACATATTGGAGCACACTATTGTGTCCCAATCGCAGTTTGGAACCGTACACCTAAGTGTATCTTGTCACAGTCTGAACCACTTCTACATATGGAAGCTTGACTTTTTCTTCATGACTGATGACTGCTCATTGTGGTCATGGTCCAGAGTTAACCATGTTTGACATTGCACACTTTATTAGAGAATTAACTGATTTTGCTCATAATTGCACTCTTTTCCAGAGTTTATTTGATGGTTTCACCTCCGCCATAATTTTCTCAAGTAATCAGCATGGAAGGAGGCTTCTGCAAAGACGTGCTTCTATCTAAATACTTGGAAGAGGATTGATTATTTGAAGTTACAAATTGATTCTCATAGTATTGTGGGAAGCACTATGCCTTGCATTTGCTCACAGAGGGTCTCACTTAACAGAGATTTTCAGATCCTTATCAGTCTGCTAGAAATCAAGAGATTTCCAAAAGGAGTGCAGAATTATTAGTATTGGGCAAACACAATTGTATTTAACTTCACTAAATGTCTGAAACTGTTTTGTGTTTTTGAGCCAGTAAAATTATAATGTTGTTTATTCAGAATTCCTTTATTCCTTGGAAAGAACCAAAAGAAATAAGTATTGTGTTGTTTTACTGTTAATTTATCTTTAAAGTGGCTACAAAGAATAGCTATCTTCATTATAAGAGCATTTGTGCTTTTTTTGACTCATCAAATTAAGAATGAAATGGATTTTAGTAACACCCTACAATTGCCTTATTAATCAAAATTATTACCAATGATCTCCTTGAAGCTAAACTGGTTTGCTGTGGAACAGGCTGAGGATTGCTGTTCAAATTCAGAGCATAACTCTGCAAAAACATACTGACATACGATTTTTATTTAATTTACAAATTTTACTAAGGTTTTCTTCTTTCCTATATTTCCCCCCAAACGTAACAATATCCCCCATTGTATATTTTTATTTGCCTTAATCTCCAATTTAATTTAATTTTTCTTTTTGCTCAATTACTTCTTCTGGAATTTTATACTCATAAGTGATGAAATCTCAATCTCTCTCTCTTTCATAATTAAATAGTTGATTTAAAATAATTTTTCATGTCCTCTATTCTAGTGACTATAATCTCTGGTATTGCCTTCTGGTTAGAAATATTTTTACACTGGGTTTATAATAAATTTCCTGTAATACTGATTCCGTGTATGCTTAAGCATTTTGTCAGTTTTATACAAATATTCCTCTGATAAGCAGAAGTTATTGTGTCTTCTCCTAGTATTTTAATACTCCAGTGTATACTGAGTGTTTAAATAACCATAAAAGCAATATTTGTTTGCATAGTTATTGGCTTGTTTACCATCAGTGCTCCAGAAAATCTTGCTAGGCAATCTGCTTGGGGCTGATACTTATATAACCATTAGCAATTACGGATTCCAGAAAGTTGTTGGTGTGATTTTTTTTTTTTTTAAATCTCAAAATCAGATACAAAATATACAGTGTATTCCTCGGGTAGTTTTTTTTGTTGCTATTCATGCTCTGGCCTTTACTTGTTATCTTAACTGTAATTCACTTTTCCTCAAAGTGCACTGAGTAATAGGAAATTCTATATCAAACTTGGGTTCTTCCTAGACATTCATAGACAGATGCATTATTTTCAAAATTAGCAAAGCAGAATTATTTTTATATGATGGTGCTTTTACACATCATTTATGTTTTGCAGGCGTTTGGGTAATATGCCAGTGATGTGCTTTTCATTGTCGAGGAATCCATCTACTACACAAAAGAGGCACGGGTACACCATCCAGCAGGTGGGGACTTCTGTCATCTACCATATGTATTGAGCTCTGGGGGAGATAAAGAAGAATGCATAGGACACTGCTCTCAGGGAGGTTACACTCTATAGAGTCTATACTAATAATATGCCACCAATGGGCAACAACAAAAGCTAGGCAAAGACTTTTTAACAGTAACCCCTCCATTCGTCCCCACACTGGGACAGGAAACAAAAGAAGCCTCCGTGGCTCCTGAATACAAACCACTCTCTGAAATAGTTAGAAGAACAGCATTAATGAAGAGTTCAGGTACAAGCTTTGGTTGTGATTTTGTTTGCTTATGGATGGGTGTTTTGTTAGAAAAGCCTGATGCATTTAAATTGTCCTTTGAGCATGACCTGCACCAGAAATAGTGCTGAATAAGCTTTTTTTCTTTTTCTCTCGTTTTTTAAATGACTTAATTTTCAAAACTGTCAGAAAGTTGACTTTTAGAGTTTTGTTATGTCATTATAGAACCCAATTATCAAGGAAGAAAAAATAAATACTATTTGTGCATATGACATTTCACTTTTAAACTATTTCCAACCTGACTTTAGTAGTTTATTATCAAAATTTTAGCAGATAGTAGGATTTGACAGAATAAAAATATGATTTTTGGCCTTTAAGTATACTACTTCAATCATCCCCAAAATTTCACCTTGAAAAGAAACTGGAAATAGTTCTTATGTGTGAGAACAGAGAAAAGAAACAAATGATATTTATATAATATTAGATTCAATCTTGGCAAAAATATTCTTAACTTGGGATCTGTTTTTTTAAAATTACCTCTCATTTTTTAAAATTAAAAGAATCAAAATGTGAATACTTAAGACCTAAGGTTTAATGGATTCTGGAAACTATCACTGGCATCCTGCAGTCTAAAAACAATATTTGTTTTTTACATGAATTTATAATGAGCTATCAGGACTATGTGCAAATCACAATGAGTAATTCTTACTGTCGGATTTTCCAAAGAACAAGACATAATGAATCTATTATGAACATCTCCCAGATTATGTTCCCCTTAAAATGTAACATATATACGTAGAATTTAAAGCTAAAAAATTGTTAACTATCACAGATTTTCAATAATTAAGAGACTTGCTCAGGAGAGAATTCACTGTGAATTCACTGATTTTGCAAATGATTTTATTACATTAAATTTTATTACAAATTACTAGCTCGTGAGGTTTCTCACAGAGGTCAAACATATGTTTATGTTCTGCTAAGTCTTAAAAGCAAAATACGTCCTTATTCTTTAAGAAACGTGTACAAAAGAAGAGAAGAAAACAACAGTGTTCTTAATTCCTAAGATACAAATGCCAGTAAACACCTCAAGACGTTTGGAATTAGAGTCTAGTCACTTTAAACCCAGATGTGTGTATTTTGAGCACATTTTTTTTGAGCACTACATAGTCATAAAGTAACCTAAAATAACAATGAAAGAAAACTAAGCTCTGCTGATAAAATACACTTTACTTTTTATGTGGCGTTAACAAAATGACTTAGATGGAAAATGAAATCTGTCTTAGCTTAAGACAGAAGCACAAAGACATTTCCCTTCTGGACAACAGACTTTGGCATTGAAAGATCAAAGGAACAATTTTATCTGCATTGTGACTACAGACCAAAAAATTTTACAGTATTCCTGTCTCCATGCTAGAGCTTATGTGTCTTTAATGGCATTTAAATTATAGCCCTACTGCAGTCAAGTAGTCAAAACACCACGTCATCTGATGAGACACCATATTATAATCTGTCAGTATGTCTCATTTAAAAATTCTCCTATACTGTACTTGCCCTCATTTTTCTCTTTTGCTGGAAAAATGGAGCAAATTGTTTTTTAAACTGGGTTTATGAGTTGACCTAATCAAGCTAGACAAAAGACATACTTTGGTTTATACTATTTTAACTTAATTAATTTAAACCAATTTGTAGGTTTTTTTCCCCTTGTTATTGTGATAACCCCTCTCCACATTTTTTTGCTTGTTTGTTTTTAGGGTTTTAATCTTTCTTAGATATGAAATGATACATGGTTTATTATAGACAAATATGAAGTGAAAATCAAGAATGTGTGTCCATTAAAGAATAATAGCTAAAATATTTTGTTCTTAAAGCAAAGTATTTAATGTTAAGATTATTATATATAAACGGAAGGAGCTGTTCTCTGCATTTTTGTGTATCACACAAATATAGATGGTGTTTCAAATGTTAATGGAGAAACAAGTTTTGAATGCGTTCCTTTAACGTAATGTTTATTGTAGTGATTTACCAATCAAAACTTTCTGAAAATGAGTATTTCACTTAGAATGGCCTTGCAGATGGGAAAATAAGATGTTACATTTTTTACAGAAACAGTTTTTTTCTCAAAAATATAAAAATTTGGGGATGCCTAGGTGGCTCAGTCAATTAAGCAGCTGCCTTCAGCTCAGGTCATGATCCCAGAGTTCTGGGATCGAGCCCCACACTGAGCCCCTGCTCAGCAGAGAGTCTGCTTCTCCCTCTCCCTCTGCCTGCCTCTCTGCCAGCTTGTGTGTGCGCTCTTTCCCTCTGTCAAATAAATAAATAAAATCTTTAAAATATATCTATGCATATATATTTTTTAAGAACTTTATTAAAGAAATCAGCAAGAATATGTAATCAACTATCTTATACCTTAACACTATCCAGTATTATCTATATTTATAAATGGTTATAACAGGTATTTTAAAAAGCAAAATTTATTTTGTCTAAAAGTGCATTAGATTAGTAACTGACGGATAACTTTGTTTCCATGTTTCAAAAATATATCATGAGAATTTCATGAACTTTCAACTAGACTTACCTAACTTTTTAAAATGATATTTTTAGGGGCGCCTGGGTGACTCAGTGGGTTAAAGCTTCTGCCTTAGGCTCAGGTCATGATCCCAGGGTCCTGGGATCAAGGCCTGAATCAGCCTGCTTCCTCCTCTCTCTCTCTGCCTGCCTCTCTGACTACTTATAATCTCTGTCTGTCAAATAAATAAATAAAATCTTAAAAAAATTAAAATAAAATAAAATAATATTTTTAAATCAAATTAAGTTTGAGATACAAGATGCTTGTTGCAATAAGTGACTTTAATGTCACCATGGGAGGCTTTTTTTTTTTTTTTAAAGATTTTATTTGCCAGAGAGAGAGAGTACACACAAGCAGGCAGAAAGGCAGGCAGCAAGAGAAGCAGGCTCCCTGCCGAGAAGGAGCCCGATGCAGGACTCGATCCCAGAATGCCAGGATCATGACCTGAGCCAAAGGCATTGACTTAACCAACTGAGCCACCCAGGTGTCCCTTTTTTTAATGAAAGTGACTCTACCTTAGGTCAGCTTCAACCGAAAACACTTAGATTATGTCCATCTGTTTTGGAAAGAGCCAACCATTACAAGTAAATTGATTCTTAATTTTCAAACAATTTTAAACAAATTTTATTCCTAATAATTTTGTGTAGAAAATCACAGTAGAGTATGCTGTGCACTACATATTGCGTAGGAATGATGGGAATCACCAGACATACAGTAGGTTTGAGAAGTTAGATCTTTTTCCCAATCTAGATGTGCCAGGAATTGTTCAACATATTTTACTTATCTGAGGAACTGCAGAAGATATATACTGAGCTTGGGACAATTTAATATATCATTTTTTCATGGAGTCAGGATTGGATGTCTTCATACTTAGTATTTGACAAGAAATCATGACAAATATTTAATTTTCAGAATTTGATGTAGCTAAGTGGGGTCCTATAGTGTAATATTTTGATTTAGGATGTGTATTTTTTTCTTAGGTAACCAAAACAAACAAACAAACAACAACAACAACAACAAACAGTGATTTTTAGGGGTGAAAGAATAGGGTAGAATAAAAAAATTCTCCATGTATGAAAAATAGTTGACTTTATATCCGCACTCTCTTCTATCCTAAAACCCAAGATATATCCTAGAATCATTTCTAGGAGTCTATCATTTGTTAAATACAAAAAATTATTGCAATGCAATGAATACTTATAAATCTACTATCCAGTTTAAGAATTAGAATAGTAGAATTAGAGTTAGAATTAAGAATTACGGGGCGCCTGGGGGGCTCAGTGGGTTAAAGCCTCTGCCTTCGGCTCAGGTCATGATCCCAGGGTCCTAGGATCGAGCCCCACATCAGGCTCTCTGCTCAGCAAGGAGCCTGCTTCCTCCTCTCCCTCTGCCTGCTTCTCTGCCTACTTGTGATCTCTGTCTGTCAAATAAATAAATAAATTTCTTAAAAAAAAAAAAAGAATTAGAACAGTAGAATTAGAGTTAGAATTAAGAATTAGAATGTATGGAAAGTGTTGCTTCTCCCCTTTCTCCCTTCTTCCCCAGAAGTTATAGTTACCCAGTCCATTACGTATGAAGTTGTGCAAAGTGTGTACTTTACAAATGCACAAGATGTGTACTTTCATATCCAGCTGGGCCCGATATGAATGATGTCCTTTGAAGTGTGCAGTGTAACTTACACAGATTTTCACAATGGCTCTGCCACTTTTGAGACTTATTTTGGGATTATCTTTTTATGTACGTGTGATAGTTTTGCTTGTGTAGAGCTTTGAAAAAATGTTACTAGCACTAGCTTTTTTCACTAAATATGTTGCTAAGGGCCATGGACATTATTGTGTATAATAATATGTTTGTTTACTTCACCGCTATACAGTATTCAATTGTGCAAATACCCTCAATTTCTTTTTCTATTCTCTTCTTTGACATTTGAGTTATTGTCTGCTTTACAGTTAAACATGCTGTTGCTATAAATATCATTGCATATGTCCTTTGGTACACATGGGAGAGAAATGTTCTAATGGACTAGAATGGGAATTTTGGAGTCTAAAAGCTTATGGATGGAATAAGGGTGTATGTGAAAAGTGAAATTTTAAAGATCTGATGAGGGTATATAAAGAATATTATGATACTCAGTTACATAAGACTTTCCTTAAAGGACCCAATTGTAAATACTTGCAGCATTTGTATGAGTACTCTTTGTGTACAGACCTCAGTTCCATTTATAGGGAGCTATTTGGGTGTTTCTATAAAATGCCTGCCTTGCTAAATCAATCAATCATTCTAGTCCAAACCCATTAGCTAGAAGAAGAAGCAAACCCAGAAGCCATTTTGGTTATCGTAACATAGATTAAATGAATTTATTTTAAACTCAGAAAATGGGGATTAAAATGAGATGATTCAGCCAAAACAAAAATGATCAATTTTACTCCCCTTTCCACATCCCGTTCAGATTATTTTTGGACATACTGAATACACACCAAAAACAAGATTGTGATTACGATTCTAAGGAGGCAGGGAAATGTACTGACAATTATTAGATAGGGAAGATTTTTTTATGATGTAAAAGATATGTATAACCTAAAATTTAGACCATTTTTAGTGTACAGTTCAGTGGCATCAAATACATTAAAATCATTGTGCAGGCATCACCGCCATTCATCTCTGGAACATTTTATATCTTTCTAAACCCAAACTCCATGTCCATTAAGCAAGAACTCTGCATTCCCTCCTTCCCTGCTCCCGTCCTGGCAATCACCATTCTACCTTCTGTCTCCATGAACTTGACTACTCTAGGTACCCCAAGTGGCATCATACGGTGTTTGTCCTCTTGGGATTGGCTTATTTTACTCAGCATCTTCAAGGTTCATCAATGCTGTAACAAAACTTCCTCATCTTTTATGGGTGAATAATATTCCCGTGTATGTATATACCACCTTTCATTAATTCCTTCGTCTATTGATGGACAGTGGGTTGCTTCTACCCTTTAGTTATTATCAACAGTGTTGCAGTGAACAAGGGTGTAGAAGTGTCTGTTTGAGTCGCGGTTTTCTCTTTTCTTCAGGTATAATGACTTTTAACAACTCCTATAAGTCAGTCTCCCAAGCAGGTACTACTCCCCTAGATGTCAAAAGAAAACCTAAAAATACTTTCTAAAGATTGATAGAAGGAGGAAGAACAGAGAGAATATACTTTTCATACTTTTTCTTTTACGACGTTCCCTTCTTACTTGAATGCATTCATTTCTTTCAGTGACTATAATTAGATTGATACAATATCCTATTTGTTATTCTCTAACTTAAATAATATGTAATTGCTTCAGAATTTTAACTTTAGACATAAAGTTTCAATTTAAAGAACACATTTGAAAAGTACAATTTTTTCTCACACTACTTCCATTAATAATAGGTTACGTTTACATGGAATACTAATCAGAAAAATACTTTCTTCTGTTTTATTAATATTTGCCAGCACTCACAGTGGGATGATTACCAGACAGATGATAGAGAGATGGATAGCTAGTCAGTCTGGCTCAACTTTCTTATACCCCTTTTATAAAGGGGAAACTGAGATTTTGAAAGGTTAAATATATAAGGCCCTTCAGTTAGAAAGTGGCAGAAGCCCAAATTCAAACTTGGTCTTCCCGGTACCAACACCCATTTTAACCATTATAGATTCTTTCCTCCCTTAGCTATGGTAATCCGCACCACAGCAACGTGAAGTTGACTGGGAAGTTGAGAGCTATTCATTTTGTCTTGAGGAACGGAGTTCTGAGAGATTAAATCATTTGTTTAAGATTTCATAGCTGATAAGTGGTACATCAAAAACTTGGGTCTTCTGTTCCATTATTTTTTCTTTAAGATGTTTTTTATTTATTGGACTGACAAAGATCACAAGTAGGCAGAAAGGCAGGCAGAGAGAGGAGGAAGCAGGCTCCCTGCTGAGCAGAGAGCCCGAAGCGGGGCTCGATCCCAGGACCCTGAGATCATGACCTGAGCCAGAGGCAGAGGCTTTAACCCACTGAGCCACCCAGACGCCCCCTTCTGTTCCATTCTTTATACTCCTCCTCCACCCCATAACCTAAGCAGTCATGACTCCATTGGTTTTTGTTGAAGTTAACATATTGTATCCCCAAAGTTAAAGTCTGAACTCTTAAGCAATCCATGCTCATGGACTGGAAGTACCGTAAATATATGTATTTTTTTTAAATAGGCAAAGTATGCAAATTACCCTATACCGTACTTCTTTTATCAACAGAATAAGCATCACATTTTAGATTGGTTGAGTTTAAAAATAGTTCTCCATCATCTGCACCTTAATCTCATTACTCCTAGGAAGAATTACTGTGAGAAATTTTCCTGAATATCAACTTAGAGTCTATTTGTGCTTCTGTAGTATTAAAAATACTTTGAAGCTTTGCTGCAGATCATACTAATCCCGAGCCGATGTGACAGGAACTGTGCAGGTACTCCGAAACTGGATCCTTCAAAGGGTTCCCACCTAAGCTGGTCTTGACAGCTGATGGTGGATCAGTAGCACCATGCAATATCTTCCAAGGTGCTAGTTTTTTTAGTCCATAGAAAAATTCAGTAATCACTGCTAGAACTATTTGTAACCTAGCTGTCTTTGAATTTTAGTAAATACAGATCATATCTGTGCATTAACATATGAGGAAGAGGGTATCTCCTACTCATTATTTTTTGGATTAATCCAGTTCCATGTCAAAGAACTAAACTATAGTTTCCACACAACTCAAATGCAAATGAATAAGTATAAATATCACGAATTTACCTTTTTTTTAATATAGCCTTAAAAAATGCACCCTCAAGTCACTTCATCGAAATATCTTTGCCCCCCCCCCCTTTTAAAAAGATTTTATTTATTTATTTGACAAACAGAGATTGCAAGTAGGCAGAGAGGCAGGCAGAGAGAGAGGGGGAAGCAGGCTCCGCACTGAGCAGAGAGCCCGATGTGGGGCTCGATCCCAGGACCCTGAGATCATGACCTGAGCAGAAGGCAGAGGCTCTAACCCACTGAGCCACCCAGGCGCCCCTATCTTTGCCCCTTTTATTATAATGTCTTTTCAAAAAGAAGAGGGAGAAATGCATTATAAATGTTAAAATACGGAACTGTATGAATGAAGTGCTTTTTCAAAATACAGACAGAACCCCTCTTAGGTTTCTATTAAGAAAACAGATATTACATCCTCTTATTACGAGTGTGTTTGTTCTCCCCTCTCCCACTGCTGGGCTTCATTTCCACCTAGAGACATCTGTATGCCAATCCCAGGAGGAATGCCTGTGCTCTGCTAAGTCACAGCTCACATGGCCCCTCTCTCCTGGAGAATGAATTCTCAGGTAATCTCTACTCTTATCCAGTTGATTTTACTTCCTCCACATTTCAGTTTCATTAGCATAAAACAGAACAGGGCTTAATGATTACTTAAAACTAAACTCAAGGAAAGGAAAACAAAATTTGTTAGTAAAAGATGGTTGGTAATAATATTAGAATAGTTTCAGATGCAAGCAAATATTCTTAAAATATTTTTCACTAGAGAAGACTAGAAACATACCTATGTTTCTTACTATAGACACTACTATACTCTTACTATAGACACTACTTTAAAAATGCAAACATTCTGAAATATTTGTATAACACAATTTCATTTCCAAAGGAGAATGGTTATTTGTCCTCATTTTCCCCCATTTAAGGGAATAAACTTTGTTTTTCTTATGATAGATTAGCTAACTGAAGAGACTTTTTTCCCCCACACAAAGTATAAACAATTGTTTCCCAGACATCAGCTTTGGAAAAAGCCTGCCGTTGACAGCTGATATAGTCATGGATCTTTAGAAGAGCTGTGTTCTGATTCTCAGAGGATACCTTACCAGAGTCCATTTGTTTTCAAGTTTGTGAAGTGGTCCATCTGCAGTGATATTTTCCTGTCACTTCCAAATATTCCTCTACTAAGGTACACAAAGTGAGACCCAGAATGTTTTTTAAGACTCTGAATTGTTTGAAGGCAAGACATATTCTAAAATAATACATGGGGATAGAAGAGTAAAAGAGGTATTAACTAAAATAAAATAAAATAAAATAAAATAAAATAAAATAAAATAAAATTTGGATGTATTTAATAAGGCAAAGGAAGAGAAAAAATATGGAGAAATATGGGGGGGTCTGTGGTTGTCTCTGCTTCAGAAATATGAGGGCTCTACTGGGAAGGGGAAAATAAAGTTTGAGATTATCTATTAATTTACTTCTAAAAAACTCACTACTTAAAGCAAGGATTTTTTTTAATATATATACATATATGCTACTAAAATATAGATATATGTGATACACACACACATCAAAACCATCAGTGCAACAATTCCTTTGTTTCTTAGAAACAACCACTACGATACACATGACTTTTATTTTTTGAATGCAGTGTACTGGTAAGCACTGTAGCAATTTCTAGAATTTGGTCCCTCTTCTTTATGGTGGTAATTTGATTTGAATGTGTTAACTTGAATATTTAGACTTTAAAGTGGCTGGAATTTTCTAATATGATCAAAATCCAGAGTATCTACACTTTTTTTGCATATGTGTTTTATATACATATATATATATTTTCTTTTGACTTTTCTGTTCAAAAATGGATTTCTACTAATTTTCTTAGGTGCATTTGACAAGCTATTGCTGAAAAATATTTATTACTTTTTTATTGGCCTATACTATAGATGTATAAATGTGCTACTGGCCATGTGAATTATATACAACTCTAGGAGACAAACACAATCTCCAGTTACAAATGAAGGGCACACATGGGTGATCCAACATGTGAGTCATCAAGAAATGCAATACTGTGCAAAGACTGGTGAATCACACAGTCTGTAAAGGCAACTTTTTGAGCTTTTCACCCAGATGACTGCTGCAAAGCATAACAAGGAATAAGGAAGAGGAGGTGGTAGGGGAAAAGAAGAGAGGGAAAAATAAGTGGTGGTGGGGGGCTCTCTATAACCTGTTTTTATTTTTCCTTTCTTTCTTGACCAGTGAACCAACAACAGAAAGAAAACTTGCAGCTCTTTTCTACCATGACCATTCTCACGTACCTAGTGCCAACTGAAAATTCTAAAATTGATTATAATCGATTTAGAATTGTCCTTTAAGTCTTACACCCTACGCACTGTAAAGTGACTTGAGGAGTAAGTTTCTCTGTCATTTATTTAATAATGTGGTCTTCCACTCTGTGGAAGCTACATGGGGGCACAGAGCACAGGCCTCACAGTTGATGACGACCTAGTGCAAGAAAGAAAGAAAGGAGAAAGGAAGGTCTTCCAATGTTATTTTAACATCTGTGAAATGTATTCACTCTTTAAATCTCTGTCTCTTCCCTGTCCTCTTCATCTTGAAACAATTCATGTCAAAGAAAGCATCTGAGCACAAAAAACATTAATTTTTGTTCTAGCCCACAATGTAGATGTACCGCTACCTATCTGAAAAGTCAACAACAGCCTTGGAGATTGTGTGTGGGAGCTGTTCATACATGCAATGACCCATCGAATAGTATCCAGACTCCTCACCCCAGTGCTAAAAACTCTTCATGGTTTCAACTCAGAACCTAAGCATCTTCCAACATCCTCTTTGCCTCTTTCCTCACCCCGTGT
This sequence comes from Mustela erminea, assembly GCF_009829155.1. Lineage (NCBI taxonomy): Eukaryota > Metazoa > Chordata > Mammalia > Carnivora > Mustelidae > Mustela > Mustela erminea. Next base: position 39,931,150 of record NC_045630.1, on the reverse strand, counting down.
TCCAGCCATATTGGTCTGATAGTTGTATATTATTTCTCTGACACATAAATTGTTACACCCCTTTGCCTTCTCTTTAAAGCTCTTTCCCCTCGGATTGCCTCTGTATGTCCGTTTTTCCTCACAGAAGATTTCTACTCATCTCATAGTAGACAAGAATTGCTCAAAACTTTCCAGAATATTTTCATGGACTTTGTATTTAGAGGAAAGAGAACATTAAAACAGAAAAGGATTTAGGGATTGTCTAGCCCAAACTTCCCATTTTGCATCTGAGGAAATGGAGACACAGAGATTGAATACTGCCCAAAGTCACACATGAATCCACGATAAGGTCCAAGGCTAACTACCCATCCCTTGCTGTTCTCTTTAGTGGTGATCACGTCTGCCTTCAATTCAGACAATTCTGGAATTAACCTTGGGAGATGTGTTAATATTTCTGAGTCTAAACCTAAAACTGGACATAAAAATAGGTAATCTAGAAGAGTCTCTTTCTTTCCTTCCTTCTTTTCATAGTCTTTTGTGATTTCCAGTTCATTCATTTAATCTACATACCACGTAGACTTTCTTACTGTCAGAAAGAACTAGCATATAGTAGCAGAAGGTAAGAGTTAGCACAAAGACTACGGGGTTAGAATTTTGGGGTTCAAATCTTAATCTACCTGCGTGCTTTGGGCAGGGCACTTAACTGCTTTGCCTCAGTTTTATCATTGGTAAACTGAGGATAACTAACTTATTAAATTCATTCACACATGCTTAGTCAGAACTTCCTGTTCTAGGCTTTGAGGATTTGGCAGTGAACAACACAGACAGAAGCTCTAATGGAAGTTCCATTCCAGAGGAGAGATAATCAACTGATAAACTATACCTCCCCTCCCCTTCCTCCAACCCCACAGGAAGTGCTCTTTCTTTTGCCCAGAAGTTTCCTTCCTGCAGCTGTCTAAAAGGCTAGCTTCCTCCCCGCACTCGGGTTCTTATACCACCTTCACTGGGCACCTACTTTAAATTTCAGTCCCGCCCTTGTCACAGTTCAATTCCCTTTTCTGCTCTGTTTCTAAAAATAGTTATTCCTCATTACTATCTAACACACCATATGTTTTTATTAATTTGTCTAGTTTGTGTTGCATCTTCCTTACTCAAATGTAAACCCCATGAAGGCAGGGATGTTTGTCTGTTTTGATTTCGGCTGTATCCAAAGAATCTAGGCCCACTTTATAGGCCTGGTATCTATCAGGTACTCATTTTCTATTTACTAAGTGACTGCATTAATATCTAGTGTAATGTCCTATGGTGATATTTGCAATTAAGCAAAATAAAATTAAGCAATAAAATAAAACAGAATTAAGTGTGTAGAGAGAAAGATCTGACACTGTTAGATTGAAGTGGTGAGGGAAGGCCTTATTAAGAAGGTGACCTTTGACTAGAAACATGAATGCAGAGAGAAAAATAAGCTATGGGGATAACTGATGGTTGAATGTTCTAGATAGCAGGGACAGCCTGTGCAAAGGTCCTGAGGCTAATTCAAATTTTACATGCTCTGTTAATGGCAAGGAGACACAAGTACACTAGAGCAGAGTGTGTGAGAAGAGGGGTAAGAGAAAAAGTGAGAGAAACCATTTAGACCATTCATGTAAACCATGGTGAGGACTGTGGATTTGGTAATAAGAGAGCCAACCAAACTGAGGTATAGAGAGATGTTGAGAGAGTTGAAGACAAATATCTGACATGTACACATATTCAATACAAGTTAGTTACTGTACACCAGGGATTGAATCACAGTTAAAAGTTACAAATGAAGGCAATGAAAAGAACAAATAAATGAACACTGAATTTCCTTCCCAGTCTCTACCCTCTATGACAACAACATCAAAATGCACAGAAGGCAACTTAGGATAGAAAGGGACATGTGGAAAGTTTTACTGAAAAAAATATATATATACAAAGACTGGAGATGTATATATATATAGTTTTATTTTTTAAAAGGCATATCACATGTAACAGTGACACTCAGAACCTGAAGCATTTTAGTCGTAGTCTGTGTTATGGATTTTTCTGCACTTATTTTTACTCTTATAATATACAGCTGCATTTTATCAAATAATCAGTTAACAAAATGACAATAGTTTCCTGTCACGGATTTGTTTATTCCAAACTACTGTTTGATCTCACAAACACACCAAAACATTACCAGCCAGACCATTTAACCTCTTTTAAATATCCCCCCTTGGATGGAATGAGTTTTACTCTTGATAACGTCAGTCCAAATTCTGTACATGATTATATTCATCCTAAAGCAAGAAAGTACATGGTAACATTAAAGATTGTGCTTTACTGTATACCTTATTGATCACAATTTTGTATCAGTTATTTTCTTCCTTCAGCACAGTTTCTGGAATTTTTGATAAATATGACAACGTTTCTGAAGAGAAAAATTTCAAGTCACATAGTAATTAATTCATTGTTAAAGTGGCAATAGATTCAGTGTAACACCGAAGCATGTTCTTTCAACCTTATCAGAGAAAAGAGAGAACTGCTTTCTTAAAAGATACTTTGAGGGTTTTTTGAGGGTTTTTAAAATTAAGGGCCATGCTTATACTTTATTAGTTAGTCCAATTCTTGTGTAATAGTGAGCATCTAATCCATTTAGCAGATTTTATTTGTCAAGCTAAAAAAGCATATGCTATATTTAGTTCCAGCAAGGGTTGTAGAAATCAGTTGAAAAAATTCACATAGAGTTGGTAGAACACGTAGGCTTTTAATTATTTTACTTGTCCAAAGGGCACACCCATTGGGCAGGCTGCCTACTATACATTATAAATTAATTCCATTTGTCCTGAAAACTTGTTCATTATTTCAGTACTTTGAATTTTGGCCGCCCTAATTAATCTCTGTTTTAGAATTCAGGCACTTGAACCTCTGCAAAGGCTGCATTTTTCCAGCCTGTAATCACACTCTCAACAGACAGTCGAGCGCTGGGGACAATGGCTCCTTCACCCAATCAGCTATACCTCGGCTTCCGTGGGGACAGACCTTCTGTCTCTGATTTATGTGCTGCGTCCTCCTTGAGGAGAAATGCCTGAGTGGGGAAATGCACAGCCCTGAGGCAGATTACTTCCTCAGTCTTTGGTCCTGTCACCCAAAGGCTGTCCCTTGAGCACTGATAGAGAGCCAAGAGGCACCTTGGAATGTTCTCTGGGAGATACGAACCCACCCCACCGTCAGCTTTTGCAGGTTACATCTGCTTCCTTTTCAATCCATGCACTGTGAAGGCTGATGTACTCAGGGGTCTTGATGCTGCCCTTTCTTGCCATGGCACAGGGGCCTGGAGCTAAGAGACACTGGTAGGCTCACCCTGCCAATTCAGGCCTTGGCAGCCTAAAGGGTCACCATCTTGCCCTGCACTCTCAAGAGTTCTCTTGCTACATGACTGCTCTTTTTGAATGAATGGAAAACTATTTTTAACTTCAGTTATTGTTCATTGAGAATGAAAAAAAAATGGTTCATCTGACCTTTTCTGAGTATTTTCCTTTTACTTCATATAATGATGCAGAGAACGTCCTTACAATGAATTCTGTGTTCAGACAAACAAACACACAAACAAGCCCCAATTTACTTGTCACCTAGTTCTTCATTTATTTCTGGAAAATATACTCCCTAATTCTTATCAAGGAGTCATAGAGGAAAGCTAGCACATTGTTTTGCTTATTGATTCTTCTGGTAATTGTAGAGGTAAGAATGGGGCCGTGACTCTGTCACAGATAAGGACAGGGGCCCAGGGTAGCTCCTGATGCCTGACGTTACAGAAGATTGCAGACCTCTGAAATGAGCTTTGTTCCTGCTCAGACAAGGCTTCAGATTTTTTTTTTTTCTTATTTGTGGGGACTTCCACTTCCTACTTTCTATTTTTCTAGACCTTTAGAATTAGTTTTATACTTTAAGAATTCAATCATCTATATTTTGGTGTGTTTAGATTGGGTTGGGGGTAAAAGGCAAGAGACAAAGTCATAAATAGCAAAATTCAAACTAGTGTAATAATTAATCCATAACCTAAATATCTATATTAATAATACAGGTTGATAAATGTCTCTTACAATGTATTTTTAAATTTAAACTATTTCTCACATAGATTAGGTAAAAGTTGAGCCTTCTAATCTTATTTTTGGAAAATCAGTCAATTCAATAATGAGAAAATATATTGAGAAAATTCTACTTTAAGGTCCGATATATAGTTCTGTAGGCCGTGCATTCTTTAGCTTACAAGCTATGCTTGACCTTTCTTCATTTCAAATATTGAAAAATAAGGTGGCTATTTCTGAAGAAGGAAGAGGAGGAGGAGAGGGGAGGACGGGGGAGGGGGAAGGGGAAGGGGGCAAGAGGGAGGGGGAGGAGGGGAAAAGAAAAAGGAAGAGGAGGAGGAGGAGGAGGAAGGCAAGGAAGAGGAGGAGGGAGAGCAGGAGGAGAAAGTAGGAGGAGGAAGAAGACGACCAAACATCCAGGGCTTTAAGAATTAGATAAAAAGTTTTTATTTATTGCAAAACAGAAAGCACTCAACTTCTTGTCTTAAAGAAAAATAACAAAGGAAAAAAATCTATTAAACTTTGCTCTTCAAAAACAGAATGAGTGGGAGTTTGTTTTATGACATGTTGAGATCGAACCTACTTCCTAGTGGCTTTTTGGGAAGGAAAGGTTGAGTGGAGAGACTGGCTGTCCATGTGGCACCAGTGTGAGGACACTAATGTGAAGGAACTGTGAAATCCTAGATTCTTACATGCATTTAAAAAAAAAAAAAATGCAGAGGGGCACCAGGTGGCTCATTGGGTTAAAGCCTCTGCCTTTGGCTCAGGTCGTGATCTCAGGGCCCTAGGATCGAGCCCCACATTGGGCTCTCTGCTCAGCAGGGAGCCTGCTTCCCCCTCTCTCTGTCTCAGCCTGTCTCCCTGCCTACTTGTGATCTCTGTCTGTCAAATAAATAAATAAAAAATCTTGAAAAAAAAAAGGCAGAAAAAATTAAAACAGCTTAAAAATCAATTTGAATAGGAGATAAATGATATTAGATTTAACGATTATAAAACTCTAGGTGTTGTCTTTTGATAAAAAGATATTTTATGAGAGTGTATGTTTGTATTTTCAAGTGAATGGGAGGTAATCCAAATTTATACTCACTTTCAGCTAATAATCTATAATCAAAGAAGTAGTACATACCTGTTTACTTAGGATATAATACATGCTTATTTGATGTCAAGTCCTCATATTAATATTCTCTGAAATTATAACATAAACTCTTATAATTTAAAATTTTACAAAGGAAAACCAAGATAAAGCACTTTTCAAAGGGTGGTTTTCCTTTTTCTTAAGATAAAGTTGTAGTTCAAGCCTGCCAGTTAAAAATCCTCCCTTTTCTTCCCTCCCGCCTTCCTTCCTCTCCTTCTCTTTTTGCTTTTTTGTGGTGCACTTTACTAAGAAAAAACCATGGTAGCTTTAGATGTAGAAATATTTTATTTACTTGTATTTGAGGCTTTGATGCGCAATTATTAAGTTAGCAATGGAAGTAGAGTGTTTGATTTTCATCTTTGTTTCTAGACATAAGAAAAAAATGGATTGTTCCTATTTGAAAGTTTGAAATTTAGGTTCCTGCAGACTTTCCTTATGTTTGCAAGGTTTTGTGACCACTACCTGAACACAATCTACTGAGAATTCCGAAACAAACTTTATATAAAGTCGTAAAGTAAGAAAACTGATGTAGCCTCCAAATCCAGCCTTATTCCTGTGGAAGGATATTTGAAAACAGCTCTGGCATACATTTTTGTGCACCAATCTCTGAAATTGTTAAAAATATAAAAAGAAAAGGAATGGGTACTGAGCAAATGTTTCATAGGACGATGTACAAAAGCATGAAGATAAGTCAGCTTAGAGCAGATCATCAATCTTAATTCTTTCAAATATTCCTCCAGATGGAAATGTCCTGTTTCGCATGGAATAACTGTAAAGACTCAACCTCAGTAAGTATAGAATTTTGAATAAAATATATTTTTGCTTTCTCACCCCCACCATCCAATAGACACACAAATTGTCCTAAAGAAGAAATGTCATGTGTTGGAAAAATATACTGTTTGTAAGTATGTAAATAAGTATGTAAATATGTAAATGTAAGTATGTAAATAAGTATGTAAATATGTAAATATACTGAAATATATATGAATTTCTCTGTGTGCTACATATATATATATATTTATTCCATTATTTCTTCTAAAGTATTCCAAATATGTGATAATGGATGTACATCTAATTTAAAATTTTACTATCCACTCCAGTAAGATATCTTTAGAAACTATAGAAACATTGTGAAAATTGTACTTTCAATGTAATATTGGTTTTAACTGAAGTAAAAAGTTATATTTAAAGGCTGTAGGAAAATTGAAGCCCTTGCCATTACTTCTGACTTGTCCCTTAGGCTATTTCCCATAATAGAAGAGAAAGCTTACTTTATCTTTTGTCTCCAATAGATATTTTTATCTTTTTGATACTAATTTTGTATCCCCCCAAAACAGATATTTCTCTGGAGTGCCTTCAAATGTTTCCCATATAGGATGGGAAAACTGTGGTAACTTAAAAATGCTCTTTGAAAGATATTTCATGAAGCTAACATTGCTTATTAGAGTTATAGTCTTGTAGTTTGTGTCCATAGAACTGTGAGTTTTTATGGTGGTTCTTAAATCAGTATAAATTAACAAAATTTTATATCATTCAAGTGACCGTAACAAAACTGAGCAGAGAGTAGAATTGAGAATGTGAAAGAAACTATTTTGAAATGAGCATTTAGGTCAAAAACTCTGTTTCATAAAAATATTTTTGTTACCCTAAAACAACAAAAAGAATTGAGGGGACTCTTTGACAAGTCGTTGCCAAAATTATTTTTTCCTTTTTTTGCCAGAAAATAAAAGCCAAAAATAGACTGAAGCATAATATATTTTTATAGCTCTCTCTCCAGAATGACAGAATTTTCTGTAAATCTCATTATGTAAAATATGCCTTCCCTGTGGTAAGTATGAGGTATGGGGAGAAACTAATTGGATTGCTCAAATTAGTCAATATGTCTGAAACTATTTTGGGGATGCTTAGCCTTTTGGGTAACTATATGATATAATTTGTTGGTTTCTTGTGAGAGTTATTCTTTTGAGCAACAAGCAGAAATCCAGCATAACATTAAGAAATGCAATTTTAGGCACAATACAAGGGCCACAGATGACCACAATGTGTATCGTTATCTCAAAGAGAATGATGTACTGAAAAATTAAGAGTGATAGCATGACAGTGGAATGACTGCCAACTTTTTGGACATTGATGTAAGCTGAATTTAATAAAAGCAAAAGAGATGTTAGTGAAGGAAGACTCTAGAATAACTTATTTTGTGATTTTGTTAGGGTTTTTCTAATGGTATCTTCTGGGGCAAATATCTTCTAGCTGAAATGATTGTAATTAAAAAAATAAAATTGTAAAAGGCCAGAACATTTTCTCTTAAGAATATTATACTTGACAGTATCTTAACTACTAGTAAATATGTCCTTGTGTTTCTTTAAATCCTCTGTGGACTAAATATTCCACTCGCTGAGATTGTTTTATAAATATCAGTATTTATGTTGATTTGACTGGTTTTTTTGGATAAACATGGCCCAGTATACACATCCGAACTCCATTGACTTCTTGGTGTTAATTGCCTCGGGAGGTGGCACTACAGGCCAGAGAATCTGCCATTGATCACATTTTGGGAATTGTCTTTAAATCCAACTCCATTTATTTTTAAACCTCATTTTAAATTCAATTAACCAACCTATAGTACATCATTATACTGAAAGAAGACAAATCTCTAGATCCTTTGAGCGTGATTCAGTTTTCAAGAGTCGCTGGAAAACCCATAATGTTACAAAATTTGGTGCATAAAATCGTTGATTATTGATTCACAAGGACTGGAATAAAACAACAAATCTAATTTTCACCTGTGCTGAATGAAATACCTGAGAAGTTCATTTTGGATATTTGTTCTGAACACCCACTTAGAGTCAATACTAAAAAAGGAATGAGATGGGAAAATAATTTCTACTGGACCTCAAGGAGGGAACAGTATGTGGTTCATAAATTTGGATAGAGGGCATGAAACTCACTCCTAAAGATATGTCTTGGTAAGAACAGAAGTAGGTAAGGAAGAACTTTCATCTAACCAGAGCACATCACTGCCTCTCTGTTCTCTTCTATATAGCTTTTTACTAAAAAAACTTGGGGACAGTTAAAGAATAAAGTTTTGAATGGGTCCCAAAATTATTAGTACCCGCATGTCTTGTTCAATTGAGATAATATAGAAATGTTTTCAAAAATGAAAATATCATAAGGCATATAAAATCTCTCAAGAGGTTATTTGGGGGCCAGACACGTATTTATGATTGCAAGGGTTAAAAACATGATTATCTTTGTTCATGTCATCCGAAAGAAAATACATGGTCCATTGCACAACAGAGTAAAATTCATAATCTAATAAGATGCTTTTATTAAAGAAAAAAAAATTATTTGCCTGTAATTTAACCCCGTGCATTGCTTTATGTCAGTCATTTGGGTTGTGGCCAAGATCCCTGATGAGCATTGACCTGTTTGCACTTTTCCACACCAGAACCTCTGAAGATGATTAGCTTCTGTGATTTAGACTTGAGATTCCAGGCCATCCAGATGTGTGGGACCCCAAAATGGAAGTTAGCTCTTTCTACACTGTTTTATATAAAGTCAGAAGAACGGGGGATAGATGGGACATTGACTGTGTCTGTTGAGCAGTTAGATATAGACGTGTGCCAGAGAATTAAGGAGGAGACAACAAGAACACACTGAACACCTACCATGTTCAAGGAATTACATCAGGTCCTCAGATGACGAAGAAACAATTCCTGACCTCAAGAATCTCACTGTCTAGTGGGGGAAATGGACAAAGAAAGAGAAGTATACAAAAAAGTACTTTCATGAAATTATTTGTGTACCTATTTTTCATTCTTAGAGTCCACAGAGAAAATATATATAATATAGACACTAGAATCCTATGTCTTCTTGGAGTACATGTTATTAATCTATTATATTTCCCTCTTCTCCCCTCATTTTAAAGTTCAACAGGCAACATTAAATGCCCTTTAAAAGTCTCAGAGGATATATGGAACATTATGTTGTCTTCTTACACAATTAAAGATAATTCTTAGCTAATAATTATGCAACAAAAAAGTGTTAAAAATAGATGCTGAGTAATTATATAGAGAGAATTTGATAATGAGGTGAGGTGGGCAGTAACCATAGAATTCTGTCACTCTCTGATAGCTTGCCTCAAATTATCCAGTACTTTTGAGTCTCTGTGTCAATCGAATATATAATTTAGTATTTTTTAGGAAATAAATATTTGTCTTTATTCTATGGCTATACGATATGTCTATTTGCACAATAATCATCATCACTTCCATAAGTTATTTAAGACACTTGTGGGCATGTCTATTGTCTAATGTCTCAAATTCTTTGACATCTAAATATTTCCCCCAGCAAATCTATGCTTTTGAGACCCTCTTGCCGAAGAAATGTAACAGTATTTGCATTTGTGTAATTTCCTCATCGCTAGCATCATGGTTGGAATGTTGCAGCTTCTTAACAGCTTTGGGGAAACACTAAAAACTAGTTTTAAGACAGGAAACTGGGAAGAGTAGTGTATTTAATTGGCATTTCAGAGGGGATATTTTAAAAAGCACCGAAATTGACTTTGATCCAAAATTATCTGATTCATACCTTCCACTGATTAAAAATTATAAGCTATAAAGCCACTTAATTTTTGTTGTTGTTGTTGTTAAAGATTTTATTTATTTATCTGACAGAGGTCACAAGTAGGCAGAGAGGCAGGCAGAGAAGAGAGGAGGAAGCAGGCTCCCTGCTGAGCAGAGAGCCCGATGCGGGGCTCAATCCCAGGACCCTGGGATTATGACCTGAGCCAAAGGCAGAGGCTTTAACCCAATGAGCCACCCAGGCGCCCCTCCACTATTAATAGTAAATAACTAATTGTTAAAAAAAAAACAGTTCTGCAGATGTGTCATTGTGTTAGTTTCCCTCAGTATTAGTCTCCAATAACCATTTATGATTAATACAGGAGAGAGGTTGCTCGTAAAATAAGTCCAAAAGGAATAATTTCCAAAAATCTAGTACAAATAGTATCTATTTGCCGGGACTAAGAGTTTGCTAGCTGGATTAGTGGTGCTGGTGGCGGGGGGGATGTCTTTGTTGGGTTGCAAATATTAAATTCATAAAGATAGCTTAAATCAAATTACAGTTTCCCACTTTAACCTAAGAACATCAACGAAGGCGTACCTCCATGTCTGATAGACTTTCATATATTTCGTGGTACTTACTGCAAATTTAAGCCATCCAATTTTCTGCAAATCTGTAAATATGAAAGGAAAGCAGCCAAAAATGAAGATTTAAAGATTTGAATGAGAAGGAAACTTTCTTACTATGAAGTCATTTTCTTATTTCTGTCTCTCTCCCAATCTCAAAACATATTTTAACATACAATAATTTCCATGTAACTTTTTTTTTTGGAGAAGAAACAGTTATAAAGAATATAATTAGTCATATAAAATTGTTAATGTATCTGGATTATTGCTACACATTTAATAAGGAACATTCTTACATTGGTACAAACATAAAGTAACCTCTGAATGAGGTCTTTTGTCTTTCCTCTTTCCAATTATGATTTCAGTGATTGAGTTGCCACATGGTCTTATTGTTCAAGAAACAAACTGATCTATTAATATTTCTTAGAAGAGACAAACACTGTGACATTTGTCACTAAATATTGGGTTTTGCCTATTTATTTTTTAAAAATGCAGAGTGAAGGAAATATGAATAAAACTCTATAGGAATTATTTTGACAAAGAAAGATTAAAAAATAGAATAAAAACTACACAAATCACAGAATCTTAGGTCTAGACAAGGTCATTTTTCAAATCAATGCATAAGTCCTTTAGACAATTAATCCAAATATGTCATATGGCATGTACTTGATGGATAACTTGTGCTACAGCCTTTCGTTTTCATAAGGTTTATTGAGCAATATGATATTTAACTGTAATGGATTCTTGACTTGTGGCTGGAATCCTTTCTCAGCCTTGAAGTCACCTGTGGAGAGAACATAGCAGCCTGCTGGTTATCTTAGTAAAGTCCTTGCATGTCCAAGTTTGCTTTAGATTTTTCATTCTTAAAGCATGAATTCTTATAAAGATGATTTTGATGGAGTAAAACAAAATCCATGTAATGCATATCTGAACTTAATATCAAAAATATTTATAAACTTCTGTATTTTCCAAATATAGTATTTTACATAATATTAGAACCATTTAAAAAAAAATCCTTTAATAGAGGAGCAGCTTTGTAGTTAAAATTGTCAAGTTCTGCTAATCTCATTAATTTTAAATTTCTATGTAGAATAGAAACCTAGAAAAGTACCATAGCTACTTTTATACCATAAATTCTCCCTTTTATTTTCTATTTTTAGTCTATTCATCCTAGTCTATTTATTCTATTTTCTTTTTTAAATTTTTGTAGACTGTACTTTTTAATACATTTTTTGTTTATTCTTTTTCTTCCCCTTTCCACCACCCTAATCATTCAGACATTTTTTTACTACCAAGTCAGTGCTTACTAAAAGCTCATGGGAAATAAAATAGTATTATATACATTGTTTCACACAGATTGATGTAAAAAACATTTGGTATCCTGTTGATTGAAAGAACAGATGCCCATATAATTTATGAAGCCAGAAATACCTTCACAATATCTTCCAAAAATAGTAAGGTATTTTAATAACATAGTTGTGGGGAATGAAGTCAAAAGCTTGGAGGAATTTAAATTGTAGACTGACTTTTGAATGGAACATAGACATAGACAATTTGAAAGATGTTATCAATATTCAACAAATATTATTGTAATCATTCATGTGTAATGTAACATAGTAAATCACAACGTAATATTTGATTGTTTCACATTAAAACTTTTTTAAAAAAATTATGCATCTCTTATCTCCTCCACAGACAAATTTTAAGCAATCTATATAAGGAAGGTCTGACTTTATTCAAAAACTGGTATGTTTTTTCTAGAAAAAAATACTAATTTTCCTTAATACATGTGTTACTCTTAATTTTTCACAATTAATTTACTTGTTTAAGAATTTCAGCATAATAAGACAAGTTGTATAACTGACATGGTATGTTTACTAGGGCTTAATTCTCAAATTATTTTAAATATCAGTCAACGTGACTATTCTTTCCAAACTGAGGGATTAATCAACCATTCCTGCAAAGTCTCAGATCAAGGGCACTGTATTTCCTTGCTAAAAGTAAGCATGGCCAACTACAGTTTGTGGAAGTCACAATGGTTATACTATTGGCATAATGAATTTTCATTATGAAAAAAAATAGTTTTTAGCTTCAGTTGTGACTTGAATTTTTCATTTTATTCAGCTCATTCCAAACATCACACTAGCATTATGCCTTATGTATAAAAGGAGGTTTTATTCTAGTAAAAAAAAAAAAAAGAATTTTTTTGTAAATTGGTTATTTACATGATTAATTATTCATAAAGGGATAGTTTATAAAAGCCCGATATAATTCAATTACAAAATATGCCCGTGGGTTTTGGAAAAATGTAATAAAACATATATTTCCTTTTCTTCCTTTCTTTTTTTTTCTTTGCTTCAGGAAGAAGGTTAAATTTCAGAGCAAAGAAACACTGAAAAATTTTCCAGTAGACAAACCTTTAAACATTAAAAACTATGAAGAGTTGATGAATGTTTAAAAATACAATAATACTGAAACACTAATCTAATTCTATGCATAGTCAATTACGTACTTATTTGATTTAAAATAATTTACGAATAACCTCAAAAACAAGAAACTATTTTAAAAGATGGAAAATCGTCCTAAATCCACTCTAGTCCCCACACTGTATTAATGGGGATTAAGACAGGGATGCATTAGGTTAATCAAGGGCTCCTAACTTCAGAAGAGTTTAAGATTAATTGTAACTTTTAAAGTAGACATCAATCCTCTTTAAAACTGTCTTGGAAGAGCTCTCCCTGCCTGTCAGTCAGTACCACCTACCAGGTAAAGAAGAAACACAGCAGAGGGCTGATCTTACTGGGAACAACGTCATTGTCCTGTTTTTTTTTTTTTTTTTTTCTTCTTCTTCTTTTTTTAAATGATATATCTTGAGGTTATTTAGAAAAGAAATCTAACATTTCTCTCTCTCTTCTTTTCCCATCATAGAATTGGGAAAGCAGCACTCTTTAAAGGGAAGAAACACTGTAATCCTGGAAGATCTAGATAAAAACCTCTATCCTTTAAAAAAATAAGGAATATTATGCTAGCCTTTGCAGAATATCTATTCTAAAGGATTATTTGGAAATAAATTGAACTAGTGTGGTGAGGATGATTTTATTATCCAGATTTTATCTAGGAAATTAAAGCTCAGAGAAGTTATGTAACCAGGCAGTGCGTGGCAGATCCCAGTCCGCTGACCCAGTTTTCCTGCTTGTGTTAGTTATCTTCCTGTGCCGTCCAATAAAGAATACCTTTCAAATTGCCACAATACACACACTTGGAAAGCCTTTCTGCATATAAACATAGTTTGTATACACTCTCTACCAAAAAAGAGTTTTAATCCAGTTAGTGATAATAAATGATTAATAGAAGGAAAGTAAGAAAAGCAAAAAAATATGACTAATTCTAGGCTTTTATTAAAAGTGGCATTCATGTTGGAGTTATGGAGGTTCTTTTCTTTAACCTCCTCTATTAGATTAAACTTTGATTTGAGATAGTATATGGTTTTTAAACAAACACACCAATATTTATGTCTCTAAACATTTACAAGAGCAAAAAGCACAAAGATGGCTAGTCTGTAGATTTCACAATCTTTCCAGAAAATAAAATTTTCCTTTTAAAATTATAAGAGCTCAGTAAGTGTCCGTTGGACTAATTTGTCTGTGAAAAGTATTTTAAAATCATTCACAGTATGTTTTGGAACATACACGCTATATGGGTTACTTATATATAAATCCAGTTAATATGTATTTTAAAAGATCATCATTTTTTTTATTCAATTGTGAGTGACATTGCCAAATAGCGCAAAGGTTGTGCTGGAAATGTGTCTCTTCTCCAAAGCAAATTCATAAGACATTTTACAAAGTGAATGGTGTGGAATTGTTTCTACAGTTTTGGGAGGGAAGGAAAACCAGAAATGTTCAGGCCCTCTGCTGTCACCAGGGGTTAAGGGCTATCAGGAATTACAAAGCTGTCGGAAAACAAAATTATAGGCCCCTCTGGGGTGTCAGTATTTCAGTAGTAAAAGATGTCTAGTCTGTGCCAAAGCTCTGGCATGACTCACCCTGGTTTTTCTGCTTTCTCGGTGTAGAACCAGGTCCAAGTATTCAACTTGGCTCTCTTTGAATTGAGTCAGTTTCTGACCTCTTTGATGCTTTCACTCTTTCTACTGAAGTAGCCAGAAGTCCCAATAATTGCAATGATAAATACCAAGAATGAGCATTTCTGTAATAGGCACTTTAACTGTATAATTGGTAAGGTGAAAATGTTACTGCTGAAACATTTTAAGAGATTTCATGTCCTGAATAGAGGAAGAAATCTTCCAAGAAAATGGGTATGAACCTGAGAAAGGAATCTAGGGCCCTCCAAATACCACTTAAACGGGCATCTCATTTGTCCTGGGTTTCAGAGATGGTGTCACTTTCTTCCAGGAGAGCGGGGAGGGAAATACAATGGCTATTTTTCTAACACAACATTTAATACTCTTAATGTTTTGAAGTGAAGATTCATTTTCATAAACAGAAAATGAAACTGATTAAAATACAAATCTGTTCATGGATATGTTCTGTCCCTAAAATATTCAAACCAACTGAAATTAATAAAACTCACGTGATTGCAAAATCTCATTCTCTTTCATTTGTCCAGATCAATGCCCACATGCTCAATTTAGGTCAAGGCATCAGGCAGAGGAAAAGACTGGAGACTGACATTGAGATGCTCTATTTCACACACTTGCCCTCTGGAAGGACTGGCAGAGGCAGTCACTTAAATTAAATACAGGTCATCAGACAAGATACATAATCTATTCTTAAAACAGACAACTTCAGCATCCCAAATCCCTATGGCCTTTTACTGAGGCACATCACACTGTTTCTTCATGTTCCTCTGTCAATTCATGTTAGAGTGTGCTGTGTTGAAAAGTGGTATTTCATGTGTTCTGTGACCCTCTTGCTCAAAGCAAAGAAATTGCTTTGGTTTATTTATGACCTACTAACCTTAAGCAAAACGAAATATTTAATGTTCTCGCAAGCCTAGAAATGAGAAATAAAGGCTAAAATAAATCTGGCCTTTTGCAAGTTGGTCTTACTCTGTCCACACAACCCTCCAAAGTTATGAAGAGGTAGAGAGAAAGATATTGATCCATAAATGACCCACTGTTGTGGGTCCTGTATGAGCCACTGCTAAGGCTCCTTTCATTCAGGGAAAAACACACAAGTGTGCAGATTGCTACCATCAACTTAGAATTCTGGAATTAGGAACAACGTGTTTGAAAAAAATATGATACTGCAAATTTTGGTACTGGTGAATCTCAGTGTTTCAAAGATCAATGTTTTATAGCCAAGGATTAAGTCATGAAAATAAAAAAAAAATGGAAGAGAGAGATTTAGAAGATAGGAGATAATAATAATTGAAAGCACACATGAATTAGCCAAAAATTAAGCTGACCAGCAAGTGGAACACTTTTTCCATATGGAATAAAAATAATCTGAATTTTATTCTCTTGTCTGACACAAGGGAACCTGCAAGTAAGAACACAGACATCTTATTTCCAGTTTGGGGACATTTACACTGCTCAGAGATGAGGTTTTTACTTCAACAAACTATAACTATATGAAGCATGCATTTAGTTTATTCCAAGGAAAGAAGAAATTAATCACCGTATTTATCATTTGCTATTTTTATGTGTGTATGGCAAGATATCTAATGTAATTTCTTATTGTTGTAAGTGAATCATATTTATAGTTAGGAATTTTAAGTTAATTATAGTCTATAAAGGACTAGTAGGAAAACATTTTGGAACACAAATAAGAACACGGTTATGCATTGCAATTAATTGTAACTGCCCTAGAGTTTTGCTTATTAATAAGCCCAAAGCATATTTTGTGTTAATGCAAGTTAGAGTCTTTTATCACAGCATTAACACATTTTGTGTTAATGCAAGTTAGAGTCTTTTATCACAGCATCCCTATTATACAAGTATTAACATATGTAGCAAGAGAAGAAGAGCCATGACTGAAAATGGTTGTGTATTGACCTGCCACTAATATCATGACTTTCAGGCAACGGAGCACGAGTGATGTGCCTTCAGTTGTAATTGATAACACAAACAAAGGAATCCACAGTCCCTTGATAATATGCTTTCCAGCAGCAACCCAGAAATACCTACAGATAAAGCATTCTCCTAAAAAGTTTTATTTTGTAGGAAAAATTTGGTTATTTCTAAAGAATTAAACACTGCAAAATTCAGATTAATCATTATCTTATAGTCTAAGATCTTCACCTCAGTATATACTCCCCACAGATTTCTAAAAAAAAAAAATAGTTTCCACCTAAATGTTTTATCTAGAAGGCATTAAACAAGCAGTGCCTTTAAAATATTCTGTGTGAGTGAAATATTAGAATATATAACCATTTAGAGTATATATTTCACTTATATTTCAAGGACAGTTGCCTTGATTGAACAGACCATGGTCACCTTCAAAACACTATTCTGAATTGTTGTGGGTAATCTCCCCCACAGATAATTGTAACCACACTGGGATCCACTTAAGTGTATGAAATAGTGACTTTCTATCCTGGGTTTGAAACATACAAAGTGACTTTTTTTTTTAAACTGATGATTAAAAATTATTGAAAGTGGTTTTAAAAATATATTCAACGGAGTTTACAATGATTTAAAAAATAAGCATAAGTCACAAAGCACTCTTGGATAAAAGGAATATGAAAAGAGCTCCCTAAAAGTGTTAGGGTTTTCATATTCAAAATAGAAATGAATGGTGTTGTAACATACCTGGATTGTTTTTGCTTTTTTCCATTTTAATGAAATCTTGGTTTCATAAGCTAAGAAAAGATGTATTGAGCTGGTTTCTTCACTTATTTGTTCAGTAGTTTCTAAATAAGAATTTTTTTAATTGTACTAATTTTTATAGCCTTTTTAAACTTTATTTTTCTATAACCTTACTTTAGAAAAAAATACTAAATACAAAAGGGTATAACATAATATGATTTTAGGAAGTTTACAAAAATTCTGTTTAATTTGTGTAATCTAAATACTTCATGTTTACCTACTATAAGCATAGCAATATTTAAGTTATAAGATATTGTTTTGATTTGATACTTCAAGCTCATTTGAATAACAAATTCTCCCTGTCATTAAGAGTGAGATAATTTCATTCCTGAAACTAATCCAAAATAGGCTTTTTTTTTATCCTTTCCTTTCACACAATGTGATATGGAGGTTCGCCAAACTCTTGGTTGGAAGAATCACATTCTTCTTTCATATTCTTTTGAAATGGCTTTAAATGTATAAATGTATGACTAAAGTTTCTCTGTTGTTTCTGTCTCCTGCCCCCTTCCAATATTTACAGATCCTATAAAGCCAGCAGAATTCTGAGTTTAGAGGTTGCTTCAGTGAACATTCAACGCTGTCGGTGAGTTTGGAATTAAAATCAAAACCATCGACCGTTGATTGTACCCTATGGCTAACCGTCATCTACCATCATCTACTACTCCACGGCTTTCAGAATTTGCAGAAGATGGAAAACTGAACCAGGACACCCCAGGATGTTCTCTTCCCCATGCAGAGATTATTTTATAAAAGGTCACAATCAACATTCATTGCTGTCGGTGGGTTGAACTGTGTGGACAAGCTCACTGAACAATGAATGCAACTGTGGCCCCACTTTTTGCAGACACAATCAAGAGATACCCCACCTCTGAAAGATATATTGAATGTAGTAATATGGATCTTTAATGTTTCCAATCGGCAGCATCTTCTGGTTTACTTACTCAATTTTTATCATAATGACCAGATTTAGATGAAAAAGGCTTTCGCTTAAACAAGAATAATAATTCTTTACATTTCTGAATGGTACAGAGCACTTAAAAAAAAAGTAACCTGTTTTATTCATAGCATCTATAAGATAATCATTTAAGTTAGCTCACCTTCCTACTGTCTCGGTGTGGGTGGACAAGAAGACGGAAGGAAACACAGGCCATCTGGCATCCATACCCTTAATAACAACAGCACTTAAAAATTTCATCCTATCTTTTACTAGATTTCTTGGTCAAATTAAGACAGAAAGACACGGTAATTTTATATTTCTGTTGCTCTGGGTGGGGACGGACTCAAGTAATCCTTCCTCTTGCTATGGTATTTGCTAAGGAGAAAAAAATGTATAAATAACTACATAACTATCAGGACAGTTGTGAGACTCATATGGTAGATTGATTTCTCTAATTAAATCCAACTTTAAGATAAAACTTTCCCACTTTCTTTGTGCTTTGCCTTCCAAGATGCCACTCTGTGTTATCAGACTTACAACCGTGGTCTATTAATTGCCTCATATTGCTCATCTGACTTCTTCACAGAAAGGCTATGTATGTCATGGTTTTTCAGAACTAGTTTGGCTCTCTGTTTTTATATTGAACTATCGTCACTGCATTCTACTGTAGCAGTTTTAAACTTTTCATTTGAAATAATAATTTTTGTATTATTTTGTATAATAATAGTAATTATAATCACATAAATCCTTCAAGATTGTTTATGTTTGGATTATTTGGAAGACTTGGATATTCAATATTTTAAAATCTGCCAAATACATTATTCTTTCCCTTCCTTGACCTTTTCAATTTTATTTTCTTTCAAGTCCCATTGCAGAAACCCATTCCTGGGACCCGGCTCCAGATCTCTTCATGACCATTAGCTATTTCTCCACATCCAAGATCTAAACTGTGGTTTCTCACTTTCTGCCTATCATTTCCTACCATTCTGATTTCTCACTCTTTTATTTACAAGGTGACTGTCCTTTCAGTTTTGGTGTTGCTAGGGGAAAAAAAAAAAAAAAGTCACAATCATAAGGATGCATGTTAATACATATCTGATATGGGCTTCCAAGTTCCTCAGTTCCTCAACTCTGACCTAGCATTCTCTTACCCGCCCCCCATAGTTAGCTCAAATGTTTTCCTCCTGTCTCAACTGCTTCATCATTCCATTTCCAATGGCTGAAGTAAACTATGGTTTTCACTGAGTAGCTTTAGTCCATCAAATTGCTCCCTCAATTTCCTAATCTATACTGTACATATAGTCTCCTGCCCCATAGTTATCTTCCTCTTGCTTTGCTCAGGACATATATCCCTCTACTCATTCACTGTACTGGTTCTTTCCATTTAACATAGGACAAGGTTGGAGTATCTAGGTGGCCCAGTTGGTTAAGCATTTGCCTCTTGATTTTGGCTCAGGTCATGATCTCAGGGTCATGAGATCAAGCCCCACATTGGGCTCCACGCTCAGTGGGGAGTCTGCTTCTTTCTCTCTCTTCCTCTTCCTCTACTCCTCCCACTGCTCATTCATTCTCTCTCTAGCTCTCAAATAAATAAATAAATCTTTAAAAAGAAACTTGCAGCATTTAGTTTTCTCTATTCTCAAGGAAATTTAAGAAAAATCTCCTCTGTACTTGCTTCATCCCATTTGTTTCTCCTCTTTAAAGCTCAGACGTTGAAAATAGTGCATAGCATTGTCTAAATTTAGTGGTTTCCTGTTTTCACAACTACCTGGAATTTGTCTTCTTCTTCCATCCCTCTCTCCACCCCTGTATGCTATTGTTCTACTGAAACTGCTCTTGACCAAATCACCGGCAAGCTCTCTATTGACAAATACAAATCATACTTTCCTGCTTGGACTCCCCTTGATGTCTGTCACTACTGACACTTCTTCCTTCTTTAAAGTCTAGTCTCCATTGACTTTTGTTACCCTAATCTCATTTGAATTTTTCTGTCTTTATAACAATGATGTCCTTTTTCTTCTTTAGAAGCCTATCTGAATCTGTTTAATCTACCATTATGTTTTCTTGAGAGACACATTGTCAACTGAAATTTCAGAGTATCTCCTCTTCTCATGCTTTACAATCTTCACAATCTCCTCACACGTATGATACTTATACCTACTTAGATTCTGCTGATACTGAAATCTTTGTCTCCAGTCTAGATATCCCGAATCTGCATATCTAATTGTCTTCTGCTCTTCCCATAGACCCAAGTTCATCCATGACCACAGCAAACTCATCATCTTTTCCCCAAGGAATAACACCTTTCATCTACTTGACAGTCAAAGCCAGAAACCTTCATATCATTGCATCCCCTGTCTCTTGCTTTCTGTTCTCTTCTGCACATATAATCATAATATCCTAAAGATGTGTCCTTCTTGGAACACCTGGCTGACTCAGTTGAAAGAGCATGTGACTCTTGATCTCAGGACCATGAGTTCAAGCCCTATTTGTTCAGAGATTACCTGAACAAATAAAACTTAAAAAAAAAAAAAGATGCTCACTTCTTGTGAACTAAAATTCTAATTGTTCTGTGTACTTGTATTACCTAGTTTAGAAACTCATACTTCTTACTTGGACCATTCCAACAGTCTCCTAATTTATTCCTATCTATAATCAACCATCTGTTCAATATTTTCTCAACAATATATATATTTTTTAATTAGAAACTTGATTATGTTGTAGAACTCTTTAATGCCCTCTGAATAAAGCTTTCTAATATATTTAACAGATGGATTGTTCTGATGGGGAAAAATGTGAATATTAGCTAAGTAGGAAAAAAATGAAATTTTAACCTGGAATTTCACATAATCCCTCCAGATTTACTTGTAAGGAATTAATTGAAATTATAAAAAATATTCTGAAGTTAATGTAGTTGAAGACTTATTAATCTTGAAATAGTGAAGAACTTTTTCAATATTAACACAAAGCAAAAAGAAAAAAAAATGGGAAGATCTTATTCTTCAATCTGTAGCATGTCAAAAAAAACACAATAAAAAGACAAATGTCAAAATGGAAATGAATATGATCAATAAGAAAGACAAATGAAAAATTTAAAAATGTTCTCACTATAGAAAAAGCAATGAGGGGAAAATTAACCCCTCAAAAGATAAATGAACAACAGAACCAAACAGCAAAGTCACAGAAAAATGCAAATGAGTGATACTGAAATGAATGTTCTTAAATACTAGATATAATTATCTTTGGTTTCTCCTGATACTTACTTCCAAAATTGATCTTACTGCCTTTTTTTAAACATGAGATCTCCCCAGCAGTGCCTGATTGGACCAGTGGTATACCCTTGTCCCAAGGGGAACCAATTTATAGGTTTTGTAGAATTTTTATATTTTTTTCTTAGGAATTTGAACTAAAATATACTAAATCAGTCAGGAGGTAGTAGGTGTGTACAAGATCTATAATGTCATGAGGATAAGGGGTGGATTGACATTTTTACCCTGCTTACGTATCAATAAATCAGAAGTAGAAGGTGGTCGATGAAGAGCAACAATAAGAAGCAGGTGTGAGATATACAGCTCCCTGAGAAATGGCTGGAGCACCTTCAGTCCACAAAGTTCCAGGTCTAGAACTCATTTTCCCAGCTGTCTTGGCTGGTTTTTTGGTGGCTTTTAGATGTCTAGAAAATGACTGAAGTCTTTAAATAACCCCTAGTTTATTTGTTAGCTAAGGCTGGTGTCTATCCTTTGCCTTCAGAACCATATAATCATAAGTGTTTGAACTGATGCCAAATTTATAGTAACAATTTGGCATTATATCAAGAATTGTAAAATGTTCATAAATTTGAATCAATAACTCTATTTCCAGGATTCTCTTTAATGTATGTACATATGAATATATTCAAAATAATATTATTTTTAGAAATTTAATAATGGAAGCAAGCTACATATTCAACAGTAGAGAAGAGGGCAGTGAATTATGACAGGAATATGATAGAAAATAATTATAACCCCAAAATGTTTTAATGAATGGAGAGCCTGCTTATAATTAAGAAAACTCAGGCTGAGGATTAAATCTCAAAGCCATGAAGAAATTAGTTAGCCTTCCGAAGCCTCAATTTTCTCAGCTGTACAGTTGGTAAATTTCTTACCTGATAGTATTGTTTTGAGGATAAATAAAATAATTCATGTAATGACTAGTGAATAATTTTTGATAATTAATAAATATTGAGTAGTTGCAATGAACTCTATCTTATGTATGACACTTATTATTTTTATGTAATTCTTAGTGCTGAAATTTTGGTGATTTTTCTTTTCAAATGCATTATATCTTTTCTTCTCTTTTGTCTGCTTTGTTATATTTTTGTTTTGTTTCAAGCTAATAACACATATTTCTTTACTGTCCTAAAAGACAGCAGGTCTTGGGGCACCTGGGTAGCTCAGTTGGTTAAACATCCTGCTCTTGATTTTGGCTCAGATCATGATCTCAGGGTAGTGAGATCAAGCCCCATTTTGGGCTCGTGCTGAGCATAGAACCTGCTTAAGATTCTCTCTCTCCCTCTGCCACAACTCCACCCCCACCCCTGCCACTCAAATGGACACACTCTCTCTCTCCCTAAAACAAAAACAAAAACATTAAAAAAAAAAAAAAGTAGGTCTCGGTCAATTGCAAAAAGAAATAAAGCTAAATAGAATTATCATTTACTTTATTGAATTTCACAATGATCTATGTGTCCTGCTATCTTCACAAGAACCATTTGAGAAAGAAAATACTATTTTGAATACAGGGACAAGACAATAAGTAGTATACTGCTGTCACAACACCAGCAGAGGAATGGCTCTAAACTACCCAGTTTAAATAGAAATTTTGAGAATCTAGCCTTCAGTGAATAACTGTTTCTGAGAAAAGATAGTGTATTCCTTTCAAAACAATAGCTAGGCCAAAATTAACTTTTGTTGGGATTTATGTAAAGCATAAAGATATGATCTGAGAAAAAGTTTTATATTCTCAGACTCCATATTTAGAAGAATGGTACTATAATTTAAGTGATTTAAGACCTGTTTTTGTTTGTTTGTTTGTTTGTTTGTTCAACAGAGAAAATAGTCTCCAAATGTCAGAACCTTCACCCACTTACCCACTTTTTTGTTGCTCCAACCTGGCATTAAGAGCAATGTCAAACACATGATAAGAGCTCATTAGTTATTAGTTGAATTAATGAGTCATGAACACAGATACTCAGCAAGCAGTACCTCCAGTGACTGACTCATATAATACTTCAGACTAGATGCTATGAGTCAAAGTTGAGTCTCTTTGAAAAGTAGTTTTTTCTGAAAATTATATACAGAAGTGGCATCCTAACATTTACTTATGTGTTTACCACATACGAATTTAACTACTACATTTCTTCCAGTCTAATAGACAATTAATGACAAGACAAACCATGATTGTCTAAAGTAATGAGAAAAGGAAGAAAGAAAGAAAAAGAAAAGAGATGAAAAGTCAAAGAAAAAAATACAGAAGGGAAAGAAAAGAGAAAAGATCTTCTAGAATGTCCTGAGCTGTTTTATCATATGAGGAAACAGTAAGAAGGTGCTGGGTTGAACCAGGAAGAGGGCCATCATCAGAACGCAACCCTGCTGATGCCTTGATCTTGGATTTCCCAGCCTCCAGAACTATGAGAAAAAAAATTTCTGTTGTTTATAAGCAACCCAGTATTTACATTTTCTTATGGCAACCTAAAAGAAGACAGACAGATGATTCAAACTAGAATAATGAAGTAATGGAAGAGAGCCCAGTTATCAGGACATAAAATAGTAGAACCTAAAATTAAATTGGTTTATCAAAACTATTCCCTGATTCACATGAAAATTCAGAACACTGAGGATAAAGAGAACATTCAAAAGTCTGCAAGGAAGAAAAATCAGCTGACCTCTAGGGATCTGGAATTTAAATGACACCACACTTCTTAACAACAATACTAAAAGTCAGAAAACGATGGAAAACTGTTTTCAAAATCTTGAAGGAAATGATTCATGATCCATGGCCAGAGTGGAGCAAGCGGACAGAAGATTCTAGGAGAGAGAAGTCTGAGAAGGAAACAAAACTAATAGAATATCTGCTATATTCACTCATCCAATAAGATTTAAGTGCCTTCTCTATACTAGAAACCATTCTAGACATTGGAGATATAACAGAAAACAAGTGTTTGTTCTCAGAAACCTGCATTGTGGTGGAGGGTAAGACATTAATAAGTGTGTAAATATATTTTAAAAAAGAAAGAAGGAAGGAACAAACCCTGATCAATATAATCTTAAAAATGCCTTCAATTTTAAGACACATCTCAATTTCAGATATGTTAAAATGTAAAAAAAAAGAAAAAAATTCATCTTAGAGTCAATGAAATACAGTAATTATCCTCAGACCCCCCACAACTGATGGGTTGCATTCCTTCTAGTAAACAACAAATACAAATATATCTGAAAAGATAATTCAAGTAAGAAAAAAATGGTGAAGTTTTGGGAATGACGTCAATTTTTTTTTCACCATTGACCACAAAGGAAACACGTTTTGAACTTCACGTGTGTTTTAAGGATTTTCAAGGGTTGCTTTAGTTATACATGATTTTTATTATAGATGCTATATGAATTTTAAAATCTAACATTCCCCTTGACCTTAAGGTAAAAATAAATCTTAGGTGTATGAACAGTTTTTTCTTAATTTTTAATGCTATAAATGATAGCCTAGTAAGAAGAGACTTAGCAGCCAAATTTATATTGCACAAATCCTTTCTTTTACTTTAGACAGTGCCATCACAATGCAGTATAATTTTAACAGGTCTTCATCAATGTTTTCTAAGTCACTCCCATCCTCTTTAGACAAATTCACTTATTGTTCTTGCTCCCTCTAAGAAAGCAATCGTGAATTCCTTCAGACTCCTCTAAACCACCCGTGCCTATGCCAATTTTCCTGAAAAATCAACACCAAGTAATAAGAATAAAAGATTCCACTATATTCACTGCCTGAATCTCTCTCAACCCTGGACAGACAGATTGGACCCATGCACGCCATGCCTCAGCTAGTGGCGCCAAATCACACAAAGCCATTTTTAAGATGCTTGGTCTATGCTATCAATCCTCTTACCTTAGGCAACCCCCTCCTGCTGGTTAAGTGCTAACACATGCTTTACAACTGCAGGAAGGGATATGGTTTACAGATTAAAATTAGATGCAGAATTAAATTGCTTGAACACAGCAAAAACGAAAGAGGTAGTGTAAGGGTGGAGAAGACAATTTGGGCATGCCAATACTCACACACACTTAATTCCAAGACTTGTATTTCCATGAATTTCCATTAGAATTCTTGGGTTCATGTTCTACTTCCATTACTGAGAGAAACTTTCGGAGCAATAATACATAGGATCTGTCAAAGAATATGCAGCCCCATGAAAGTGAATGTTCAAAATGTGGAATTTACAGTCATAAGAGATCTCTGAGTCAAATACCAGAGCTCCTTTTAGAAAGCCAAGTAGAGTAATTTAATGACTACTAATGGCATTTGTAACTTCTCAGGCTACTATAATAAGAGTAATCAGATCTCAGGCTTCAGGGTGTAACATGATCACCTGTGCTTTTCAGAAAGGAATTTCTGTACACACGGATAGTGCTGCACAGCTGGCCAAGCACATTATTGGTAATGTCAGAGGGAAGGAGAAGAGAGATCACCTCCTCCAAATCATTTCATGCCTTTTACAACTGGTAAACACAGTTAAAATAGTTAAAAGAGTGTCTTTTAAATTTTTGTAAAATGCCACTCATTGCCTTAAAACCTCAGACCTAACCAACAAAGAAAAAAAAAAAGAAAGAAGAAGAAAAAGAAAAGAAAAGAAACAGAGTTCACACTATGTACTTTCTTGGTTTAGAATATAAGGCCATAAAATGAAACATCCACTAAATAAATATGTGTTGGGAGCCTATTTATTTATTGGCATTTTGCTAAGTGCTGGTGGATACCATGGTAAGCACAGTTACTACTTCCTGGGAACCTACAGTCTAGTGGCAGATAAAGATTCATCACATAGTTGCATAACTAGAGAGCTCTAAAGTAAAGGACTAGAGAATAAACGGAAGACCACAGACCTTAAAAAGAAAGGAAGGAAGGAAGGAAGGAAGGAAGGAAGAAAGACAGACAGACAGACCAAAGTTGCATCTTACTTGACTTATGATGCAAGAGAAGATATACCAGTGAAGAAACTCACTGGGTCATTCACCAACATGGAAAAGTTACAGACTTTTTAAGCGCTAGATAGGAGTATTCTTAATGATGTGCTAAGTAAGTCTTGAAAACTAGCTCTCTGGATAAGAAGATGTCTCTGCATGGTTGGGGGAAAAAAATCTTATAATTTGTTGGTCAGTAATGGGTTTTCAGTTAGGTCAAGAAAGGGTTTGGTGTACCAAGGTCATTCAAAGTTTCATCATTTTTATAAGTTTCAGCTGGTTTGAACTAGTTATGATGAAATTTAATTTTTATGTCATTCAGGCAAGTGCTGCTCTTGTGGAAAAATTTCCATTTACCCATGTAAAAGATAATCAGTAAAGGAGTTGGAGTAGGAGAGGTCAGGGAAGGAAGACAGAGCATCCTAGCAGACATGCGAGAATGACATGTGCAGACATCGATCATGAGATAAGAAAGACAGTTCAAGGAAAGGTTAGAGGCCCGTACTGTGCGGATGGAGCAGAGCCTATAGGGAAAATACTGTCATTTGAGGTTGAGGAAGTGGGCTAGGGAAAGGCCATACAAAATATATAAGCCATGTTAGAAATTTTGGTGTACTGTCCTAAAAACAATAAGAGTCTACTGAAGAGTCTTTAAAACAAAAGAGGCTGGAGGGTAGTGGAT
The DNA here is from genome assembly GCF_009829155.1 of Mustela erminea. Lineage (NCBI taxonomy): Eukaryota > Metazoa > Chordata > Mammalia > Carnivora > Mustelidae > Mustela > Mustela erminea. Next base: position 39,904,101 of record NC_045630.1, on the reverse strand, counting down.
GATCTGATTTGTGTTTCAAAAAAATCCCTAGTTACAGTGTGAAAGATGAACTGAAGTTTTCACTAGTTGAGCTGCTTCTATAGCACTTAGGAAGCAATCAACATTGTCTACAACAGAGATGACAGAATTTAAAACAAGGTTTCTGGTAAATATGGATGATTTCAACATTGAAAGAGAGGGATAGTGTGAGGGGAAATGATAATCAGGACACCCAAGTTTCAAACTGTCCTATCATTCATCAGCATAATACCTAATTCCTGATCCATTTCCCTGTCTTAGAGACTATTGCTTGGCAGCTTCTCAAAATGGGCCCCAAAGATCCTCATCGACTGATTTATCCATTCTGATGTACAAAAATACGCCTCTTCTTGAGTCAGGGTTGGACGTAGTGACTTAATTCTAACAAATTGAATGTGGGGAGGTGACAGTATCACTTTCAAGATCAGGTTACCAAAAATAAATGTAGTTTCTGTCTTGGTTTCTCTCTTTTGCTCTCTCCTGGATCACACTGTGGGAAAAACCACTTGCCATATCATAAAACAGTCTCATGGAAAGGCTCCTGTGGCAGGGGACTGAGGCCTGCCAGTAGCCACTTGAGAGAGCTTGTCAGGGGGTCCTCCAGTAGTCACATCTCTGGATGACTGAAGCAGTATGGACATCTTGATCATAGCCTTACAAAAGACCTCAAGCCAAGAGGAACCCAGACAAACCATGCCAGATTCCTGATTCCAGAAACTGTGAGATAATGTCTTTATTCTTTTAAGTTGGGAAGATTGGGGTGCTTTGTTACACAGCAATAGGTGACTAGCATTAAGCAAGGAATTTACCCTTTTTAAGTCACTTTCATTAAAAAAAAAATAAAGCTCCAGGTGCACTACTTTACATTCCTTCACTATATTATTTCTTGTTTCTTTTCTTACTGAATCTTCTTAAAATGTTATTTTTACTGAAATCGGTGTGCAGACATGATAGAAAATTTAAATAATTTAAGTTTGAATGATTTTGAATATGATAAAAGAGAAAAGAATGAGAATGTGATATATTTATAAACTCACCTCTATTATAAGGCTAGGAGGTATTCTGCCTCAGTAAATTTGGCACTCTCAAAGAATAGATAAATGGAAAGAACTTGAACTACATTTATCTTCTATGTCTTAGTGAATTTTAGTTATGTTTAGTAAAACTCCAGTTGTACTAATTAAGCAAAAGTAACTGCCTTCCATTTTCTGCTATAATTATATAATGATAGGAGAGAGACCTTTTCTGTATCTTGTTCATAATACTGGCTACTACAAAATAAGAATGAACTGGGCATTTAGGAAATATAAAATTAAGTTATTTCCATGAAAATTTTGCTCTCTGGATACTGCAGGACTTTAGCCTTCAGCAATTCCTTCCCCATCTCTAGCCCTGCCTCAAAAGATTTCATGGAGGTTCTGGGAGATTTCACAAACCCAATCAAATCTTATGTTGTACTACCCACCTTCTTCCACTTCTCCTTTCTGTTGAATTAGAACCATTCGTATTTAGCACCACTGTTCTTTTGGCTGCATGTAGTCACACCCAGCAGACACTGCTTTCTCCTGCTGACAGAGCAATCTCATTGGGTAACAACAACATGGCTGCCAAATTCTGCCATTTCTGGGTACCACCTCTCCCCTGCAGTGCTGACTCAAGCTGCCAAAGCTTCACAATATGGAAAGCTAGAGAATTTCTTTCATTTTTCAGTGTCACACTCCAGTAAAATGCTACCAAAGTACTGCATTTTTTCCAGTTCCACATGAAGTTGTAATGCAGTCGTTCCTTCTGTTTATTCAGAGACTCAAGCATAAATCCATAAGGTGAAGCCAACAGACTCACTGACATACACAACAAGCACTTTGCTAAATTCAGAACTGTCTTTTGTGTTAAGGCTAAGACAGAGGCTAAGGATTTATGATTGGCCAACCCTAAAAATCCTTTCTTTTTTTTCCTTTCTTAGAATGAAGCTGTCTGTGAGGAAGTTCCTCAGCTCTTCATAAAATAGATTTCTGGGAAGGCATAGGGAGAATCACCTAAATCACAGCAAAGGCAACTACTTAACTTCAAACTGGTCTGCAAAGGTGACTACCTGAGCTCAGAGTGGTTCCATAAAACACCAGTTAAGTAATCCTTTACTCTTTAATTGTTCCTGTTAACAACAACAGCTATAATAACAATAAATAGTAAATACCTTAAGTTTCCCAGTATGAACACTGAATTAAGAAATTGGGAGAATTGCTTTAGTCCAATTCATGAACTACTTCTTTGATGCAAATAAGACTGACTATTCTTCCAGAATCTTCCATGCCAAATGATTTCCTCATCTTTAAATAATATTTCTGGAATAATAGATATCAAAAATCCCTTGCAACTCTAAATCTGTAAGATTGAATTGGAAGAAAAAGAAAAATTTTAAGAAGTTATTTAGCCAAACGATTTTATATATGTATATTAGAAACTTTGTTTTACATTTACTTTTACTGAATTTTTTTTTATTTTCATCAATTTTAAACCATTTTTTAATTTAATTTACTTACTTACTTATTTCCTTTGAGAGAGAGAGAATCGCAAACAGTTCTTGGGGCTCTATCCCATGACCCTGAGATCATGACCTGAGCCAAAATCAAGAGTTGGGTGCTTAACTTAGTGAACAACCTAGGCACCCATTATGCCATTTATTCAACAGAGACATAAAGAGAGGAGAAAGTATTTGTTGGTTTGTGTCAATAATCAGACTGATCACTTTAAAATAAATAGAGGTATTTTTAAAGAGCAAAACTTCAAAGAAAATCAAATGAAAAATTTTTATTAAAGCAGGACAAGTATAAGGAGGTATTAAAAACAATGACAGTAAGAGCAAAGGGACCAAAGATAATCCCCAAATTTCCATTTTGGGTTTCATTTCATTTCCACACTTTGAGGAAGTCAACAGCAGGTTACAGTTTTTGCTGTTTTCTTCACACTTGTAATCCCAATGTGGTTGAAATCTCATTCCAAGTTAATTGAAATAGGAGGAATGATTTAGACTCCTGATTTCAAGCCTGGGCATAAATGATTCACAATACTTTTATTGCTAACTAACCTGTATTCTACCAAGGGCACCTCCGATGTAAGTAAAACATGCCATATAATTTAACATGTGAGTTATCATGAAGCACAATTTCATTGTTAAATATTTACTTGTTCTTTTATAGTATTTGCATGGGTATACAAACTCTGTTCTACTTGACTCAGTGCCATCAGAAGGAAATGTCAAGCACTGGGGGAAAATTTGGCACTTTGATTCCACAAGGGTAACTTGCTCCTCTTGCAAATCTTTGCTGAAATGCCCAAAAGGTACTAAGAGTAAAGCACAATTGAAAAAAATAGGAAAAGGTGTTATTCATACTCCAAAATTTTTTGAAGAATTCCTTCATTAAATTAGGAACATGGGCCAATGAGCTTAGACTGAGAGAAAGACTGGCACCATCAAATATTGCAGATGGGAATGCAAAATAGTACAGCCCCAATGAAAAAGAATTGGGCAATATCTAATAGAATGATATATGCATTAAATATAATTAAAATACTAAAGAAACAGTTCACAAAATTAAAAATGAACTGAAATGGATCAAGCTAATTGCATATCCAGTTGGTAGAAAAATAATTATTTCCTAGTGACTTAACATAGTACATGATATTGTGACAGTACCACCTTTATGGAATATATTTCACAGAGAGATACAGAGCTGTAAATTTCACTCAGTGGTTTAATTCTTTAGTAATTTGGTATTAGAAAACTATTTTATATAAATTACAGAATAATATAAATAATTACAAAAATACATAATACATTAATATTATTAGAACCAAGATTTTCAGAATAGAAGTAAAGAAGTACAAATACAAAATCAAAGAATTTAATTAAAAATTATGTAATGCTGTATTTTAATTGGAGCTATTAGTATAAACACGTCTTAAAAGCCAAAAGACGTTCCCCCAAATTTTGTCCACAGCAAAGCCAAAAAATAACAACAATCTTGGTAAATTGCATTATTTGTTCAAACCATTATCTGTCTCTTTCTACTAGATCCATTCCTGCAGAACCTCTCTCAGACACCCCTTCCTTTGGAAGAAGCAAACTTTCCAGGAAGAGCACAACCACAACTTGGAGAAATGCCTACATAATGTGCAAGGTATTCAGCTCAAAAAGAGGAGGCAATGTCAGCAAACTGCCTCAACAATTCAGGGACCTAATTTAAATGTGAAGAGACAGTTTGAGGTTCAAATATATAAAGGGGGAAAGACAACTGGGAAAGATGTTTTAAAACTTTTCCAGGAAAACACTGTTTTTTGTTTTGTATTATTTTTTCCAATTACAGTTTCTGAGCAGAGAGTGTATATATAGGATGGATTTACTCTCAAGGTGTGGGAATGTTGGGAGTCATCATTCATCCCTTGATGGGAGAGTTTTCTTAGCTGAGCTTTATGATCATGACCGGTAAACTCTGATCAAAAGATATTGATTTTTCTCTTTTCTGATTTTTCTCTTCTTTTCCATTTCTTTAGATATAACACTAATTCTGTCCTGGGACTATGACTAAATTCAAGTTGTACTAAATGGTGTATTGGTATTATGTATAGCATAGCAAAGCATTTTCACTTGAGTTCTGGGCATAGCATGTTTACTGGATAAATATTACTTAGGGAATTGGTAGTTAAATTTTCAATAGATGCCATGGAATCTTTGTTATGAGGATCTGACTGTGGTTTCAAAATGTTGGGCAAATAGGAAAGGTTCTGTGGATCTTCTGTGGCTCTGGAATACAAGGGGTATTTGAGAGATGAAAAGATGCTGAAGGAACAATGCCTGCCCAATTGGAAAGTAATTGTGGACGTCTCTGCTGAATAAGAAACCAGAAATCACTTGGGTACCTCAGAGAAGATCCCTTTAATGAGGATAGAGCAGAGGAAGAATAAATTAATGAGAAAAGATGATTTTGCACATATTGTTGAATTTTTACATCCTGGCTATAAAAATCAGGATAAATTATTTCAGATATTTAGACTTTGTTAAAATAAAAGATATATCTCAAATAGAAGTTATTCTGAACCCCTGTTTGTCAGCAAAACAACCCTCAAGATGTATGTGAGCTACCTTAAATATAAAAAAATATTAAGTGACTAAAAAGAATCTATTAAAAATGTCATTTATTTTTGAAAATCACATATTCTATGTTCTTAAGAAACACTTATTAACATTCTAAGATACAGATTTTCCATAGACAAATTTGGGAAATATCTCTCTAGAGGAATGTCTTCTGTCTGGGGTAGACTATGTTCCAGTGAACTGTTAAGTGCCCATGAGATACACCGGCCTGGCACCTTCACATGTCTTTTTTTTTTTTTTTTAAGATTTTATTTATTTATTTGACAGACAGAAATCACAAGTAGGCAGAGAGGCAGGTGCCCAGCTGAGCAGTGAGCCCGATGTGGGGCTCGATCCCAGGACCTGGAATCATGACCTGAGCCAAAGGCAGAGACTTTAACACACTGAGCCACCGGGAGTCCCCACATGTCTTTATTATTAAACTCCACAATTTACAAAATAAAAAAGGATTATGGGGAAGACTTGAAAGGAGACACAGCCTGCTTGGTAATTATTTTTCACATCTTAAAACATTTAATATTTTAAAGTAGGGTAGGATTTCAATATGGTAGAGTGAGAACAGATCCTAAATTGTATTAGGACAACTAGATTCACATGCAAAACAATGAATCCAGACACAGAAATTGCATCATTCACAAAAATTAACTTAAAATGCATCACAGGCCTAAATGTAAAATTAAAAAAAAAAAACTATTAAACTCCAAGAAGATAACATAGGAGATAATCTAGATGAACTTGGGCTTGGTAAACATTCTAGATACAACACCAGAGGCTTGATCCATGAAAGAAAGAATCGATAATCTGGGCTTAATGAAAATTGAAAATTTCATGAAAATTAAAAATTTCTGCCTTGAAAATTTTGCTGTCGAGTGAATGAAAAGATAAGCCACAGATTGGGATAAAATATTTGCCAAAAACATATCTAGTAAGAACTGTTATCCAAAATAAAGAAGGATTTAAAAATCAACTATAAGAAAAAAGACAAACATTAAGCAATAGACCTCACAGAGGAGATTGATGGGTGACAAATAGACAGATGAAAAGATGCTCCACAACATGTCATCAGGGAAATGCAAATAAAACAGCAACAATGTATCACATCATACGTATCAGAGTAGCCAAACTCCAGAACACCAACAGCACCAAATGCTGGCAAGGATATGGAGCAACAGGAACTCCAATTCACTGTTAGTATGAAACATGGTACAGCTACTTTGGAAGACAGTTTGGCAGTTTCTTACAAAACTAAGCATAATTTCCCCCCCTACAATGCAGAAATCAGTTTCCGTGATCACTCAAAGAAATTAAAACTTTATACCAGACCAAAACCTGCACATGGACTACAGCAGCTTTATTCATAATGGCCAAGCGACCTCAAGTAGGCAAGTGAATATGAATAAACTGTGGCATATCCAAACAATGGAATATTATTCAGCACTAAAGATGAATGAGCTATCAAGCCATGAAAAGACACAGAGAAGCCTAAAATCCGTGTAAGTGAAAGAAGCCGATCTGGTTGAATAGGGTAGAGCATAGCAGATTTTTAGGGCAGTGAAAATACTCTGCATTATAATTATGGACACATATCATTACACATTTGTCCAATGCCATAGAATGTGTAACACCAAGAGTGAAAAGTAATGTAAACTAGGGACTTTGATTGATAATGACGTATCAATGTAACTTCATCAATTTAACAAATGCACTACTCTGGTGGGGGTTGTGAGTCATGAAGCCGGCTATGCATCTGTACGGGCAGGGAGTATATGGGATAGCTATGTATCTTCCTCTTGTTTTTGCTTCGAACCTAAAGCTGATCCAAAAAAAAAAAGAAGAAGAAGTCTTAAAAAGCATGAGAATTAATCTAGCACTCAATTCTTATCAACACAAGATACGAGAAAAGAATAGAAACAATACCTTCATGACATGAGAGGAAAAATACATTCTTCAGTCTTAATTTCCAAACCCAGACAAATTTATCGACAATAAATTAAGTATGAAACTACAGAGGAGACATTTTCAGGAGCTGAGGACCAGACATTTACCTCCCACATACTTTCTAAAATGATCTACAGGAATCATTGAACCCAAAACGGAACAACTATTCTAGATGGAGAAAGCAGATAGAGACTATAAGGAGAAGGAGGACCTGAATAACAACAACAAAAAAAGATGCAGGAGAGAGTTCTGAGTATTCTAATTTTTAAATTGAATTCTGTTGGGGGGGGGGAATCTGAGTTTATAAAGACACAGAATAAAGTAAAGAAAGTTATTATAAAGGAGACGCTCAAGTTTTTTTGTAATGCTCTAAATGTAATATAACCAGCTCAGAATGGAACAAGCATTCAAAAGTCTTCAGAACAAGATTTTACAAGAACATTCCATCAAGTAGGTAGAATTGACAAGATACTAGAAAATAATATGGATGTGGTAAATGTGCATGTTCACACACACACACACACACACACACACACACACACACACAATCTTCCAGCCTAAGAACAAATAAGAATAAAGACAAAAAAGGATAGTGATCAGATTTTGTAGGAATAACAGAACCTGTAAAATAAAGACCTGTTGAAAAATTAAACATCTGTCGTGATTTGGAGCAATTAGTAGACCACAGAATGGAGAATCCATATGGTTGTTTTCCTTAGAGAACACATTACAGTAATAGAAGAGGATCACTATAGACTGTTATACCACTGGATTCCAACACAAATAATACTAATAGATTCATAGTAATGTAAATGTTATTTTCAGCTTTGCGGCAATGCATGTAAGAGTCAGCTGGGTTTCCAGAACTTTTAAAATATGCGTTTTACCATCCTTGATAATTTGAAAGTAACAGTAAGCCTGCTAGAATGTGGGAGGTATAAGAAAAGTTCGAGAATAGCAGTTGGGAGGCATTTAGATCTTCATTTGAAGAAGTAGGGGGTTACAATACACTGTCAATAATGATGAAAAAAGAAACAGCAATTTCAGTATATTTCTTAAAGCCACAAGATTACCAACAGAGGAGCCATATGCTAAAAGGTGGGGAGGAAGGAGTTAGGGAGAATGATAGGGAGCCATCAATAAATTATGCTAATGGTGGATACATCAATAAGTAATTGCTTGAAGATACCATTTACAAACACAGGGAAGACAACAAAAATTTTAAAAAATGATTATTTCTGAGAAGTGAAACTTGGGGAAGTTAATACTATTTTACTTACAAACCCTTCTATATAATTTAACTTTTTTTAAAACAAGGATTTATGTCATTTTATGAAAAATTTTTAATATAAAATGAAATTGCACCAGCTTCATCTCATTTTTACTCATTCGAGATGGAGCTAACGTGTCACGTTTGTTTTAATAACTCGTGCTCGCATGACATCACGTTCACTAAAGGAGCTCTTCCACCACCGAGGCCTTATTATTCCCCAGCCTGAAACTTCACAAAATTATTTCTGGGAGTCTCTGAGATATTTCACAGGATTCCAGTAACAGTTACATTCTCATTCTCTCTGAGCCCTGCTGTCAGTCTCAACTATGAAGGTTCTGGTGTCCTTTCCAAGGGCGCTCTTGCCAAAGCCACTAATGACTTGACTGTGACTTAACAAATTGGTGTTAAACAGATGCTATATGGTTCTCAGGAGTAACTGGGGTGCTGCCCCTCATTCCCGCCACTCATAACTGAAGGTTTCAGAATTTTCCCCATAAGAAGAAAATTCTTTCTGCTTCTGGCTACAGTTTCCCTCCACAGAAAACTCAGGGAGAGATGGATGTAGGGGGTCTAGCAGGGGAATCTCCTGGGCATGTATTGCTCTGGCTGCCCTCTATCCTGCCTCTAACTTGTAGGATGACAAGGGTGTGGCTGGCTTCAGTCATTTGAAAGATGCCAGGATCAACCAGTTCCCTCATTGCAGATTTTCTTTTCAGACTGACTTTATTTTTTCAGACACAAGTTCTCTACACAGTAGGTGTTATGACCTCCTAGCTACCAAAACATACTTCTCCCAGCTCTGCAAACAGAATGAGACTAAGAATGACTCATAATGTACTCAAATTCGAAAACCTTAGGGTAGGACTCTTGCTGAATCAGGCAATCTAGGCCACTCAACGATCACGATCTGAGGGGCTAAGGTCACAGTCATGTTAAGTCCACAACCATTCCAACAGCAAGCCTCTAATCAACAATGTGGGGAAGATCATTTTCCAGAAGGATGGGAGGGAGGGGGCACTGTGAGTCCTCTGCAGACAAGAAGATACACTGAGGTACAGGAAACATCCCAGTTGCAACGTCCTACAATGACCTATTAGAGAATACAAGTTGAGTGGTTTATAAAGTGAGTGCTGTTGGGATATGCCCTTCCTCATAGATAGCAGAAATATGTTTCAGACGGTGTGATTCGAGATTAGCAAAATCGGAACTATATTCATTCTCGATCTTATCCTGGAGTCTAAATTTTCCACAGCTATTTCATGTTTGGTTTAGGTAAGGCTTTTTCCAACTGTAATAAAGGGCAGGTGCAAAGTAGGGGGATTGTACATTATCCCATTATAAATATTAATAACGTCCCTCATTGGTTTCTTAGATTAGCCATCTAGTCAAGGAAAGGCTTGGATGGAATGAGTTATATAGTGAGAGTTTTAATGCCTATTTTTGTGATGTGATGCTTAGGGAAAATATCAAAGCATGAAGTCCTATAAAAAACAAAACTATTATCCTTAGAAAGAAGTAACTCATAAAACATGAAGCATGTGGTAGGGCTCAGGAGGAACAGGACTGTTCCCACATGCACATACTGGTTAAATGTCAGTCTTTCGAATTAGAATATCAGATTTGAATTCCAGTGATGAGATCTTGAGCAAGTTCCTTCACACTCTGCTTTGGTTTCCACACTTCCAAGCTACAAGTGCTTTTAAAACTAACCTCATGAGGCTGTGGTGAATTTAAATAAAGAATATATAGAAAACACAAAGTGTGCCTCGCATATAATAAAACCTGAAAAGTATTAACTATTACTATTAGCAGGAGTCAGGTGCTCTGAAGCAGCAATGGAAAAACTAAAAGGGAGGCAAAGAATTAGAGAATTGGAGAGGCACCCATGGTGACATTTTCCTACAGTATTTCATTACCATGAAAAGCCCTATAGTAACTATAGAATTGGCTTGGGTGCCACAGTGCCCAAAGCTTCCCACACAGGTTTTGAGATGGACTTCTGAGATTTTTGCCATGCGGTATCTTATCAGAGAGCATAATGCAGAAGTCATAGTTTCATGTAAATTGGATACTTTCCTAAGTTTACTCAATAGCTGCTTTTTACTAAAATCTGAACATGGATGCTACTTGGCCAGTCAGTGAGAATTTTGTGTGCCTCTTTTAAAGAAAAGAAAGGGTAGGGTTTTCCTACTTCCCTATCAAGTTGATTAAAAAGTAGACACACACACACACACGCACGCACACGCACGTGCACACACATACACACTCACACCTGGATTTGGGATCCTAAGATTCAACTGGGCTTCAGCCCACTATTAATAGCCATGATACTGCATGAGTCACAGACTTTTTGGGTACTCAATATTTTTTTTTAAATTTATTGGTAAGTTGTTTTTGAGGCTCTTTAGGAAAAAGAAATCTTACCAGGCAGCCTGGTGTATAAAATAGATATCAGTGATGCTTCTTTGGTTAAAATGGAAAAGAACTCATGAAGATTTAGATCTCCTCAAGCCTTTTCTGTTTCTAGTCAAGTATCTCAACTAGATAGTCCACTTCTCTGAACTTAAGTACACTTAGTGTACCATAGAAGTTCTTTACCGCCTTTTACCTTTTCTGTTCTCTACTATATATTCTGTCTCTTCTCCACTTTACATCTTCTTAAAATATACTTTTAAATGTGTCTTAGTTAATTTTAAATAGACTAATCAGTAAGCCATGTAAGAAACCACTTTAAAGGATGAAAAAATTACACGAAGTGTTCATATTAAGTAATCATCAATGGGTCAGTCTCAATAATCAGTGAATTGCTCTCAGTTTTCTGGCCTAAATTTGGTTTGAGTTTCTTGTTGCAGACAAGAAAACACTTCTGTCTTGTAACTCATGTTTGTAGCTTTCTAAAATGGGTATAACAAATATACCTTCTACTTTAAGTTTCTAGAGTATAAGCTATGGATTTGAAGTCAAAGAGCTGGTTTTAAGCCCAATTTCTACTACCTACTAGTTCTATAAAATTTAATATAATTGCTAAACTTTTGTGCCACATGTATGATAAATAGGTTCTTCATCGCATTCAGGTTAGGTTAAGAATATCATATACTTCCCTAGTCATGTTCATGGCTTAACCTCCTACCTCCTTCTAGCCCTCTTCGATGATTCCTCTTTATTCTCACCTCTTCTCCGTGTAGTCCCCCAGGGCCCAGATCTTGATCATAGGCTTTATTTGTGGGATTCACTCAATGATCTCAACCAGACTGAAGACTTTGAATAATATCTATATGCCAGAAGTTCCCAGAATCCTTCTCTAGCCCAGCCCTCTTCCTCACTCCAGACTTGTATATCCAACTGCATCCATGGGATTTCCTATGTAATTTTCAGTACTTTTGGCATGTCCAAAATCAAAGTCCTTGATTTTCACCTCTCAATCTGTTCCTTGTACAAGTTTTCCCATCTCAATTCAAACAACTATGTCATGATAGTGGTTTACAACAAAACTTTAAAGTCAGCCTTGATGCCACTTTTCGCCCTGGAAATCAAGTCAGGCATGGAATCCCATTGTCTGTTATTCCCTACAAAGGCTACCATGCTGGTCAGGGCCACCCTCATTTCTGCGTGACTCATTGTGATAGCTTCTAACCTTATCTCTCTGGCTCCCTGTTTCCTTGGGCTACCATCTAGGGTCTTCTCTTCATAAGGTAATGAGAGGAATCTTTTTTTGAAATGTAAATCTGATTATGTCCACTCCTGTGCTTGAAAGCCAGCAACGGTGCCCCATTTTACCCAGAAAGAAAGTTCCTCTCATGACTGACAAGACCCTACGTGGCATTCTGACTTCATCTCTCACTGCTCTTCACCTTGTTTACGGCCCTCCAGCCGTACTGGGCATTGTGCTATTATGTGTACAGGTCAGTTATACTTTTGACTTAACATCTATTGTGAGCTATGGCCAGTGCCTATAGAACCTTCCCACAGGTAATCTTATAGCTGACTTCCTTATCTTTTTCAAGATAAGGTCTACTCTGATCATGCTATTTTATTAGGCAAACTATTTCCTACTCTACCTTCCAAATCCCCCTTATATTTTGCTTTTCTCCATACATTTGGCCTTTCTTAATATATTACATAATTTATGTGTATATTACATATGCTTATTGAATATTTTTCCTCTTCCATGACTAGAACGTAAGCTCCTTGAGTGCAGAGATATGTGCTTTCCTCACGTTCTGCACACTAACTTGAGTACTGCTTGGTGCATAGCAGGAAATAAATAAAATATTGGTTGACTGGACAAATGAATGGATAAATGCATATCTTGCTGTGATTTTGTGAGGCTCATATAAAATAATGTATCTCACAGCAACTATCACAGTTCCTGGCACAGAGAAAACACTAATAAATATTTTTGTTCTTAAGCAATTTGCTCAGAATAAATTCTGGGGTCACTGCAGCATTGAAACTACTATTTTGGGGTGCCTGGGTGGCTCAGATCATTAAGTGACTGCCTTCGGCTCAGATCATAATCCTGGAGTCCCAGAATTGAGTCCCGCATTAGGATTCTCAATTCTCCCTTTGACTTGCCCCATGCTCATGCTCTCTCTCTCAAAAATAAATAAATAAAATCTTTAAAAAAAGAGAAGAAACTACTATTTTTGTCATGTAGAATAAATATTAACTATAATATATATAAACCATATATATTTATATATATATGTATATATACATAAAAACTAAATAATTATAAAACTATGTGAATTTTTATATGAATCCTAAAAATAATTAGGTTTTAATAAAGAAATATAATTTGAGGATTTTTGTTTATCAAATCTCATGCTTATTTACACGATGATAAAATTTTTGCTGTAGAAAGATTTTTCATGAACATTTTCTCGAAGCAAGACTGGTTGTACTATAATTTTTCTGCCTGGGGGTGAGTAGCACATCCTTTCAGTTGTCTTATAGGCTGTCTTTATCTGACATCAAAAACTAATGATGTACTGTATGGTGACTAACATAACAAAATAAAAAAAGAAGAAAGGAAAAGAAAGGCATAAATAGAGAGAGAGAATGTCTTAAAAAAAATTACCATACTTTATTTTGAAGATTTTGAAGAATTAACTGTCACGTTTCTTACATGTATTTCATTAGGAGACTAACAAAAGAGAGAATTTCACATGTTGCTGATTTGAAAAAAGAAAAGATTTTCTTCATGTCAAGCCAACTATTCAATTCCTCAGTGTTTGTGACAGGTGAGGCTTGTCAGAGCATAAGAATCATAACCAGCCCTTCTAGAATTTGCAGGTCTTTGGTTTCCCACTTGGGATAAAGGGGATAAAGAACAATTTGAAAATTCCTCTGAGTAGGTGATCCGGGAACAGGGATGGTCTTGTCATTTGCAGCATCTTGGGAATGTCTGTAAGGCTGCCAACGTGCCCCTCTCCCAGGAGCTGGTTTACTAGAGGGACTGGGGAACCCTCATGGGTAGAAAAATATGGTCAGGGAAAGGCCACTTGACCAGAGCTTCTGCTGCAGGGATAGGATCCAATCTCATGTCTCTCAGTTTCTTTCTTCTCTCTGACCAATGCAAGACTTCTCAGAAAGAATCCCATTCCCGTGTTTACTTTAGGTATTAACATAACATGGACAGGGCAGAGGAAAGATGTAAATCTTTGTGGCTGTAATAAAAAGACACACACATAAAGCAACTCACTATGACTTTTCTGTTGCTATTGAAATTAGAGCTGATAGCACCAATGGAACCAACATGTGGAAAACAAAATTCGGATCTAAAACACCTTATTAAAAAAAAAAAAAGAGCATTTATCATCTGTCTAAAGAGTAGTGAGTTAACAAGGCTCCCGTGTGAGCACCACCTGACCATGGGGTAGAAGGTTTACAGCAGCGTCACTTCCAGCTGCCGGCAGGTGCTGGTCTGGATGTCAGTCGAAAGACCCGATTCATTAAGTCCAGCCACTCCAGTACTGTACTCTTTATGACAAGAAAAACAAGAGGGAACAGTGAGTCTCTTATATTTAACCCATAAAACTTAACATTCTGACCTCAACCATATAAACCAGAAGTGAAAGAGGCAATTGCAAATCTGACTAATAAAACTGGTAAAGCACTTACATGCTGGGATTAAAAGACTGTATGTCTAGGTACATGGGAGAAAAGAACAATTTGCAAATTCCTCTGTGTAGGTGATCCCAGAACCAGCACAGTCTGTATTCTTTGCAGCATTTCAGGCATGTTTGTGAATTCTTGGTTGGCTGCCATGGGGCACCCCCAGGAACTGGTTCACTGGGGAAACTTCTTGTGTATAAAGAATGCTAAGGAATAGGCCATCCCTCCAAGCCTCCATTGTGAGGAGAAGGTAGGATATCACATCTGTCAGTTTCCTTCTCCATGTCAGGAGACCCATTTATGGGTCTAAAAGACCCATGTGTATTCTAGAAAGAGAGAGGCCTCCAAGGAGAAACGAGAGAACTATTTAATAGTAAAATGCAGACACAGGTCTCAAGGCAGTGCTTCAGGGAACATGATAGAGCACCAGGGTACAGAGAGGAATTTTCTAGGTCTCTTACACGCATGAGGCATTGGTGCATGAGGGTTTCAGCTTCCATTGCTCCACTAAGACACTGGTGGGACAGATTGTGAGTTTTTTTACATGGAAGAAAACAAACAAACCAAAAAAATCTACTATTTCTAATGTTTTGCTGTATAGGGCTAGATTAAATGTTTTTGAAAAAGAAACCAAACCAAAACACAACAAAAAAAACCCTTTCTATATTTTACTGGAAGTGAGGGTAGGGAAGGAGACCATTGTTGAGAATGAGGACTGGCCTGATGCATCTTTTGCTGAAGAAAATTCCAGAATGTGTGTCTGGGTAACTTTGGATAATTTGGATAGGCGACAAACTCTGACCTTGTCTTCTAAAAAAGTCATAGATAACTAGAGCATGGAAGAAGGAAGAAAAGATATTTATGAAGAAGAACTGACCCTGAGAAGATGGTCATGAACCAAGTACTAGGACTTGACCAGGAAGAAAGTTTAGTACTTTCTCATATTTATTTATATTTCTTTTGTATTTATTATGCTTTGATAAAATCTCATACTAATACCCCTACGGGGAGTAAAGTGCATTACATACATGAGTTTTTTATTTGCAATATTTTTGATGAATTTAGAAAAAGTGCTCTGTATGGGGCAAAGCTGAGGAAGAAGCGAGGGGAGCCTAGGGGCCCAGGAGAGGCAGGCAGCAGGAGCTGAAGGAAGCCTCCTCAAAATAACTTCTGCGGTAAGCAGCATTTTAGAATGACTCCCTGTGCATTTAATAAGGTGTCACTATCCTGACACGGCAAAGTACATGGCAAAGTAATTTTAGAGATACAAATAGGGTTATTAATCAGTGGACCTTAAGATAAGGAGATTCTCCAGATTGGTCAATCTAATTATATGAGGCTTTTAAAAATAAAAAAGTTTTCTCCAGCTGCTGGTAGAAGAGGGATCCAGAGAGATTTGAAGTTTAAGATGGATTTGACAAAAGATAGATTCATTGCAGAACTGTTGAGGGGGTGGTGACAGAAGGCTCTGTAAGTAGACTTCTAGGAATTAAAGTGACCCTGGGCTAATAGCTAGAAAGAAGGCTGGAACTTCAGTCCCACAACCACAAGGGACTAAATTCTGCCGGTAACCTAGAGGTGGATTCTTCCCCAGGGCTTCTAAATAAGGGCTTAATCTGGCCAATATTTTGATTTCTGTGTTGTGAGACCCCACACAGAAAACCAAGGTGAGCCCTCCTAGGCATCTGACCTAATGAAAGTGAGACAATAAATGGATATTACTTTAAGGTGCTATGGTTGTGGTAATCCGTTATGCAGCCATAGAAAACTAATCTACCTGAGTGGACTTGAGAGAGAAAACAATTGGCTTTCTTTAGAAAGTGGCAGATCCTACCACGCCAATAGTAAGATAAGGTTGACCCAAAGCTTCCCCAGCAATACCAGAGGAGCAGGAATCAAAGAGAAAGACCAAGAGCAAGTGTCTGCCTTCCTACCTAGAGCCCAACTGGTGGTAACTCTGGTCTAGATGCCCAATGGGTCAAAATGACAACTGCTCAGAAAAGACAGAATGGCTGACCCTTTGGCTAGACTACCTCAGCTCTTAGTCTGGTTGGAGGGAAGGAGGAAAGAAATTCTGATGAGGAGGGTTTATATTTTTATTTTCTTTAAAATATCATCCCACAGAGAATGTAGCCCAATTTGAGGGCTAGAAACTGACCAGTCTATCAAATTTCTCCTCCTTGGGGAGGTAGTCAGTGGGGAAAGGATCATAGAGAAGCCTTGAGATCTTTCTTTGGGGAGTCACTATCTAGCTTACGATCTCCAATGTATCAGCAGTCTCAGCATGGATGTTTCTGGTGGTGGCATCAGAAGACAGGACTTAGGGACCTCAGTCTCTCTGTCTCCGACCAACAGCAGTATTAGGGCAAGAGGGAAGCAGCAGGATGTCGAGAAGATACCTCCCCACTCAGAGGCCCCAGTCAGGAGAAGAGGAAATTGGCAAATAGGGGAGGAGAAGGTAATGCTGGACACACACAACTCACCTTAGGAACACTTCAGCCAGGTTGAATGACAAGTTAAAGGGAACCCAAGGTTTTGCAGCAGCAGACGGGTTAAAACCAGGGTTACAGGAGTTATACTTAATTTGAATAATCCTTGGTAGACATAAACGTGTTTATCTGCTCATAAATATATTTGAATTTCATGAATCTCACACTTGAAAACAAACTCGGTAAATACACTTTCAAGTACTTACTCCTCAGTTCAACACAGGCGCATTAATCAAGGCATTATCCTTGGAATGAGAAAAGCAGCACAAACGCGGTGCCTCCTCTTCTCTTCAGATTTAGTTGGAATTCAGTCCTCCCTCCTAAGATGGCAATTCCTATGTTTTCCAATAATATGTATGCATTAAAAACTGATTTGGCAACTGCTGTCATTTTATCAGTCACAAATGCACTTTATACAAATATTTCCAAGTGGTAAGGGTTTTTGAAGATGAGACGTTTTAACTGAAATCTACGCCCAGTTCTGAGAGAAATGCACCACACTGAACCATTTTATTTCGCAGGATTTTTCTTTCTTGGCCACTGGCCCTAATTTCCTTATCTTGAGGAGAGAGGAAGAGTCAGAGGGAGATAGTAGAGGGGAACCTGTGCCAAGATGTAGGATTGAGAGCAAGTACCAGCAATCACGGGCTGTGTGAACTTAGAATTTTTCAATCCTTCTTGGCCTTGTTTGCCCCATTTGTAACTGGGAAGATTAAATATTACAATTTAAATGATGGCTTAGTACTACATAAATGTTAGTCTCTGTGATTTTTTTTTAAAAAACAGCTCTATGGTTAAATGGCTATTTCATTATTCAACTATTCTTTTCTGGGAAACGACAATATTATATTTAATTCTTTTCATAAAAATAGTTATGTTTTGACTTTCACAATCTACAAAGTTTTTTAATGAGAAGAAATGAGAATATGTTGAATTTATCCTGGAATTCATTTCTGAAAATCATGATCTGAACAGAGAGACACTATTGGTATCTCTAAAAATGTCTTAATTTTAACTTTTAAACAATAAATGAGGTTGAAATGTCATTATGAAAAATAGTCAAATTTTATAAGCATCAACCAACAGTTAGCATCATGTCTTTGTATTAAAATGACATTTCTCTTTACTCCAGGGGAAGGGAGGGGGTTTCATATACTACAGTTAGCAAAACTAGTGAATTATAGATTAATAGGAGAGCTAGTGAAAATACACGTTTGAGGTGCCTGGCTGGCTCAGTCAGTTAAGCCTCTGACTCTTGATCTCAGCTCAGGTCACGATCATAGTGTCATGGGACTGGCTCTGCATTAGGCTCTGAATTCAGCAGGGAGTCTGCTTGAGATTCTCTCTCCCTCTCCCGCTCCTCCTCAAACCCATCACTACCCCCTACCCCGCCATGCACACATGCATGCACATGTACTCTCTCTCAAAATAATAAGTAAATCTTTAAGAAAAAAAAAAAAAAACAGAAACAAAGAAAATACACTTCTGATGAGAGACCCAAATTCACCCCTAAATTCCAGTAGAATAGAAGGCACTTAATCTCCCAGAAACTCTTCTGCATATTATCTGACTAAACATTATTTGGAAAATAAAAGTTCACTATCAAAGACAGTTTTCTAGTATGTTCTTAAAAACACGTATTTGAAATACTATGTGAGGGGCACCCGGGTGGCTCAGTGGGTTAAAGCCTCTGCCTTCAGCTCAGGTCATGATCCCAGGATCCTGGATTGAGCACCGCATCGGGCTCTCTGCTCAGCAGGGACTCTGCTTCCCCCTCTCTCTCTGCCTGCCTCTCTGCCTACTTGTGATCTCTCTCTCTCTGTCAAATAAATTAAGAAAAAATCTTGAAATACTACATGGAAACACAATTTTAACAATGGGGAGAAATAAACTTTGGAGACTAGATCTAGACTTCAGGACCTGAGAGATCAACAAAACCAAATCTGATATACATAGAGATCTTCAGACCCATTATTAAACCTGATTTAATATTTACTGCGGCTTTTGTTCACTTTCAGAAGAAATCAGGATGGAGGCGAGGAGAGAGAGCTGGCTTTGCATTAGAGTAGAAATCACAGTTTGGGGGCACCTGGGTGGCTCAGTGGGTTAAACCTCTGCCTTCAGCCCAGGTCATGATCTCGGGGTCCTGGGATTGAGCCCCACATCGGGCTCTCGGCTCAGCGAGGAGCCTGCTTCCCCCTCTCCCTCTGCCTGCTGCTCTGCCTACTTGTGATCTCTCTCCCTCTGTCAAATAAATAAATAAAATATAAAAAAAAATAAAAGAAATCACAGTTTGCCATTTACGGGTGTGTTACCCTCTGGAATTCAGTGTTGGTGTGCCTCACTTGAAAACAAAGGAGGTGATATACATGAAAAAGGGTGACAATAAATTAAGGGTAACTAGTCCCCACGTTTCAGGGAATGCTATTTTTTTCTGAGGCCATTCTGCCAGTTCTCCAGTCAACTCTCATTCATGGCAATGGCCTTCTCTTTGGAGACCAGGAAGACGGAGGGCAGTCAGGAAAAACCTGACTAACCAGCATTGATTGAAGCTTCAAGATTCTCTAGAGACTGCTTTAACTTAGGCTTTAATAAAGGAAAAAAAAAAAATCCCAAACCGAAACATAAAAACAAAACCAAACCAAAAACACCCCAAAAGCCTGTTTTTTTTTGTTTGTTTGTCTGTTTGTTTGTTTGTTTGTTTGTTCTATTTGTTTTTACTCCATTTCTGGAGACACCGCAACACAGTTAAGCCATCAGGCAAGAACAGAAACAAACAACAACAAAGACTGGTATAAAGGGAGAAAAACATCACAGTGCATGTAATTCACAAACTGATTATTACTAGTAGACGTTTGAAAGTTGACCACGTTTATATGATTAAAACGTGCCAGAAGGCGGAGAGGGTTCCCCTACCGTAAAACAAGATCTATACATTTTGCCAATTTTGATGCTGAGCCAAGAAAGAGAATTCAACCGAATAATTTCCCTCCACAGTATTAGGAATGTGATAGAATTAATTGTAACACAATAACATCATTTTATGGGGTTTGACTTCATGTTTGCATAAAAGCCAGTGTACTCCGTAGCAATGACCAGGTATTACACTTTCCACTACAGAAGAAACTATAAAGAAATGTAAACTCTTTCCCTTCTCATCCCTTTCTTACGTGTGAAAAGAAATTTACTTGGAACTGAATGTGTTTGTGTTTTTGGGTTTTGTAATGGAGTTATGATAAAAGGCCCCTTGTCCCTTCCTTTCATGCATTTTTAAATGTTTGTATTTACTGTTTGACCAATTCCAGGAACCACTTACCTGTGGTTCATAGTATTGACAGGTCTTTGTAGTGCAGCACAATTTTCAGGGTGATTGTGAAGCTTTCATAATTTTCTGGGAGATCTCTGCTCTTGTGGTGGAAGGCTGGCCTGCTCTGTTTGATACTCGTAAAAGGAACCTACCAATTGCAATATAACACCAAGCACTCAAAAAATGTGTGGAAATAAGAAGGAAAATATTTGCCCTAACAGATGTGTATGGATATGATGCATAGGAGAGTTCAGCGGGATGGGTGGTTAGGTGGTGTCCGCCCAGAGACTGCTTCTGATCCAGCCTGAGCCCAGAAAGCCATAAACCTCAGATCAGATGACCGAATCTATTCTCACAAGAGCTGCCTTTCTCCCTCTCACAACTGCTGGGAGACCTGGTGATTCTTGAACTCAGCACTCTTGTTGCTGAGTTCAAACAAGGACTAAGAAATTTTGGCAAACCACTACCAATCAATGCAATTGTAACTTTCGATAAATGACGAAAGTTTAGTGCTCTTCTGAGATTAGGATAATCTTTATAAAATAAACAATGGTTCTAGGCCATCTTTTATTTCATTCACATATAATTAAAAGTAGATTTGGAGCAAATATGAAGGTAGGACCAGACTTTGAAAAGAGCAGTGATAGGTCTCTCTCCCACAGTTTATTCTATCTGCTTCGCGACTAGGCAGACCGATACTGGTAGAGTTGAATCCTAATTGGCTGATATTTGAGGGTTTAAGCACAATATGCAGGGATTTATCTACACTTACCTACTGCACTTAGTCTCTCTGGGCTTTCAAAAACTGACAAAACTCATCTGGCACTTCCAGGGAACCAATGCACTGTGTTTTGTTTTGTTTTGTTTTGTTTTTTAGTTGAGGTATAATTGACATATGATACTATATTAGTTTCAAATGCACAACACAGTGATTCAATATTTGTATGTACTGTGAAATGATCACCACAAGAGACCTAGTTTCCCCTGTCCTAATTCCCCTGTATTATTAACTATAGTCACCACGCTATATATTTCCTTCCCATGACTTATCTATTTTAGGATCAGAGGCTTCTACATCTTGACCACCTTCTCCTGTTCCACCAATCCCCAACAAATTTCCCTTCTGGCAACAGCTTATCTGTTTTCTGCATCTGAGTTTTGTTTGTTCTATTTTGTTTGTTTTGTTTTTCAGATTCCACATATAAATGAAACCATACAGCATATGTCTTTGTCTAGCTTTTTTCACTTAGCATAATACTACTATGTTGTCCCAAATGGCAAGCTTTCATTCATTTTTAGGGCTGAGTAGTATTCCTCTCTCTCTCTCTCTCTCTCTCTCTCTATATATATATATATATATATATATATATATATATATATAAAATAATCTCACCTCATGGATATTTTACTCATTTCCCTGTCTTGGCTACCATGATTAATGCTGCAATGAACATAACATCTTTTCAAATTAGTGTTTTTGTGTTCTTTGGCTAAATACTCAGGAGCAGAATTGCTGGACTATGTAGTAGTTCTATTTTTAGTTTCTGAGGAAGCCCCATACTGTTTTCCATGGTGAGACATAAAGGATAAAACCTCAGGGCAGTCTGAGTCCTTCCTTGTCTCTCAACATGACATTTGTTGGCTGGTTCCGACATCCCCTCTCCCCTTTCTGACCATACGTCCTAGTTCACTGCGGATAATTGCTCATGTACACGATGTGCTAGCGTACTCATGGGACCACCTGCATCTGAATTAATTCATCTGCTTAGCTGCTGTCTCCTCTATTAGTTGTGAACTGGTTCCATGGTAGAAACTGTGTTTTAGTCATATGTTCATGTTGGTTTTGTAACGGCTGATAAAACACACTGCTTAGCATCTGGATATATGTTTTCTGTTTCCGTATGTTTTTGTGGATATGTGTGTGTGTTTGTGGGTGTGTGTCCTTTGGTAAGATCCAGCATCACATAAACAGGACCAAGCTGTAACTGCAGGCAAGCCTGGCGACAGAGTAGATGACGTAGGTACTATTTTGTGAATGCTGACATTGTACCAGGTAACTTTGTGAGATCAGTTTCACAACCCTTCGAGACAGCTGTTATTAGTCAAATCTTCCGGATCAGTAAATAGAACTCAATGAGGTTAAGAAACTGTCTAGATCCATCTGAGTCCAGAACCTTTATAGGCTTAGAGACAAGCACAGTGGAAGGAAAAAGAAGGTGCTATAAACCAAAAAATAGGGAAGTCCCAATGATCAGGTTTGCTTGTTTTAAGTTTTGGCCAGATTCCCAATTCCCAATCTGTCCACTAGACTCTCAATAAGATACAGTATCAGAGTTCATTTTTAATCAGGAGAATTACATTTGGATGAACAAGGAAAAAGAATACAGAGTTAGAGTCCCACTAGATATTTGCATATAAAATTATTTCCTGATTGTAGAGCTGCCATTTCAGTTTGAATGTGCATAAGCACATACAGGCATATGGGTGTCTTTTAATGTTCGGAGACCCAGCATTTGGACTCCTTCAACTCATTTAACTCAAAAGTCCCTTGGCAGAGAAAATTCAGTCCTACGCATAAGAGAAGAGGCTTAACTTAGTGCAGTTTGCTCGTTGCATTTTGAGAATGCTGCAAATTCTTTCTACTCTTGACTTGATCTCCTAAGCTGGTGTCTAAAGCTGATTATATGATTATATTCCAGAATATTTAAAATAGCTTATTTATCTAGTCAGATATGGTGAATGTTGCGAGTGACAGTTTGATATTCTTTCTCAGATTGGGAATTCCTTTCAGAATCAAATCATGAACTCTCCTGTACAACATATGCTTGAAGAGGATTTGATCAAGTTACTTTGTATCACATGTTTTGGAAAAGTGTTAATGGCTGTTATATTTGCACTGTTAGAATCTATTTTTAAAATAGAGTTTAATTCTATAGGCGTCCTCCTGTTGTGCTTTGGTGGTTCTATTTTTACTCACTTGACTAACAAGAAAAAAATCCCAAGTCAATCAATTTGACAACACCGATTGTAGAATCACCCCATTTCCAAAGAGGAGTTTGCTACAATTCACCCAACACTCCTTAAGAGCTTTCCATCTAATAGAAACCATACTGTATGTTTTTATCTCATCGAATCCCCAACAACCCTATAAGTTGGGTACCACTATCTCTATTTTACAGATAAGGAAGCTGTGACCCGGAACTCACGACTGATCTGACAAGGTCAGGCATTGGGTAACAATATAAATCCTACCCTAGGCTTTTGAGAGCAGAGCAGAATTGTGTAGGTTGTTTCCCTAAGCCTCAAAGCCTATTAGCTATTTTATAGCTATTTTAGGACTTCCTTGTGGTGTCTCAGGCATAAAGACCATACTATCCAAAACACTTCGGGAACTAAATGAAGCCAGATTCCTAGCCAGCTAAATAGACCAGAGATTTGAGTAACACAGCATTGTCAGTATAAATTCAGGAAACTGAAGAAATACAGAGAGTGTTTAATAAGCTTCCTCAATCAATGATTAATATTAAACCTATCTTCCAGTAATATAAAAGAAAGCTTTTAACTGTGTATGTAGTTCTCACTGATAAATAGCTCAAGCTATAGAGCAGGAAGTTTAAGAGACCATCCTGCCTTCGATACTTTTTTAGCTTTGTGACATTATGCAAGTTCCTTAACATCTCTGTTTCAATTTCCTTTTTTGTAATATGAAGATAATAATAGCACTTACGCCACAGAATTGTTATAATGATTAACTGAATCTTCACTGAGAATTATTGTTGTGGTGGTTATGAACATTCCTTTAAAACTTGGAAAATAGAAGTTAGTTGATAAAGCTTTTCCCGGGGCGATTACTACATTTCAAGATACGTGACTGTTAACTGAGGTATAAATAATCAATGTAATGCACTATTTCTCCCCTCTGCAATTTACATTGCAATTTACATTGCCTGGGAGATAGACTTACTCCTTTACTTTCTGTTTCTCACAATAAAAAACATTTATGGGGAAGTTAATGTAAAGTACTCTTCTTGTCTCTAAGAAGCATTTTATAAACTATCCTGAGAAGTCAGTAATTTCCTATAATTTACATAGCACTTTACAATTTTTTGATGTGTTTTTACACATCTTACCTTATATTTACAACAACTCTGTGATGTCAGGAAGCTAAATATTACAACTCTTACTCACGAAAGTAGAAAGTGAGTTCGAAAGAAAAGTTTCAGCAAAGGAAGAACAGATACTCTGTCCTCTAATTCCCAGTCTCTTGTTTTCCGCTAAGAGAATAGACAAAATAACCGTGCTTTGTTCATCCCTGAACTGGAGGATCCCCTCTTAGCCCATCTCAGTGGAACACTTTCCCTCATGAGGAAAAGAGAGCACAGAAAGAAAATACTGTAAAATAATCTCAAATTACCTTTAAAAGTACTGGAACTTTTTCTCTTTGATGATAAAGTTTTCTGAAAGCTTCTAAGCCAACACAGAATTA
This sequence comes from Mustela erminea, assembly GCF_009829155.1. Lineage (NCBI taxonomy): Eukaryota > Metazoa > Chordata > Mammalia > Carnivora > Mustelidae > Mustela > Mustela erminea. The sequence continues at coordinate 39,879,321 of NC_045630.1, read as the reverse complement.
ATTATAAAAGTGAGGGCTCAATTTATTAACCAGTTCTTTTTTTTTTTTAAGATTTTATTTATTTATTTGTCAGAAAGAAAGAGAGAGAGAGAGAGAGCAAGCACAAGCAGAGGGAGCTGAAGGTAGAGGGAGAAGCAGACTCCCCTCGGAGCAAGAAGGCCGATGCGGGGCTCCATCCCAGAATCCTGGGATCATGGCCTGAGCTGAAGGCACAAGCTTAACTGACTGAGCCACCCAGGCGTCCCTGTAGATAAGTCCTTTTCTCCTCAAAATCATCCTTCGCAATTCCTTCTCTTACTGATTAAAGATCATTGGAGAAACCAAGCTTACAAAGGAATTCTATAAGAAATCTTCTTGAGGAGGGGAACCTGGGTGGCTCAGTGGGTTAAGCCTCTACCTTCAGCTCAGGTCATGATCTCAAGGTCCTGGGATCGAGCCCTGCATCAGGGTGAGCTTGCTTCCTCCTCTCTCTGCCTGCCTCTCTGCCTACTTGTGATCTCTCTCTCTCTCTGTCAAATAAATAAATAAAATCTTTTAAAAAAAAATCTTCTTGAGGAACATCATTCGAGAGTTATCTTAACTAGCAGCTTATATTTTTACACTATGATTCAGTGTCAAAATCAAAAGTTAAAATACCATAAAGTAAAATAACGTAGCAGGTTGCTAGTTTGAGAGATTGCTACATTCTCCTGTGGAGACTGGATGTTGCAAGTTAATGTGTCCAGCCTCAAATTTACAAATTAATTTAAAAATTAATAAGAAAGTAAATAAACATTGACTATAATAGGTGATGGGGATTAAGCACTGTGATGAGCACCAGGTGACACGTGTGGAGGTGTTGAATCACTGTGTTGTACGCCTGAAACTAATTGTACACTGTTTGTTAACTAACTGGAATTTTTGTAAAAAGATTTTATTTATTTATTTATTTTGATTTTTTAAGGTTTTATTTATTTATTTTACAGAGCTGGTGAGAGAGGGAACACAAGCAGGGGGAGTGGGAGAGAGAGAGAAACTGGCTTCCCTCTGAGCAGGGAGCCTGATGTGAGGCTCCATCCCAGGACCCTGGGACCTGAGCCAAAGGCAGACGCTTAACAAATGAGCCACCCAGGCGAGCCTCCCAAAAAAGATTGAATTAAAAAATGTAAAATAGGGGCTCCTGGGTGGCTCAGTTGGTTGGGCATCTGCCTTCAGATCGGGTATTGATTTCAGGGTCTTTGGGATCAAGCTTTGTGTTGGGCTCCCTGCTCTGCAGGGAATCTGATTCTCTCTCCCTCTGTCCCTCCAATCTCCTACTCATGCACACAGTCTCTCTCTCTCTCAAATAAAAATAAATAAAATCTTTTTTAGAAATGTAAAATAAAAAATAAACACACAACACCCACCCCCGCCAAAAAACACAAAACATTAACAGAAACAATTCACAAGTGTTTCTTGCTTCCTTTGAAGCTAAGGGAAGCCATTATTTTCTCACCAGTAAGATATAAACAGGAGAATCTGAGTAGGTTTGCCGAGAAACTCTATTTATGTAAAGAAACTTTTCAAAGTTTCTTAAAGTAAAGAGAACCAACTCATGGTCTTTGCTTTCCCTTTCTCTTTGTCTGGAATGCTGGCAGGATGACTGGAGGTGCGGCAGAAATGAGGGAAAGGCCAAGAAAATACAAACATCTTCAGTCAGGATATCACTAAGCTCCCGCACCAGCCATGAATTGCCGACCTCTTAGTTTCTTATTATCACCAAATGAGTGAATGGATTTGTAAATGAGCGAGAGAATAAATAAACTCTGATTTTTATTTAAGTCATTATCATTTGGTATTTCTATTATATAAGGCCACACCCCGTTGCCTAGTGAAATAACACCCATAGACAAAAGTGAGCTCTAACAGTAGCTTAAAGTTAGTGAGTCCATTCCCCCAACACATACCTACCATCTGTGCAAAGACATAACACAAATCAAGCTCTGTCATTTGTGGGCAATTTCCAAAGACATTCACAAATGTGGTTTCTCATAAACACACACACACACACACACACATGCACACACACACACTTTTTAAACATGTGTTTTCTATTCTTAAGAAAATTAGCTCTGTAATGACTATTTGGATTAAAACATAGCAATTAATAATTGTTTTTGTTGACTTTAAATAGGCTATGGCAGGAAAATGGTACAAAAAGCCTTTTCATTATATTAAAGTGGTACAAAGACAATATGTTCAAGAAACTCAGCCCAGAAGCCTGGATTCGCTTCTAATGTTTGGTAAGAGCAAAGGTTGGCTGGACCTGTGAGCAGGGAACACCCACTGGGGACCTGGATGCTGACGTCTCTCAGGTCCGCTCATATTCAATGTCCTGCTCCAGAACCCATTCTTTAATCAGAGGTATTTCTCATTTCTCTAAGAGATAGAAAAACTTCAGAGTGTTCCTCAATTTTATCATGGCAAGACCTGGATTTTTTTTTTTTTTTGAAATCTTGCAATAGTAACCGATAGATTCTACCTGAAGATTTTAAAATAATGTTAAGCTTTATCAGAGATAAATAATAAACTCTGTAATGAATGACAACAGATCGAATCTCTTGTCATTATTTTGATCTAAATAGATCTTACCAATGACCTATTTTGCATATACAATAAATGTAGAATATAGTTCTAGATGTGAAAAAATAGAAAACTGGAGGCTAATTTGGGGGGTGTTTGATAAAGAAGAATGAGGATAAGAAGATTATCTGGGTCCAATGTAATATCAAAGGTTCTTACAAGTAGAACAAGGAAGTCAGAGCTGGGTAGAGAGCTTTGTAGATGTCTTGCTTCTGACTTGGAGGATGAAGAAAGGAATCCATCTATTCCATGAGCCAAGAAATGCAAGTGACCTCTAGAAGCTGGAAAAGAAAAGGAAACACATTGTCTCCTGGGGCCTTCAGAAGGAAGATAGCCTTGTCGACACCTTGATTTTAGCTGAGTAAATCCCATTTTCTACTCCTTTCTTTCAGAACTGTAAGATAATACATTTGCATTGTTGAATGAAACTAATTTAAGGAAATTTGTTACAGCAATACTAGGAAAATAATAGAGGACTTAGGTTGGATTTGAATTTTTAATAAGGATCAGAGATGGTGCATTTCCATCAAATGGAGCAATACATTCTAATGCATTAAGGCTAGAAGGAGAATGGCCAGTTTACTGGAATGAAATGTAAGATACACATGAGAAAGAGATACCTATGTGCAGAAGGTGAAATTGGGCTACAGGAGGTGCTCAGAGCCTCAAAGAATTTATCTGCCATTCTGAGGAATTTGAACAATAAGGAACCATGGAGAATGACTTCATTGGGTTTGCATTTGGGCAGATTTAAAAGGAAATAGCAGTCAAGTGAAGTGAAACTAAAAAGCAATGATACCTGTTAAAACCCAACGTGCATAGGACCTAATGGAAACCCTTATAGGAACTGTTCCCAGGATAGAGCAAGAGTGGAGCTGAGGTGATAGATGAGCAACTCCTGTCCAAGGGCCTTGGAAAGCACTCTCATCCCTCCTCCCCTGCCAGTGAGGACACACATTAAGAATGTTCCACAACCTGGAGACTTCACTTTGCAAAATCAGCCTTGAAAGTACACAGTTTAATGACTATGGGCCAAGAAGGACAGACCTATTTGTGATAAGAATTCATGAACATCTACAGGCAAAATTTTAAGTTTCTACTTATCTTAAATTTTAACTTGTTGGCATGCATAGAAAGTTAATCATATCAATTTTTAAACTAACATAAATAAATAAAATGTCATTTTGACAAGTTTTTAAGTACTAATTAGTCAACGTAGCTATCACAACCACCCTCCCTAGGAGAGCTTTCTGTCTTCTGTACATCCTAGGAATAATAATGGTAAGTCACTGACTTTGACCCCTAACAATTTGAATCTTCAGTAGATCTTCTTTTGTGAAAGAAATCATGAACACGTGATACTAAACCACGCTTTATATCCACTCTTTGTTTAAAAGGAATTTCAAAGTATTTTACTGACCTTTTTGCTTTCCTGCTTCTGAAGCCCAAATCCTTACTTTCAGCCTTTTGCTGACTTCCAAAAATACCTCAGCATAGAGCAAACATATGCTCAACTTGCCTGTCAGGACATAGCCCCATGAGTGAATGTATTTGTGACAATTCTGTGTGAATTTTTGAAAATTGCTTGTCAAATGCAACATATTATCTAAATAATTTTGACCTTGTCTCTTCTCTACATAATTCATCAACTTGTCTTTTCACCCTGAACTCTGGAGCAGCAATCTGAGAGACCTCAGGTGATTTGACATGTTTCTAAAACTTAGGAAGAACATGTAGATGGAAACACTACTTACTAAGTCTGAAAAAAAAAAAATTTTTTTTTGTTGCTCCACAGATCTCTGTAAACTATTAATAAAGTTAATCCTTTTAGCATACTTATTTACTAAAAGAAATCATCATTATGTCCACTTTGCATAATGACAGAACTATAATAAAATGAATTAAGACTTATTACGATGATTTTAACCTCATGATAATGATATAAAAATGATTAGACAGAACAGAAAATTGAAATTGGAAACATGTGGGGACCATCTTTCTGGTCCTTGGATTAACTTCAAATTTTCTAGGAGTTTTATTCAACTGGTTGCCCTACTTTTAGTTCTATTAGACTGCTAAAATCAACAGACACATTTCTCCAAGCAGCCAGGCCAGGCTTAGCTCAGTCCTTAATTCAGAGGATTCGCAGATTAGAAATGAGCTGAATTTGCTTGAATTTGGCATCTAAGAGCTTTCTGTGTGGTTTAAATGAAAATAAACATTGGATTGACACTAAGTTAAGGCGGTATGTGATGTGGATACATAGATGATTTGTGGGTAGTTAAATAGACAATAGATAGATGATAGGTGTATAGATAGATCTATTGATGATCTTCCAGGTGCTATGCAGATCTGAGTTGATAAGGATAGGAGACCCCATGAAGAATGACGGCAAGGTGAGGTCAACAACTCCACTATGAAAAAAGATACTACTTTGGAACTATTGTGGCTCTCATTACTGTCCAGTCTGTGTTATAATTATTTGTCATCTTATATTTGTCCCTCTCACTAGACGATTATCTACTAAGATAATAGATAAGAAAACAGGTTTTAACCGGTTGAGTCCTGGCCCCACCTCTTACCAACTCAGCAACTTCAGCCACATCATCCTACATTTTTGAATCTCATCTGTAATGGAATGGAATGATAATATGGTCCTCAAGGGTCATTGTGAGTTACTGTTAGAGAACATGTAGAACAAGAGAGTTTGGGACCCAAATTTCCATTCAGCTTTAGCCTCAGCCTTTGGAGGATCATTAATACCCTAAGAAAGCCTACAGCATTGTCCTTAGAGGCATTGCTATGTTATTTTGTATGATCAAATATTGTGTGAGCACAGAGGCTTCCATCATAACTGCTAGTTATCTCAACATTAGTAATATAAGCAAGGAATGTCTTAAGATTTGTCCTTAATACCTACTCCCATTCAAACATAAATAGATGAGCAATCCATACAGAATTGGAGTTGACAAAAAAAACTCTCTTCATCCATAAATACATTGAAATTCTATTCATCATGGGGCGCCTGGGTGGCTCAGTGGGTTAAGCCGCTGCCTTCGGCTCAGGTCATGATCTCAGGGTCCTGGGATCGAGTCCCGCATCGGGCTCTCTGCTCAGTGGGGAGCCTGCTTCCTCCTCTCTCTCTGCCTGCCTCTCTGCCTACTTGTGATCTCTCTCTGTCAAATAAATAAATAAAATCTTTAAAAAAAAAAAAGAAATTCTATTCATCAAAAGAAAAATATATATTTATGATTAGTAAAATGATGTAGAAATTAATAATGATGGTGACAGCTATAAATCTCATATACAAAACAGACTGTTGATTGTTTCAATAGAGAATAGACTGACAGTTGATACAAATCATAAGAAATTTGTTAGTAGGTAAATTTACAAAGAACATTATATTCTTCAAGCCAAAAAATGGTATAAAGTTTCTTATAAAATAATGGTTCAGGAGTGCTTGGGTGGCTCAGTCCCTAAGCATCTGCCTTCAGCTCAGGTCATGATCTCAGGGTCCTGGGATTGAGCCCTGCATTAGACTCTCTGCTCAGCAGGAAGCCTGCTTCTCCCTCTCCCACTCCCCCTGATTGTGTTCCCTTTCTCACTTTGTCTCTCTCTGTCAAATAAATAAATAAAATACTAAAAAAAAAATAGTGGCCCCAAGCAGAATAATAGAGATCAGATTAAACTCAGTTCTAACTATTGTAGTATAATAGCATTCATAAATAAGGAAAATGCTTTCAAGAAGTCTATTTAATTTTATTTAAGTCAAGTTAGGCCCTGCCTCTTTTAGAGGGAAAAAAAAATACTATTGGGTAATCCTATAAAAGAAAAATGTTTGCTTTGTTATTTTAAAATTTCATAAAGAAAAATTTCCAAAATTATGTAATATTTATGATAAATAATCTTTTTGAAACATAATTCAGAATATAGAAAATTATAACAAATAATTATACATAATTTACTAATTTTGTTAATTTATTATTTTTATAGTTATTAATACAATAAATCAAAAGCAGAAAGTATGCTTTGCTGTTTTAAAATTTTATAAGGAGGAAAAGGATTTCAAAATTATGTAATGCCTATGATACATGATCCCCTATTGAAACATAACACAGAATAAAGAATATGAAGAACAGATAAAAGGTGGGTTTATGACTCTAGAGAGCATGAGAAGTTGACAGATCAGAGGATTTAGAAGCTGGATATAGAAGGGACAGGAGAAAGGTGACATCTACATCTGTGGCTTAAACAGCCAGGGACATGGTGGTGTCATCTACAGAGACTGCTAAAGGACTATCAGATTCAATGGAAAGAACATGAGTGTAGACTGGCTCAGGCTGAGTTGAAAACACTCATAACTCATCAAAATAGGCAGAAAAGATAAGCAGTTAAGTGCTAATACATGGATGCATGTATTTTGCATTTCTGTGTAGATGTAATGACATTGCTAAGAAAATTAGGCAGACCCTAGAGGAACTGTAATATTTTCAGAGGGTTATGCGTTGTGTCTACACCTACACAAAATACTAATAAACTATTAAACTCTCAGATGTTCTCAGGCACCTTTTAGCTCTCACCAGGAGTTGCCTAAAAGCCCCAGCTGCTATAACTTAAAATTCTTAAGTACAACAGCTTTATCAGTCCATGCTTTTGCCTGAAGTTTCCATCAACTCCATTCATTCATTCATTCATTCATTCATTAATACTATTTTTTGTGTACTTGTTATGTGCCAGGTACTCTCTTAGCACTACAGCTCTAGCAATTTAAATAAAAAGATGCATAATTACCACACTCAAGGAGCTTACTTTTTTAGGAGTTGTACTATAAAAAATAAAAAAAAAAATAAGTATGTATCAGGCAAGTCCAAAGAGAAATAGAGTGGGATCACAGGTATAGGCTATGATAGGGATGATTTTTTATGTAGGGTCAGAAAAGGTATCTCTGAAAAAGTTATTTTTGGATAGAAATCTGAAAGAAGTGAGGGGATGAACATTCTGAATGGAAGAAATGACAAGCACAAAGGTTCTGTGAGGTTTTAGACTACTCAAGGAAGGGCACAGAGACTGGTATGATGGTGGGCAGCAAACAAGGATGAGAACAACAGGAGAGCACCTCAGACAGTAGAGAGACGGCCAGACTTGGAGCACTGGTAGGCAGTTGTAGACAACTTGCGTTTCATTATGCCTAAGATGAAAGATTACTCAATGATTTTAATCTGGTCAGTGGTATGATCTGACTTCATATTGTGAATTTAAAGATGTGATCTGTCTGATGCAGAAAAAATAAATAATAGGAAGTCAAGGACAAAAGAAGGTGACTTGAGTGTAAATAAAGGGAGTGAAAGTTGAACTTTATATTTTGAAGGAAGAGTCAATAGGAATTTCCCATTAAGATTTGTCTATGGAATTATGAGGAAATAAGACTAGTTGTGGTACAGTGGCTGCAAAATTGGCCGAACTTCCTTACCTATGTCTTTATATATGCCAGAAGCAATACTGTTGGAGTTTATTTCCTTTTGAATCAGCATTAGCCTTATGACTTTGTTGGGTAAATAGAATGAAGCAGAAGTGACTCAGTGCCATTTTGTAGCTAGGTCTCAAGAGGTATGTACACTTCTAGTAACCCTCTTGGAACACTAAGAGTGCCATGGAACAAGCCAAGGGTAACCTGCTGAAGGATGAGAGTCCCCAGTTGGTCACCTTGCTGACCGTAGACACATGAGTAAGTCATCAGCCTAGATCAATGTAGAGAAGCAGACTTCTGAATTAAATAAATATTTGCTACTTGGGCCATTATGCTTGGGGTGTTAGTGTGGCTTATTGTGGCAATAAATAATGTAAACAGAAATTAATTCCTGAAAGGAATGATGCCATAACAAAAACTTAAAATATGGCCTTGGCTTTGGGACCAAGTGGCAGGAGGAAATTGAGAAAATGGCCACAAAAGAAAATTAACAAAATTTGGGGGAAAAAAACAAGAAAAGGTATATAAGGATGGAAAAAAGGAGGGCCAGCTTATGCAGTAGTAGCAGAAAAATCTGTGTTCACTTGGAAAATGGAAAAAAAACTTTAAAATTAAAAAAAAAAAGCCACCTAATGACCTTTCAGATTTGGTTAAGAAGACCTCCACATAGAATATTGAAAGTGTCAATTGGTTACTTCCAGCTGCATATGATAAGCCATAAAAATAGATGAACTGAAGAAAGATCTGAAGTTTGTAAGAACAAAATGATTTTGTAAGAACTATAGAGGAGAAAGGTCTTATTGCCTTGGAAATATAGCAAACAAAATATTCTAAAAAATAAAATAGGGTTTAGGTAGGAGTTTAACTAAAGTGGGTGCTTGAACAAGCCTTGGTAATACTTCTGAAAAATCTAGGTTTGTTCTCAGTGGGCCATCTCACCTAGGAAAAAGGACCTCAGAAATCTTAAGGCTATTATCCCACAAGGATTTGATACACCCTAAATAGCTATTTTTAAATAGCTATATTAAGAGAGAGTTTATCTCTCAAACTGTAGGTGTGGTCTTTGCACAATTAGAATTGGGTGGAACCAGATACATAGAAAACCTAAGATGTTTTTAAGGGAGTTATATCGGCAAAAGTGCTGCCACACTAAAACTGAAGCTATTCAAAAATCAAAAAGGCTTCTTGGCTTTCGACTTTCTATTGGCAAGAAAGAACTGACAAATTTCTTCCAAGTCTGTATTTTCCAGTGTTGTTTTCGGAAGTGATTAAGGAGGGAAGAAAAGGCAATAAGTCTCAGAGAGCAAAGATCCTACAGGAGAAACCAAAAGTCATAGGGAACAATTGACTTAGGAAATATTTCCAGATAAAAGAACCAGGACCTAATCAAAAAATACTCTTCACTATCAGAGCCCAGAATTTGATAATCTTTACTCATTAGGATTTCAGAGAGCTATGAATCAGTGACTGAAATGCCTCTTACTCATCACCTTTTCAAATAAGAATGCTTGTTAAGGATAACAAGCATGTCAAGCTCCTTTTCCACGTTTGTGTGTTAAGATGATGTAGGGTAGAATTCTTGTCTTTTTGATTCTTAAATCACTGATGTAGAAACCAAGATACTGAATTTTGCACCTCATGCTGCAACTGAATAACAATTTGCGGGTACTGGGAGGAGATGGGGGAATTTTGTACATGGAAAGGATATGAGTAGCTATGACAGAAGGTTGATTATTGCCTATCGATGAAAAAAGTGCCCACAATCTTTCACTGTGTCGTCTACGCCCTTTGTAATGCAATTTTGCAGTTTCACTAAATAAAAGCTACTTGTAGTTTCCATTAGCCTACACTTCTAACTTTAGACCAGTAATACACTATTTTGAGTATTGCTGCTTTGTAGTAAATTTTGAAGTTGGGAAATGTGGATTCTCCAACTTTGTTCTTTCTCAAGATTGTTTTGGATATCTAGTGTTGAGTTGTAATCTGAATATACAATACCCAGTGTTTAGTTAAAAACAGAATGAATATCTAGTCAAAGATATGTAATTAATTGGGGAAAAGAATAGTTGGTACTTTCCCTGTAAATATAAAAATGTTTAACACACTGCCCGTTACATAACACTTTGTATAATAAGTGTTAATTCCCATTTAAGTGTACTATCTTGTCACACACAAGATGATATTCTATAGCCTAGGACTATTTTGGCAGCTATTAAATATTTTGTGTGTATAGACTTTAGATAATGGGATTTTCTATCTTCCAATGCAGTAAATAGATGTAACCTCTAATGAAAGATTTGAAATCATAAAGTTAAAACATGGGAATCTTAGGAATACGTGGTGAGTACTTAAATTATCTGGTCTAGATGTACAGTACCCCATGGAATAGCACAGGGCCATATACCCACAGTGCTGACTGAGCTAGGAATGATAATATCTGACAAGCTGGGCTGCTTTGCTTGTCGATATGGAGATCCCAAGAGAGCTGTCTGACATTTTATGCCCGATGAACTGTAGAGCAGCCTGTGTTTCTCTGACTGTGTTTTTTCAGTCTGGGATGTGGGAATTAACAGACACACAGACCCTGGAAGCTCTGTTTAGTGGCCTGGAACACTGAGTTTCTTTCTAGGCTGATTTCTGGGTATTGCTCAAATTTCTTAGAGAAAGCAAGAACTACTAAAATCAATTAACTCTAAGGGTTTTTCTTGTTCTTCAGAGTCCTTTTTCCATCCCCACTTTTTGGGTCAACAACCCTTTTTGCATTTTCTCCTTTGTCTTTAAGGCTTACTTACCATAAGTACATCTTCATTGGACTTTGTTGTGCTTATCCTCTATATCTTTATCATTATAAATCCACTGTCCCTCTATTATTCCTTTGCATTCTCACCACACCCCAGCTCTTAATCTTCTTTTTGCAAAGGCTTCCTGAAAACTAATATTTATAATGAAATCTGAGGAAGATCGTGACAATTTTATAAAACAACCACACACCAAATGTACTTTTAAGTGGCTATTATATTCTAGGCATTTTGCTAGCTCCTGGAGACACATCCACAGACAGGATGGATACCTCCCTTTCCACACTATTAAACATATGTATACATATAATGAATACTATACAATGTGTGAGAGTCTACTGGTGAAGCATTTGGCCAGAGATACCTAGAGGAAAGTGAGACCTGAAGAACAAATAAGGGGAAGATGATGGAAGAAACACTCCAGCCAAAGAAAATAATGTATGAAAACCCTGGAGTGAGAGAAAACACAGTCTGTTTGGAGATCTGAGAGAAATTCAGTATGGCTGGAACTCAGGAGAGAGAAGGAAGATGAAACTGTATTTTAGAAAGGAGCTACATGAAATCAGGACTTGGAGACCACTTGTAGGATTTTGCCCTAAGGTCTAGGGGAAGACTGATGGTTGATCCAGAAGGCTGACATGGTAGGAGTTATATTTTCAAAAGATGAGTCTATGGGTTGCAGATGGGTTGGATGGGGGCAAGATTTGATTTAGTTTGGAGGCTATTTATCAAGTCTAGAGGATAAATGGCAGTGAGGTATAAGTCATGCAAGTGAATAGAAAGAAAAAGGAATACAGGCTTTAACTCCTTCAGAGAGAGCACCTGCGTATATGAGGGTTGTGGGAGGAAAAGGTGTGAGGGTGTGGGAAAATAACACATCAATTCTAGCCTGAGAAAGTAGGGGCATATAAAAATCAGATATGCTGGGTGGTGAAGATTCCAGAACACCAGATTAAGAAGGGTGTGCTTATTAGCACGGGCAGTTGGGGTCATTAACAGTTTGGGCTATGTGAAATGGCATGACTGGAATAATACTTTATAAAGGGAATACAAACACTTTAAACCATTCCTAAATACTAAAGTCTGTGGAGTTTCAGCTTCTGGTAACTTAGAGATATTTTTTTCCTGCCTTACCTCATCTTATACTGCACTTCAATAAAATGGACCTTTTCATTTGAGTAGTAAAACTCGGTCTATATTACTTGTAAAATTTGAGGATGTATCCTTACAAGGCATAGACTAAGAAAGGAGACAGCATGAGCCAGGTCCTTGAAGAGAATCAGAAGGTTGGTGACTAGACAGCCTCTGAAAAATGCATTAATTTCTATTTTTACTCCAAGTGGACTTTGGAAGAGAAGGCAGTGAGACCAGGGATGAGCCAGAGACATGCCCTTTGCTGACAGAACTTGGAGGTCCTGGCCGTAGATTCTGAATAAACCTGTCATGCTAATTCTCATGTTCTGATTCTCTGGAAGAAGGCACAAAATTTAAGGGTAGGTCCATGTCATTTTATATAAAATAATATAAGAGAAATGAGGGAGAAGAGATGAGTTGAAAAATAATGGTGCCAACACATTTATTATAACCATTAGAGGGAAAAGTTTGATTTTCCCAGGTGAAGTGAAACCAGAAAATGAGTCTTCCTTGTACATTTGTGCTGCCTCCTTTTTCTTTTGTGGTAGAGAAATAACAGTATGGGGAGAGTCATATGTCCATGGGCTCCACAGAGTTTGTCTTGATGAGCTTTCCTATTTGATCCAGCAAGGGTAGGTAGCCAATACTACTTCTCTTCCTGCCTCTCCAGTGTCTCCTCTCCATCCCTGGAAACAGACCGAGAAGTTATAGTTTTGTTCCCTAAATCCTTCATATCTGTTTTCCTGCTGTGTCTGTTATATATATGAGTCATTTTCCAAATGTTTAAAAGACAAAAATATTGTGTCAGAGCTCATTGCAGCATCTTGAAATTCCTTGAGAAGGCTGAAGCCTCTAATGGAAACCATCTTGGACCAAGAGCCTTGATATTAGCCTTCTAGTTTACTTTGTCACTCCCTTGCTGCAGGAACTTGGACAAAGCAATGTGTATCTCTGGACTTTAGCTTACAGGCCTCTGTTGTGATGAGGGGATCAAATCGGATTAACTCTAATCATGTTTTATAGTTTGTTTGTTTGGGTTTTTTTTTTGTTTTAAAAATTTGGTTTTTGCTTGTTTCTTTGTTTGTTTGTTTTGTCTTTGTTTTTGTTTTTTGTATATGTGAGGACCCTTACTGAACTTTGCTGGTACACTCAGGGACTATAAACATACCAACAAAGAACTTATCATTCTAGAACTATTCACAGAAAGCAACTGAGAGGGAAAAAAAGAAGGAAGAAAGGAGGAGCAGAACCAATCCTAGACTCTAGGATATGTGACTCCTCTTAGTATCTGAACTTTATTTGGACCAAATCAGATACTTCATTTGCAATATTGTATCAATCAGCTTAAAGTAGATTATGCTCAGTAATAAGTGACCCCCAAATTATCAGGGCTGTACACCAGCAACAATGAATTTTTCTTCAAATTTAAATTAAACATCCAGCATGGTTTGGTTTTGTGTCTGCTTCACATTTTTTTAATGTGAAGACTGAAGGAGCAGCCTCTATCAAGGATATGTCATCCTTAAAGGAAAAGAGCAAAAGGTGAAACCACCTGAGGATTTTTTAAGCTTAAAAAAAAAAAAAAAGCACTCTTTCCTTCCACTCCCATTTATTGGCCAAAACGAATCACACGGCCAAGTCTGAATTCGATGGGACAAGAAGTACAAGCCTCTTATAGAGAAAGTATCACATAACTAGTGACAAAACCAATCAATTACAGTAATATTTTTATGAGAATGTAACAAAGCAGTGGTACCATAAGAAAAATAAGGGCTTCTGGCTGATGACATTTAAATAACAGTTCGATCGTGTCATACCCAAGTATCATTATTGACTGGCTCTCTTTATACAGAGGAAAAAAAGTAGTGTTAAATGCTAGTCCAGCTTTCCTACAAACTCTGGCTAAATTTATACCACTTAAAACAACAGAACCACCATATTCTGTTCACTGGATTGTCCTCAACTGTACAACAACCTCTGCCAAGATTGTTCCTCATTTCCTCCCAATAGATCATGACTGTTCTCACTTCTCTCTTAACCCGCACAACTGATCTGGGTTATGTGCACAATTTTTTAAACTTGAAGTTCCACCTTTTAAAAGAGGCTGTAAAGCATGGTATTTGTTCAATACATGGGCATGAACTTGGCTTTCTGCAAAACAATAACAAATTAGCCCCCATAGGAAAGCTAACACTTCTGTAAATGGAAAATGTGTCGCTTGTTTTGCGCATCATTATTTCAGTCTTGCAGTATTTGAGTTTCTTGAAGGTTGATATCACACCTGCGCTACTTAAAATATTTAAATAATTTAGGGCACGTTAGCTTTATAGCCTTCCAAAGACTTAAGTTCCTTAGTTGAAGGAGAGGAAAAAATTGTACTAGAGGAAAATGAACTTACAGTTTTGCTACATATTTAAAACCAACTAATGATGGTCTTCCAATGTTTGTTGTGGCTTTGTTTTGTTTTTTAAGCAGGAAGGAACTTACACATAAACACATACATACTCTAGAGAGCATTCTTAATAGGGCTTTTTAATACTGCTTTAATTATGTACATAAAGTCTAAGTCTTCTACTCAACCTATATTAAAATCTCATTATCTTTTCATTAGCCAGTTAAGAATTGGGAATGATCAGAAATTAACCACTTTTATAAAGCGATTCTCTAGAAGAAGCAGGATTGGAGACCATTAGAGAGTCTTGCTCCTTCCTCTCTGTCACCTGATATTTAAAAAGCCCCACTGACACAGTTTTGGGGAAGTATATATGTAAACTTTCTGCTGATTATATGATTATTTTGCAATCTCTCTTTTACGGTCTCCTTTCTCATCCTCTTTATGCATCTACTCCTGAAGATGCATTTTGAAAATGATCAGCAAACAAAATAATCTCACCCTTTCCCCAATTTCATCTTATTCTTTTCCCTGACCATGTTTTTGGTATTTGAAGTATGCTGCCCATGCGGCCAAGGTCGGAGACTGACTCATTGGAAGACTCCCTCCAGTGAAGCATTTCCAACTGTTATTTCTGATCACTCTTCACTACTTGCTGGCTTTATTGTGTTAAGATTCTGTTTTCAACTTCCTCATAATGATTTGTTACTTGTGGCTATTTTTAGCCGTGTGATCTTGGGCCAGTTATTTAAATTCTCTTTGTCCCACTTTTCTTATCTGTATAGTGAGCAAAGTATGAGTATCTACTCATTTGTGTTGTTACAAAAATAAATTAAACTATTGCTAACAAAGCTTTTGAAATAGTAAGTGTTCAATAAATGTTAACTATTACTATGGAGGCAAACACATGTAATAATCTCAAGCTTTAGAATTTGACTACCTTATTAATGCAGCCCTTTCCACTAATGCTTTTGGAAATAAAAATATTTCCAGTAATATGATAAATAGTAATAAATGTATTTAACAATTTTATTTACAATGTACTTTGCCTGGAATGATTTTGGTGAGATCCATGAAAGTGGGAATCCCTGGCTTCCTGTCTTGGTTACTGTGATGAGATGTGTCTTGGCATCTGTTGGCTGCATGAATAATAGAAAAATATTTTATCCTTGTAACCCTCGGTCTTCCGAAGAAATAATGATATATTAAACCAGTTATATTAGTTTGGTAGCACTACTTAGTGAAGTACACTAACTGGGTGCTGAAACGACAAAAATTTATTTTCTCACAATTCTAGAGGCTAAAAGTCCAAGATCAAGGTGTCAGAGGTGTTGGTTTCTTCCAAAGCCTCTCTCCTTGGTTTAGAGATGGCTGCCTTGTCCCCATGTCTGTACACTGTCTTTCTTTGTGCGTGTCTGTGTCCTAATCTCCTCTTCAAATAAGGACACCAGTCATATTGGATTATGGTCTGCCCTAAAGGTCTCATTTTAAATATAATCACCTCTTAGAAGGCCCTGTCTTCAAATACATTTCGGGGCACTAGGGAGGGGTAGGACTTCAGCGCATGAATCTGGTGGGAGGGGTTGCTATTCAGCCCGTAATAGGAGGTAACACTCTCGCATTAGAGTCGCACATAGAACCGGATCTCTTTAGTCCACAGGCTCATTTTTCCTCCATCCAAATGTTCTTTATCCTGGTAGCAGGTGCATGGATGGGCAAACATTTAGCAAAACAAGGTGTGGGATTAGAGACAAATCAAAATAAAGACCTGTAGGAAGAAAAATTATACAAAAAGCATAAAATGAGAGGAAGTAAGTAAGAAAAAAAGGAAGAAAAGCAAAGGCCGGCTGGAAAAGAAATTCATCCTCTGTTTTCAGAGTATTCTTTTGCTTTCTTCTTTTTTTTCTTCCCTTACTGGCTAATTCTATGCAACATGAAAAGAAAGGTTATTTATTATCTGCCATTAATCCAAGAATTAGGGGAAAATGTAACTTTGGTCGTGAAATGTTCACCATCTTTCCCTATGATTAATCCTTTGCTACTTTAGAATCCCCCTCAAACCATTTCTGTTATTATACATATCTCAGTCTGAAAGAACTGAATAAATTCATTAAAAAAAGAAAAAACTTATATACACCGAACTCTCAACAAGCAAACAAAAGCAAAACTCATTTGTAGGAGTTTTATTAACTGACTCCATGTCGGCCGGCATCCTGTCAAAACCACCACAACTGTGATGTTCAAATCATACAGCTGAAAGCCTCAGCCTTGAACCAGTGTTCTCCAAACTGCTTCTGCATTAATCCATGAACTTAATAAGCACTTGTCTCCCCAGTGGTGCCTCGCTGTCTAACTGAACTACTTATATCCTGTAAATTTGCAGTCTGTTTGACTTCTAGAAAACAAAGCAGTCAGGCTTGCCTGATCTCATCAGTTTAATCTCAGAATATCTAAGCTACTCAACAACCCATGTATCTTTATGTTAAAAAAAAAAAATTGGCACAACGAGAGCTGTTATTAGAGACATGTGTTCCAGGCTATGATCAGAAACTGTTAGTCTTTCTGGAAGAACATGAAAATGTGAAATTAATATATTAAAAATGAATGTGGCTAGTGAATTACCATGCGCTGAAATTACCACAGTCATCTGTAGTATGACGTCTTTGGGGTGTTAGCATTAGACAGAAAATGCATTTTGCAAGGAAAATGATTAGTCAGGCAAGTCCGTAATCTGTCAGATAACCCAAGGGAATAAGTATATGCGAGTGCTTCTGATATATTCATTATACCTATCTTAAAAGTTTCTTAACTTTGCTAATTTAAGTCTGAGAAGTGAGGAAATCAGATACACTAAGCAAGGAGGCTTGAGCCCAAAGATACCTGTGAACAAACTTGTACCTTTTCCTGAACTGCATCTTTAGTGACTTGTACCTTCTTGGTACCAAGCAAATGGTACTGTTGTCATAGAATATTACAGGAAGGTGGGACCCTATGTGGAAAGAGTATCATTCATTATAAGAAAAAAACCCAACCTATCAGTAGGCCATCTTCTTGTTTCATTGTTTGTGAAGTACATCAGAGAATCTGTCCTAGTTTTGTGCTTGGTGCAGGGAAATAATAGGAATGGCCAGCATTTACCAGATACTCTCTTCCAGTCACTTCCAATCATAGGAATCATCAAATGTAATCCACATAATCGCCCTGGGAATTGAGTGTTACCATCCTCATTTAAAATCTGAGAAGGGGAGAGTAAATAAATAAATAAATAAATTTCCAAAGGCGGCATACTCAGTGAGTGGTAGAACTTGGCCTTGAACCCGGGCATTAAACACAAGAGCATGTGACTAACCACTTTGCCACAGAGCAATTTAGGGCATTAACTTCCTGTTAATAAGGACTTGGCCTGAGAAAGAAAGTGCTGAAAAGGGGATTTGAAATGTCCTGCAGGTGCTACTTTCCACACACAACAAGACATGTGTGAAGTGGGGGCACCTGGGTGGCTCAGTGGGTTAAAGCCTCTGCTTTCAGCTTGGGTCATGATCTCAGGGTCCTGGGATCGAGCCCTGCATCGGGCTCTCTGCTCAGCAGGGAGCCTGCTTTCCTTCCTCTCCTGCCTGCCACTCTGCTTACTTGTGATCTCTCTCTCTGTCAAATAAATAAATAAAATCTTAAAAAAAAAAAAGACATGTACGAAGTGGTCTGAGTAGGATAGAGGCCAATTTCTTTCATAGGAGCATCAACAGTAGAACTCCCTCCATGTGGGGACCTTACTCTGTGAACACTCCAAGTACCTTTTAAACATCCATGAAGAGTAAGGGCTCAGGAGAGCACAGGATGGACATGGAGTAATTCATTTATCTCCTGTGAGCTGCAGTTTCTTCACTATTTACTAAAGATAACAATAGTATTTATCTCCTACGTTTGAAGAAGCAATAAAGACATTCTCATTACATCTTCCCAGAAAGAGTGCTCATTTTATTACAGAGGGACACTTTGTTGAATTCATTTGACAGGTGAGAAAACTAGGAAGCAACAAAGTTTAAATTAAACTCAATAATTTCTGTATTTCATGTTTTTCCTCTGAAATCATGCAGCCTACCATAAGGCACATTTTTCCAAGTTTCTAAAAACTTTCATGGGTTGGGAACCATCTGGCAAGGAACTAGAATTTAGTTGAAACAAGAGATGCGTGAGTCTCTTCTGGACCTGAGAGGCCTTGACTCTGTAACCACCCAAGATCTGACCATCTATGGTCTTGACTTCTTGGAAGTTTTCTGATTCTACTGTCAAATCTCCTTCATGTAAGCAGAAAGAAGTAGATACAGCATCTCTCTGTAGGTAGTTAGCTGGTTATTTCATGCTTCTAATTACACTGAACTATTGAGTCCAGCAAAATATATTTATTGTACTGTGAACCAGTAAGTTTATGTTCCATGACTCTAGGTTAAATCCTTAAACTCACCAAGATACCTTGAAACACAAGTATGGGTGAATTAACTCCAATCTGTTTCAAATTCTGAGAAACAAACAAAAATATATGTACTGCTAAAGGCAACTTGGTAGCCTTATATTATTTCCTTATCCAGAGGATATTATTAACCCTTGGGTAGAAATCAACTCACTGCCGAAAGAGCCACATTTTGTGGAAGGACATTTCAGTTTTATCAGTTCTAATGTGGGATCTGCTTTCTTAAAATCTGAAATAGACCTGCAAGTTTATGAATTTTTACTTAAGCTACACCTGACATGCTAAGTGACTTTATTTTTAAACAGAACTTGTGACTAAATAAATAAACAAACATAATACTCGCATTGGAACACATATTTTAATGTAATTTACCATTCTGATACCATCTGTTGCCTTTTGCAGACATTATGAACATGTCAGACTGAAGGTAGATTCAAGAAGAAACCAGACTTCTCTTTGAACTATTTTATTGCGACTATGTATTCTGACTCCATGGGTTATGTATGGTTTATATAATTTTGTTTCTGAAGAATCAAGCCTCTCATGAGACCTTTATTTTCTTTAATTTGAATTTATTTTTATGCCTATCATTGTTATTCTCATGCTCAAAGCCATACTCAGTTATCATATCAAATAAACAAGAAAAGATCAACTTGCATGAGTTGGAGCAAAGAAAAAATGGGCACATACACAGCATTTGCCAAGAGATTGTGGCATCAACTTTGTTCTAATTTTTCAGAGGTGAAAGTAAGACTCTCACATAAAAAGAGGGGGAGTTTCTTTCAATAAATCCTCATCAAGATTCTCAAGTAAACAGAAATTGTAGTAGTCCATGAAATCAGACCTAACCTCTAACAATGTCGCATTCAACTTCCACTTCCAGACATGATGCAGTTCTGCTTTTGGTCCTGACCACCTCCTCAGTCCTTGCTACAGCAAATAAAGTTACAGCTGAATAAAATATGAAAAGCAACACTGTAAGGTATGGGACAACAGAAAACAGAAGGGTGTGATCCATGAGAGAAAGGAATATACTCAAGGAACTCCATGTTCCACTCAGGTTTTGCATGGAGGACCTTTCTAGACTGCAGAGTATAAGGAGGTAGAGCCCACGTGGAGAACAGGGGCTCACTCTAGTAAAGAGGCTTAGATTGGGGTCTGGGCTGATGAGACAGCTGGAATTTGTAGGGCAAGATATCAGAAAGGAGGGAATTACCCAGAGTGAGAGGTGTCTACAGTGTTCATGGGATCCCCTCTCAGGCTTTCAGCTGAGAGTGGGTTTATACATGCACACACACACACACACACACACACACACACACACCACAAGCAGGATTCTGCAGGCTCAGCACAGTGTGGTGATGAATAGAGATACCAGATGTTGTGCAGTGTGGAGAGATGCTGGGTTTCTGGTCCAGCCGTGGAGAATAAGCCTTGCTGAGGACAAGGGCATTCAGGTGAGTCTCTGGAAAGATCACACCTTAAGAATAAAGACCATTCTCTATAGAGCATGGGTTGAAACCCAGAGCCAAAGTTAAAACCAAGATTCTGAGTTTTACCATAACTTATCACTTACTTATATTTCAATAATTCTTGTCCTTTTGCATACATATTCTTCATTTTTGATACATTTGATAGATAATTCGCAAGTATTTACTAAGATCCTCTCATATGCATCAGGGCACCATGGTAAGAAAACTATTTTCAGCACAATATATAAAATGTATAAACAGGTAAACAAGTATATCATGTATATACAGAACATGTATTAATCATATGTTATATATTTATATAAATTTAAATAAATTTATATAATTTATATTTAATATATTATTTTCATAAATTTAAATAAATTTATAAATTTACATATGTCAATAAATATAATATATTTATAGTACATATTTATATAAAATTATATAATTTATAACTTATATAAAATTATATAATTTTATATAAAATGACATAATTTTATATAAATTTATATAAATATGTAGTATAGAAATACAGCATATATAAAATAGATGTAATATTAAATATATAAAATATCTTCCTGGTATTGTCTTCTCATCCATTTATTCACTAACTGTCCACAAAAACCCAAAGCAATTCATCTGAGCCTTTCTTTTATCTAATTTGAACATGATTAGTTTGAGAACACTATCCCCAAACTAGAATGAGTGGAGCTATCACAAAGACAATAGGCAAACCCTGTAGCTATGACCAACCGGGAACCAACAGGAACCTTAAGTGAGTATATCAAGCATTTTTTGTTATGTGAGTATAGCTTATACCTGATTTCACTATTATTATTCCAGATCATAAAAAATGGGCCTTTCCCACCCAATCTGAAGTGAAAGAATGAGAAATATAAACTTGCATTTTAACATGCCAACTCTATAGAAACACAAATGTAATGACATTTTGAATGAATTAAAATTCTTACAGTCGTCAAAGGACATTTATTAAGTAGATAAGTTCAACAGTTTAAAGTTTTTTGTATACTCTTGTTATATGTGCAAACATAAAAGGAGCATAATGACTACTGCTTCTCTTGGAGAGAGTTGGAAGCATAACTCACACATCACAATGATCACATTATTCTCCCTAAATGTTTTCAAAGCAGATATTTTTACCATTTTACAGATGGAAAAACTGAGATTAATTTTGCATTAAGTCATAAAATCCAGATTTCTCAAATCCAACTCAGATTGCACTGGCTTCCAGCAAAACAGCTGCTTGACTTTAGATTTTCAAAAGAACTGTTTTTTATTCAAGGCTTACATGCATCTGTTGTTGGAGAATTTCAAAAAAGGCAAGAGGCTCTTTGTGTACAAGCTTCATTCTGGCAAATATATCAAGTGAATGTTACCATAAAATGGGGTGAAACCAGAGAAAAATTGCAGCTTATTGATTTTTTAATTTAATGAAATGATGAGTCTTCGGAGGGACAACCCTCATAGTGCTATAAAATATAGTTATATATTTTAATGGAAGAATAATAAAACTAAACCTGAATAAAAATCAAATGCTACTAGAAAAAAAATCAGAATTTATCTTCTTTACTCTGACACTTCCCTAAATTTGTCAGACTTTTATAATTTGGTATTTTTAATTGAGATTTACAAAGTATAAGTTTTCTAATATATACACATGTTAAATCACAAGAAATCATGACTTCTGGAAGCTATTGTGTATTACTTTAGCCTTCAGCTGTATAATTTAACAAACAAACAAAAATCTCTGAGGCTTAAGCCTGATTGCCTAAAACCAGTCAGTGACTGTTTCCAAAACAACCTATCTATGATGACATTTGAGAACAATTATTGCTTGGGATTAGTGATATAAGATACAGAAATTAAAGTCATGTCTTTCACTTTGGAAATCCACACGCCCGTTGGACCAGTGGTCTTGAAACACCTTGACAATGTAGATGTCATATATTAAGAGAGGATACCAACATTGAACACTGGAAACATAAATTTACGTAGTAGACCAGTGGTTATCAGTCTCAGGGTGGGGGAGCAGGGAGGGAGTCTATGCCCAGGGGACGTTTGGCAATGTCTAGAGATATTTCTATGTGATATGTCACAACTTGGACATTGTTAAAAACAAACAAACAAACAAACAAAAATACAACTGGCCCAAACAAAAAGGAGTTGCTTATGCTAAGCTCCACCTCACCAGAGATTTAACTTAGTGTAGTTTTAGGTCTTGCAGAAGTGGGATCTTAAACCAGTCAACCAAGAATTGCCTGATGAACCCCGGGGAGGTGGGGGGGGTAATCTCATGATAGATCCCTGCCATCGCCTAAAGGAAAGTAACCTTGCAATGACCATCACAATTTTTTCATAGTGTAACTTCCTTTTTCCTGCTGCCTTCTGCTTTTGAAAATATTTCATTTTGTACTTGGGGTTCTTTTCTATTTATTAGCTTGGGTGCTGCTGAGTTTGAATCAATTTTTGCTCAAATCATTGCTTATAATTTTTAATAGGCTTCAGTTTATCTTTTAACAATATGTACCTGGCATCTAGCGACTAGAGGTCAAAGATGTCGCTAAGGAACCCTCTGTGATCTTTGACTAGAGTTCAAAGATCTTTGACTAGAGTTCAAAGATGTCACTAAGGAACCCTCTGTGACAGGATAAACCCCTCCGACAAAGACTTATTCAGCCCCAAATGGCAGTATTTTCAAAATTAGCAAACTGTGAATTAGTTTTAGCAGTAGTCACAGGTTTTTTTGTTTGTTTGTTTGTTGTTTGTTTTAGCAATGAGATGAAACTATTAAATGTAAATAAAATTGTGGAAAAAGAGAATTTCTATGGCGTCTTTGTTCATGATTAAAAATATTATCAACTGTGGCACAGAGGTTGAGTATTTTGGATTCTTCATTGATCGAAATCGAAGGAACCTTTGAGTAGGAACAATAAATGTATTAGCGATAGTCAAAGGGTTATAGTTTAGGATTATGTTTAAATTAAATTCACTGAAAATTGCAGAAAAGTCAAATGTTGGTACAATCTTTAAATATAAATAATATTCTCAAGCACTTGATTTCCCAGCTAACGTGTTTTAAGAGGCCACAACCTCACTAAAAGTGCCAGGAAATTGATGTAGATTAACCAATGCTCAGAATAAAGTATACTCATTGATCAGGTGGGAAATGGTTTCTTGCAGAGCTCAGGCTTGACTTAGATGCCCCCCTGAGCACATTCTTTGATAATATGCCTGGAACAGCGTCCTACTCAATCAACCTTTGCTGATGAAAATGGTCTTATTGACAATTACTGCTCTTTATAACTTGAGAGCAACAATAAGTTATTAGTCCCAGACCAAATATTGTGCATGTCAAAACAAAACCAATAGACATAAAAAGGTTGTGGAAATTTTTGAGAAATGCTCTAAATTCATGCAGACTGAATGAAAACTAATTTTGATGCTGAGGATAATAGTAATGACATGAGTAGAGATGTGAAATCCATGTAAATTACACACAGCATATGAATACTGATGAGGAAAAAGCAAGACATACTGATTTTTCCCCCTGAGCTGAATGTTTACATTCCTGCTTTTCTTTTGAGAAGTTGTTTTTTTAAGAACTGAGATAAATTGAAACTTGCTTTTTATTTTTATTTTTTTTTTTAAGTTCATTTACTTATTTGAGAGAGAGAGAGAGCAACCACCAGGCGGTGGTGGGGAGGACCAGAGGGAGAGGGAGAGAGAAGCTCAACAGACTCTACGTTGAGCATGGAGTTCACATGGGGTCGATCTCATGACCTTGAAATCATGATTTGGGCTGAAACCAAGAGTCAGATGCTTCACTGACTACACCACTCAGGGGCCCCCATAACTTGCTTTTTAATAATATACTTTTATTCACAGCAATCTTAAGTTATTTATTCACCTTGATAAGTTACTGTTTCACTCTCTATATATGAAGTGGGAATAATATTGGGTCATTCTACAGATGATTTAAGGGTGAAGTGCATTACATAAATGCACAGCATTTATCAAGAGACTAGGCCTTATAACTTCCATGGTGATTTCCTCTGGGCTTAGCTAATGGCTTTTCCATTCTTGCTGGATAGCCAGTAGGAGGGGGTGGGATCCTACAGGACCGCCCAAACTGGAATAATAGAAGGTTCCAAACACCACGGTAAATGTGCTGTCCTAGAATCCTGTGGGCCCTGTGGTTTATGTTGATTGATCACCTTTCACTCCTAAGCCTTTACATTGAATATCAAGTGTTTTAAATACTCTTCCTGAAGTGATTCCAAAGCTCTCTGCCATTCTAAAATGCTGTGATTCTTGGTAGGTAATATGGTTTCTCTTTTTCACAGCACAATTTCTTCCCTCTAGTAGACGCTGCCAGATGAATCAATTCCTGAGCTATCACCAACATCATATTAGAAATCACCCTCCTGTCATATATACAGACAGAAGAACTTTAAGATAAGAGCCACAGGATCAGGATCAGCGGTAACAAAGTCTGAATGTGTAAAAAGGCGTTAAAGCGCGGTGATTTTAAAAATTCAAAAAGAGTTCAATGTAGTGCCTTTGTTATGTCTTTTAAATATTTCTCTAATATGAGGTTTAATTTCTGAAAGAATATGTTAAGAAAACCATAACATAGAAAATCAGAGTTATTTAGACGTATGGTTTCTAATTAACATGTATTTAGTTTTAGGGCACTTTAGGTCATCTAGAAAGTTCCCAGCTGAGCACTACCTAGTCCCTGGATTCCACTGGATCTATGTTCTTAGTCAGAACCTAAAAATATTTTCTTAAAAAGGAATTTGGAAAGCTCTTCACCATCAAAGATGGATTTTATTCCAGTACTTGTTTTGGAGAATGGGTATTGCATATATTTCTAAATAATTCATTTCATTAAAACTATTTCTGCTAGACAATACAAAGAAAAAGCAGGGTAAGATGAGACAAGAAGAGAAAAGAAAAGAAAAAAGAAAAGGAAAGAAAAAAGAGGAAAAAAAAGAAAGAAAAAAGGGAAGGAAAGAAAAAGGAGGAGAAGTCAAATGGAGAAGGGAGAAAGGAAGCAGCAGCCATTCAAAAATGTTCATGGACGACAGAGACATCTGAAGGGTTCTGCTTCTAATACTCCACATCTGTCTTTAAAAACATATCAATCACATGATCACTAACAGCTGTTGCATTAGACTTCTAATCAGCCATGATTTTCAAAAGGGAGAAAGAATGCCTTTGGATCAGTTGATGGAAAGTTATTGCTCAGAATGCACCAGCTTGGTACCGGCAACCAATTCAAAATTTAAAGAGACAAAACTGTACTGAGCACTGTAAACACTATTCATGTGTAAAGTGCTATGCTATGAACAACATAAATGGTCCCACATGTTTGGAAGCCTGGAGAAAACAACGCAGGTTGCGTCATGTATTCAAACTGATACATTTAATGTGATGTGAAGTGGGTGAAAGAAAAGAAAGAAAGAAAGAAAGAAAGAAAGAAAGAAAGAAAGAAAGAAAGAAAGAAAGAAAGAAAGAAAAAGAAAAACAACAGTGCCTACATAAAGTCAGGAAAATGCAGAAGCACCGTATATTTTAATCACTGAACAAAATGAGTTCTCAAACTTTGGGGATCCTATTCCTTCCTAAGTTCCATGCAATTCCCACCCATGCTATTGGAAATTAATAATCCATGTGGGAGTGAGAACATTAGGAATTGTGGCAATTTTACATTCACTGGGGAAGAGGCTACTCCTGTTTTGAATTAACCTCAAGCTTTCTTGGAGACTACTTGTCAGGTCTGTAACATTTACCTTTCCATGCTAAGATATAATGGCATCACACTAAAAAGTCTTGTACTGAACGAGGGATGTTGTTCCAAATTAAGGAGGTAAAAAGTATTCACTTAGAGCCCAGGATATTTCTTAATTCATCAATCATTTGCTGTTAGAACTCGTCACAGAAGAATCATTGGTGTCCAATAAGATTGAAAGAGAATTAAATTTACACGTGACTCCCTGGCAAAATAACTCACACCCCAGGAGTATGCAGAATGGGCCTGCTTCCCCCAGTGCCATATCCATTGAGACCATGGTGGTGATAATGTTTCATGTGTGATGGCTAAAATAAATAATTCCTTTTAAAGACAGATTTCCAGTCAGAAAGAATTCCTCTTCAACAATCCAAACAACTAATTTATATTTCCCCTTGTTTATTATAAATAAAAGGCTTACAATAATTAGAGACATGAATATTACATGGTCCTTAATTTCTTAGTTGTAATAGGAAATTATTTATTGTAATGACTCTAAATTATCCTACTATATTTATGAGAATCATCGTGATTGCTAACCACCATACCCTGCTCAGGAGCACAACAAATATTTATTGCAAACGTATGTGCCCATAACCTACCTCCAAAAATGATGAATATACAAAGATATAGAAGGACATGGGCTTTGCTTTTCTAGAGCTCAGTCAGAAGACAAACCAACAATTGCAACCAGGATGCCAATGGAAATGAAGAGAGAACAATGATTTCTGTGTTGATGTGGTGGGAAGATAGTGGGCTGAGAACCTGAAGAGCTTTACAGGTGACGGGATGTTTGAGCTAGACTGGGCTATGTGTGTACAAGGCTGTACTAGGGATGGAAAAGTGTGTAACCGGTGGCAAGGTGGACAACAGTGAGCTTCCAGCGTGGCTCTGTGGCACTCCTAACCTTAGAAGGAAGGAGAGAGAACATGAAGGTGAATACCTAAGTTGGAGCTGGATTGTGTTACGTGTCGTGATTAATGCCAGGCCCTCAGGTTTCAATTTTTCTATTTTTATTTTTTTTAAAGATTGTATTTATTTATTTGAGAGAGAGAGAGAGTGAGTGAGAGAGCAAGAGTGGGAACAAGGGGCAGAGGAGGGGAGAGAGAAGCAGAACAGGGATCCCAAATTGGGGCTCAATCCTGGGACTCCAGGATCGTGACCTGAGCTGGAAGCAGATTCTTTTTTTTTTAAAAGATTTTATTTATTTATTTGACAGAGAGATAGATCACAAGTAAATGGAGAGGCAGGCAGAGAGAGAGAGAGAGAGAGAGAGAGAGAGAGGGAAGCAGGCTCCCTGCTGAGCAGAGAGCCCGATGGACTCGATCCCAGGACCCTGAGATCATGACCTGAGCCGAAGGCAGCGGCTTTAACCTACTGAGCCACCCAGGCACCCTGGAAGCAGATTCTTAAACAACTGAGTCACCCGGGCACCCCTATTTTAACTTTTTAAAACAAACATTGAGACTCCATCTGAATACATCATTTTCTTTTTCTTTTTCCTTTTTTAAAGATTTATTTATTTATTTATTTATTTGACAGAGAGAGAGAGAGCGATCACAAGTAAGCAGAGAGGCAGGCAGAGAGAGAGGGGGAAGCTGGCTCCCTGCCGAGCAGAGAGCCTGATGCGGGGCTTGATCTCAGAACCCTGAGATCATGACCTGAGTCGAAGGTAGAGGCTTTAACCCATTGAGCCACCCAGGTGCCCCTGAATAAATCATTTTCAAACTCTGCTTTGAGAGGCCGTAGGATTCATCAAGAGACTCACCAGAGACTTCCAAATGGATGAGATGATAAAAGAAATAAGCTCCAGGATCCCACCACCCCCCTTCAGATTTCAGCCAGAGGTGAACCTTACTTACCCACAAAATGTTATTAAAGAAAGAGTCCTGCTGTGTAAAAAAATAAATAAATAAATAAATAAATAAATAAATAAAAATAAATAAATGAATGAATAAATAAATAAAGGAAGAAGTTGAAAAATCATTCTATTAAATATTTTGAAGTGGGAAAACCACAGATAGACAATGTTTCTGTTTGTGGTTGGCTGGTTAGTTCTTAAAACCATTCTGACAGGTATGCTAAGGAAGGGTTTGAGGACGACAGACCACTTGTGAGGTCAATGGAACAATTAATGTGAGAGGGAACAGAGGCTGAAAATAGGCCACATGACAATGGAAAGAAGACATATTTCAGAGGTAAATCCGAGGTACACTACTTAGCACTCAGCAAATTGGAAGGTGAGTTGGTTGGGGGCAGGCTGCTTACAGGGCTACTCAAAGTGGAATCTGCGGAGCAGTGGCATCAGCGTCACCTGAGAGTCTCAGTCCACACCCCAGACTCTCTGAATCAGAATCCTTGGGGCTGGGGCAGATGGGGAGAGCCCCAGACTGCTGTTGGAACAAGTCTGCCACTGATCGGTATGCATGCCACTGTTGTAGAAGCACCGATAGAAAGCACAAATTCCTAAGCTGGTGAGTCAAGTGGAGAGTGATTAAAAAGAAGAAATGTATAGATGTCTGGATGGCTCAGTCGGTGACACATCTTCAGCATAGGGTCCTGGGATCGAGCCCTGCATGGGGGCTCCCCACTCAGCAGGGAGTCTGCTTGTCTCTCTCCCTCTGCCCCCTCCCTGCTCATGTGCAAGTACACACACGCTCTCTCTCAAACAAATAAATAAGTAAAAAATAAATAAAATCTTTTAAATAATGAGAAAGGTATGTTTGGAGACCAAGATAATTTTAGATACATTGTACTTGACTTCAAAAGAGTAGCCATGTAAATATTTAGAAATAGGGGTCTGGAGTTCAAGACAGGAGTTGGAATGGACCACTGGTTAAGGTAGAACATACCATTCTGATAGATAAATTCCTAGATTTCAATGCCTTCACCTGCAGGCATTTTTTTTTTTTTTCCCCTCGTGTAAAGTCTGCAACAAGTATTCTTCCTCAATGGATCACTGGAAGTTTCTCTGACTGGTGGCCTCAGCAAGGTCAGCTCTGGCGCCTGAGCCTCAGGCTGCAGAAGAGGAAGGACGTAGAGGGGCATGCTTGGCCAGCCGGAAAGATCTACATGTCCCTCGCATGCCTGTTCAGATGGGAGAACGCAAGTGCTTGGCCACATTTCACGGCAAGGAAGGTGGGGAATATATATTCTAGCTGGGACTCCAGGAAACAGAACTGATGAGAAATTGGCCAGCCTTGGCTTCTCTTGAAGATAGCAATTTGGGAATCAGAAAGTGCTTTTTGACACCCTGGAAGAGGACAGGATTGCCCAATACAACATGTATTTTGCCAATTAGTGCCATAAATAACACGGGATGACATATCAATATGCTCATCAGCTGATGGGCCATATTACATAATGCTGAGAAATAAATTCACAACACTCCCAAAAACAAATGTACAAAATTAGGAAAATGAACTAAAGTCAGTAATATCGGGATTAACAGATTCGTTTTTGTATTCTTGAGGAAAACAAGTTGTTTAGCTAAAGATTTGTTATAGTTTGTTGAGATTGAAGAAAATACATCTAGTCTTTGGTCTTATCCTAAAATCAATGACTGTAAAATAAATAATACATACTGCTTTCTTGCACAGATGCAAAATTTACTTGGGATATGCTTTTTCATAGTATTATTTATGTTTAAGTCTCCTAGAAGTGCTCAGAGGGTTTTTCTTCCTTATATTATCTCATTTTACTTTTTTTTTTTTAATCATAATCTGGTAGCTAGGGTGGTAGATGATTTCAAAGTTGATAGAAGAAGGGCTTAACTGAAAAAGATTTTTTTTTTTGTCAATATATATTTTTTTTTATTTCCAGCATAACAGTATTCATTATTTTTGCACCACACCCCGTGCTCCATGCAATCCGTGCCCTCTATAATACCCACCACCTGGTACCCCAACCTCCCACCCCCCGTCCCTTCAAAACCCTCAGATTGTTTTTCAGAGTCCATAGTCTCTCATGGTTCACCTCCCCTTCCAATTTCCCCCAACTCCCTTCTCCACTCTAAGTCCCCATGTCCTCCATGCTATTTGTTATGCTCCACAAATAAGTGAAACCATATGATAATTGACTCTCTCTGCTTGACTTATTTCACTCAGCATAATCCGTCCATGTTGCTACAAAAGTTGGGTATTCATCCTTTCTGATGGAGGCATAATACTCTATCCCCAGGGGTACAGGTCTGTAAATTTTATCCAAAGGCACAAGATAAGTGCAGATCAGTCCTATTCATTAAGGAGATTGAGAGTTCCAGTGTTGATCTAATTTGATAGCTGGAAACCGTGATCCATAGAGCATTACGTTTTCTTCTTCAGAAAACATTCCACGATGGGCAGCTGGGTGGCTCAGTCAGTTAAGCATCTGCCTTTGGCTCGGGTTATGATCGCAGGGTCCTAGGATCTAGCCCCTCGCTGGGCTCCCTGCTCATTGGGGAGTCTGCTTCTCCCGCTCCTTCTGTCCCATCCCCCTTCTCATGCTCTCTCTCTCTCTCTCTCTCAAAAAAATAAATGAAATCTTAAAAAAACAAAAAAGAAGAAGAAGAAAGAAAACATTCTGCTTAGTGATGTGCAGATAACCTAAAACAATTCCTTTCTAGGATATGCAAAGCATTTTCTCCAATTAATTTTTATCTCTTTGCAAACTTACTCACTTACATAATTACTGGCTTAATTGTTTCTCACTGGCATCCTCTGATCCCTCTCACCAGCCCCCAGCAGCCTTGAGTGGGGGCTTCATGAAAATCAGAGGGGTTTGCACAGCACCTTTGAAAAAGCTGGACAAGAAAGGAAAGCAAGCAGAGAGTCTGCAGACTAGACTTGCGAGATGTGTTTGGAATATTTTCTCTGTAATTTTTCCTTATAAGCTAAATGTGCAAAGTAGTTCACTCTCCTTATGTATTGGATATTTATATTGAATACTTTTATTTATATTTGAATATCACTTGATATGAAGCCCTTTCCTGTATGTGGGCTGATATGACTTTCTGATGTGTTGTAAAGTACAATAGAGACAACAACCAAGACAAAGTGAGAACTCAACAAAGACCCCAAATGACTTCTATTTTAGCATTTGGTTCCCATAACATCACTAGATACAATCTCCCAGGAGGGGGAGCTCAGGTTGATTGGAGGTGTGTCCTGTCCTCCTCTGCAGAGACCGGCCACACCGCTGACTGGGGGAGAAGGGTTGCTATGGTTATCCTAGGGGGCCGCTGACCTGGGAGGGAATTGTGACAGCTGTTGCAATGTGGAGAGGCCCTTAACCTCTATAAACTTTGTAAAAGTGGTTTTCTTTGTGAAGAGCTTGAGATGTTACACCGCTTAATTTCATGTTGCCAGTGTATATCATGAGGTCAATAAAGTTGCCTTAGACAGTGTGAGCCAGACTGGTGTGTGCCTTCAATACATTACCCAGGCAACCAGAGAGAGGCCACAGCTACCAAGAGGGGTAGGGGTGTCCTAGTGATCTTTTGTCTAGAATGTGCTTTTTCTCTTCCTGAGAAAATTCTAATCATATTTCAAATGTCGCTTCTTTCCCCAAGTTTGCCTCACTCATTCTCTCATGCCATCCCTCCCCCACCCAAATCGACTTCCCACTTGGAATTCCTATTGTGCTTTATTCCAAATTACAAACATGAAACAACTATGTTAAGGTTCATTGGTAGAAAGGGTTGCTTAATTGTGTTACCAATTTAGTGTCATCTCATTTTTGTGTCTCTAATGCAAGTGGTCATCTGTTCTTACTGAAAAAGTCAGGACAGGAAAAAAATCATTTCAACTAAAGTGCAGGCCATCGGGATGGGAGGGGGAAAAAGATACAGAGCGGAGAGGAGAGCCACACAAACAGAAAGACCATTCCAGTGCTGATAAGTAACAAGTGGCAGCCTTTCCAAGATTTACTGGAAGAAAATAACTCAGTTAAAAACAAAGAATAAATACACTGAATGGGCAATTTTTTACAAATAACCATGAGGGACCTAAAATAAGGAACTGGCTTTCCAATCGAGATCAATATCTGTCCAGGAAACGTCGGATTCTGGCATACCAAAGAAAGAAAAATCTTGATTGGACCAGGAAATGAACAATATCTTTAGGCCAGTTTTGTTTTGTTTTGTTTTTTGTTTTCTTGTTTGTTTTAGTTGTGTCATTATTATCTTATTTCTTCATCAATATTTAATAAGGAAAACAAGATTAATAGCTAACACTTATTGAGAGCTGATGATGTGTCAGATACTGTGTATATATATACACATGTATACATATGTATATACTATATGCACACTATATACATATATATACGTGTGATGTATACATCACATGTCAGATACTGTGAATATATATATACACACACATACATATGTATATACTACACATAAGTGTGTGTGTGTGTGTATATATGCACATATATATATATATACTCGCTTAGTCCTTACATCAAGCATAAAACTAAGGATTTTTATTATTAATACCAACTCAGACTCAGAGAGGCTACACTATTGGCTGACTATTACAAAGCGAGTCCAGTGATGACAGCTGTGATTTAAATCCAGACAGTCTGGACTCAGAATGTGTTCCCTTCATCTCACCATTGTATTCTATTTGTAAAGTCTTTTGTGTGATTGTGAGGGCATCTGGGTGGCTCAGTTAAGCATCTGCCTCAGGTCATAATCCAAGAACTCTGGGATCGAGCCCCACATTGGGTCCCTGGCTAGCGGGGAACCTGCTTCTCCCTCTCCCACTCCCCCTGCCTGTGCTCTCCCTCTCTCACTCCCTTTATCAAATAAATAAGTAAAATCTTAAAAAAAAAGGCCATCATTGTATCATGGGTGGAAGAAAATATGCGAGGAGCAAGAACCAGAGCCACACACCACAAAGTAATGGAATCACTGATGGGACAAGGTCTCCAAAGGGAGAGAAATGGATGAGAACAAAAGATGGTAAGTAGATTAGAGAAAGGAGGGCTTTTTTATACCTTTTTTTAAAAATATATATATTTTTAAGATTTTATTTATTTATCAGAGAGAGAGAGGGAGAGCAAGCGAGCACAGGCAGACAGAATGGCAGACAGAGGCAGAGGGAGAAGCAGGCTCCCCGCCGAGGAAGGAGCCCGATGCGGGACTTGATCCATGATGCTGGGATCATGACCTGAGCTGAAGGCAGCTGCCTAACCAACTGAGCCACCCAGGCGTCCCTTTTTTATACTTTTTTAACTTAAATTCAATTGGCCAACATCTAGTACATCATTAGTTTCAGAGTAATTGTATTTCTATAACTGACTTATTTCACTCAGAATAATACCCTGATAGGAGGAACTTCTAATCCAAAGAGAGAAGGAGTTGATGAATAAGAGTGTAAATCAGCTTCCTACAAGCAGCACATTAGGCACCCGAGCTAGTTCAGGCATGCTGCTCGGGGTCCTTTAGCTCCAGGTGCGTGGTTGAAAGGAGGAGGAGTAGGTATACCTTTTGTTAGGTACATTGGCCAGAAGTGTGCTGCTCATAGTCTATGGGTAAGAATTACTCATCTTGGGGCGCCTGGGTGGCTCAGTGGATTGAGCCTCTGCCTTCAGCTCAGGTCATGATCTCAGGGTCCTGGGATCGAGTCCCTCATCGGGCTCCCTGCTGAGCGGGGAGCCTGCTTCCCCCTCTCCCTCTGCTCCTCCCCCTGCTTGTGCTCTCTCTCCTTCTCTCACTCTCTGTCAAATAAATAAATTCTTAAAAAAAAAAAAAGAATTACTCATCTAGCCTTCATTCATATGTATGTGGAAGAACACAGGGAAATTGGGCACGATCTAACAGTCTCTAACAAACTCGCTAATGTGTTATAATCCAGAATTTGATTTTTTTTAACAACTTTTTCAGCCCTAATCCAGCCAAACTGGATTTCTCTTTTTCTGTTACACAACACCAGGATTCCACTCTACAGAGGGCCTCATCACATGCTGTTTTCCTTCCCATTTTAAGGAGCAAATTCTTTTGTATTCTTCAAAGTCCATTTAATTCTAGCTGCAGGAAAGCTTTGTTGGTCTTCCTTTGCTAGAGCAATTCCTAGGACAAGTTCTCATAGCATCATTTAATATTTTTGATATAGTATCAATTTTGTGTTTTTAACTGACGAATTTGTTCCTCCCCTTCCCCCGCTGAAATTTGAATGGGGTCTCTCTTTGGGTTCATTGTTTCATGTCCCAAGGTCTACAATAGGATTTATAATAGATCCTAGTTCATTGAATGACTGGCTGACCTACTAACTGATTGGCTGAATAAATAGATAGATAATACATTTAATAACAATTCTCTACTACTGGAAGTATTCAGGGATTGGAAACTCATCTGCTGGGAATATTATATATATATATATATATGGTATTTGAACTCAATGGATTATTTGTTTATTCATTCCATATATACATGTATGGCATGTCTGGTATATGACAGGGAATCTTAGGCACCAGAGAGCTATCTAGGGTTCAGTGAAACTTTCCATGAGAAGACCTACCTGCCCTAATATCTTGACCTTTGAATACTTTTCCTTTTGCCTTTTTATCTGATAATTCTTAAATATCCTAAGAGTCACAGTTTAAATCAGTTTTATTCAGGTAAACATCCATAGGCCCCAAAGCCTGTCTTAAAAGCATAGATCACTATATATCACTTACTATTATAGCTACCATGAAGTTTATAGGATGACTGACAAGAGGGATGGTCGACTACTACTGATTACCCAATCTCCTTTTCTTCTCCATTCACATACAATAGACTTTTAGCTGACCCCAGAGCCAGCAGATGAAAAATCACATCTTCCAGCCCTCTTGCAGCTAGCCACATGAGACCATGTGGCTATATTCTTATCAAAGACATATGAATAGATGAATGCATGATCCTCTGGGGTCTTTTCCACATATATGATTGTACATATGGTCTCTCTTCATGACCTCTCCCTTTGCATTAACTGAAATATGGCAAAAATTGGGGCAAACTTCTTGGGTCTATGAGTGTTGAGGGTGATCCTGCCA
The DNA here is from genome assembly GCF_009829155.1 of Mustela erminea. Classification (NCBI taxonomy): domain Eukaryota; kingdom Metazoa; phylum Chordata; class Mammalia; order Carnivora; family Mustelidae; genus Mustela; species Mustela erminea. Next base: position 39,844,156 of record NC_045630.1, on the reverse strand, counting down.
GTCTATGAATAGAAATAAACATTTTCTATTTCTTTCTTTTTAGGCAGAGAGAGAGAGAGAGATCACAAGTAGGCAGAGAGTCAGGTAGAGATGAGGAAGCAGGCTCCCTGCTGAGCAGAGACCCCCCGATGCAGGGCTTGATGCGGGGCTTCCTCCCAGGACCCTGAGATCATGACCTGAGCCGAAGGCAGGGGCTTAACCCACTGAGCCACCCAAGCACCCCAATATTCTAATTCATTTTTCTATACTTTGATGTCTCTTTGTTATAGAAGCTTAGCCTGTTCCCTGACAAGTACAAGAGATTATGTTTATATAGCTTACTTTTGTTTCTCCAGCTAACAAGCTGGAGATGGCATATACGAGGTGTTCAATAATTATTTACTAAATAAATGAATGAATAAATTGGTATTATCAAGATAAGCAGTATAATTATATAATTATTCTGGTGAAGGAATGGCCAGTAACCCGATGAATGTCTGAACCACGAAAAAATGATTGAGCTTGTTTATGCCCGGAAAACATATAACCTGATGATTATATACATAATTGTACATAGAGATATACAGATATAATATGCATAGATTTATATCTATAATTTACTCTAGAGGAAATCAGTTAATTATTTAAGGTCTGAGCAATAAGTGGGAATAACTGAATACCTAGGTCCAAAGTAGGAGCAAAAGACAGCTTTTAGCAAGTTTTTGAAGTCTTACTGTTTGGTTATCTTTTTTATATACGTAAGCTCATATGGGGGTAAGTCAATCTGTGAATTAGCTCCCTTTTTTAACTGGCCTCTATTACTTCCTTCTGAGTCTGCTAATATTTTTAAGCATTCGCATGCTTATCCAAGATCTAGTTGACCGAGTTGTTTTACTCTTAAGGCTACGTTTTATCCTCTAAATATAGTTTATTCATTCTCCATAATCTATCTTTAGCAGGTGTTCTTCTCTCCAATGCTGGTCACAGCTACTTCTATGCAATTACTTCTTTCATCCATCGATCCATTTACTTATCTGACAAAAATCTTAAAATGATTATGCTGAGGTAGGCAGGGGAACCCTGCAATGTAATGAACTCTAAAATAGAAATATGCACAATTCTCTGTAGCTGCTGAACATTAGGGGAATCCTTCCTCTTCCCTGAGGTGGTTTCCTCTCAGCTGATGTGAAAGCAGTTAGGTCTCTTAAGGCCAGGGCTTGAAAGTTCCAGAATATCAGTTCTACCACAGGTTATTGGTAGGAGCCAGGCACAGGTAAGCTTTGATTCCAGCAGGCGGGAAATCCCTCCACCTCTTGATGTGAGAAGTGGCCTGGAGGTGGGGAGGGGAGTGTGCTTGCCATTCACCTTCACTATTTGCCAGGCACTGCCGACCCTAGACATCCAGAATTTCATCTCCCAGTATTTCACAAAACTGGGCTTCAGTATTCACCTTCTTCCATTTCTCTTTTTATTAAGCACGTTTTTATTTATTTATTTATTTATTTTTTTGGTAGATTGGATGCCATTGTTTACTTTCTGTAACTATCATGTTTCCTTATTACTTAAATTATTTTAAAATATAGATATTTTTTAACTTTCATTTTTCCCCCTTGAAATTTCCCCATGTTCCTAATTAGGTGTTCAACTTCTTTTGCATTTTGCTTCTTGATGTCTTTATTTTCCTCCTTTATTTACTTTCTGGCATCTTCCCACCTGACATTTTAAATGTCATGTTTTTCTTTGAACTCTACTTTAACTACAAGTTTTCCTCGGCTAACAATGGGCCTAAGTCCCAACAAACATATTTTAAGTTGAAAATATCATAAGTTGGGTGCCTGGGTGGTTCAGTTGTTAAGCGTCTACCTTCGGCTCAGGTCAGGATCCCAGGGTCCTGGGATCGAGCCTCATATCATACTCCCTGTTCGGTAGGAAGCCTGCTTCTCCCTTTCTTACTCCACTTGCTTGTGTTCCCTCTCACTGCGTCTCTCTCTGCCAAATAAATAAATAAAATCTTAAAAAAAAGAAAGAAAATATAAGTTAAATGCACTTAATACACCTACTTACTAAACAGCTTAGCTTTGCTAGGGTACCTTAAATGTATTCAGAACACACATTAGGCTACAATTGGGCAAAATCATCTAATGCAAAGCCTACTTTTATAACAAAGTGTTGAATATCTCATGTAATTTATTGACTACTGTGCTGAGGGGGAAAAACAGCATGATTGTATGTGTACAGAGTGGTTACAAGTGTATCAGCTTTGTAGCTTCCTGATCACGTGGTTGACTGGGAGCTGCCACTGGCTGTCCCTGCCCAGCATCATGAGAGAGTATCTTGTCACAAATGGCTAGCCTGGAAAAAGAACCAAATTCAAAATTCCAAAGTATGGTTTCTACTGAATGAGTATCATGTCCACACCATCCTAAAACTGAAAAATCACAAGTTGAATGATCATAAATAAGGGCCAAAGGTACTATAAACAGTAGATCTAATGGATCTTTTCACAAATCCCTTTGAGTTACTAGGGAATATCTTTGGGCATGTTCTCCAACAATTTCTTAGTGGTGATATTTTTTCACACCTGTATTCTTCAATGACCACTCTCTTCTGTCATTCCTTCTTCTCTTTCCAAGTCATATTTGTGTCTACATACTATGTTGTATCCTTTTTGAGTATTTGAAGGCACCATCAATTTTTGGAAGAACATTGTGAGAGAAGAGTCAGGGCATGAGGAAGCTTACTTGCCCTCAGTGGAATGTTCTTCAATGCGAGGTTTTATGTTTATACCTAAAAAAAAAAAAAAAAAAAAATCCAGTTAAACTTTCCTTATATTGTCAGCTGGTAAACATCAGTAGCTGGTCACAACTTGTAAATTCCATATCCTGCACTCTGCTTCCCCATTGCCGAGATGACACTCTGCACACTTCCTCTCTCCTCCTAGACATGTGTTTTCGGTACACACTCCGCCACAGCCTTCGGTGTCCTTCTCTCTTCTGTCTTCTTCCCCCATCTCTCCTCACCCTTCTTTACCCTCAGGTCTTTCCCACAGGCAGCAACATGCTCCAAAATCATTTTCCCAAACAGTAAGTCAGTAGTTTTAACCCTTGGGGATATGCAATACATGTGCTTTTCCACTGTTTTCCCCAGTGGTCTCTTCTAATGTTTTCATTTACCCTGTTGTTTTCTTATATCCTGAAGTTCAAATTTCTGTAATAATCAGTAATATCAATATTTTAAGAGCTTCGATTACTTCTTGAAGTATTGTAGAGTATAGCATCAGAATAAATCTTCTTTTCTCATGTATGTATGGATGGATTTAGATATATATTATATATAAATCTTCATATATATCACATAGATAAATGTTTACCTATGTTGTGTATTCACTTACATATTATAAAAGCAACATATATATATATAATATATACAAACACACACTAAATATATAATGTAAGTAAAAGAAGGCATAAAATGTCTGAGTCCTATTCAAAGAAAAATAAAATAAACATTCAGTACCCAACATTCACCTTAAGAAAAAGAATATTAACAGTACCTTTGATGCCACTGAATGTTTTCATCAACTGTATGCTCCTTTCCCATAGCCAAATGTAAGTGTGCCCTGAGGTTGTATCATTGGTTTACTTGTTTTTATTTATATCCTACATGTCTGCATACATGCACAGATTCATACATATATATAATCTTTAAGCTGTAAATTATTTACTTTTGCTTGTCGTTGGACTTTGTAAAAATTAAATGATTGGGGGGGTTGTCTGGGTGGCTCACTCAGTTAAGCGTCTGCCTTCAGCTCAGGTCATGATCCCATGGTTCTGGGATCGAGTCCCATACTGGGTTCCCCGCTCAGCGGAGAGTCTTCTTCTTCTCCCTCTGCCCCTCCCCCACTCATGTTCTTGTTTGCTCTCTATCTCTCAAATGAACAAAGAACAAAATCTTAAACAAATTAGATGATTCAGTAAATACTCTTCCACGGTTGCTTTTTCTTTTTCTTTTTCATACCTGTAAGCTGTCGTTCTCTCATTTTCATTCATTTTATAATTATGTAAGAGGTTTTCAAGCATCTATGAAATAAATGCATGTACATCTTAAAATTTTCACGTTTAAAATGAAGTGTTTGTCACAGCAGTTGCATCAAGGAACATCACAGCAGTAGCCGAGAGTTCTTCTTGTTCCTCACCAGCCTTTGGGTAATATCTTTAATTTTTTTTTCTTATTACTAATAAGGCTAAATATTCTCTCACATATTTAGAAACCATTTATTTCCCACTCATTATTGTATAAAACCCTCCTAACTCTTTTTGTTGTTTTTTCCACTTTTCATAGGGTTTATAAATATGTGTATGTTTATATCTGTGAGCATATGTGCATTAGTATTTAGATATTACTTCTGCATTGGTCATATACGTGACAAGCTTATACTCCAAGTTTGACTCATCTTTTCACTCTTAACACAGTATGTTTCAATGAACAGAAGTTGATATTTCTAATGCAATGAAAATCCTTCTATACTACCCAATGAATTTATGCTCCTATTTATTTATCTAAAAGTTTAAATTTCCTCCTTTTGCATTTAAACCCCTATACTAAATGGAGTTAATGTTTGTGTATGATATGATATGAGATACAATTTAATTCTTTGTCATCTGCCTAATTATCTTGGCAGTTTCCCCCATTGATCTGCTTTGCCAGGTCTACCAAGAATTATGTCTCCCACATATCCATATCTCTGTTCTATTGGTCCATCATGGCTCACCACTGCACTGTATTAAACTGAATAGCTTTAATACATATGTTCATATCTAATGATACAAGTTCTTCATTTGGTCTTTCTGATGATCATCTCTGTCCTTCATCAAATTGGTCCCCTTTCTTCTACCTCCCTCCCCCAACTTATTCTTCTCCCATCTTTTTCCTTCTCTCTTCTTCCTTTCTCTTCCCCCACATCACTCCATTCCCTTTTTCTTCTCTTCTTACAGTTCATTCTACTTCCTTTCTCCATCTCACCTTTTCTCCTCCTTCCTTCTTTATTCTCAGATGCCCATTCCATTAATTTACTCTTGAAGTCAGTAAGAACTGGCTTGCCACTCCAATAAATGCCAACTGAGTGGGAGATAAAAACATGAGTGAGATTTGAGTTGGAGGAGAAATCACTTCCAAGATGGATAAATCCAAAAGAAGAGGGAAACAGAATCCATAAATGATTCTCATAGTAGACAGCATTTTTGTTAGGACTTAAAATGACAGGTCACTTTTAGAGGGCACATCTCTATGGTCAAAGCCTTCTAAGCAGGAGAATACACTGAAATAAGTTCTAGGAATATAAAAGATAGATGACAGTTAGTATGCAGTAAGTAGACAGTTCAGCTAGTACATAGGGTGTAGATGGTGGGGTGTCAAGTCACCACGAGAGTGACATTAATGACCTTCTCTGTGAACCAATGGAGAACCTCAAAAACATAATGTTATGATCAGAGATGTATTATAGGAATGTTACTGGATAGTAAAGTTTTGGATAAACAAATGATGAGAGCAAATGGCATCCAGGATACCATAAACTGGTATTGATATAGTCTAATCAAAAGGTAGTAAGAACTTCTACAAGGCTTTCACAGCAGGTATCAAAGTAATGGATATCTGCCTGGTCCTTTGAAAAAGGAGAATCAACTCGTTTTGGTGATCCTGGGCAGTGAGGGAGAGTAGTGAATCAAAGACAACAAAGAAGACATCATCCTGGAACTCTGGGAGATTTTCAAGTCCATTTACCAAGGTTAAAGGGGAATACCCAGTACTAAATTGCAAATGAAAGTTTGGTACCTCAGAGCAGTAGTTGATGTCATACATTTTGGTTTAGAAGCCAATATATATGTCTATTGGTCTATCATGGCTCACCACCACACTATATTAAACCAAAGAGCTTTAACATATCTGTTCATATCTGGTGATACAAGTTCTTCGTTTGGTCTTTCTGATGATCATATTTATGGCCTCTAAACCAAAATGTATGACACAAATAACACCATCCATAAAGGAAAAAACAATCATACATTTTATTACATTAAAAGTTAGAACTTTTGTTCATTGAAATATACCATGTTAAAAGTAATACTGTATTGTAGAGGAAGCTAAGGAAAAATTCACTTCATCAATGAATACGGTCAAAATTGGTGTCGTCATCCGATAATAAGGAAAAGGCTAACAAGACCTATCGTCCTTGGGGAAATCAATGCCTTTCTTCTAGGTCCAATGCTCAGTTTCCAGGCCATGATATTGAAAAAAGAGTAGTGGGCTGCTGGTGTCTCTAGGCCCAGGTTAGTGGACAACAGGGAGGGAGGAATCAATGTGTATAGTGTGATTTGCTATGGAAGTCAAATAGCACAGGACTAAAAGAAATCACTAAATTTGACAATCCTGAGGTTATTTAATTTGGAAAGGTTGGTGTCAAGAGTTGATTTGGGGATAGACAATAAATTTCAAAGATTTGAAAAGTTGGTAACGAATGAAGACATCTAGATAGCTGATTTATGCCACTATTTGGAGAATTTGGAGTTGATCAAGAGGAAGCTGCATTGGGAGGAGCTGGGGGGAATGGTAAGGGAGAAAACTGTGCTTAGAATGGGAGAAAACTCATTTGTAGTTCAGCAAGAGCAAGGAAGAAACACATTTGAAGAAGTAGAGGCTGATAAAGTTTTTGAGGGGATGTGAGGCCCTGGGACAAAGGACACAGAGGTAAAGGGGCCCTATGGAAAAAAAGGATTGAGAAGCAACACCTCATATCCCAGGAAGAAGGAGGCTGAAGGAATTAAGAGAGGGATTCTGAGTTAGGAGAAGGCTTGCCAAGGAGACACATGGAATCATCCTGCTCTCAGTGAAGCAGAAGGAAGAGTCATCTGCTTTGAGTAGTAAGGGGGTGGGTGGACTTGATGCCGGAGACTCACAAAGGATTGCAAACAATAGCTCTGCAAAATGTGATAGCGATTTAATCACCGATCTGTGGTGGAACCCACAAGCACACATCTATTTTTCTATTTCTCTCTCTCTCTCTCTCTCTTTTTTTTTTATTATTGCTGTTGGTTTGTTATTATTGTTACATTTGTTCGTAATTTCAGAGATTTACTTCCCTAATAATATCAGCACTGAGTAGTGGAGGGAAAGATTTCGGTTTTCTGCCTCAGCGCTTATAGAATATGTTAATAGGCAAAAATAGAAATCAAAGCCATCCCTCTCTCTCTCTCTCTTTAATGTGAAATTACAGAGTACCCGTTTAAAAAACAAGTTTTCCTTTAACTCTAGAGGCAGACCTAAATCTCGAGGGGTATAAAAAAAAGGCTTCACACGGGAAGCTGGATTTTTAGGCTAATGAATACAACTCTATTTTTGATACTATGCTGTGTGTTTATATAAAATCGAGGAGCATTTTAGGCCAATTAGTGGCTTGCAAACCCTATACTTTTTCCAGCAAGGGCTAAGCTTGACGAACTTGAGAAGTTAATACAGAAAAGCGTTGGCAGTGAATAATGCGGTTGGCTTGATTCAAGGCAACAAAGCCTTCGCATAAATTAGCTTCTATTTGTTAAAAGAAAAACAAATTCTGTTTGTTTTTGTAATACAGTTTGTTAGTTCTTTTAATTTGGGGGAAAATTTGGGGAATTCCAGTTCTCCGAGAAGTGAGAGGCTTAGGCCGGCGAGCCAGGTCCTGTGTAAACACCCACACGCGTCTCCCTGAGTACACCTCGGTCAGGGGCCGCAGGGCGGGCCTGTTATGCCTGGACCTCAGCTGAACCAAGAGTGCCAGCCGGGCGATGACTGCTGTGTGAGCCACACTGCAGTATTCAGACCACCGAAAGGAGCTTCTGGCACTGTCCCCGCCGCCCTTGCGTCTTGACTTTCATGTTGTGGCGTGAGAGACCAAGATCTAGAGAATGCTACTGCAGCGGTGGAATCTGAAGATGGGGTCTTCAAATTTCTTTGCCTTAGTTGTGCAGGTAAGGAAAGCGAAGATGGGACCCATAGCGGGGCGTCGTCACAGCAGATCAGTACCATCGTCGACAAAGTCAGTTCCCAAGTTGAAGCGGTCTCGCAGGAACTGCGTCATCCGCAGCCGCCTTCGGGTGGCTGGTCACGTGACCAGAGCCACAGGAAGCCAGGCGCTTTTTTGGCTCCAATCCAAAGACGATGACCTACGTGAAAGTCAAAGGACTCGCAGCCCCGCCAATGGTAACTCCTCCTAAATTCAGAATTCCCGCGGTCGTTCGGCGCTTCACCGGGCCGCAGGGTCTATGCAGGCCTCGGCGGCAGCTCCCGACTGACGTGACACTTGCTGCTCCTGGGGAAGCTCGATGTGGTTGTGGTTACGTTTGACTTCTGTTGATGAGTTGGGACAATTTCAAGATCGGTGGGATAACGGTTTCTTTAGAGGAAGTCTGCAATTCCTGTTAGCTCAGTGTTTTTGCTTAGGGACCACAGAGATCTCGCAGGTGTACAATGCAATTGATTCTTGGGACAACCCTGAAGTGTGGTGGCAGAAATTGCTCGTTGGCTCCCATTTCTATGTGTTTTTGTTCCCCCATAGCAATGAAGTTTCTGTATTTGTCAGGATTCACCAGAGAAACAGAACCAATAGGATATAGATATAGGTAAGTATCAGTAGGAGGTATAGATAGATGTAGATGTGGATAGGGATGCCTGGGTGGCTCAGTCAGGTAAGCATCTGCCTTTGACTCAGGTTCATGATCCCAGGTTGGTGGGACCAAGTCCCCCTGCTTCTCCCTCTTTGTGCACTCTCTCATCTCTCACTCTCTTTCTCAAATAAATAAATAAATACAATGTAACAAAAAACAAACAAAAAACAAAAGCAGTGTAGATGTAGATCTGTAGATCAGAGAATAATAGAGATTTGTCACAAGGTTATGGAAGCCACAAAGGCCCATCGTCTGCCTCCTGAAGACTGGAGAATGGGAAAAGTCAGTGGTATAATTTAGTCCAAGTCCAAAGGCTTGAGAACCAGGAGTTCTGATGTCTGAGGGTAGGAGAAGATGGATAGTTTTGTTCGCTTGGGTCCTCAATGGATGGGATGATGCCTGCCTACAGGGGTGAGAGCGGATCTTGATAACTTAGTCAGCTGAATCAAATGTTAATCTCTTCCAGAAATATCCTCACAAACAACCCCAGAAATAATATTTTGCCAGCTATTTGGGCATCCCTTAGTCCCGGCAAGTTGACACACAAAATGAACAATCACAATCCCTAGTTTTGATATGCGGGCAAATAAAGATCACATGTGCGCCCCCCCTCTTTTTTTTTTTAACCTAGGTGTGGCCCTATAGCTAAGTTCTGGCTACTGGGATAAGAGTGAAGGTAATGAGATGTGGGGAGCATCCACGTGTTCTGCTTTTGCATTATGCCATGGAAGGGCAGTGGCACACCCTCCTCCCCTTCTCACTTCCCACTAGAATGTAACATGAATAGCACCAAGCTTGAGAAACTCTCTTCTAGGTGATTTAGACTTATCAGTGAATAATGAATGCAAAAGACTGTTAAAAATGTTAATAATCCTGTGACCTTGAGCACATTAATTTAATCATTTGAAGGCTGTTTCCTCAACTTTGAGGAACTTACCATTGCCTTGAGGGATAGAATTCACATCGGAGGGGATGGATACAAAGTGCCCATCCCAATCACATTCTTGTCAACAGCAAATGGAGCCTGGTTTGTTGTGAGCCGCAGAGTGGGAAGGACTAGGGACGGGAAAGGTGGAGAGGCCACTGACGCTTGGGACCCGTACGGTGGCCAGCATGGGGAGGTTTTCCTCTCTTCTCTGAGACCATTGCGGGGGTTTCCTTAGTGAACAAGACAGGACTTTGTGGTCAGTGCTGGAACTCTTTGTCCTGAATTCACAGTAACAGGAAGAGTGACTCAGTAACCAGCCTCAAAGGATGGAGAAGCTGAGTCTGGTTTGGAACTTCCTCCCTCAAGTCAGGATAGGACTGGAAACCAGAAGACGATAGCGGAATGTTTGCATGATTCATAGAGACCAGTAGGCCCAGCTAAGGCAGTGGGGGTGGGAAATGAGGCAAAGGGAACGAGAGGGTGCCTGCAGCACGGATTTATGAGTCTGGTGATGGGAGCTCAGTTTTAATAACCAATGGCCCTATGCTTGAATCCCAGATCTCTATTACTTAGCAACTGTTACTGATACCAATTCCCACATCTTTAAAGTGGGGATAATAACTACCTATTGAGGACTGTTAATAAGAGCCTTTATGCACTGAGTTCTCAGTATAAGTCAATCACTCTTGTAAACATTTTTGTCCATTTTATCAGGTAGCCTTCACAACAACCCTAGGAGGTAAGAACTCACGTGATTTCTCGGTTGCAGTAGAGACAACTGGGCTTGGAAAGGTCAAAGAATAGGACCGCCATCAAACTCTACCACTTGGTTGCTTTTCCGTTTAGGATCAAATGAGAAAATCTAAAGTGCTTAATACAGTGCTCAGGCTGTTGCCTTGAATAAATGGTAGTTTTTAAATATTGTCCCAATTGTAGAGATGAGAAGGATTGAAGCTAAGAACAGTGAAGTAGCTTTCTCCCAGTCATGTGACTGAGTTAGCAGGATAAGGCCCAAGCTTTCAGCTGCAAAGCCTTTACCTACCCCCACACTCTGCTTTGCACCTCAAGAGTGTCCAGTTGCTTGAAACAGCCCTCTCACCAGAACGGAGCAGCCATGTTCAACCAGCTCTCAGAAGTTCAACAGAATGCCGGGATTCTTAAGGACACGACCTTATCCTTCTTAGAGAGGATGTTTTTGTTGTTTGATGCATCTTAAAACACAGCAGCCAAGAGCAGTCTCTGTCCCAGTGCCACTGACGCCCCTCCTTTCCACAGATCCAAGCCGCCTGGAGGGCTGGGGTCACATGATCTCTCCTCACTTCTGTTTATGGAGTTTCTCAGCCAAGAGGAAAACCATTAGGTGTCAAATTGCAAGTAGAAAGCATCCAAGAAGCTGCCTATTCCAGCACGAGTTCCTGCCAAAGAACCTTAAATAAACTTGGTGGAGGGAAGATGTCTAAACCTATTCTGTGTGTCGTATATTTAGTTTGTGAGATTAATACATAGAACGTGGTCTCATCTAATTCATTAATTTGGGTTCTAAAAGCATATAAAAACTATAGGCTATATATTTTTTTCTTTCCAGTTCTCTTCGTGAGTTTCTTTTGGATAAAAAGCTAGTCAATACCTTACTTAGGCTAAAAGAAAAATCTATGTAAAGAGTTAAGTAACTCTTTATTTATTTATATTTTTAGCCAAAGGTGAGAGGTAAAGTCAAGCAATTTCTCTAAGAATCAATGGCTGTATACAGCTGTAATATAGATAGAAATGAAGATTTGAACACATTAAAGGAAAAAAAATCAATACAGTTAAAAAGTATAATTAAACACTTAAGATGCTTTGCCTCCACTAAAAAAAAAAAAAAGTCTATTGTTTCAACACAAAGCTTTTGGAAACAATCTGAACAGTTACCCTCTTTTAAAAAAAAAAAAGTATATATATATATATAAATGAGAAATGAGGCATATATATATATATATATATATATATATATATATATATAAAAGTCAAATTCCCTTATGTTTTACATGACTTAATGAACTTCATGCTACCTGACTAATTTCCCTACCCTAAGGTGCATGAATATAAATGACTCTAACTAAGCAAAGGAAGCTGGAGGCAGAAGCTCCCCTCAGGTCTCCAGAACTCCCCATTAGGAAAGGAGGGTGAGCAGGAGCCAGGCGAGTCCTGATTCCTAAAACTGAAAATGAGGGAGAGCTGGGAAGGAAACAGAAGAAAACAAGATCTGACATTTTACCTTTAAGCAAAATTTATTTTCTCAGAAGAACATTCACATGGAAGAGAGAGCAGATTTCCTCTACACTCGTTTATCTAAATGCTCCAGGAATCATTTTTAGAGCAACGTGGGTAGAGTTCAAGATAGATGCTTAGACTTTCTGGAAACCCAGAAAGTAGTCAGAGACCATTCAGTATGGAAGGGTTTGAGAGACTAAAAGGAGATGCTCCAAGAAAACAAGGCAAGAGTTAAAATTTTCAAGAATCAAGCACAAAAGAATTAGATACTTGAGGCACTTGGGTGGCTCAGTGGGTTAAGCCTCTACCTTCGGTTCAGGTTATGATCCCAGGATCTGGAGATCGAGCCCGCATCGGGCTCTCTGATCATCCAAGAGCCTGCTTCCACCCTCTCTCTCTGCCTGCCTTTCTGCCTACTTCTGATCTCTCTCTCTCTCTGTCTAATAAATAAATAAAAGTCTTTTAAAAAAAAGAATTAGATACTTGGATATCTAAATAGTGAGAGTAAAGAGTAAAGCAGTGGACAACTACTTGAGTATAGAACAGGCAAGGGGTCGGAAGGGCAAATAAAACCCTAAAATAAAGAGTGGGGAAGTTATAAATACAAAAGTAGTGAAAGGTCTAAAATCTAAGCTGTGAAATCAGTTGGTTTAAAGTGCCAGTCATGAATAGTGCATTAAGGAAAACTTACAGTACTTAGAACTGATAAAAAGAATATCCTTCTCCTGAGACAGCAGCTGCTCAGAGAAAATGCATTTGTATAAAAGGCAAGGTCATTTTCCTTTTGGAAGGAAGGGGTGTAAAAGGGGAGAATATTTGAGAAATAGGAAAAACACCTTAAAGGAAAGGGTCTCTCTCCCCAGGTCATACTCCACACCTCAGGATGAAAGTCTCTTTCCTCCCCAGGCCTGAGGGCAGTAGGTACAAATAGTCCTCAGATGGGAGAGACCATAGACCCTCAAACACAAAGTCTGGATCATTAGGATCTATAAATCAGAGGCACATATACGCAATAGCAAGACCCAAATCAATACAGTTCTTAAGGACACATGGATTGATCCTAAGATACTCTGCAGACCACAATCCCTTGACCCAGTGATAACTGATGACAGTCCCTCATAAGGTACCGCTTCCCAAACTTGACCACCCCACGAGCAGAGAGCAAATAAAAGTACTTAAAAGGCACACTGGAGTAAACAGCAAATCGAAGAAGTCAGAGTTTCTACACACAGATTCTTATCCCTGCAGATGACCAGCCTGAAGATTCTTGTGGCTTCAGAAGCCTATGAGGATACTGAAGATCAATGTCAAGGTACATGAACGTGTCCCACCCGCCTGTTTGGGAAGTTTTGCCTTAGGGGAAGGTTTGAGATCTCCTGAGATAATTACCCTCAGAGGCAAATATCCCCATATTAGAAGAGGTAGAAACAAATATCAAAGTTAAATAAAAGCCCTGAAAACTGTTGTAGAGAGAAACGGAGCCCAGCACGGATTAAAGAGGTTTTTCAAGTTCAAAGTACAGCAAAAGGAGTCACAGTTCTTTGGATGGAGATGGAGACACTCTTCTTCGGCCCTTCCTTTCCCTCTTCTTGTTCCCGTTCTTTTTCAGCGTGTGGAACGTACCGTGTACAAATGTTCAGAGACAGATGAAAAGAAGAGCAGCCCAGTGGACCGACAGCCACAGTTTCATACAATGGAAAAAGCATTTGTAAAATGCAGTGCAGAGATGGGAAATGTTCAGGCTGCCGGTGTGTTTTGTCAAGGCCAGAGCCACGTTTTCAAAATAATTGAATTGGAGTGCTTTTGTGGGTAGGACATGCATTTTTTGTGTCTTTGAAGCTGCCACCACTTAATATTTTATAAACCTTTTTCATTCATTTTTTTTCCAAAAAAAAAAAAAGTTTCTAACTTTGAAGATATCTGAGATTGTACACTCCAGCTTTCAAGCAGTTCTGGGAAGGCCTTGAAGCCAGCGTTTTTAGAGGCATGACCTCTAAAGATGGTCAGCCCCGCAGAGATAAGTTTGGAACTTAAGGAAAGGAATGTACGAACACAAGATGACAATAAGCATGAAGGCAGAAATGATTTCTAATACGGAAATACTGATACAAAGGGTTATCATAACAGTTTCAAAATTTTTATAATAAAACACACAGGCTTATACACACATATTTTCGCTAAAAACTATACTCTTAAATTATCTTTTCAAAACCGATATCTAAATTACCATCATATTTTATTTCGTTCTCTTCAATTCTTTCATTTCAAAAGGTATCCAAAGAGGATGTTGAAGTACCTAAATTTACACAGACTCAATCCACCATCTGATAAATGTCTAATTGTCTTGGCAGAAACAGTCCTTGGGTGAGTCTTCCAAGTATCCCAAAATATACAGTATAAATTGGCTTCAATGGGTGTATTTCTATACCTTGTTAGATACGCAGGTTTTTGTAACATTGTTCTGACTTGGGGGAAAGCAAAATATGAGTCAGCCTGGAGCTCCTTATATGTTTTTTTGATAGAAAGGAGATAATATATGGGACAGATACAGGAATACGCTTATAAAGATTAGAGAGAGAAAGATGAGGTCTACCCATGGAAGCTCTGATCCTGAAAGGTACTCTCTTCCCAGTGGTTCCTGCTCTCAGAACAGTGAGATAGAAGTGGATTTCTATAATGGGTAAATGGAGATCTCATACCTGGCCCCCTTTAGAATGATTGTATGGAATATGGTCTAGAGAAAAATAATTTTCTGCAGAAAGAATATGATTGGTTTATCTTAGTAGTACCATTCTTAAGTAAGTGGGATTGAGCTTGATGTTATAAAATACCAGCATGCACATGGAATGCAAACATGTCTGAATGTACAATATAGTTTTCAGACCTAACACACATATAAGTTGTAGCGTTTAGAAGCACCCCCTCCCACCTCCTTCTGAATAAAACCATTGCAAAGGTTTTAGCACAACCTGGTGGTCATTCTACAATAAGGTAATGGAAAGCATTCAAATACATGTAAAAACACTTCAGCTTAAGAAAATTATAGCAGAAAAAATGCAAATTGGTCTTGTAGAATTTACTGTTCTGTTACTTAATGTTAAAATATGAGCATTGGTCAGTAACATAAACCTATATTTTTTCAGATTTGTTTTTATTGAGCATGCATTCAGAAAGAAAATATGTATTTTAGATGAAGAAGTATCTGGCTAAAAGTCCAGTTTTCACAGACTTTTTTTTTTTCTTTTTCTCAGAGAGTTAGCTATTTCGATAGAATTGATTTAAAAAAAATTTTTTAAACTAATGATTTGGTCTTAGTCAAAAAAAGGAGAAGTTGGAGTTTAAAAATAAGTTGATGGTAGTTTGTCTATACAAGGAAAAAGTTTTAGAAAGTCCAGATTTAAACACTGAATATTTATATTTTGATCTACTAGTAAAAGAACATTGCATTTAACCTAACAAAAAAGTTTAAAATAATTGTATGATTTGTTTGTCTGGTTTTCTTATCATAGCCTGCAAATCCCACTAAAATCATTTATGGTATGTGTGAAGTTCATAAGCTTTAAAAAAAAAAAAGTTTTCTATTTTTCATAAAGCAAGGGATAGAATAACCAAAATGACCGAGATAAGGATCGGGCTGCCAACATAGAAAAGATTTACTTTCCAGGGAGGATTCAGAGACATTTCCTCTGACATTTTAGATTACAAATTATTGGGGTCAGAACTGTTTAAGCCTAAGAATTTCGAATCTTCTTCTAGGATGTTTTTATAGTTTTTGAAGAAAATTTTGATTAAGCAAGTGTATCAGTAAAGCCCAGAACCTCCTCGTTCCAATTATTATGAATCTGCAGCCCTACCTCTTCGGTGATCTTTACATTTTCTTTAAAGATTTGGTATGATTTTTAAAGCATTAAATAGCAGCTTATTTCTGAGTTAACAAATTTGTGTTAAGAATTACTGGTGAAATATGACAATTTCAATAATTGAAAAATGACTATTACACTGTAACTGGAGTGGAATATGTAGCACTATCTCATGGGCTGGCCATGGCCCAAACTGAAGAGTTTTTACAATTAAAAAAAAAAAAAATTTAGGGGTTCCTGGGTGGCTCAGTGGGTTAAGGCCTCTGCCTTCAGCTTGGGTCATGGTCTCAGGGTCCTAGGATGGAGCCCTACAGGGCTTTCTGCTCAGCAGGGAGCCTGCTTCCCCCTCTCTCTCTGCCTGCTGCTCTGCCTACTTGTGATCTCTGTCTGTCAAATAAATAAATAAAATCTTTAAAAAAAAAAAAAAACCATGCCTACTCACCATTCCAATTATCTTGCTACTGCAAGTTGCTGCAGAAAGGATACACAGGTGGGTTCAGATATAGTTCTTGATTTTGAGAATCTATGTTCCCAGAGAGAGACACTTATACAAATGTTACAATGGAATGTGATCTGTACTATGGTAGAGTTACAATCACTGTGGTGTATGAATCAGGTGAAGGGAGCAATAAACTCTGGTCAAGGTAAAAAGGAGATATTTAAAAGTTTAGTGATATTTGTAATGTGTCTTAACATAAATATTTAGCCATCAGTGGTGAGAACTTAAGTTATCACATCAGAAAAGGAGAAAAGTCTGGAGTGAAGCAAAATAACATAGATGAAAACAAAGACAATATCTGGGATAGGAAAAAAATTGTAATTAATATGCCCAGAGAACTAGTCTCATCATAAAGTATCAACGTGATACTTAATGTCTAATCAACATTAAAAATGAAGATTTTTGAAGATAAATAAATAAATCAGTAAATAAGAATTCTTAGGGTTCCTGGGTGGCTCAGTTGGTTAAGCCTCTGCCTTCAGCTCAGGTCATGATCTCAGGGTCCTGGGATGGAACCCCTGTGTCTGCCTTCCTGCTCAGCGGAGAGGCTGCTTCTCCCTCTGTCTCCTCGCCATTGCTCGTGCGCTGTCTCTGTCTCTCTGAAATAAATGAATAAACTCAAAAATTAAACAAGAATTCTTATAAATAAAATTATATTTTAGAGGGAATACATCAATATTAGCTAGAAAAATAAAGTTGAAGACTCTCAGAGAGATACTAAAAAGACACCAAGATTAGAAAAATAGCAAAGTAAGTGTAAGAAAGGGTATTTGAAGATTCAATTTAAAAAAAAAAAAAAAAAAGGCGACCCTCACCTACCCCCAACAAATATACAAAACAAAAAATGACAAGATGGAGGGAGGGGAGAGGAGAGACAGACTAAGAGTTAAAGAATGGGAAGGAAACAGGGAAGGAAATAATTGAGGGAAATTTATCCAAACTGAACAACACTCATTTTCTGCCAAGAGAGTAAAACAATGAAATCAAACATAAATAAACAAAACCTGCCCACATCTTGTCACCTTGTGAAAATTTAATTGATGGCAAAGAATAGATCCCCAAGATTTTGGAATAAAAACAAAAACAAAAACAGGTCAGAAACCAGGAATCAGGAGTGAAGGGGCTTCAGGAATTTATTCTCAGAAGCAAAAGACAATGCTGGAGAATAAGGGAAGCGCCTTTCAGAATCTGGAAGAATCCTATAGATGTGGAAAGTTGAACAAGATTCCCTGAAGAAAACCGACAACATGGACAAAAAATTCAGATTCATTAATTGAAAAAAAAAAAATGAAAACATTAAAATCTGTACCTAAGGACTGAAAGTAATCACTGTGCCCCAGGAAGACTGCATACGATAGATCAAGACTAAGATTTGGCAGAATGATGTTCTGAATTTCAAAGATCAAGAAAGAATCATGAAATTATCCAGAAAGAAAACACAAGTTATTGCTTAAAAGAAGAAACGTTTGGGTTGGCGCCAACATTCCACTGCATCAAAGACAGAACTCAGTGAAACACATTCTATAAAATTCTTTGGAATTAAAAATGTGACTCCTGTGTTTTATACCTCCTGCATACTCTCCTTCCAGTGTAAAGACAACTCTACCAGATCAGAGGAAAACAGCATCATAAAGAATATCTGATAAGACTCATTTTACAATGAAATCAAGCTAATTAGAGATGAATCCAAAGAAGAAATTCAGAAATTTAGAAGCCCTAGTGAGGATTCTAGACTCCAGCTCAGTTCAAATAGAGGTCGAATTCACTACCAGTCAACTTGTATTGTGAAATTAGCGATACAAATAAGAGAAGTATCAAGAGGCAGAAAGTCAATGTTGGAGGAAATGTGGACATGAAGATTTTTTACCTCTAATAGCAGAGAGTTAAATAACAGCTAGGGAAGTTAAAACAGAAATTTTTATGAACTTTGCCTTAAGTTCAATGTCAAGTCATTTAAATTTAATAAAAAAGATCTGTTTTTTCTTTAAGTTTACACATACCTGTGTTTTATTAAACTTACATGCTGTGCAGTTATCATCATAATCCAATTTTAGGACATTTGTGTATGTGTGTGTGTACATGTGTGTGTATGTGTGTGTGTATGTGTATGTGTGTGTTTAAAAAAAAAATTTTTGTATTTTTATTCTTAGAGGGAGAGAGAAAAAAAGCAGGGGAAGGGACTGGAAGAGGCAGAAGCATGTTCCCTACTGAGCAAAGAGCTCTATGTGGGACTCCATCCTGGGACCCTGGGATCTTGACCTGAGCCCAAGGCAGACACTTAACCAACTGAGCCACCTAAAACAGGTGGCTTCCCTGAAAAAGAAAATTTAAGTATGGGTCAAAATTTATTTCAACTCATTCAAGTCCCTCTTTGAATAAGTTCAATTGAATTAAACATAATCCCTTTTATAAAAATAAAAAGAAAATCTCTGTTGTCAAATTTTTGTTATTCTAAATTTTTCTACATTTTTCCTAATCTAAAAAAATTCTTATTTAGACCTTCTTCCCTCCCTCTTTGCCTCATTTCTTCCTTCATTCCTAACTTCTATGTATATATGGAGAAATGACTACAACAATATTCACCAAATTGTCATGATATTTATATCTAAAGTCTGTTCGGGAATTTTTAAGTTAAAATGCGTTGTTTTTCAAATAGGTAAGACTCAGTTAAAATCCAAAACAGTATGCTAAGATATACAAGCTCCTAGTCATGTCACCCTTCCTCACTAGCCCCTCTAGGTAAATACAAATTTCCTTGAATGGTAGTACCTTAGGTTATTTATCCAGCTGTCTATAGATGGACACTTGGGTTGTTTCTAATAATTTCCAGTTTACAAGAAAGATATAATAATTTGTATATATAACATTTTGTAACTTTACAGATATTTCTGGATGGTTAATTAAGAGGTGTGGTGTTTCTAGGCTAAAAGCATAAACTCGTCTGTAAATTTGGCAGCTGTGGCCACATTGCCTATTGTAGGGCTGTTCCTCTGTACTGGTCCTTATTTCCGCACAGCCCTGAGAACAGCATATGGACAAGCTTTTGTATATTTATCATTATGACAATGTCGTTTTAATTTGCATCTTTCTTCCATGAGTGAGTTTGAGTATCTCTTCTTATGTTTAGGGATTTTTGTAGTAAATGTTTTGTGAACTCTCTTGACTAATTTTCAGTTGGATTTGGAATAGTTTTTTTTTTTTTTTTTACTTTTTATTGGTTCTTTTCTGATTGCTAGTTTTTATGTAAGAATGTATCAACTTTATAAAACAATGCTTATTCTAAAAAACATACAGACTCATGAATAAAGAATTTGGCCTGATAAAATACAGGATAAAGGAAAGAAAAAGTGAGTATGATAAGGATGGGTATATATATATATATATATATATATATATATATATAAATTGGGAATATATATTTTTAAGTGAATAAGAAGAAATTCAGGTGAGTGGCTGCTGCTTCCTCCTCCTCTTCCTCTTCCTCTTCCTCCTCTTCTTCTTCCCCTCCTCCTCCTTCTTTAGGAAAACAATGACATTTGATGAAAGTAGGAGACTTGGGGTTGGTTCAAGTTTGGAAGAACACCAAGGAAGACAGTGAAACAGATCAGTTTATAGCAGAAAATATTCCATTCATCACATTGTGGTCCTGAATCAAGTTTGGAACCATCCATATTTAATGATACCAATAGGTAATTTAAGTGTTTGTTGTTGTTGTCGTCATCTTAAATAATAATAGTCCCAAGCAGAGAAGCTGCGGAACTGGAAATGGGAACAGATGGGAGAAATCAGTTGAATGCACACTTAATTGTCAGTTGGAAAGGAGTATTTGTGGCCAAGGTAATGCAAGGACCTGATGATACTGTTGCATAAATGTTTGAAGTCAGGGTACAGAAAGAAAATAAGAATCAGGGTAGGAAGAAGGAATAGTGTTATCCATGGAGTACCGAGAAATCCCAGACCATACCCAGTTCTTCTTCTTTTTTTGTGTGTGAAACTTAATACCAAAACATGTCTTGCACTTGTAATAATTTCAGAAGTTACACAAAATCACCAAACATAAAGCTCAGATGATAGTCCCAGAGAAATATCTTATATGTAAATCTCCATGGAATTACGTTAGATAATGAATAGCCTACAAAGTGTATCATCTTGCAATGCTACATAAAATTAGTCTCTCTCTTTAACGTTGTGTAAATGTAGGGTTGGTATTGTTTCTAAAATTCACACGTTCCCTGAATAACTACAGGGCATTGAATTGAAACATACTAAAAAAAAAAAAAATCTGTAGAAATTCAGTGGGTTTTAGTAATTCGACTAAACTTACCATTGAGTTGACTGATTTTTGACCTTTTACTAACTTCCTGCATTTAAATTGTGAACAAATATTTTGCTACCTCTTGAAAGAACAAATAGAGCTCATTTCCTACTGATTCTCATCAAAAAGAAATTTGACTTCCATGATTTAATGCTACTTTAAACAAAAAGAAAACTGCCAAATCATGTCTTATTTGCAAAAATAACTTGTTTCATTTAAGAAGTCGTTTCATAAAACTAAAAAGGACTATGATCCCAGATGAGAAACATTAGACCATCTTAAGGGAAACCCACATAGTTGCACACACACACACACTGAAAAATCCAGACCAAAGTTCTCTGCATTTATATCACTGATATATATTTGCTCACATAATTAACATAACCCTAAGCTGTTGGAAAAAGTGCTTCTTGTATGTTGAACCAAGTGTGATCCTTTATGGTGTCCTTCAATAGGAATGCAGAGTTATTTAGAATGACTGGATATTCAAAGATATTATGGGGATCCAAGTCAAGGTACAGCTTCTAGGACAAAGATCTCATGGATTATTAAAGACTTGTCACCTAATCAGCATGTATCTCTATGGGAAAAGAATAGTGTGTGGGAGAAGGAAACCATGCTCTTAAAAGATGATGTCAAAATAATAATTGTTGAAAAGTTCCAGAGTGTTCAACTTTAAATAGCTAACAACTGTTTGCTATTCTTTATGATGGTCCATCCCGAGATTTACTGGCCAAAGCCACTTATTTTTTAACTTTTTGAAAAAGATTTATTTGAGAGAGAGCGAGCAAGGTGGGGAGGGACAGAGGGAAAGGAAGAGAATCTCAAGCGGACTCTCCACTGAACATGGAGCCTGACGTGGGGCTCAATCCCACGACCCTGAGATTATGACCAGAGCCAGAATCAAGAGTCAGATGCCCCACTGATGAAGCCACCCATGTAATTCGTGGCCAAGGCAATTTAAAGTAACTCAAAACAGATAATAGATGACCATTAAGTTTACTTTTTAAAATTTCCATTAATTATGAAAAAATATCCAAATTTATGGTATTAAATCCTCTGCATATCCTTTGTTTACCAACCCTATCTTTAGGTTAAGCTGTCGATGCAATGGAAGCAAGTAATTAAATATAAATGGAAACTCCTTTATAAAGGGATTTACTACATGTGAATTTCTTACAAATATAATAATTCATTTCTCCCCTTTCTGCTTTATGACTTATAACACATAACAAAAGCCATGAAATGTAATTCATGAGGGATAATAGAGTCTGAGTTAATGAAAAATCTGAATTATTGATTACTGGTAAAAATTCTCAATACACAGTTCCCTATGTATACTGCAAAGAAATCCCTGCTTTGAGTCTGTGTCAGCTAGTGTGGGAGGGGGGCAGATTCTGTGTGTGTCCTGGTACGACCCTACTTTTCATTCCATGTATTAATAACAGGCAGATTATTTCCCTTTCTAGTGCCGCATCTTTTCCCCACTTCCCAGCCTGAAAAAAGATTATGCAAGCATAAAAATTCAAGACAATACTTTTCTCCTTTGATAGTTCATCAGCCCCTGCAGATCTGGATTGTCTACTATATGTGAGTGATATTAATAGACCCTGTAAGCTCTCCTTTCTAGGAAAATTAACTATGTGTACCAGAGGTCCCACTTTTACTATGCTGAGAAGGTGCATATGAATCAAAAAAGCACTGTTTTTTCTAGAGGGAAATGCATGTGTGACTTTACATAGGATGTCCATTTCCAGTTACATGGTCTCCTAAGTTTGGGGACAGCTAGGTCAAAAAAAAAAAAAAAAAAAAAAAAACCAAGCTCCCTTGGACTCACCAGAGAGAGTGAATGAGTCATACTTACCATAAATGTGGTTTGCATTTTATGGTGCCCTGTTAACTTGTTTCAAATACTGATTGATGGGTTCTCTGACAAACATACTGAAATGTGATCCAAACGGTAAGAACTTGTTCTGATTACCAAATTGAGAGACAATGGAACAGTGACATTTGTGATTTATTGTTAGGCTTTATTTCCTGGCACTCACTTTAGTGATGAAGTGATCTTTGTTCATATGTATTATGAGAATAATCCTTTCCCATGGATGTTTAAGAGTGTGTTTATTTTGTACAATAACTTCAATGCTGTGAATTCAGCTAAGCTTATTCTGTTGTGCAGTGCTGTTGAGAGTGTGTAACACGTGGTTTTGTTTTTGTTTTAATCATGGATAGAGAAAAGACATAAAATAAATTCATTATTTTCTCCACTAATTTTTCCAAACACATGAACAACATTGATACTCAGAGCCAAAACAGCAAAAGTTTATGAACGCAGCCTATGGTGCCAGCAAGGGCTGGTTCAAATCTTGACTCTGCCATTTACTAGATGTAGTACAACAGGCTGGCTACCAAACTTTACTAAGCCTCAGTTCCACTACAAAGTGGAGATACTAAGAGTCTGTGCGGCATGAATCTGTCTTGATAAACAAACATAGGTAAGAATTAATAAAATAGCAAGCATGTATTATGCCTCAATAAACATTAGCTATTACAATAATTATTGCTTTTTTTAAAATATTGTAATTTTATTTTTTTTTTTTCAGTGTTCCAGGATTCATTGTTAAATTTAGAAGTAATGACACAGCCTGCACACCCTTTCACTGGGTCAGTAGTGAACAACAACAACAAAAGAAGTGCCAAGAAAATGTAAAGAGACATGTAAGGAGGCTTTCAAAAGAATGATTACGGAAAATAGACCCTTAACAATACGAATCTTTTCACCTGAAATAGGAAATGAAAAAGCTCAATTCTGAATGTGTCTCTTTGAAGAACCTTGAGCTCGTTCCAGTTGTAAAGTCTGTATAGGAGAATGAAAGCATAGCCTATTCTACTCATTTGAACAAATATTCTTTTCCTTTGAAGTTGTACATTTGAAAGTCTTTATGTCAAGAAACATGTTAAAGTTAAGCAGGAGCAATTACCACACATTTAATCTGACCGAATATACTGCAATGAGAACATTTTAAAACAAATCTCTGGTGTAAATTAAAAATTAAGATCAGTCCCAGTTGGTTAAAAGAAACAATAAACTTTGTATTCGGTGTTTTAGGGGGAACAGAGCAAGCAAGCATAGACGTGAAAGTTTCACTGTACATGTATGAGAGTTTTGATTAAAAGCTTATTTTCTAAACTATCATTGCAAAGACATTCAGCTCATCACTATAAAACACGGCTTTATAATTTCAAGGGACTATTACAATATATGTCTGTTTTCTGCAAATATTTATTTGTTATAAAAATAAATGGCTTGGGAGCTGAATTTTAAGAACAGTAAATGTATCTTTTATTTCCAATGAATCCTGGTACCAGAAATAAAATAAACTTTAAAAGAAACATAGTCTCTTTTTTGCCCAATAAATGTACAATGATATCCAGAGCCTTAACCCTAGAATGGACCAGCCTTTCTTAAATTGGAAATTTTTTGTTTAATTTCTCTAACTAGGCCTTGGAATTACTAATGGCAATGCCAAACTTTAGAAAACGAATCTTTTATATCTCATGATAGATTCTCTAGGAATGCGATCTGTAGTCATGGGTCTATCATTCACATATGATTTTCTTTTTAAAAATAAAAATCATATACATATAATTCCATGTTCTAATGCAATGGGTTCCACCTTCTGATTGAAGAGTAAAGGTCCTTCTGACCTCCCTATTCTAGTTCTTCATTTACAACTTCTCATTTAAAAAAGAAAAAATAAAGTTTCCAACTTGCTTCTTAAAATAACAGAAATTGCCATGGCTCTATTTTGTAAGTATTTATTTTGTGTCTTCTCAAAAGGGTAGACTCAGGTGGAAAATACACATCAAAAACACACAACAGCCCCATTTGGAAGATGTCACTTGCCCCTAAAACCTCAGAGGGACACTGCACTTGTAGACTATTTAAAATTCAAAACTCCTGCTGTTCGTATTTTGAAGAAGCTCACAAATAAAACGGGCTCCTGTAACACTAGTTTGCCACATACAAAAACTGTACATCTTAACGTTACCTAGTAAATGGCAACTGATTGCATGTTAGTTGGAGAAATCAAGGCATTGAAAGTTTGATTGACTAAAAACATAATAAAATGAAAGTTTGAGTGACTAATGAGAGAAGTGAAAGCAAGTTTTCTTTCTTCATGGTACCCATACTGGATGATTCTAGACCCCCTTTTCTCATTAATAAGTAAGGAGATAGTATGTAAACTCAGTATAAATTAGAAACTAATGTTTCATTTTAAAATTCACTTCTTTTCATATGTTAACAAGGTACTATCCAAAAAAGTAATAATTAATTGCTAATTTCACGTTTCTAATAAAAGAATTAGAAAGATGAACACAAGATAAATTGAATTGAATGGAAAGCAATTGATGATACATAGTTAAGACACTTAAAATCAATCAGAGAGTGAAGATTTAGAAAACCAAGTTAGCCTAAATGCAGTGTGTGACTAATGCAATAACCTCATGCAGAATTCACCAAAAAGAGTGTTCGTTAGTTTTTGAAAAATGCCATTTTTCTTCAATTTTTTATGATTCTAAACAATTTTTAGACTATGGATCTTTTAAAAGAAAATTGAGACTTGTGACAGGCATCTGGGTGTCGCAGTCAGTTAAGCATCCGACTCTTGATTCTAGCTCGGGTCATGATCTTAGGGTTGTGGGATCGAGCCCCATATTGGCCTGGGCACTGAGTTGGGAGTCTGCTCAAGATTCTCTCTCTCCCTCTGCCCCAGTTCCTTGTGCATGCACACACTTTCTCTCAAATAATAAAAAAAAAAACCTTTAAAAAAATTGAGATCTGTGACATTGTTCTACAAAGGTTCATTGCATTAAGCCTGTGTTTTAATATGTGCTTATATAATTCATATAGGAATACATAACATAATATATTATATATGAGAAGATAATGATTGGATTTTATTATGATTATTAATGTCAATTTCTGGTAAAAGCAGTCTAATTAATTTTTTTTTAAGTTTTGATTTAAAACTCCAGTTAGTTAACACAGAGTGTAATATTACTTTCAGGTATACAATACAGTGATTCACTTCATTACATCACCCAGAGCTCATCACAACAAACATACTCCATAATGCCCATCACTTATTTTACCCATCCCCCACCCACTTCCCTTCTTGTAACCAACAGTTTGTTCTCTATAGTTAAGAGTCTGTTTCTTGGTGAGGCGCCTGGGTGGCTCAGTGGGTTAAAGCCTCTGCCATCGGCTCAGGTCATGATCCCAGAATCCTGGGATCAAGCGCTGCTTCAGGCTCTCTGCTCAGCAGGGAGCCTGCTTCCTCCTCTCTCTCTCTCTGCCTGCCTCTCTGCCTACTTATGATCTCTATCTGTCAAATAAAATAAATAAAATCTTTAAAATAAAAAAAAGAGTCTGTTTCTTGGGGCGCTTGGGTGGCTCAGTGGGTTAAAGCCTCTGCCATCGGCTCAGGTCATGATCCCAGAATCCTGGGATCAAGCGCTGCTTCAGGCTCTCTGCTCAAAAGGGGGCCTGCTTCTCCCTCTCTCTCTGCCTGCCTCTCTGCCTACTTGCGATCTCTCTCTGTGTCTAATAAATAAATAAAATCTTAAAAAAAAAAAAGAGTCTGTTTCTTTGCAAGCTGGAACAACTGCTCTGAAAAACAGTATAGAGTTTCCTTAAAAAGTTGAAAATAGAGCTACCCTACAACCCAGCAATCACACTACTGGGTATTTGCCCTAAAGATACAAATGTAGTGATCCAAAGGGGCACGTGAACCCAAGTTTATAGCAGCAATGTCCACAATAGCCAAACTATGCAAAGAACCTAGATGTCCATCAACAGATGAATGGATAAAGAAGATGTGGTATACATATACAATGGAATACTATGCAGCTGTCGAAAAAAAGAAATCTTGCCACTTGCAATGATGTGGATGGAACTAGAGGGTATTATGCTAAGCGAAATAAATCAGAGAAAGGCAATTATCATATGCTCTCTCTGATATGAGGAATTTGAGAGGCAGTGTGGGGGGTCCATGGGGGAAAGGGAGGGAAAAGTGAAACAAGATGGGACCAGGGTGGGAGACAAACCATAAGAGACTCTTCATCTCAAAGAACAAACTGAAGGCTGCTGGGGGTAGGGGGAGGGATAGGGTAGCTGGGTGATGGACACTGGGGAGGGTAAGTGTTATGGTGAGTGCTGTGAATTGTGTAAGACTAATAATTCACAGACCAGTACTCCTAAAGAAACTAATACCTTATATGTTAATAAAAAAAAAAAGAGTCTTTTTCTTGGTTTGCCTCTCTTTCTTGCCTTTGCTTATTTATTTTGTTTACACATGTGGTATTTGTCTTTCTCTGACTGACTTATTTCCCTTAGTATAATAGCCTCTAGCTCCACCATGTCATTCAAATGGCAAGATTTCATTCCTTTTTATGGCTGAGTAGTATTTCATTGTGTATATATACCGTAAGTTCTTTATCCATTCATCAATCAATGGACATGGGCTTTTTCCGTAATTCAGCTATTATAATCTAAGCATTTGAGAAATTGAAAGTCAATGCACTTCTGTTGAGATAAATAGAGTTGTTGAATCAATATATTGTACACCTGAAACTAGTAAACACTGTATATTAAGTATACTGGAATTATAATAAAATAAAATAGATAAAAAAACAAAGTAAATGAACTTGGGTGAAAGTTAAGCATGAATTTTAAAATGGAAAGTATACATGTGCAATATTATATTTCTCATATCAGTGTTGTATTCCATAAAAATAGTTAGATCAGGTTTCAAATTAAATATTTCACACAAATATGTTTGCATAATTCTATTTGTATCCCATGAATATTAATATAAAGGGCTTTTGTTTAAAGATGTTTATTTAAATTCAGCTGCAACAAACATAATTCTTGGTCAAAAGTATCAAGCAATGAATTTCACATATTATACAGGGAATAGTCCATGCTACAAAATTATAAACATCATATGAATATAACAAGATAAGCTTGCTTAAAAATTTTAAATTAGATTAAATGAGCTTGAAAGGTAAGGACTAAATGCTAACATATGGAATGTAAGATTTCCAAATGTTAATTTAGTTAACTTTCTTGTAGTAACTACACACACACACATACTACTTTTATGTCTATTTCTAAAAATAAAATAGTAAACTACAAGATATATATGAGTAGAACAAGGAGGACATCTTGAGGTCATTCTAGAAATGCACATTTTTTTCTTAGGTCTCACACACAATTCATGATTTAAAAAATAGGTCATTTAAACTAAGTTTATATATTCAGTATAAAATGTGTTTTTTCTTCAAATAAAAGGGCAAAATTTCTCAAAAGCATTTAAATTTACTTAAAAGCACCCTCTCTCCCATTTCTGTTGCTGTTTCTGTCTCACACACACACACACATACACACATCCAAAGACTACAAAGAAGATATTTTTTTGATGACTGACAGGTAAAATTTTAAAATATGAATAAAACTGTACAAATGTTTTAGCAAAACTGTCTTAAATATGTTACCTCAGTAGTAAAAAAAAACTTCTCAAATATCTGTCTAAAGTACTTCATTCATTAATCCACTGTATATCTACTTTATCCTCCTACTTTTAGAAAAATAGAAATAATACTTAATACAATGTTTTGAGTCCTGTATATGTCTTTCCTATGCACTTTGAGTTAAACCTGGACTCGGAGGACCATTGGCAGAATGTTCTGGCTCTTCAGGGCCATTCGTGACTTTAGTACCTTCATCTTCTTTGTTTCCTTCATTGGCCTTATCAAGGGCACCAGTTGAACCAACACAATTAGCACCCTGTTTTGCATTGTCCAATTCATTATCAAATTCGATTTTATCTTCTTGGTTGTTGCTTTTCTTTATTTGTCCATTCTGGGCAGGGTAAGTGCTAGCAATGACATCATACAGGAATTGGTATTGCTCCTAGTAAAAGAAAGAAGCAAAAAAGCTTATGTAATTATTATAAAGAAAGTTTACATATTTATTTTTATGTCAGATGAAAATTAGCAAGAACTGGTCATCTCCTTGGAAGTCTTGGATAGCAGAAAACTACTCTTTTTTGTTTTTATAAAAAGAACATTTTAAATGACTTAGTCCCCCTATAGTTCCAAAGGACTGACTGCAGGGTATTCCTCAAAGTTTACCTTGGAGTAACACCAAACATGTTCATTCCCCTCCCAGGCCACGTGGGGTCTCATTTCTTTGCCTTGGCCCATGATGCCACTTTCTGGGCTTATCCTTCTTGGTTTAATGCCTAAGCATCATTTCTCTAAGTATCAGAGCAGAAATCACCTGTTTCCAGAAAGCCTGTGCAGATCCCCATAGGTTAAATTCAGTGCCCATATTCATGTTCTTTGTATAATCTCTCTGTCATTTCAATTACTACATTGTTTAATAAATATCCACAGTTTCCTCATACTAAACTGTGAGTCTCTTATTGGCAAGAGCACATAGTAGGCGCTCAGGACATTTTTATAATCAACTATATGCAAGCTCAGTGTCCTGCACCATTAAAAGCTGCATAGATCTGAGTGAGGGGTTAAGCTTATATGGTGACTAGTTATGAATTTCTGGACTACCTGGAACATCCAGGTTAGATTGATTACAAAATGCCACACTTGCTAGTCTCACTGGATCCACACTTCTTGGCAAGGTGATTTTGCAGACCCATTCAACAAGGAGTGGAGTCAACTTCCCCATTCCTTGAATCTGAGCTAGCGTGGTGACTTGTTTGGATAAGAAAATGCAGAGGACAACAGATTGTGCCAGTTTCCAAGCCTGGTCCTCAAGAGATCTCGCATACTGCTGCCCTGCTTCTCAGAACTCTGTTGCCTTAATGGGAATGTGCCTGGGCTAGTCCTCCAGAGAAGAAGACACCTGCATTCTACTCACTCTTGTTGCCAGAGCTAAAGTCTTGCAACTGCCAATCTGTTAGTGGTAGGGATCACTTTGGATGAGGCAAATCCCAGCAGATACATTAGCAGTGGCAAACCAGTAAGTGAGCCTTGTCCACACTGGTTGACGCTGATGTGATTGGCAGAACTATTTCATTGCGCCAATAGACTATTGAACTGTAATAGTTCTTTTTTTTTCTGCCACTAATTTTGAGGTGGTTTGTTACACAGCAATACAAATTAATACAGGAGTAAAGATGGGGAAAATTATGGAATTCATGAGCATTTGAGGAGAAGTTCTTTATGAACTGCCACAACAAACCGCTGGCAAGCTCTAGTTAGTTCTTTTATTTACATTAATAATAATCTAGGGAAGCCTGGGTGGATCAGTCAGTTAAGCCTCTGCCTTCAGCTCAGGTCATGATCTTGGGGTCCTGGAATCGAGTCCCATGTGGGGTTCCCTGCTCAGTGGGGAGCCTGCTTCTCCTTCTCCCTCTGCCTGCCACTCCACCAGGTTGTGCTCTCTCTCAGATAAATAAATGAAATCTTTAAAAAATAAAATATAATAATTTAATGTGAATTATCATGTAGAAAGGGAAGATAGGAAAGAAAAATAGAAAGGTAAATAGAAGAGAAGAAGAGAAAAGTTGAGGAATAGGGAAGACAAGGAGGGAAGGAAAGAAAGAAAAGAAACTGTTAAAATAAAAATGCAAAAGACATTGAAAGCAGCTGCGAGATCTACTTACAAGCGTGGGAACCATTCCTGGTCTAGCTCTGCGGAGAGATTTTACTACTTGAAAAACATCTATTACTTCTTCTGTTTCTGCGCTTTCCAAGAGATTTAGCAAAGCACAAAATAGTCCCGTTTGCTGAGATCCATCTCTATAAAATGAAGAAAAGTTTTAAAAAGAAAATAATGCTACATTTTATGGAGAAGGCGATATTAGAATAAAAACTGAGAGAGATGAAATGCATTCTTCACTCACGTTTATTGTAATTATGTCATTCCAATCTCTTAAGAGCAAAACGTTTCCACTCAATGCATTTTTTGGAAAACTTTTTTCAGTTTGAGAATATAATAATCTTATAGTTTGAAAATACTTGTCTCAGGCTTCATAAATATTTTTTCTTCTGTTTAGTCCCTTATAGATTATCATGCATTTTTATTTACATCTGAAGTTGTAAGGAAGTTGTTAGGACAAATATTGTGATGCCAATTTGACAGATGAGGACATCAAGACTTAGGGAGGATAGATAGAGACATGCCCAGAAAGCAATAAAACCAGAAATATGGGACCAAATATTTTGTATATTGCTAGAACGCATGCCTTCTCTTTTTCTCTCTTCTGCCTCTCTAATGCTTTTTACAAATGTCCACATTTCTGTATCAATAGAAAAATGACACCTGGTATAATTATTCATTAATAGAGGACAACTCAATGATTTGCTTACCTATAAAAAGCATGTTACATTATAATAAAGATTCAAATATGTTATTAGCAGGATTTTATTTATTATACATAACTAAGGGACATATAATAGATATTCAGCCATATCTTAAGAAACATATAATTTTGAAGTTTAACCTTGCCTACTTTAGCTTTCTTTTGCACAAATATCACCTTTGAAAACTCTAATAAAGACTGAAAAGTCGTGCATCTGTAAGGACTTGATACTAGTGTATGCAATTCTAATAATAATAATGAAGCTTTCTTGAAATTTCTAAAAGCATCTCAGTAAATTTACGTTTCTCATTTTCCTTTTTATTTTTATTTTGCATTTACTTTAATATTTTTTATGTAAATATTTTATATTATGCATCCTTCTTTCAATATCTCTTATTTAAGGTAGCTATGTAGCCATCTCTCACACATGAAAGTCAAGGGTCGGGGCGTCTGGGTGGTTCAGTGGGTTAAAGCCTCTGCCTTCAGCTCAGGTCATGATCTCAGGGTCCTGGATTCGAGTCCTACATCAGGCTCTCTGTTTAGCAAGGACCCTGCTTCCCTTCCTCTCTCTCTCTGCCTGCCTCTATGCCTACTTGTGATCTCTGTCTGTCAAATAAATAAATAACAACTTAAAAAAATACTTAAAAAAAAGAAAGTCAAGGGTCTACATAGTAGAAATTAATAAAGTCAAAAATTATTATATATAATATTAAAGTCTTTTCAGGTAATATATAACCTGAGATGTTTACTGAAGGCAAAGCATCCATTCCTTTAGATTGTCTTAAGACCTGATAAGGTAGATCAATGCATATAAGCATAAACAAAATTGATATCCATCTACCTGTCTGTTCATGCATCCTGCCACTTATTCATTAATTCATCCAGGCCACAAGACACTCAGATTCATTGTGAGGCACTGGGAGTCAATGTGACACTGGTATTAAACTTATAGACTAAAACTACTGCACTATAATATAATCATTGCTATCATTATTTCTATAACAGTCATAGAAATTGCTCTGTATGTGCAAGCAAAACTGAGAGTGACAGATTCCACAAGAAGCTTTTGTTGTGGTCATGCATTTTATATATCAGGATAGACTTTAACAGGAAGTGTAAACCATGAAGTCAAGCATTATGCTGATTTTTAGAGAATATCTTATCAAATCCCACCCACCTGCAGTGAATGAGCAGAGGAGCACTCTTGTGATGCTTATTCCCTTCAGGGGAATTCTTGGGAAGATTTTCTTTGAGAGTCTGAATCATGGAGATCAATTCTTTGGGTTCTGCAGGAAGCTCTGTCACATTCCAGTTATTATACTGGTACTGGTACACAGTCCGAGAATCTTTCCTCTGAAACCAGAAAAGAAGGGAACATTAATTCAAGTAAGGTTCAGTCCATTTAATAATTTAATAGTCACACTGTCTTCACAATTGCTTTCATTTAACCCTTAAAGGTTTACTCTAAAAACATTATACAGATTTCTCTTTGCTTTTATAGAGTTAGTTATATTAGTTTTTCCACCAGATCAGTTACCAGAACAAAAATACGTACTCCTGAAATTATTTACATACCTTGGAATGTCTCAGTTCAAATACACGGAGGGTGTAAGCTGGAGATTCTTTGGTATCTTTCATATCAACTTGTATATCTCCATATGTTTGCTTTTCTTCTTCCCAATACTGAGCACAGGCTTCCTGGATGACAAAGAACACAATTCAACAACCCCCACACAAGGGTTCTGTTTGCTTTTTAATATATTCAGAACATCTCTTACTGTCTCTGTCTCTCTTTGCCCTCTCTCTCTTTCCCTGCATTCTATTAGATTGAAATTACTAACTGTGTTCTAAAATGGAAAGCCACACATAAAACTCTAAAATCTAACTTCAGTATGGTGGACATCCATTCCACAACATCTGGTGTTTCCTTGTGTGAATCAAGAGAACTGAGACATAACCAAAGTGGCCAGGACACCACAGGAACGGCTCTATCACCACTAGTGTAGGTCTTGGAGATCTGTTTCTTCCTTCCATACACTTATTATCAACACTTCTTCAAAATTTATAGATTGAGCTGATGTTGATCATGACTCTTGCAAGAAGTGTCACTATCTTTCCGGTGGTCCTTGTGGAAGGAGACTTCATCTCTTGGAGTTTTGTCTCCGTATTTTGAAGACCAACACCCTGAGCACCCTTATATAAGTTGACTCCATACCTAAGTAAAGAGTCAGACTGAAAAGCAGGTGGACCACAGAAGTATGTTCTCTCTGCAAATGGTTCTGCACCCATTACCATCACAGTTGCTGACAGTGTTAGGCATTCCTGCCTCAACTAGCGTTTTAGTTCCTGGCTTTCACAATTTAGGTGAAAGAAAAGAGTGCTTGAATTCCATGCTGGAAATCTGAACATGTTACTTCTTTTTAAAAAAAAAATTTTTTTAAATCATAAAATAAAACGTGTCCTATATCCAGGCGTAAGGCACCAAAGAAAAGACAAAAAGAAAAGGTATATAGATGCATGCTTATGAGACTATTCACTAAATAAGCTGTAACATATGCCAGGTAATATGTTAGGTACTAAAACTAAGTAAAATGTACTACTAGTGAGATTTTGATAATCCAAGGTACTAAGGAAAAGATCAAATAAATGTCACAGGCATTAAACAGATCAAATTAGATCTTAGGCTCACCTCCAACTATAAAATTTTGTAATAATAAATATTACATGAGCATAAAGAAGGCAGGATTTAGATAAATTTTTCAGGAGTTCTAGAAGAAAAGGATCAAAATGGAAATAAAGGATACTTTTAGACATGGGAATTCCAGTAAATTAAGTCTCAGTGATGAAAATGCAAATGGTGTGTCAAGATTCAGTCAGAAAACCTACTTGTCCAGAATAGAAATCATGGAAAACATAAAAATATGAAGAAAATGGAATTATTTTTGAGGGTCTGGTTATTGAGGGTCTTAAACAACACACTGAGGAGTTTGATTTTCATCTGTGGAAAACAGAAGGAAAATGTGTCTGTTGTTTGTTGTTTGTAGCAAGCAGTAACACTGGGATTGCTCTGCATGAGTTGATCCATTGATGGTGGGTAGGACTGGAG
The DNA here is from genome assembly GCF_009829155.1 of Mustela erminea. Taxonomy (NCBI): domain Eukaryota; kingdom Metazoa; phylum Chordata; class Mammalia; order Carnivora; family Mustelidae; genus Mustela; species Mustela erminea. Next base: position 39,810,126 of record NC_045630.1, on the reverse strand, counting down.
AAACAGTAGCAAGAGAGACTGTCAAAACCCAGACATGAGTTTCCAAAGACTAACACTTGCATGGAAGGTGGTAAGAATAAACAAAGCTAACTTTGTGACAGAAGGGTCAAAAATCCTATGGTTGAGTTGAGAATCAGGAAAGTAATTCCTGAGAATCAGGAAAGTAATAAGAATGGAAAATGATATTTTATGACAGAAATACAAAAAATATATATATTCTTAGAAGTACAAACCTGGTCTCCATTCTTCAGCTGTGTCAGCATAACAATAACTCTGACTTTTCTTTGGAATACCATCTGCCAAAAGTCACCAATGGTCTCTTTTAGTGGTCCCTGAGCAGCAATCATCACTTCGGGTTTCCAGTAACTCTTTAATAAGAAAGAGAGACAGAGAGAGAGAGAGAGAGAGAGAGAGATTCTGTTACTCTTGCTCACTGATGAGAGAGCAATGGATTCTTAAAATAATCATTTGGAAATATTGTCACTTAATTTGATATCAATTCTGTAACATAAAAATATTAAGATCCTTAGAACCAAGAAACAATGTGATATCTATATGTAGTTAGTTAATGATACTTAGTTAATGATAATACTTAGCTAATAGTGTGAAATCAAGTTTAGAACATATGATCTTAACAAAATTAACAAGTTTTTCCTTCCAAAACTAACTTCAAAAAAAAAAGTAAATGTGGTTGTAAAAAGAAAATATGTAAGCATTTCAGATTATCTTCACCATGTCTCTTCCCTTTGCTACCTACACAGTCTTATGATAACTCTGAATTAAACTAATATTCTACAAGTGTGTCTTAGAAAAATTTGGAAAATAAATCCAACTTCATGTACATGCAAAAAGAATTTACTGAATGACTATGGTTCCTTGTTAGAATTTTCTGCTTACTGAAAAAAAAAAGTTATGAGACAGACTCTTTAATAACTCAGATAATCTGAATGAAATGTTTTAGCTATGCAAAGATGCAAATTCTTATTTGCCTAAAATTTAGGTATCTGAGTAAGTAGAAACATTTTCAAATACTTATATTTGCTCAAATTGTATTATCTGTATTATTTGGAAGAGTCCTACCGGTCATAAATTATAACTAATAAGCATTGTCTTATTTTGTATCAACACACTAGGTTTTAATATCAGTCTTTCAGTAAGCTAAAATACAGTATTAAAAATGAAAATTTTGTGTCAATCAATAATTATTGTCAAGCTCATCATTCTTTTATAAAATTACTTAATGAATGACCATAAAAATATAGATTTTTATAATGTATTCTACAATAAAGGGTTAGATCCTGGGCTTGGGAAATGCAAGTACCTACCATTACAAAAGATGCATTGATGTATCTACTTGTTTCCTCGGAGTCACTGTCATCATCAGAAGATTCATCTGAATCATGCTCACTCTCTTTGCTCATCTCAAGTTCATGTTTGAGTGGCACTCTGTTAAAGTCATCTATGTAAAATAAATTAGTGGTAAGTCTTTCTTTAAAAAATCAAATACCCTCTTGATTGTCATGTAGAAATTAGTGAAGTAACAGACTGCATAGTGTAAATTTACTGAGGTACATGAAATGAGACCCTACATAAAATTCAGTGTGTATTGATTAACAAAATCACAAAAAAGAAATCTAAGAAAAAGCAGCTTTCCAAAAAGTTCCTAGGAAAAAATGGGATATAGCACCATGTTAAACAATAAATAGATATAATATTCTATATAATCATTCAGTCTTTGACACATATACTTTAGTTTTCCATGGAAAACGGAAAACTAGTTTTCCATGGAAAATCATCATTCTGCTAGATACGTTTAAAAATACATACATAAGTTTGAAAAAATACATAGCTTAGGTAAAAACCTAATTTCTCATTTATATCCTGTTAATATCAAATTAACAATCTTAATTACATAGGTATCTCAGGTGACTTATTATTCAATCAAGAAAATTATTTGGTGCATAATTTCTAAGTGTTTCTCAATTTCTTTAATCTATAATATCCTGACAAATGATCCGATTAGCTATATCATCATCAATTCTAGATTTTGAACTAATATTTAGAAGGACTTCAGCCAAATATACATCGATATGATTTATTTGGTTGTCTAGTTTGTTAGTTTGTTATATTTTCTCCATGCTGATTTATGCAAATTTCTCCATGCTAGTTTATGCAAATGAATAAAATGAGAGTTGTACCAGGCATGATCCTATAAAATTCTTAAATAACAGAATTCAAATATTGAAACTGTACATATGTTGTTAGTCTACTAAGTCTGATGATTAACAGTTTATGGGGTGCTTTTTACCTACTGTCAATCTCCCAGATAGAAGGAAGGGAAAAAGAGAAAACATAAAGGAAAAAAAGGAAGTAATGGTTGCTATTGGCAGTTACCCTGAAACAAATAACTGAAATAAACTCAACATGAGAGAGAACTAGTAAAGTGGACTTGGCCTTTTTTCTCCCAGCTTCAGAGGTTACATCTTTCTGGAAACCCATTTCTGAAATAATTGATAGAAAATACTAAATTGGTAGAAAATATTGTATACAGTCTATCCTCCAAAGTCCATTGTGAATGTATGGGGTGCAAAATATTTTCTATAATTAAATTTAAATAGCCCATTAGTTATTCCCTGCTCTGAACCCGATGTTGAAAACTTGCTTCAAAATCATTTGTGTGTGTGCATGCAAAAAAGAGTTTAATTTTATCTGATACCAAAGAATAACACAGAATGAGCTACATACATGGAATGATGTAAGAATTCCTGTTTTTACTTTTATTCTGTTCTTGATTTCCAATGTGCTGTGTCCTCCAGCTCCTATACGAAGGAAGTCTCTGAGGGTGAAAAAACAGAACGGAACACTGCTTTTAAAATGCAAGTTGTGCTTTTGTTTATTATTGTGGCAAAAGATGTTCCCTAAAGAAAAGTATTACATCAAATTTTGTGGAAATGTGTATTCATTGCCTATAGTTCACAAGTTTTAAGTTTTCTTTTTAATTTTTCAGGCATTTCATATTTTTGACATGGTGAGTTTGAACTCAAGATATACAATCATTTAACAAAATAGGTTTCCCACTTAAGAGTTGCTGGAGAGCAAAATAGCAATGGTTTGGTCCTATATAACTGAAGCACTACTGTATCCATGTTGATGATTATCCATATTACAAGAGGCAGTGGTATATTACTGGAAATGATCAGTAACAAACTCTCCAGATACAGCATTCGCAGAAAACTTGGCTCATGCTTCAAATAATTGATGCTTCTTTTGCTCACACCTTCCGGACCGCTTTTCTTCCCATTCACAGTAGATGATCTAGCAACAAGACCTCTCTTGTCTGCTGGGGAAGCTCTCAAACCCTTTTGCATTTGTTTCTGCTTTTTACCGTGCACTTCCATTTCTCACTTGAAAACATCAACAGTTTCTTAACTGGTCTCTTTATCTTCAATCAATCTCACTTGCTCTAATCCTTTTAAAACAGGAAACAGAGTCCCCCTGAGGCTCCTCAGCAGTTTGCCTTCACTAGGAAGCATTCAACTGCACCAAAAACCCTTCAGGGCTGCGCTGTTCATTGCTGGGACCCGCCTCACCCTATGATGGTTCCCTTCCACTTCAGCCAACCAACTTCTTGACTCTGATAAGGGTGTGAGTTGTCCTTTAACTTTTGTGAGTTCTAGGCCTGGGCTACCCTTTTCTCTTGTCACTCTGCTCATTTCAGACTTGCCTTTTAACTCTCAGTTTAAAGATTTATTTATTTGACAGGGAGATAGAGGGAGAGCACAAGTAGGCAGAGCGGCAGGCAGAGGCAGAAGGAGAAGCAGTCTCTCGGCTGAGCAAGGAACCTGGTGTGGGGCTCGATCCCAGGACTCTGGGATATGACCTGAGCCAAAGGCAGAGGCTTAACCAACTGAGCGACCCGGGGGGTCCCTAACTATCAGTTTAAATGCCATTTATTCTGGAAGATCTCTCTGCCTGTAGCCCTTCCTTTGCATTTGTTCTTAAGTATTTGTCAAATGAATGAATAATCTAAACCGAAAGAGCTCATCATATACAGTTCATTAGGATTTTATACACACGCAAACATATGTGCATGGGATGTGTGTGTACATATATATGTATATATATATTTTTAAATATGGTATGCTCTTTATATTATATGTATGTGTGTATACACACACACACACACACAGATATATATATATATATATTTTTTTTTTTTTTAATATGGGATGCTCTTTCAAACTAAATATGGCACCCCGTATCAAACCCCATGCATTGCTGTGTAATGAGTGAATGAAAACCTCATTTTTCAGGGCGCCTGGGTGGCTCAGTGGGTTGAGCCTCTGCCTTCGGCTCAGGTCACAATCTTGGGGTCCTAGGATCGAGTCGCACATCTGGCTCTCTGCTCAGTGGGGAGCCTGCTTCCCCCCCTCTCTCTGCCTACCTGTGATCTCTCTCTCTGTGTCAAATAAATAAATAAAAACTTAAAAGAAAGAAAGAAAACCTCATTTTTTAATACCAGGCCATTTGAACTCATGGAGGCTGATGCTTTGGAAAGCATCATACTTTTTGTCTGTCAGAATGGTCACCCAGTGGGCCCTGCCCTCTAGCCAATACCCACTATTATAGATAAAACTAATGGCTTACCCTCATCTAAGACAGTAAGGGCTTTTCACACCTCAGTCTCAGCTTCCAAGCGTATCCATATCTGCTAGAGCTCTATTACTAAATAATTATCTAAGTCGTTATTCTCAAATTACAACTCAGTCTCTTACATCTCACCAATGTCTTCCTCTCTGCTCTCTGGTACTCAGAGTCTGTCATCAGGAAACTGCCACCCATCTTAATGCTTTTATCCCAACAGTTCCTTCACCTTTTATGCTTGGGGGAGTAGGGGTGCACCAGGTGAAACCCAAGGGTCTCTTGAGAACACCACCAAAAATGCATTAGTAGGTCTTTGGAAAAAAAAAAAAAAAACAACAACCTGAATTCCCCACATACATCACAGCTTGAAGAAAAGATATGTTCTGTCTTTGCTACCTGTTTCTACTTATTTCTCCTCCTCATCTACTCATTTCTCCTTATGAGTCCTACTCATTTCTCTTTCAAAAAGCCCAACTACTTTGATTTTCCTGACGCCATGTCATATAGCTTTTGACCTTTGTTGGATGCTCCAGGTACTGATTCCTGGATCGCTCCTTCTCATTTAGTTTTAGACTTGCCGAATTTTTCTTCCCAGGTCTATCATCATTCTTGGTTACTTCGATATTGACAAGGATGATCTATGCAATGCTCTGGTCTCTTCTTAGCTTCTTTACCTCCTATGACCTTTCCCTCCACTCTTCTACCAACCACTTTCTCCATTCCACCTCTGTAAGTTTCATTTCCAGCATTCATTTAAAAATTACAATTTCAATCATCTCATTATTGAAAATTACCTCTTTTCTTCCTACTCATTTATTCTAGTATCTCCAGTCTAGCATTGGGCAATCCTATCAAAATCTTCCACATACCACCCTTACCACTGTCCTTTAGTGCCCCATGTCCTTCTGCAGCCAATTTGCTCTTTATCTTCCCCCACTATATCATACATTTGCAAACACCCTCAATTACTTTGCCTCCGACTTTCAAACAGTCACTTCAAGAAATCCTATAGCCCCTATTTTCAATGTTTCTGTAGAAAACAATAAAACCAAAGGACTCTCTTTAAGTTCATGACCATAAATTTGAAATGATGTAACAGTTTCCTTCAATCTACTACGTTGCCTAGGGAGATGGCTTTCCTACTTTGACATAGCTGTTCCATCTACTTTCTCCTTCCTCAGGTATAAGTGTTTTTTGTCCTACTCACTCCTGTCCCCTTAAACTTTTAACTGATGATCTTGCTTCATACCCTCTTTAGAAAGAAAAGACAAATTGACAAGAACAGCCTTAACTTCCTATCACCAAATCTAGCAAGTGACCTACATCTCTCCTCTCATTTCTTTTCTTCCTTCATGCTTAAATGAAATAATTTCACTATTTCTATAAGTTATAGTCACTAGCTGTGACCTGGGTTACACATTCTCACCATGTCCACTGCAAATCACTCTGACTCTTGTACCCAAAACTGTACTCAACACAGGGCAAAAACCTAATCATATTTGTTCGGTCACAGAATTTACTCTTTCTTTTAGTGACTTTACATGTGAATGTTTAAATTACATTTATAAATATTTCCAAACATGGATCAAATATATGTATATGTGGTTTAGCAGCGTTAGTGTACTGATAGGTGGTTGATCTGTCAGCTAAAAGGGCAAGAAAAAAGCAATTAAACATCCTTCCACTCAAGATTACTCTGGTAGGCTGCTGGTCCTTCCACTATGCTTGGGTCTTCTAGGGGATTGTGTTACCTGCTGATTATTGGATGCTCTACCTACCCCCTCCTCCACACCTCATCCTCATTTTGAACCAAAACATTAACCAGTTCTGCATCTGATTAAAAACGTATTCCTGGTCTTGTGAAACTCTCCAATTTGGCCAGTTTGGTAGTTTACAATTCATTTCAGTAAACTGGAAATCATAAGAGAAAAGTTGCAATTTTTTTTTTTTTAACAACTGAACGATTTGGAGATAACTGTGAGAATTCTCTGAGTGAGTGAACTATATCCTAAGCTAGCTTACCAAGTAATAGCCCAATAAATAGGTTAGGACACATGTATTTATCCTTTAGTTTCTGTCTACCAGCTCCAGCCAGTTAAACTTTCTAAGTAGTCATAAACTCCTCTACTTATTTCCTTTCCAAACCAAAACCAGATGTAGTTTTAAAAGGTGAGATGCTACATTGCCTTTGGCAGACCAATTTTGTACGTATATACTATCTATTATTTTGACACTATATTTTATACCACCTTAATGAGAAATTGTTAAAAGTGTGGGCTGTAGACACATTTCTAGGTTTAAACAAGTTTCCTTTGTAAGAGCTTTTCACTTTCGGGCATTTCTCTTAAACTCTCTCTGTCTTAGTTTCCTCATCTGTGCCCCATTGGTTGTGGGAAGGCCCAAATTCAAGAACCATGTCAAACATAAAGCGCAGCACTAGAAAATAGCCCTCAGTGAAAGTTATCTATAGTTATTATTATTGCTATCACTATTATTACCTGGAATTCAGCCTCTAGTGGAGATGGCTCACTGGGTGGATCTCTTTTCTTCATGTTAAATAGATATGGATGTAATTCAGACAAACTCACTTCTGTTTCCCCAAATTGATTGTATTCCACCAGGGCCTGATGGATCAGGATATACTGTGCCTACAATTCCAAAGAAAAATATAGATGATTAACTGACAACTTACAGTCCTATAAATCACATTTAAATAAATTATACATGTCCATAACTTTCCTCATATTGGGACAATGTATACAAAAGAAAACGGATACCTATAACACTTGAATATTGTGGAATTTGGCTCTCACAGTTCTCTAGAATGTGGGCAAATTCCATGACAGTTTTTTTCCCAGGAAAAAATAGCTTGCCTAAATAGATTAAATATCTACTATATAGTGCATGACTTTTATTTTATTTTTAAAAATCAGAAAGCATTGTCTGTTACTTCCTTCAGTAATTATTATTGATCCATTAACTCAATTCACTAATATATAAAACTATAATAAATTTTGCACTGTACTTAAGAGGAAAAGAATGCAAGTTGATATTCCCTGGAACACATTTTTTAAAAAGAGTTTTCTAGAGTTATTTAAAATAGAGGAAATTATTTTTTAAAAAAAGCACTATGCCAAATCAACATTTAACAACTCCTAACTTTTTATCATATTTGAATCCACTATTTTTAAATAAATGACATATTTCTGATAAAGTTCAAGCCTCATTAACCACTAACTCCAGCGCCCTGACTTTTACTTTTTCCATAGGAACTATTTTTTTTTTCCTGGTTAACAATCTGTCTTTATACTTCTGCACTTATATTTATGTATCTATAAACATTGTACATTTGTATGTGCTTCTTTAAAACTCTATACATTTTATCTTACATGTTTCATTCAGTGATTTTATTCACTCATGGTTTTCATCTGAGCATCTAACCACATGGATGGATACAGACAAAGATTATCCCTTTCAACTGCATAGCATGCTTTGTCAGGTATCTGTATGTCTACATTTCCCCCCTTTCTCCATAAATATGAATAAAGTCTTGTCTTTTCTTTCCTTCTTTCTCTCTCTCCTTCTTTCTCTCTCTCTCTTTCTTCTTTTTCTTTTTCTTTCTTTTTTTTTTTTTTTGGTTATTCTATCAATGTTTAATTCAATGAACATTCTTGCACACCTTTCTAAATGTGCACATTTGCAGGTGCTTCTCTTGGGCATAAACATACATGTGGAATTGCTGGGTCAAGTGCAGACAGTTTCAATAATAACCATCACTTACAAGTACTGGCTACATACATGTCCCGGGAACTTGCCTACATACTTTCCTTGGAATACCTTTTCATCAAAACTCCACAGAGTGAATAGGTCATTACCTCCATTTTACACTTGACTTAACAAAGGCACAGAAATATTAAAAACTTGTGAAAGGATACACAATGTTAAGAATTAAAGGCAAGATATGAACCTTGGAAGTGTAGGTCCAAAATCTGGGCTCTAATCACTATACTATATTGTCCTCCCTGGTATTAACTTTATGAGATTCTGCCAAACTGGTTTTCAGTGTTTTATTTATTCTTTTTTCCTTTCTGACACCTGTAAATGGCATTTTATTATTTATCTATGTGTTTGTTTATATAATTTAGAATCATCCTTCTTCTACCGTACTTTTTAACCACTAATGCAAAATACTTCTAATGGGTGCTTACCAAGTGATTTAGTTTTCAGGAAATTAAAAGAGAACTATTTTCACCCACTGTTTAAAATTTCAAAGACTCAGGATTTCTTTTAAGATCACTGTTCCCCCCGACAGGAAAATTTCCGTCAAAAAGCAAAAGGGATATTGGGGGTTGAAGGTTGGCTCATACCTCCACTTGAACCATCAGGCATCTCTGTCGCCGCAGCTTGACGACATAACCATAAACATCTACTTTGTTTTCTGCTTCCAGACCTTCTAGCATGGCATCAATTCCAATATAAGTGCCCGTGCGTCCAACACCAGCACTGACAAAGCAAACAAACAAAGTGAAGGCATGATCGTGGCAGGGAAGTGAAGGGAAAAGCTGACGGGGTGAAGCAGAGGAAGGAACGTCAGTTTCTCCTCACAGACTGTTGCCCAAAGTAGCAACTGCCAAAGGGAAGGATGTCCCTACCAGCCTCAAGGCGAGGACTGGGATAGCTCTGGCACCTCCTGTGGGGCTCCGTTTACCTGCAGTGCACCACAATGGGGCCGCTGAAGAAGTTGCTGAAAGCGTTCACTCTCCTCCGCAGCTTGAGGAGCAGGTGCGGGTCTTCAGGCACCCCATGGTCTGGCCAGCTGGTGAACTGAATGTGAGTCACCTCTCTTCCTGTGGCTTTCTCTTTTTTCTAGGCAAAAGATATTTTCTTTGAATTTTTTTTTTTTTTTAAAAGCAAACTACCTGACAAGTAAGTGAAAGGAGGGGCAGGACCAAGAACTCCTCATGCAAGTGTTTTTCAACCATGGTGACATTTTCCTTTCCAATGGATAACCAGCTGTTGAGACATCATGCACGGTTGGCAAGCACTAACCAGTAAGCAAGAACTCACCAGGAAGGCAATAAGCTGTGGTAAATGAGCTGAGGCTTCAAGGAATTTCCATGCTGCCATGCCAGAAACAAACAACAGAAACACACGCATGCACCAAAAATGGGGGTGTGGGTGGGTAGGAAAAGATAGAAAGCAAAGGCCATTCTCAAATTATTCTCAATTATTCTGAAATAATTCTGTCTGATAGACCAGTAAATTCTCTTCAAGTGAAGAAAGTCTGATAAATTATTTGGTTAATGCTATGTTTTGTAGGCGTCTTATATTAGAAATGTTAGCTCAGACTGTGGGGAGACAACTGAGGAAAGTCAGCCCCAGACTATGGCTCATATTTGTCCCAACTTCAAGATAACCCCTTATTCAAGATGAATAATTCATACTTCCCTGAGCTGGTACGAAGAAGAACCACCTACATTTAGATAGCAGAAGAAACAACAAAACTTGGTTGGTTGTAATCTTCTGGTAGGAAATAATTATATTAATTAAGAATAATAATGAGACCAATCGATGTAACCTGATCTACATATGACCCATGTATATGGACTGGGGTTCTCATGCTTAAGTCCTTCATGTATTTTACCATGAACTATCAGTGGTGGAACCATTGCCCCACAGCCCTCTGTGGTTATCATAGTAACGCCATGGTAGGCTAAGAAGGCCTTGGAAGAAATACACAAGGGGTAGGGGTATGTTTTGCGTCTTTATCCCTCTTTAAAATATATTCACATACCATAAAATTCATTCATTTAAATGATAAAGTGTTTTATTATATTCTCAGAGTCATAAAATCCTACTACTAGCTAATTACAAGACATTTTCATGACCTCCCCAAAGAAACCCTTACGGATTAGCAGTCATCCCTCCTCCTGCTTCCTACCCCCCTCAATTTCAAGCAATCCTAATCAACGTTCTGTCTCCATAAGTTTGCCTATTCTGGACTCTTCATAACAATAGAATCCTAGGGGGTGCCTGGGTGGCTCAGCCAGTTGAGTGTCTAACTCCCGATCTCAGCTCAGGTCTTGATCCCAAGGTGGTGGGTTCAAGGCCCACATTGTGCTCCATGCTGGGAATGAAACCTACTTAAAAAATAAATTAAAAATACAAAAACTCCAAAAAAAAAATAAAACAAAAAACTCGGAATCCTATAACATGTGTGAGGACCTATTATCTAAGGCCACAGTGACAATTTTCTTTTCCAAACTAAACATTTTATCTTTGCTACATAGTTAGAACTTTGTATTTCTTTTTTTAAAAAGATTTTATTAATTTATTTGACAGGCAGAGAGACAGGCAGAGGTTGGGGGGGGGTGCGGAGAAACAGGCTCCCCGCTGAGCAGAGAGTCCAATGTGGGGCTTGATCCCAGGACTCTGAGATCATGACCTGAGAGGAAAACAGAGGCTTACCCCAGTGAGCCACCTTGGTGTCCCAGAACTTTGTATTTCTTACAGTAGTCTCTATTTGTGCCATTTGGTTTTTTTTTTCTTTTTTTTTTTTTTTTTTGTGTTTTTTTGGTTGTTTTTTTTTTTTTTTTTTTTTTTGGTGCTAAAAGGTAATTTTATTAAAGTACAAGGCCAGGATCCGTAGGCAGAAAGAGCTCTCTAATTGTGCCATTTGGTTAAGTATTCTCTCCATAATGGTAATGGTAATAGACCCATTGAGAGAAGGGTCATTTTATCATTCATTCAATAATCCAATCATTTATTCAACACTATTAATGAGCTCTTCTCTTTATGTCAAGAGTCACAACATTACTATATATATTTGAGTGGGAGACTGGGGTGGGAAAAAGAGGAAGAGAGAATATGACTAGCATGGAGCCCAACGCAGGGGTTTGATCCCACAACCCTGAGATCATGACCTGAACCAAAATTAAGAGTTGACCACTTAACCAACTAAGCCCCTCAGGTGCCCCTACAGATACTTTTGATATGACTTGGACAAATACTACTTTCTCCAGTCATTTAATTTGACCCTGTTGTCTTGTGTTACTGTTCCCCCCTCCTCCTGTAGTTTGTTAAAATAGTTTTTCTTAGATAGTTTATAATTTCTTACATTTAACTTCATTCCATAATTTTATTTTTAGACAACCTATATGAAAATAAAAATCATATAATGAAACAAACTCACATTTGTAATGTTTAACTTCTGAATGATATAATCTGGACATCTTTTGTACTCGGTGATCTTTACAATGACATCTCCAAAAGCCCGTGTGCCCTCTTCCATTGATGGCCAGTATTCTGCACACTTGTTCTATATTTCAAAAAATATTAAGAATTTTGGTTTTTCATTTAAATAAATTTGTTTATTGAAATTAAAAACACAAAACAAAAAATATTCATCTGAAAGTCTCACAACATTTATGTATTCTTCTTCAAGCACATATACACCTCAAACTGTGATGTTTGAAAAGTATTTCATTTCCCATTAACGTGTCCTGAAAGATTTCTCCATGCTACCTAGCAGAAGGGTGCTCTTCCTAGGCTTAGCTGCATATGAAAAGAGGATGGGCTCAGTTGTCAGCAGAAATGATGTGGTTGCATGCAGTTAATTTCAGGCTGCAGGGTAGGGAGGTTTTCACGCTTCCTAAAGTCCTATTACATGAATTACCACCTATCTGCCCAAGGACAGTCTTGTTTTAAGTATTCATGAGTGCTTGTGAAATCAGCACACTGAAATGCACTAAACTCATAACAATGCACTAAACTTATAACAATACTGAGAAGAAATGGGAATCAAAGGTAAGGCCAGCAATTAAGCACAAACACTTAAACTTCATTCATATATACATATATTTAAGTATGTACATATTTTATTATTCTACATGTAAGAAACGTTTAAGTCAAGTGTTACACTGATTAAAATAGAGAACTGTCTGTTTTTGTCATCAAGCAATATGTGTGTTTTGTTTTGTATTTTGAAATGCGATTCAACATGCTCTTTTCCTAACCCCCATCCTTCATCCTATGTCATTTACCCTGTTTCCTTCTTCACATCGAGTGACCATGACAATGACCGTGGCTTTCTGTTCCCAGATCATCCTCCAGAAATCATCAACAGTTTCATCCCTGGGACCTAGGAGGTAAATAAATACTAACTGATAAATATCTTCTGATAAAAGAACTATAAAACATTTTTTCAAAAAGAATGTTAGACTATCAGGTAAATTACCTTGTGCAGCAATGTATTTCCTGGGTTCTTTGAAGCCCTGTTCAAAACACATACAAAGGTATGTCATTTAGTGAACCCTCAATTACTCATTTACATGCAAAATTGTGAGTTAAAGGAGGTTGATTTAGAGCCACCATTTCTTGGTTGTGGATTTTTCTGAACATTTTCAAATTATAAGGGGGGATTTTATTAACTCGTGATCACCCATTAAACTGTGCCAAACATGTTAGCATTTACAAACCATATTCATGGCTTTCATGTATCTTCCCCATATACCCAAAACAATTTTAGAAATCAGATTTCATCCTCATCTGGGGTAGTGCAGCAATTTATAAAAGTAATCCAGACATTCTTATATTTTATGTTCTGCCAACTCTTACAAAACCATCTGTTACAATTTAAACCTTCGTACAAGCCGTATATTTGCTTTTGGGATTTTTACTCAATTTTTTTCAATAAATCATTCTGAGATGATCCCCACATTTCTACCTTTTAACTCGTGCTGGGATAGACTGCAGATTCCCTAGACTCCTTCTCTGCCATTGTAGATAAAAGATACAATAATTTTCATTTCATTACCTACATATCTGCTTTTTCCACTCCTATTACCAAAGTAAAGAAGGAGTACAGAGGCAGATAAGATATTGTGCTAATTTCTTCCAAATTATCCCATATTCCTTAAATTTACCTCAGCAATCAGAGAAGCCTTTAGAGAGATAACCTTTGCCCATTCGATGAAATTTGGTTACATGGGCCACAAAAATTTGGGGTTAAATCAATAACTTCTTGAAACATCTATCTCATGACATAGTGTTAGTCATATATTAACTTATTTCACACTTATTTATTGAGGGACTACAATATGTCAAGTAACTATCCAAAAGCTGAAGACATGCTTTTTGGGAGCTCCCAGCTCTGGTGGAGAAAAATAAGTATTAATTCAATACCATAATTACCATAGATATTTGAATAGAGATTATAAGTTTTTTTTTTCAGAGACCAGCTAAATTCTTATAAAATCTGTTCTCAATTTTCTTCCAAAAACAATGTGAAACACTATGTACTAAAATAAAGTTAATCAGTGATAGTTGTGAAAGCCTACAGAAGTTACTTACAGAATCAGTTAAAATAGAGGTCAAAATTATGATGCAGTATTCATAATCATCTTTAGACTATGACCTCACATTTGTAAGTGTTGCTCATTATTATAAATAAGTCTTTTGTTGATCATATTAAAAAGGAATAAAGTAAGACATTTTATTGTGGATATCATGAGTATATGTTGATGAAAGAGGTATTTGTTGCTTGGGATCGAACTTGCAGAGACAACAGTAAGCAAGGATACAAAAACTGTCATGTATTAAACAAAGTGGATGGGAGGCAGGATATATGTATTGGTTAGAGTGCCAACTCAAGGGACAGAATGCTCGAGAAGATAAATCCCAGCTCTGCTTCTACTTGCAAAAATGGTGAAGGTGCATGTTTCATAAATTATCCAAAATTTTAAAGTTTTGCTCTAATTTTACATTATCTGTGTGTAGAGGATTGAATAGCATTCTTCAAAACCTCATATCCAGTCAGAATGTCAAAATATGATTTCATTTGCGAAGAAGATCTTTGTGGAAGATGAGGTTCTACGGACTGAAGATGGGCTCTCATTCTAATGACTGGAGTCTTTATGAGAGAAAGGGGGCATAGTGATGTGGAATCACACAAGAAAGAATGTCATGTGATGATGGAAGCACAGATTAGGGTGATAACAGCCAAGCCAATGAAGGCCAAGGATTATCAGGAGCTACTAGAAGCTAGAAGAGGCAAGGGAGGTTTTCCCTCAGATCCTACAGAGGGAGCATGGCTCTGCTGATACCTGGATTTCAGACTTCTTGCCTCCAGAACTTTGAGAGAATAAATTTATGTTGTTTTAGGCCACCCAGTTTGTGGTGTTTTGTTATGTCAGCCCTAGGAAACTAACACATCATGTTTATAAGTAAATAAATACGATTTGACCATTTTACCTATTCCACTGAAAGTTTATATATTCACGTAGATCAAAACAAACTTCAATTTCAATTTTTTTTTTAAGGAAAGTTTGTGAATTACCTCATAAACCAGCATAGAGAGTAGCATGATATACACTTTGTCAACCATTGTCAAAACAATTTTTTGTTGATTACTCTTTTGGCGGTCTGTGTGAAATAAGCCCTCTTCATACACTGCTGGTGGCATGTAAATTGGTACAACCCTAATGGAGGACCATTTGGAAATGTCTTTTAAAATTTCAAATGCATATTCTCTTTGACTTAGAAATTCTTCTTTCAGGAATTTATCCTATATATACTAAAGCCCAGTGTAAAATAATGAGTCAAGATTATTCATTGAACCATTTGTTTGTAAAAGCAGAAGATTAGAAAAGGCATTTAATGTCCATTAATACAGGAAATGATTAACTAAATCACAATTCAGCTATAACCATGAATGACTTATAAAGTCTGAGAGAAAGGTATAGAAATACTCTATGTCCAGCGTCAGCAAGCTACAACTTGTGTCTGATTTTTTTTTTTAAGATTTTATTTATTTATTTGACAGAAGAGAAAGAGAGATCGCAAGTACGCAGAAAGGCAGACAGAGGAGAGAGAGGAGGAAGCAGGCTCCCCACTGAGACCGATGTGGGGCTCAATCCCAGGACCCGGAGATCATGATGTGAGCCGAAAGCAGAGGCTTAACCCACTGAGCCACCCAGGTGCCCTGTGTCTGATTTTGGGGAAAAAAAAAATTGAATACATTCACATTGTGTATTATCTCTGGATGTGGCCACTAAACTTCAGACCTAAGTAATTGTGACAGAAGTGCTATGTCCTGAAAACCCAAAATATTTGTTGTTAGGCCCCTTACAGAAAAAATTTGCCAATCCCTTTTCTTGTAGTGATTATATATATAAATTTTTTCTGTGTATACACACACATACACACACATGTATACATATATGTGTATATATACGTACATATACACATATATATATATATAAATCTTACATATGTATATAAAGCATGGCACAGAACAATATGAATATTACGTTAACATTTTTAGATAAAGAAGAGGATAAAAAAGTTGGCATTCTCTTGTTTATAAAGAAACTGGCTGGATCAATAAGAAACAGTGTGAAGGTTACCTGTTGGGGTAAACGGAGACATGGGGCAAAAGGTGGATTGTGTGGAAGGAGAATTTTTTCAGTCTCTCTATTGTTGCACCACTTGATTTTTTAAAAAAATTGTGCAGTCCATTATTTATTTAACAATTATATAATAAATAACATTTTTAAATATTATGGATACATTAACCGTATGCAGTATTTGGTTTTGGGTAAATACAATGAACACATGAGCCAGGTCAATGAAGAACATCTCTGCTGACATGAAATGTGATACAATTGAAGCATCATAGTTTGGAGTCAGGCAGACCTGGGTTTGAATCCCAAGTCAACCTTTTACGAATTGAACGAGGACAAGGACAACTACTTCCCCAGAGCCTCCCAGCCCTCACCTCTCACCTCTACATGAGCATGAATGGTTCACATGGCCAGGGCCAATGTGGGGCTCTCATGAGCAGTATATACATAGACCATTTAGTCTAATATCCAGCACATAGTAGGTACCAGAATATTTTAAGTATTAGTATCATCTTTTTTGTAGAAAAAATTCTATAAAATACCTAGTACCAATAACAAATAATAACTATACTTGCGGTTATTAATGATTTTGTTGTTTATCTCAGCAACCTTAGGGGTTTACTTCAAACTATTTCTAATAATATTTCTAAAATTTTGCCATGATAAAGAAGGAACTGAATGGAATGCATAGAAACAAGAAAAATGAAAATGGTCAGTGACAAAACAACAAAGATATAAAATCATCTGGCAGTTATGCATTTTTACTCACATCAATATAGCTGGCATTTATATAATTTGACCCTGCGTCTCCATTTATATCAGAGAGTTCAACACGGTTATAATCATCTGTCCAAAGAAAAGAAATATAAATAAATGAAATAATGAAAAATCAAATAGCCTAAATATATGGCTATTGGAAATCCCATTCTCAATGAGTACGTACAAGGAAGGATGTCAACATAACGGTTTTTATTCTGGTTAAAGGGTTTTCGAGCATCCTTGATAGAAAACTTGCTGAACACCCGTGGAATGCTCTGAAAGACAAAAAGATACTTTGAGTCCAGGCAGATTCAAGAAAAATAATTTTCCCCTTGCCACTTGTCATTTTGAGCAAAAGAAACATCCTAAAACACATTTCCTTTATGTTGATAAGCAAGCTGTGTCGCGTAATTGAAATTAACATTGTTAGAAATTATACAAAAAAAAAAAAAAACAACCCTAAAAAGTGAATGTTGGGCTGGCCACTTTGAGAGTAAAACCCACAAGTGAGAGTAAATTCAGAATTAATTACCACTGTAAAATTCATTTAGAAACACAAACTTGGATATTTACCTAGACTATAAGTACAAAACTGGCCAAATATGTTTTGTGTCACAACCTCAAAACTGATAATGATACAATGAAGAATTATTTTTGAAATGTTTACTTATTTCATGACTATAAGTATCTCTTCTGTTCTGAAATTTCTTAATAATCTCTGCTTTGACTATGCTGCAGTATTACGTGAGATAAACTACAAAGGCAAATAGTTATGTAATACATTTGAAATGGAATGATCTTGACAATTGAGTAAATTTCTCATCATATATCAAGAGGAGCACGCACCTGAAATTCAGCCAGAAAAAGTCTTCCTTCATCAGCAATCTTCCTCTTGTAAGTTTCCAGCAAAATATCAGCATGGATTGGCTCTACACTCATCAGCTGTTTTTCATCATCTTTAAACATATTAAGGATTCATGACCAGGGTTATATCTATCTTTCAAGTGTTCATACAAATTCCATTAAATTTGTAGCTTGGATTAACCCTTTGCTCCTTTCCTCCTCACACATATTCCATCTGGCAAATCTCCCTTGCCTACAAAGATTCACCTGCAAACCCATGATTTCTAAATTTGGGGCTCCAGCCCTCTTCTGGGCTTTATATTAACCTTTCAGACCATCTCCCAGATTTTCCATACAGTTATCCCACATGTATCTCAAAGTCAAAATGTTCAAAGTAAAAATCATGTTTCCTTGACTCTAGTACTTCAAATCTCAGTAAACAAGATCACCCTTCACAAAGTAACTTAAGATCGAAACTTCCACATGATCCAAGATATCCCCCTCCGTCACTGGGTGCTTTCGATCGCTCTGTGAGTGGTCAGGGCAGACAGTCCTCCTCATGCATGCAACTACATCTTCCGAACTCCTCTCCTTGTCTCTAGTTTTTCCTTATGTTGACTTTTCTTTTAAACTTCCCCCAAAATTAGTCTTCTGAAATACCAACATGAGCAGGTAACTCCACTTGTTAAAAAATTGTAACACTATTATTAGTGTTCCATTGCCTAAATCTAAGGTTTGACTACTTCATTAATAAAACAGTTACTATACTTATGAGCCTATATTATAGTTATTATTTTTTCCTTTTTCCTTTTTTAAGTTATTATGAAATTTTGTGCAGATAAGAGCATATGATTAATACCCTGATAGTCAGGATTCAGCTTCATTGGATATTCCCTTCACACTAAACTCTAAACAAGTTGTGCTTATCTGTTATGCCTCGAGGGTGCAAAACACATTATATGCTACGCTTTTTAAATAACTTAGTAAGGAGTAAAATATATAGAGAACTACAGTTGTGCATTGCTCCTAAAAAAACAACAGTTTCAGAAGAATAAGAGAATGTAAACTGTCAAACATATGAAAAATATGTTTCTTCTCTTCAGGTTAATGTTCTCTACAGGTAAAGAAAGAAGATGTCTGTTAGGATTGCACATTTATCTTATTGTCTGTGGAAACAGTCTATCCAAATACTCTTAACAAATTAGCCATGTGCAGTTGTTTCTTTGGGTTGTTGGGAATCTCTGATATTCATTTGTTCTGAATTTAGAGCCACCATTGAGGTTAAATGGAGTTTGAATAAGTTCTCATGCATGCAAACGGACAATCAGCAACTTTGACATAAAAGGCTTCTTTGACCCTTCCTAGTCTGCACTGACACCCTGAAATTCATTCCCCTTCTCTACTTAGGGGCTTGTAATTCCCTCTGTCTATCAGAACTAACATTTAGAACATTTTACCTTATTCATGCATGTATTCAAAGACATGTTTTGAATGTCATATACTCAGATAGGTACTGGGGATAGAGCAGTGAAATGAGAAAGAAAAATCTCCCTGTCTTCATATCCCTAGCTTACATTCTAGTTAGGTGAGGAGAGTTATCAAACAAGTAAAATATATAATACAATATCAGGTAGTGATAGATTTTGCAATGGAAAATAAAGTCAAGGAACTCTAAAGAACCAATCAGTAAGCTTTTGCTTACTGATTTAGACCCTGCTCTTACAGAGGAAAACCTGTCAGAAGTTCCAATAAGACAGAGGAGTTCTTAAATTTTTGTGGTCTTGAATATGAGACAACAAATCATTTTCTTTATTGTAAACATAGTTTCAATCTTTATCTCCATCTCTTTTTACCAGATCCAAAATCACATTGAAAGAATTAAAGAAATAGTATAAAAGTTGAAAAAGAAGAGAAAAAATGGAATTCCTTTTTCTCACCTAAGTCAAATTGCAATTTTTTTGTCATGCTCATAAATGAGCCTTTAGGGAAAAGCCACCATCCCATCCTGGCAGAGACTTGACCACAATTACCAATTCCTCCTCTATGAGACTTTCCATCTGCTCTTCCATCCACCACTCCCTCATTTGTTGATCTAATATCTCCCCACAATCTTAGAAGACCCAGAGAGACAGAGAGAATAAATGAATTTAAGTTTCATGATCGTATCAACAGAGGAAGTCCAAATTATATTTTTTTTAAATGTTGAATTCTTATTTAAAACGAATGGATTCAAAAGTGAAGGGGATATTCACCAGTAAAAAATATCTCCACTTACCCCTTTCAACAAGTATAACCTCTTCTTCCATATTGCTGTGAAAATAAGAAATGGAAGTTTATATATTTTTAAAGAAGCATAGAGGTCAGTTGGGATTCAGTTTACATTTAGTGAATGTGTTGAGGAAGGAGGGAATATTGACAGGGAGGATAAAGGGGGAAGGAGAAGAGAGGAGGGGGAGGGAGGCAGGGAAGGGGAGAGAAGGGAGGAGGAAGGAATATGGCAGGGGAGGGCGGAAGGAATGAAGGAGAGGAGATGCTGGAGAGAGAGAGGAGTAAAGAAAAATTAAGGGAGGAAGAAACCAACTAGGAGTTGTCTGTTAAATGCAATTAAGTGACTATTTTTTTTGTTTTTAAATTCTTGTTTTTCATAAAATGTAGCTACATTTTAACAGCTACATATATTCATAACAGCTACATATATTCCCTGGCCAAGGGAATATATATAATTCCTTAGATAGTTCTCTCTTTCCTTTTCGCCTTTATCATTTCTAGATCCCTCTGACCTACTTTGTACTAAAAGAATAAATATTTATTCATTTCATTGGCTATTATTTTTAAAAATCCATAACATTATTAGTAAATGTAGAAACAATTAGTATTTACTAAAAACCAAGAAGACCACACTAAGTTTTTGATCAAAAGTTCACTGACGAACTGAACTTCATGCTACTTCCCCTTCTTTACTTAACTGGTTCTAAAGTTGCCCCATATATGGGTGCTTTCATCATTTTTACTATTATTTTTCATTTTGAAATCAACTCTTACCTGGACCTCTTGCTGCGAAGGTCATAGATTTTATAAAGAACAACGAGGAGGGCTAGGAATGTCACAATGATCAGAAATACCAGAAATGTAATCAGTGCTCTAGAATTATCTAGAAGTAAAAAATAACACATGAAGAAAGTTTATTATGACAAATATTTAACTGGATTTTTTTAATGTCACTTTAAAGTACTTTCATTTTGGGGCATCTGGGTGGCTCTGCCTTTAGCTCAGGTCATGATCTAAGGGTCCTGGGATCGAGCCCCACATTGGACTCTCTGTTTAGCGAGGAACCTGTATCCCCCCGCTCTTCCTGCCTCGCTGCCTACTTGTGATCTCTCTGTCTCTGTCAAATAAAATCTTTTTTTTAAAAAATACTTTCATTTTAATATGTTATCTTCTTTTGAAGTTTTCAAAAAATAAAGTTTTTAGAATGAGACCAAACAGAAAAAATTCTTGATTTTGAGTATTTTGCCTACATTACTCAAAACAAACAAAAACACCTAATATTTTAAGGGAATAATTAGAATATAAAAGAGAAACTCTCTTTTCTCCCACCAGATACTGTTCCTTTATGCAACACAATCCTTTAGGCTTAATTCTCTTTCTTTCAGCATTCCATTTTGAAGGGATAAGAGAGATAATCTAGTTATTACAAATCTCGGAGAAAAACTCACATAGTTTAACTTTTGTGCAGAAGCAGATAGCTTCCCAAAAGGATCAGAAAGACTTCTGTTCTACAAAGATAAAACTTCTCATCTACTCACTAAGGCATAAAATCAATTAACCAAGGGACAAAAACGGTTTCATTCTACCATTAGGATTACTTATCCTGATGTAAATTCTCACCAGAATTTAACATGAAATCATGCCCTTTCCTGGAGAAAAGGAAGACGAAAGAGAATACTAGCGCAGAACACAGGCAATAAACTCTTTGACCTCAGTAGTAGCAACTTCTTATTAGACACATTACCAGAGGCAAGAGAAACAAAAACAAATTATTGGGACTTCGTCAAGATTAAAACCTTCTGCACAGCGAAGGAAACAATCAACAGAGCCAAAAGGCAGCCTATGGAATGGGAGAAGATATTTATAAATGACATATCTGATAAAGGGTTAGGATCCAAAATTGATAAAGAATTTCTCAAACTCAACACCCCCCTCAAAAATAATCCCATTAAGAAATGGGCAGAAACATAAATAGACATTTTTCCAAAGAAGATATCCAGATGGCTAACAGACACATGAAAAGATGCTCAACATCACTCATCATCATGGAAATACAAGTCAAAACCACAATGAGATAACACCTCACACCTGTCAGAATGACTCTAAAATTAACAACACAGGAAACAACAGATGTTGGTGAGGAGGCAGAGAAAAAGGAACCCTCACACACTATTGGTGGGAATGCAAACTGGCGCAGCCACTCTGGAAAACAGTATGGATATTCCCCAAGAAGCTAAAAATAGAACTGTCCTACCACCCAGCCATTGCACTACAAGGTATTTATCTAAAGGATATAAAAATACAGATTTGAAGGGGCACAAGCGCCCTGATGTTCAGAGCAGCATTATCACAATACCTAAACTCTGGAAAGAGTCCATGTGTCATCAACTCATGAATGGATAAAGAATATGTGAAATATATATATATATATTCATATATAAATTTGTTTATTACATATATGATGGGATATTACTCGGCCATCAAAAAGAATGAAATCTTGCCATTTGCAATGATGAGGATGGAGCTAGAGGGCTAAATGAAATAAGTCAGAGAAAGACAAATACCGCATGATTTCACTCATGTGTGGAATTTAAGAAACAAAACAGATGAACATAGGGAAAGAGAAGGAAAAATAAAATAAGGTAGAAACAGAGAGGCAAACCATAAGAGACTCTTAACAGTAGGAAACAAACTGAGGGTTGCTGGAGGGGAGGGGAGTCGTGGGACAGACTAAATGGGTGATGGGCGTTAAGGAGGGCACTTGTGATGAGCACTGAGTGTTATATGTAAGTGATGAGTGACTAAATTCTACTCCTAAAACCAGTACTACATACACTATATGTTAACTAACTTGAATTTAAATAAAACTTGGACACATTTTTTTTAAAAAGAAATAAAAAATAGATGTTATATAAGTAAATAATAAAGTAAAATTCTATTTTAATAAACAGAAAAAATAATAATACAAAGAATCCTCAGTCAACAGCTCCTCTAAGGATCACAGCACTTCTCTAATCAACTTCTCCTGCTGTCTCACTACAGCTTTGATCAGACTGCTAATAAGAACCACGCTCTCGAGGAAACTGTCAACAAGAGAGGGGGATTCCAAAATAATAAACTGATTTATAGTTTCCAAAATGTGACTAACAGGAGTGCCAAAAGGACTACAGGGAAAAAAAAAATAGAGCAAAGAAAATTTCTCAGAGATATAAGTCTCCAGGACAAAACAGCCAATAGTATCAGGAAAAGAAATTAAAAAAAGACCAATGCAAGACCAAGAATAAAGAGGAAACCCTAAAAGTTCCCAAGAGAACAAAAATATGAGAATATAGAAAAAGACTGAGAAATGGGAAGGCATTAGTAAGTAATGCTGGCAACGACTGAGTGGCTCAGTGTGTTAAGCCTCTGCCTTTGGCTCAGGTCACGATCTCAGAGTCCTGGGATTGAGCCCCCACACTGCCCCGCTGCCTGCCTCTCTGACTACTTGTGATCTCTCTCTCTCTGTCTGTCAAATAAATAAATAAAATTTTAAAAAAAGAAGAACAAAAAGAAAGTAATGCTGGATGCAAGAGAATAAAACAGAAATCCTTTTTTAATTCTTGATTTTTTAACTTAGAATTCTATGCCAGGTCAAAATATTGATCAAGTGCCAGGGTAGAATCAAGCATTTCATTTTTATATGTGCAAGCATTAAAATATTTTCTCCTTACACTAGAGAATATATACAAGTAAATTTTTAAAAAAGTTAGATTCAGATGTAGCAATTCTGAAAGAGGAAACTAATGAAGGAAAATTTTACCTCAGCGGCTTAACTGTACACCTAGGGAGTCCAAATCAGAACAAGAAGAAAGGGGCCCCAGGAGTTCAATTGGAAATGTTGTCAAAATATAAATGAGGAAATCTTATGCCGGGGAAGCTCAGCAATACTTTTCTAGTATTTCTGGTTGGCAAGTGCCAGCCCCAGACCTCTCCTGGAGAAGATGTCACTATTAAAACGTCATTATAACTATACCTTGGCTAATTGAATTTAAATTTTTAAAATAGTGTCTTACTGTTTATCTCTAATGACAATGCCATTGGGAGCAAAAAGTCAATAAAACTTTTTCTGCGTTACGGAAAAAGGACCTTGGGATAACTCTCTAGCCCCACTGACAGGGAAATCTGAGAGAAGTGAAATATTACCTGTGTTAAAAGGCAACATTGCCAATGGTGAAAATGATCCCTGATTGCTAAACTGCATCTGGATTGGGAAGTTTTTGTACCAACTACACGGTCCTGGGGGAAACCCTAGTTTTAGGTTTTCCTGAATGGAGTAACCCAGGGCACATCTCATTTCTGGCCCTGGCCCTGTTGTCACGTCTGGAAGCTATGCCCCTGGAACTATTCTAAGAGATACTGATTCCTTTCTTAATGTGGGGGTTCTAAGCCAGGGCAGCTCCCACCCCCATACGCGGTCTGATTCTCTTCCCTCGCCTCTGAGGGGTGGCAGGGAGGGTCACAGAATGGTTCTTGGACCACCATGCTCACTGCTACCGCCATTGAGGCTGATAGCCTCCCTCATTGGCACCCTGTGTTCCCCGTTCTGTGTCTTTCTGAGTGAAGAGGTCTCACATACGGCCTATTAAGATGTGAGTGTGGAATGTCCCCAGTTGAGTCTTTGACCCCCAAGAGTAGGTGCTGCAGCTATAAGCTATCTGCACGCTCGGGGGAAAAAAAAAAAAATCAATGAAGCTGTTTTTATTGTAAAGAATTATAAAAGAAAAGTACTTAAATGGTAATAAAATCAAAGCTACTTCGCTGAATTTGGTGGGCATTTCACATTGGGAACATATAGTTGGAGCCTCTGAACAGAAAGAATGAAAACTGTACATGGGCCTTAGGAAAGCAGCTTGGAACAAGAGATTTTATATCTTTCCTCTTTTTCAAAGACTTCGGAAAAGAAGGTGTTCGTCATCGTGCAGATGCATATGTGTAAGAGAGAGAGGCTGAGATGCTGCAATGATAGCATCGGAAACAGCCTGTGGTTGGTAACGCAACACATAGAGATTTAAATAATTTAACTTAATTTACAAGCCAGCAGGCAGAGAAACTTAAAACAATGAACTAAGTCTTCTTCCTTCATAGGATCAGATCAATGGGCAATGTTTATATTAGCTCTAGAAAGAGTAGCAATATTCTTGACATACAGGGAGAGAACTATAAAGAGAACTGAAAACAGAAATGGTGAAAATTGGTCCTCTCCACGAGCAGGACAGAGAGTGGGGAGTGGTGACAGGTACCTGTTATTTTCATTATCACGATGATATTTAAATTTAAGTGATTTTTAAAAAGATTTTATTTATTTATTTGGCAGACAGAGACATAAGGAGGCAGAGAGGCAGGCAGAGAGAGAAGAGGAAGCAGGCTCCCTGCTGAGCAGAGAGCCTGATGCAGGGCTCTATCCCAGGACCCTGAGATCATGACCTGAGCTGAAGGCAGAGGCTTTAACTCACAGAGCCACCCAGGCGCCCCTAGGTAATTTTTTTTTTTCTGTCTGCAACTTTATTTTGATTTAAATATGTAAAATATTAATGATAAAAAAATCAAATAGGCATATTGTTATTAAGCATTATCTTGGCTTTAGTTATGTAAATCAGGACAGATTTTTTTCTAATGCCTACTTCTACCAAGCTTACCTTGGACTGACAGAAGAAGATAAAATAAGTAACAATCTCCAAAACAGTACACAAAACAAACATGAAAACCTAATCATAATTTAAGTCTATATAGATAAATCCTCTTGTGAATTATTTTATGAAATCAACAATCCTTGAATCCTTGAATCTCCTAATGGAATTTAAAATATTGAATTTTACAGGGAACAAACTGATGGTTGTCTATGAGAAGAGGTGTGACGGGATGAGTAAAACCAGTGAGGGGAGTGGGAGGCACAGGCTTTCAGTTATGAAATGAATTAATCACTGGAACAAAAGGCACAGCATAAGGAATAGAGCCAGTGATATTGTAATAGTGTTGCATGATGATAGATGGTAGACACATTTGAGGTGAACATAACATAAAATATAGTTGTTAAATCACTATGTTGTACACCTGAAAATAATGTAACATTGTATGTCAATTATACTCAAAAATTAAAAATAAAGTAAAATATTGTATTTTATTTACCTATACATCTTTTTACAGGCATAAAACTTAAAATATTTACAACTTAAAATACTGTTTATGGAAAATGTAAACATTTAAAAATTAAATATTAGTATGAATGAAAAATAAAACTTTGTAAGTATGAATATATGTTTCGATGTAAATAAAATATAATAAACAGCCACGTAATGACTTACAAGATGTTGATCGAGAAACTCTTTCTACAGGTCCCTCAAAGTGCCCATTGTTATAGTAGACCTGAATTTCAGTAGTAAAAGAGAAAAAATTTTCTAATGTAAATTTATTTATCATATTGAAACACATATATTACTTCTCATACAATGCTATTTATTTTAATTTAAATATACAGGTTAACTTTCAAGTTGAAACCAAGATTATGGCAACATTTTGCTATCAAATTTTTTTTTTTAAGATTTTGTTTATTTATTTGACAGACAGATTACATGTAGGCAGAGAGGCAGGCAGAGAGAAAGGAGGAAGCAGGCTCCCTGCTGAGCAGAGAGCCTGATGCGGGGCTCGATCCCAGGACCCTGAGATCATGACCTGAGCCAAAGGCAGAGGTTTAACACACTGAGCCACCCAGGCGCCCCATCAAATATTTTTTAAAGACATTATTTAACAGTGAAAAAGATAAAAGAAATCTCAACCTATTTAGCTATAATCATCATAATAATAATGGTTATAATCAACAAGAATAAGTGAAACTGAACGAATAAGATCCAACACAACAAAATACTCAAATCTTAAAGCTAAAATTCCCTACCTAATATCTTTACATTTTCTTTAAAAGGGAAATTCTATCATATACTGTTTATAAGGGTTATAAATAAAATGCACACACAATTTATAAAAATAAGTAGAAATAAGTATCACAATATTTATAATAAAGTGATATTTAATTCACAAGGATTAAAATGATAAAGATTGGCACCCTCAAGTGACATAGATTAAAATCTACAGTGTTGACCTAACTAGCATAGCTATCTGTGTCTCGTAATACTGAATACAAATAAAACCAACACAATTTAGTGATACAAGGAAAGCTGAAAGGAGCAAGAAAGCAATAAGAGGCTTTGGCAAAAAACAAATTTAAGTAAAAATAAATCTGAATAGTATCATTAAAAGGTAAACATGACAAATTCAGAAAATGTATATCTAAGTTTTTACGCTTTGGTAAGATTTGACAAATATAGTACTCACAGAATATTTAAAAACATTCATGATACATTGAGCTATAAAAAATACTTTATGAATTCCAAAAAGTAGGAATTGTAAAAGCTGATTATCTTTTAAAATCCAACAATTAATAATAATAAAAATCCAAGCACCAAAAATGTAAAAACACTCTCTTTAAAAACAGATAAATGAAAAATTCTTCCTAATTGCAGTTATAAATTCCTTGAAAATTATCAATAATAAAAACATTCTACTCTAAAAATCCACTCGTTAAATTTTGTCAGTCATTCAAAAATCAGTAATAAACATCACAGACATGGTTTACAGCCAAAATTTTACCAAAGGACAGTTCACAGATTTCTTTTGTTTTGTTTTTAGAAAATTAAAAAAGAAAGAAATGGAGAAAAAACCACTTTCAATCCTAAATTACCAGAACATAAAAATAAATCTTCAAAAAAGAAAAGTAATAAATTAAGAATGATAAAAACAACTTTATTATTCTATTAACCAGAGATCACAGTGATGATGAAAACCTTGTGATGGCATAAATGTTGTAGTAGAAACAGAAAGAAACATGAAAATGAATTATGGTACATGCAATGAAGAAAGCAGGAGACAATCTTTTGGAGGGTAGGGAAAAAGGATAACTAAATAATAATATACTAATTTGAATTTGAAGATTGTATTTTAATATGATGTTTATATATATTTTTCCAGAGTAACTTATATTGGCAAATGGGAAAAGAAAATTCTAGAAAGAGAGAAGAGCATCACGTAAAGTACCTGTACAGATGTGGTTGAGAAACTGAAAAGAAACGTAGCTTAATGGGTGCTAGAAAAGTAATGGGAGATGACGTATAATGGACGTGAAATGCAATAACAAAATATTTCTTTTACATGGACTATTCCTTGAAAAAATAAATATGTGTAAAGAACAATAATATTGGAAGAAAATGTAAATGGTTCAGAAGGAATTCCTGTGTTAAAAGGATTAAAACAAATTATTCAGAGAACAAATCATCCCTATATTAAAGTTATAAAATGTACAAAAACAGGAAAATGTCTCCAATATGCTTTATCAGGTTAGCATAAGCTTTGTACCAAAATATATTAAGAATGGAGCATGCCCACACCTATACCAAATGGCTATGCCCACTACTTCTACCCACTTATTGAATGGTCTCATTTATGAATATCCATTCATAAAGACTTAAAAAAATTAAGCCATTGAATTCAATAATACTTTCAGGAAATAATACATAACAACAGAGCATTCTAAGAAAAATCTAAGAGTTTTTTTCTTAGAATGTGACATGGTTTAGCATTACAAAACCTATTACTATAATTCACCATATAAACAAATAACATCATGTCATCACAACCATGGCATCATCTAATATAGTACAATAAAAACATGTGATAAAGTCTAACCTACATCTCTGATTAAACAGAGAAACAACGAGAGAGTTTATATATTTATATACATTATTATATATACATAAACATTTAAGTGATTAAAGATATGAAGCCAGTTGCCAACATTATATTGAACAGTCAACTATAGACTGTTTAAATGTCCATCAAATCAGAAATAAAACTGATAAATTTGACTGAATAAAAAGAAAAGGAAAAATTGTATATTACTTAGTGTTCTAAATAAAATTAAAAAGCAAACTGAAAATCAGAAACAAAATGTGCAACTTATATGACAAAGACTTTCATATCATCAATATCCAACTTCCCCAAATAAAACTGGGCAAAGGAGGTAAAAAGTATGGTACCACAAGACCAATAACAGCAACAACAAAAACCATGTTTATCTTCATCAGTAAATGAAGAAACTCCATTCAAACAAAAAGAGATGTTAATAGCATATTTCACCTACTACACATCAAAGAAAAAGAAGGGCATGCCCAGTATTGTGAGACTTAACAGCAGTCACTTCATATACTGTTATGGAAAGTGTAATTTGGTAACTTAGAGGGAAAAAAAATTATCACAAAAATTCTTAAAATACATGTAAATTATTTTTAAACCGATACATTTATTTCCAGGAATTTATTTAACCTGAAGTGATTAAAGACAGATTCAAAGATTTTTCTGTTTACCAGTAAGTGTGTTTATTGATTACTGTCTACAATGGAGATGAAAACAAGCACAGTTAATAGAATGTGATGAAGCCCTAGGATAGAATCTTACACAGCAATTAAAAATTGCATAGTAGCAGAATATTTAACATGGAAAACTGTCCATGATACAGTGATATGTGAAAAACTGCTGTTCAGAATATTGATAATATATGTGCTGAATGTATATAAATATGAATTACACATTATGGAAGTTGTGAGGTAATGGAAAATATATACTGGTCTTTGCCCTTGGTTCATGGCATAGAATTCCTGAAACCCTTATAATTTCCCTGGTGATACGAGTGTCTTTCATTCTAACGAGGTGATTAGTAACTGGAAAGATAAAGCCATGAGTAGAAGTTTGGAATTTTCAGTCCCGCCTCTCATTCTCTTGAGAAGGTAGAAGGGCTGAAAATGAAGTTAATGATTGATCACATCTTCATGATGAAGGCTCCTTAAAATCTCCAAAGAACAAGATTTGGGGAGCTATCAGGTTGGTGAACACATCTACATCAGGAGAATGGTGCATCCCAACTTCATGGAGACAGAAGGTGCTGTACTTGGGGCCTTCTCAGACATTGCCCTATCTCTTCATCTGACTGCATCTATATCCTTTATCACATCCTTTAATAAATTGGTATAAATAAATAAATAAATGTGAATAAGTGTTTCCCTGAGTTCTGTGGGCCACGCGAACAGACCTGAGGAGAGGGTCATGGAAATGCCCAATTTACCACATTGAACAAAAGTTGAGGGTAACCTAGGGATCAGCTACTTGCAGTTGGCATCTGAAGAGGAATAGGAACGGTCTTGTGGGACCAATCCCTTCACCAATGGAATCTGCCACTGTCTCCAGATAGGTAGTGTCAGATTTGAATTAAATTGTAGGACACCCAGCTGGTGCCACAAAGACTTGTTGATGTAGAGAAAAGGCTTCCACACATTTTGTGACTAGAAGTGTCAGTTTAGTGTTGCATGCAAAGAGTACAGGAGACTCACAGAGAAGAACACACAAGAGAAGACTGAACTGAAGTTTTGCCCTACAACCAGGAGAAAGACTGAGTTTTTTCATTTTAGGAGTACATTCACGAAGTATGATCAGTGCACAGTAAACTTATAGATGAGTTTTTTAATTCTCTATGTTCACCTATATTTCTTAATATTTATTTCTACTCTTTTCCAACCTCAGTGTACCTGTAAAATATTTTGTAGTTAAAAAAGTCATGTTAATAAAGATAAATTCAAGGTAAATAAAAGATTTGACAAATAATCTACTGCATGAAAATGTTGTGCTACTTGACAGAGGAGCAATAATTTTGCTTTAAGTAAATCATATTGAAGGTCAAAAATATTCCCCCAAAAATATTTGTTTGAAACCACTGTTTTTAGAACTAGGGATTCAAAGTTTGAAGTCAAATATTTAAGACTTCAAAGTTTGATTTCATTAGACACAGTTTCCAAGCTCACATGAACACTGGTCTTAGTATGATTTACGTATGACATGACAATCATTATAAAGTATATCAGTACTATAGTGATTATAGAAATTAAAATCTTACCTCAAATTCATATGTTGTTGAATATTGAAGATCTTCTACAGAGAAATTACAAGATTTGGATTTATTTTCTTTAACATCACCACCTCCAGTTTTGACTTTCAGATGGTAGCTGCCATTGCTGGGGCCATTATAGCTGGTAGGAGGCTTACAAGTCACAATTATACTATTATCTGTTTTCAGTAAAGCTTGTAGGTTGTTGACTGGGTCTGGAGCTATCAAAATGAAGAAAGATTTGTTACTTGAATCACTTTGTAAATGCATATTAAAATCACTTGGCAATGTATATGTACAATATATATTATTGTAAGTGTGAATTTGGTGGTTATAGATGAGGAAGTTATAATAGTACATCCATCAAAATGTTGTGCCAAAACCTAAAAATAAATCACCTAGTCATTCAGTGAATATTAGCATCTGTGTTGTACTTGAAATCATGAGAGCTTATGCTCTCCCCTATGTGGGGTATGTAGAATTATAGAATAGAAGGAAACAGAAGAAGGTGAAGGGGAGGAGAAGAAAGGGAAAAGAGAAAAGAAAGGATGCTATGAGGACCCTGAAGGTTTACATACAGTCCAGCATCTGCATTGTTTTAAGATTTTTATTTTTCAGTAATCTCCGCACCCAACACGGGGCTCAAACTCACAATCCCAAAATCAAGAGTTGCACTGTACCAACTGAACCAGCCAGATGTCCCAGCTTCTCCATCCTTGAGAAGCTTATGTTATCCTAGTAACCACCTCCCTGGCTGCATTCTTCGGGAGCAGTAACAAATTATCTTCATCTTTTGTGACTTCACAGAGATTTAGAAAAATAATAAAACCATAAAGTTCAAGGATCTGGACTTTTAAAACCAGAAACTGAATGACCTTAAATTTCACAAAGAGCATTCTGCGCCCAGCCCTAAATGACAATATTTTTCTTCATCAGCCTGGTGCCAGTTAGGATCTCTGGAGCTACAAATACTACCTTACACAGGGCTATTTCTTCCTTCCTGACTTAGTGGAGTTAACATTCACCTCAGAGATAGATCTAGCTTTAGATCTTGGAAACTATGGAAACATCATACAGGTGGCAAGAGGCAAATGCCTTTGAAAGGAAACCTCAAATGGAAAATGTGCCAAAAAATAAAAGAGTAGGTAGTTCAGTATAACAAAGAGAAGAAAATGCCAATAAAATGTTATGTTTTATAGGACGTTTTGTGAGGTAAGCAGAGGTCAGCAAGTGAACACTTTGCTTTCAAAGTGAGACATTATTAGGTGTCTGACTACAATTGATATTTCTAGATGATAAAGAAAACAACAGATAATGCATTTCTATCTAAGTTGATTAGGTACCTAAATTGCCTGAAACCTTAAAAATTGTACCTGTTAATATGCCCTCTGCTTCATTCTTACAATTCTATGATGATATATGAGATATACAGAAAACTCAGGATAAGTTATGAAATTACTGTATTTTAAATTATTATAAACCCTAGATGTTAACACATGTGCCATCTCAATGTGTTTCCTAAATGAAGCATAAAGACAGATGGATTGTATACTCAAAATTTTACACTTTGCACCTTGCCATTCACAGAAAGAAGCATCAAAGCATAGAACTTACCTATTGCTGCTGTCTGACATACAGTCTCCACAGGAATCCCATTACGTTGTACTTTTCCAGTGGCATAGGCATTTAATGATATCTTGTAGGTTTCATAAGGTAACAAATCTGACAATCTATATTGGGTCTTCATATAATTCAGATTTATGCATTCTTTATTTTTATCATGGGGAAAAACGTAAACATTTATTAAGTCATTAAAAGTCAGGATTGCCACATATTTAATTTGGACTCTACATTAAATCATTTTTTAAAAAATTTTATGAATTTAATTTGACAGAGAGAGAGAGAGAAAGACAGTGAGAGAGGGAACACAAGCAGGGGGAGTGAAGAGGGAGAAGCAGACTTCCCGCCAAGCAGGGAGCCTGATGCAGGGCTCTGAGCCGAAGTCAGAAGCTTAACGACTGAGCCACCCAGGTGCCTCTCTACATTAAATCATTTTGAACCAACTCCAAACTGAGAGATTGAGAAAGATATACATCCTTGGTATTCAGAAGTAATGTATATACAATTATCAACAAATGTATTGAACAAATTGATTTATTATAAATAAACTCAAATATTCAAAAATATAATTTCATATAATTGATTTGGAACATAAAATATTTAACAAGTTCAAGTATATTTGTGAAGGTGGTCTCTTTCCTTTCTGAGAAAACACAGCCCACAATGACTTTTATAAAAGTCTTGAGTTGTATTGTTTTAGAAAGAGTACTTTTTAGGGAGTCTTTTCTAATGTGCAACCTTTGAACTTTGAACACTGATATTAGTTACTGTTATGGATTTGAGGCACAGAATCCACTTAAGGACTAATAACTACGTTGGCATAAGGGATAAAAGAAAGCATTACAAATGAAAGAAGGAGCATTCTGAACGCAGGGACAAGCCTGACGAGGATACCAGATTCTGGTCAGGGAGGATTATGGCAGGTAGGATCTTGTTTAAATATGTTTTGACATTCAGGCAGAAGAGTTAGCATTTGTTGAATTGAAAATTCATTAGCCACCATTTTTGAGTAGCCAAAGATATCAATCAAAACTTATTAAAAGACAACCAGGATGTAATTAAAGGAAGATTAAAGTTGGCAGCATGATGCTGGCCAGCAATTATAGTGATAATAGTAATAATAATAAGGTTGATGATAAAAGATAATGACTAGGTCATTCTATGGTCCAAACACGATTTTACTTGGTATACATGAATGAATTAGCCATCACCACAATTCTATAGGCTGGCTCTCTTAGTTTCATCCAATTTTACAGATGAGAAAACTGAGCCATAGAAATGTGAAGCAATCAGTCTATGATCTCACAGGAAAGGAGGAACAGAGCCAGGACGAGACCCAAGCACTGAGGTTCTAGGGTCTATGCTCTTGCTTTCCCCACTGTGCATATTGTCTGCTGTGGAAGAAGGGACAAGGTTTGCAGTGGGGCCAAGTTGATTTTGAACCTGGATACTTCACTTCTCTGGTCCAGCTTGACATGCCTATGGATTTGCAGAAACAGGGTAAGATCTAACCTGTTAATTTCTTGTCTCAGTTACTTATCAATAGTATTGAGATTGTAGTAATATCTTGACCTTACCATGGAATGCTAAATAATAAGTAAGATAAAATGACTCTTCTAAATTGATTAAATGTCTATTTTCTCAGAAATCCCCAAAGCTGGAGTTAATTGATTTATACCTGACAGCTCAGTTCTACTCTAACCCTAGGGAGAATTCCATTTGAGGTCAGGAAAGGTGTTAGCTCAAGAGAGGGGCAGGTATAACTCTCCCTGACCCATCACTCAAAACTTCTACTCACTCCTTATATAGGATCTGACTGTTATAACAATACCAGATAAAATCTAAACATCAAGATGCTATTTTCAAGGTCACTCTGGCTTCCATTTAGTGACCTAACTTTGTATGTTTGCATATGTAACCTGACAACCATTCTGCTTCAAAATGATTGATTTATGTACTTCTGTAAAGATTTTATCTTAGCAAATTTGATAGAAGTCAAATTGATGATTTAATTTATAAGAATGTGTTGTTCAAAAGATACTGCTGTTTGGGATTAAAGTTTTCAGTGCTTAGAAGGGTGCTTGGGAATGTTCATTTCTGATTGCAAAGGGTTTCAAGCTTTGGTTGAAATGTCGAAATACTTTATGTGAATATCTCTGCCTCTTCCACATATTTGAACAATTTTTCTCAGGACTTTGACAGCAGAAGTACAATATGAAACACATTAAGGACTTATTTGACATAGTGCTTGAAATTTGTCTTTTCTTAGAGCAACAGAGACATGAAATTTTAAGTCATGTATGTTGACTGGAAAGGGTTAGAAAGACACTGGCTTTCTCACTTGTCACTTCTTTGTTTAAGAAGGAAAAAAAAAATACCTTGGGAAATCCACAGCTTCTAAGACTACTCTGAAGTATCTTCTTGAACACTATGCCAAAGAGTATAAACCTATTGATCCCCAAAGAATTTGTGCTGGAAGGGGGAAAAAATATCTTTCTTCTTAAAAATAAAAAGGAATACACAAAATTTCCAGCAACATTGTTGTGGTCTTGAAGGGTACACACTGGTTTCAGTAACTTCTGAAAATAGTACTTGGGGTGCCTGGTTCTCGGGTCCTGAGATTGGACCCTGTGTTGGGCTCTGCATTGAGCATGGAATCTGCTTCGGATTCACCCTCTCCCTCTCTCTTTGCCCCTCCACCCGCCCACCCTTCACACACACACACACACACACACACACACACACACACACACAGTACTTTGGATATAACAAAGCATAGATGGCTTTTTCCCATTAGTGGGGGAACGTCTTGTCACTTGTCATCCTTAAGTTAATATAAAATACTGCAGTTTCTCAAAGTAGCTCATGCTAAAAATATGAACAACACAGTAGCCAAAAGACCACAGTTCAAGCTGTTGAATTTGAACATTTATCAGAAGTTCTGTGATCCTGAGTTGCATCACATGAACAATGGCCACATTTATTTTTTCAGAGTTATTATTGAAATGCTTAACAAGATCTTAAAATATTATGAAAACACCCAACGAAGAGGAAACTAAGTCAATGTAGGAAACTATATTTTCGTTCTCCTTCAATATGTAGCTTTCAGAGACACTGAAATGATTGGATTATGAAATAATGAAATCAAATGTAATACCCAACTAAAAAGCAATATAATCTGCAATAGTACTTCATAGACTTTATTCCTGTGGATTTTTAATAGTGATATTACTTGAAATAATGAAAGTAGTTAAAATACTCATTTTAACAATGTTAAAATCCTATCAACTCCCTGAAAAAATTGAAGAGGATCTCATGGCATATGTTTGAGATGACTAGAACAGCAGAACACCTTTCTTCTTATGACAGTTGATTTGGGGGGAAATGGAGGAAAATATGAAAGGTGAAATAGAAGGACACACATAGCCTTATATTGGCCAGCTCTCCCTTCTTTTCCCTCCAATCCTGTTCAAATGTTACATTTAGATAGCCATATATTTGGTGGCACTAAATATAAAGGAGCTGTACTAGTTGCAAAGAAAATAAAACAAAACTTGTCAGACAGCTAATAATTACATCCTCCTTAACCTGATTATTAAAGTAGACATTTTTTAAAAGCTGTGCAGAGTACAAAGGAGCAATAAACACCACTCAGAAATTTTTACCGTATACTCTTCCATTCAAAATACTCCATAGGAGAGAGTTTGGAAAAGGAAGGGTACAGTAAGGAATAGTGAGTAGACGACTCAGAGAAGAGAAAAGAAAGCCAAACAATGTGTTCATACAGAATCCAAACCAAGGAAGTTTGTACAAGAAGGGTCTGAGCAAGTATCTAATTGTCTTGTTGTTTTGTCTTCCTGTAATTTCAATTTTCTTTTCCCATAGATCTAACTTTTTGAAATTACCATTATAGCAAGTAGAAGGCAGGTATTTCTTCTCCACAGCCTTTGAATCCTCTTAATTTGAAAATGCATGCTAATTTGAAAATGCATGTGTATTTAACTCTGCTTTAGTAGTTTCATTATTAAGAGTCAAACAACCAGCAGGAACAATGTTATCAAAATATAAACTAATACGCTAGAAACAAGCCATTTCAGAATTTTAACTGTATGTGGGTTTCTTTCCTACCAAGCAAAGAGATGGAATTCTGTACGATATTCAGCTCAGGC
Organism: Mustela erminea; assembly: GCF_009829155.1. Taxonomy (NCBI): domain Eukaryota; kingdom Metazoa; phylum Chordata; class Mammalia; order Carnivora; family Mustelidae; genus Mustela; species Mustela erminea. The sequence goes on along the minus strand of NC_045630.1, from coordinate 39,773,401 downwards.
CTACTTTAAGCTACAAGTAAAGGATTGGCAAGTGAGCTCTCACATGCTGAGTTGGCTGGGCAGGGGCCCAGTGATGCCTACAGTTTTCTACAAGCATTTTGGATACTTTAAGTTATCCAGGAGATGTTTTTTTCCCCTTAAATAGAGTCTCATTTGGAGGGCTCATGGCTGAACTGGTCGTAGCACATTTTTTGAATGACATTTATTTCTACATAGTCTAACTAGAAGTATGTTCCAAGATTCCTCTGCCATTAAACTGGCTTCCATGGCTAAATTAGGCAAGGTTTCCTATTTATTCATCCAATATTTTGTGCATACCACCGGGAGCAAGTTTTGAGAGGTATTTGTTTCTTTGTGAGCCTGAATAAGGAGTTTGAACCATGCAACTTACATAATATTTGGAAAATAATAATGAGTATTATTTGCAGGTATTTTTTTTCTCCAGGCTTTGGAGTGTAAAGATTTGAACTAAAACAGATCAAGAAAGACAAGCAAATATAGGGGACGTTTTAGGTGTTAGTCATGTCAGAGACTGGAGAGCCCACAGAGAGTGGAAGACATCACAGTCACTCACTAGCTCAACCCCCATTTCTAGCTTTTTTCACTTCCAGAATTATCTTTCCTGATATGGAATTATATCTTACACAAATTACCTGTATTCTTATAACAAAGAGTATAATTATGAAAAGTATCTGTAGGGGGTTTCCAGGTGAGCAGGATGCTAGTTGCACTTTTATCACTGCAGTTAAAATTCCGAGGTGAGCCTGGTCCTGTTAAAAGAATAAGAATATAAAATATGAAAAAAAAACATGGAAAAAACCATTCTTCCTATTATAATTATGATGATCAATAACCATATTTTAACTATGAATTAATTGTGAAATTAAAAGAAAGACATCTGGTCTTACCCAATTTGCTTTCGAGGTCCCTTAACAGAGGAAATGTCACTCTAAAGTGGCACCGTGGACCTGAAAGAGTCCACTGACCTGAAGACCTCCAAGAATATCCTCTTCCTCTTATATATATTATGATTCATCTTGGGATTTCTAGATTCCACTGTGCTGAAAATCTGTCATTTGTAGTACTGATAAACTTAATTGTCATTATTTGGAAGCCTCCAATAACTAATCATCATAACTTGAGATGGAGAATGTAATCAATGCCTAGATCAAATTTATCAGGTACAATTTACAGTAAGACATACTAATTCGAGGTAAAAAATGTATGACTTTTGACAAATATATGCATCTACCTAACCACTACCACAGTTAAGACCTAAACTATCTCTATCATCCTCAAAAAGTTCTGTGACACTTCCCCATCAACTCAGCTCCCTTGCCCAATCCCAACACCCTCTGAACTGCTTTCTGTTCCTATAGATTAAATTCATTTTTTCACTCATTTCACATAGATAAAACCAAGTAGTAAGTGGTTTTTTATGTTTAGCATATGGCACTTGATATAATGTTCTAGAGAGTCATTCATGTTGTTGCATATATCAGGAGTTGGTTCTTTTACTTCACGAGTAGTATTGCACTGTGAGGATATACCACATTTTATCTATCCGTCAACTATTATTGGGACATTGGGGTTACTTTCAGACTTTCGGCTACCGTGAGTCAATCTGCTATGAATCTTTGTTTAGAAGTCACTGTGAGGACATATTTTTTTCTATTTTTTTAAATATTTAATTTATTTATTTGACACAGAGAGAGAGAGAGAGAACACAAGCAGGCAGAGAGAGAGGGGAGGAAGCAGGCTCCCCACTGAGCAGAGAGCCCAACGACATGGGGCTCGATCCCAGGACCCTGGGATCATTACCTGAGCTAAAGGCAGAGGCTTAACCAACTGAGCCACCCAGATGCCCCCATGGTTTTTTTTCTCTTTAGCAAATACCTGGAATAAAATTTCTAAGTTATTACCTTACATCCTCCACCAATAGTACTGTCAGTCTTTTTAACGCTAGCCATTTTAGTGGGGGTGTAATATCATCCTCTCATAGTTGTTTTAAATTGCATTTCCCAGTTGACTAATGATATTGAGCATCTTTATATGTGCTTATTGGCCACTTGCATATCTTCTTTTGTGAAACATATTTTCAAAATGTTTGAATATTTTTAATTTGGTCAGTTTGTGTCTAATTTTGTATTTGGAAGAGTTCCCTATATATTCTGGAGAAACTTCTTTTGTTGAAAAATTCACTGTGGATATTTTCCTATTGTGGCTTGATTGCTTTTTATTTCCTTGATGGCTTTATTTAAAGAGAAAAACATTCCATTTTGATGAGGTCTAATTTATAAAGTTTTTTCTTTATGATTTTTGCTTTTTGAGAACTAGGAAATCTTTGCCTGGACCAAAGTAGCAAATATTTTTTTCTACTGTCTTTGTCTAGATGTTTTATAATTTTAATGTTTACATCTGCAATCCATTTTGAGTTAATTTTTGTGTTTATTGAGAGGTAAAGACTGATGTTCATTTTTTCTTCTATAGGGATACCTGGATCATTTGTTGAAAAAGACTACCCTTTCCTCCATACTTTTTATAGAAAAATATACTTTTACTTACAAAAAATGTTCCTAGGATTTCTATTATTTTTTATAATATTCATTATTTTATTTATTTATAAAGATTGGAACAATTTTTGTAATTAATATTCAAAAAGTATTAAATATTTTTAGGTATGCTAGGAACATAATTTTAATGTAGTTTCATTTTTCTTCTTGTGATTTTGTTTTGGAGGGTTATCGGGAGGCAGATTTAGGCAACTCCCTTAGTCCTTAGTTAGCCCTTCCATATGAAATTTAGAATCATGTTAGTATTGTGTATCAAAAATTCTGTGATATTATCATTAATAAACAAGTTCAGTAATGTGGCTGACTGCAAGATCAACACAGAAAATCAACTGTATGTATATATACTAGAGATAAACAAATTAAATTAAATTAATAAAATGCTACCATATAAGCAAGAATAAATTTAAAACTAGACATAAATTCAACAAAGGAAGTGCAAATTTTATGTACAGGAAACTACAAAAATTTTTAATAAATTAAAGAAGACTTAAATTAATGGGAAATCACCCCATATTCATGTACTGAAGTACTAACATTGTTGAGATGGCATTACTCTCTAAATTGATTTAAACAGGTTCAGTGCAACTACTACCAGAATCCTAACTGGCTTATTTGTAGAAATGGACAAGTTGATCCTAAAATTCACATATAATTTCATGGAAACTTGAATAGCCAAAATAATTTTGAAGAAAAAGTTGAAGAAATCACACTTTCTGATTTCAAAACTTATATGAAGCAATAGAAATCAACAGTGATAATAGTGTAAGAATAGATCTGTAGATCAATGGAATAGACCTTAGTGTCCAGAAATAAGCCCATCATTATGGTTAAAATGGTGCTAGAACAAGTGGATAGCCACATCAAAAGTATGAAATTGAACCTCACCTCATACTGTATACAAATATTAACTCAAAATGGATTAATAGTGTTATATTTAGTAGGAGATAAAACTATAAAACTATTAGAAGAGAACATAGAAATAAATCTGCATTATTTTGGTTTTGGAATTGTGTTTTAAAAGTGATACCAAAGCATAAGCAAAAAGAAAAATTATTAAGTTGGATTGCATCAAAATTAAAATCTTGTAGGTTTCAAAAGTTATCAACAAAGTAAAATGACAACCCACAGAATGGAAAACAATATTTGCAAGTCATATCTCTGAGACAGGACTTGTGTCTAGAAATATGAAGAACTCTTATAACTTAATAAAAATAATTTAAATATGGGTAAAGGATTTGAGTAGATAGATAAAAGACATACAGATGGCCAATAGACACCTGAAGCCATGCTCAAAATCATCAGTCATTAATCCATGTCACAGTCGGATACCACTTTATACCCACTGGGATAACTATAATAAAATAGACAATAATGAGTGTTGGTGAAGATATGGGTTAATTAGAAACCTCACACATTGTTCATGGAAATGTAAAGTGATGCAACCACTTTATAAAACAGATTAGCAGTTCTTCAAAATTCAAAACGTAAGGTTGTCTTATGATCCCCAAATTCCAATCCTAGGTTTGGATACAAGAGTAATGAAAACACAAGTCTTCACAAAACTTGTAAATAGAAAAAAAAAAAAAACTTGTAAATAGATGTTCATAGCAGCATTATTCATAATAATGAAAAAGTGGAAACAACCTAATCAACTGATGAGTGAACAAAAAAATAAGGTATATCCATACAACAGAATATTATCAGGCAATAAATATTGGCATACATAAGAAAATGGAAGTATTGATACATTTTATAACATAGAAGCACCCTGAAGACATTAAGCTAAGTGAAAGAAGGCAGTCCCAAAAGATGACATATTATATGATTCCATTTATATGAAATGTCCAAATAGGCAAATTCACTGGGGCAGAAAGTAGATTGGTAATTGTTTAGGTGTGGAAAGTAGGAGGTAAATAGGAATCAACTGCTAACAGTTAAGTGGTTTTTTTTTTTTTTGGTGTGATGAAATTGTTCTAAAGTTGATTGCGGTGGTGATTGCACAACTCTTAATAAAGTCATAACATATTTTTTTTAAAACATTGAATTATATATTTTAAATGGTTAAATCATAAAGTTGGTGCATTAACCACTGACACATCACAATCTCTGGATCCAAAGCTCATATTAGGGTTCACTCTTGGTGTCCTATATTCTATGGGTTTGAGCAAATGTATCATATGACATGTATCGATCATTATGTTATCATACAGAGTATTTTTACTGCCCTAAAAATCCTGTGTGCTCTATTTATTTTCCCTCCTCTTCAGCTCCTGGAAACCACTGATCTTTTTGCTGCTTCCATAGTTTCATCTTTTTTGGGATATCATATGGTCAGAACCATACAGTATATAGTCTTTCCAAATTAGCTTCTTTCACTTAGTAATATGCATGTAAAGTTCTGTCATGTCTTCCCATGGCTTGACGGCTCATTTCTTTTTACTGCTGAATAATATTCCATTGTCTGTTTCTCCTATAATTGACCCATTTACCTACTAAAGGACATCTTGGTTGCCTCCGAGTTTTGGAAATTATGAATAAAGCTGCTATAAACATCCTTGTGCAGGTTTTTGTGTGGACGTAACTTTTCAGCTCCTTTGAGTAAATACCAAGGAGTGTGGATTGTATGGTAATAGTGTGTTTCATTTTGCAGAAACCACCAAAATGTCTTCCAGAGTGGCTGTACCACTTTGCATTCTTACTAGCAATGAATGATTTTGTTTTGGATTGCAACGTTGTCCCACATATTCCAAATATTTGGTAGTGTGAGTTTTTCAGATTCTGGACATTCTAATAGACATGTAGTGTGTCTCATTCTGGTTTTCACTTGAATTTCTCTGACAGCATACGATGTAGAGCATCTTTTCATGTTCTTATTTGTCATTTGTATCTCTTTTTTGGTGATTATATATTTTTAATACACGAAAGGATCCAATTTTCTAATGCTTAAATTATTATTTAGTATCTATGTTCATAGGAGAAACTGGCCTATGGTTGCCTCCGTTTTACTCAAGTTGCAAATCCACTGAATGTTTACCCTAAGCCTATCCTAAACCCTAAGAAGAATTAAAATGAATTGATAGACTTCTGTGTCTTCGGCCCTGTTGAGTAGTTTGGATAAGATAGAAACCAACCGTTCTTTGAACATGTGGCAAATTTGTCTTCATATTTTCTTAAGGGCAGGTGAGGGAAGCAGACAGTGAGTGTGAAATGAGTAGAGAGACATTGGACGATACATTTAATTCCAATTTTTTAATTCTTCCTCAGTAAATTTTCATAATTCATAAGTTCTAGAAAATTTTTCATTTTATCTAACTTTTCATATTGGATGAAAAGTGGCTTTATACTTTGTTAAATATCTACTTTAGGGGTTTTTTTAATCAATAGGGAAGTTTCATTTTTTGCTAGAGGTCTATTTTAGCATTCTTTTAAAAATCAAGCCTTTAAGTTTGTGAATAAATTCTTAATATAATTTCCTATCTTCTTTCCATAACTTAGTATTATAAACTTAGCTATCTTCTCCCTTCTATCATTTTTGCATTTGTTGTTTTCATTCTTGCAAGCACTCTCCATTGACTGTCACTCAGCATACAGCAAAATGATAACATTTCTCCTAAAATACCACTTGGTCTTCCTTCAGGCTGTGAAATTCCTCCACAACATGTCTTTACTCAAATCTGAGTATCTGCGTTTCAAAAGGTAAATTGAGGCCATTTGTATTTATGACTTTTGACTTTTGATATACCATGGCATATTTCTGCTGTCTTACCTATTTAGCTTTCTACTACTATTTCTTCTCACCCTTTCTCTTTCGCTCCCTACCACTTCCATGTCCTCTACCTCTTCCTTCTTTCTCCTTCTTCCTCAATCTTTCTCTTTTCCTCTTCTTCTTTTTCCTCCTCTTTCCTCTCCTTCTGTTTTCTCCTCCTCCTTTTCTCCACTACCTTTTCCTCCTCTCTCTTTCTTTGGTGGTTACTCATAAGTTGTCATACACATTATTAACATTTTTTTCCCCTAGCAGATTCTACATGTCATCAGAATCTCCATACTTCCACTGAATAAGAGTGGAATTTTAGCACTATTCCCTTCCTTCTCCGCTCCAGCTCCCAAATGCTATTATTTTCCAGAATGGTACTTTCCAACTGTGATTAGCTATTATAGTCTTGTTAATATTTATATTGCTAGCATTTTATTCATGCTACATACTAACGTGCCACCAATATTTAGATTTGCTGCTGTGTTTTAATAGCCCTGTACTCACTTCTGTCAAAGGCAGGGTTTGATAGAGGGGCAGAGGGTGCAACACGACACCACAAAGGGATTGAGGCTGCTGAGGAGACGGGAAATGCATGAAGAAACCGTATCATCTATCTTGGTTTTGTTTCCACCATAATCTCACAAGGGCTTACAATTCACAGTTGAAATAACAACAACAACAGACAAACAAAAAACCAAAACAAACACACAAAAAATTTGACAAAGCTTTGAATCTTCTGTCATTCATTTTGAAATTTTGCTTTAAAAATGGATACATATCTATTTTTCTGAAACCCTTTCTCCAAATCTACAGCATCATTTCCTGTGATTTTCAAAGAATTGCAAGCACATAAGAAGAAATTTTACATATATATATATAAGTAATATACTCACTTCCCAAATCCGTTTCAATAGTTTTATTTAAGAACAAAAACTTATGGCCATCATAGGATGCTTGTAAATCACAGTAATACTTTCTCTGAGGTAAAAAGCCTTCACAGTAAATTTCCTCCCCAGTAGATGGAGTACAATTTTCTGAAAGAAATTAGTATCATATATCAGTAAATGAATAAAATATATCACACTTTGTCTTTAGATTTCATATCTATAATAACTTAGTATCGATCAGATTGAAAGCTTTTGCAAATAGTAAATAAGTAAAAGATTCTAAAAACTACCATCATAACGCATGGTTTTGCCATACTCCATTTTAAAGAAAATATTAAAAAGTCTAACTGAATTTGAGAGTATCTCTAATTTTACTGATGGAATAAGCTCTCTGTTCAGAAACTGAGATTGCACCTGAGTTAACTTTTGTCCAATAAATATTTTAGATACATCATTGTTCTACCATCAGTTCATCAGTTTGTTTTTGCTTTCCTTGTACTACTTATATCATAGCCATTAATCTTCTTTATAACATGATGATTACAACTGCTATCACACTGCATCCCTTGTGTGTGTGTGTGTGTGTGTGTGTGTGTGTGTGTGTGTCTTGCCATATATGGCTTAGCAGATGGCTTTATGCCAAGGAAGGAGCTTCTATCTTAATAAATTCAAATAAAAAGGAATAAAAATTCATTAAGTCACTAATTATTAAAAATAACTGGTATCTCAACTTTGCCTCCCATATGAACACAAACCCATATTCTTAGAGGCAATTACTGCGTTTTTCCCACTTGTCTTTCATGTATGTGTTCTTGAGGTTGTCTATGAATTTTGGTGATTGAGGGCTGACCACATAAACTCTTGAATCATATGATCTTATGCTTGTTTTTGTTTTAACAGTATGTGCATTTTATTTTTCTATAACATCCTTCTCTGGTGATCCCTTAGCAATACCTTGTGTATAATAGTTGCCAAGAAAATCCTTGTAAATTAATTGACTTTTACTTTTTCAAAGGTTATATTTTAGGGAAAGGGAAACCTTTTAGGAAAAGGTTATTTTTTGTGAATTTGAGTGGTATATAGAATACAATATTTTGACTCAAAAAAAAAAAGGGAAGGGAAGGGGAGGAGGGAGAGAGAGAGTAGCAGGGAAAGGAAAGGGGGAGAAAGAAGGAAGGAAGGAAGGAAGGAAGGAAGGAAGGAAGGAAAGAAAGAAAGAAAGAAAGAAAGAAAGAAAGAAAGAAAGAAAGAAAGGTATAGTAGGGAGGGAAGGAAGGAAGGATTAGATATATCTAGAACAACTCTCTACCAGAAAAATACTCTAATCAAAGCTATATTCTTACCACATTGAAATCTGTATGTAATTTTATTTTTATCACAAGTGAACTTGTTTTGTATTTTTACTTTTAAATGAAGAGAAGTATCTGCTTTTTCCTCCTGTGTACAATCTTCCAAAGAAAATCTTTTTGGATCTGTCAAAAAGAAGATATAGAAATAGATGTTTAATGTTTCATAATGTGTGTCATATGCTCAATTCAAGTGACTGAAATTATATGCATGACACTGTCTTTGGCAAGTATTTAGAGTGATTTTGATGAAATCTAATAATTCAGGGGTTTGTCCATCTCCATTATTTAGCTTATTCTTTTTAATATCACACATTTTGGCAGCATTTTATTTAGAATTTATCTTACCTTTAAAAGATGGGACCCAAGCAAATGTCTAGGTGATATTGCATTTTTTGCATATTTTAACACACTCACTTCATTCCTTTTCTTAATTGTGCCAGCAATTTTTTTATTGACTCTTGATTTTTTTTTATTAAATGATTATTACACAGAGTATGTGGGGCTCTGTCTTGGGGAATGTGTTTTTTAAATTTCATTTCTGTTTCTGATTAGTAATTTCAATAATTTTTCAAGAAAATCACTTTAACCTATGTATTTTTTTAAGTTTTTATTTTAATTCTAGTTGGTTAATACAGTGTAATATTAGTTTCAATATAGCAATTCAACAATTCCCTACAATAACAGGTGCACTCCTTAATTCCCATCACCTATTAAATCTCCTTCCCCTGTGGTAACCATCAGTCTGTTCTCTATATTAAAAGTCTGTTTCTTGCTTTCTCTCTCTCTCTTATTTTTTCCCTTGTTTGTTTTTTTCTTAAATTCCATATGAATGAAGTCGTATAATATTTGTCTTTCTCTATTTTGCTTAGCATTATACTCTCTCATATACTCTCTAACTACATCCATATTGTTGTAAATGACATATTCAATAAAAAGTTAGTATACAAAATATATAAAGAATTTATACAAATCAACACCCAAAAACAAATAATCCAATTGAAAAATGGACAGAAGGCATGAACAGACATTTCTCCAAAGAAGTCATGCAGATGGCCAACGGGCACATGAAAAGATGTTCATCATCACTTATCATCAGGGAAATGCAAATCAAAACTACAATGAGATATCACCTCACACCTGTCAAAATGGCTAAAATCAACAATATGAGAAACAACAGGTGTTGGTGAGGATGTGGAGAAAAAGGACTCCTCATGAACTGTTGGAGGGAATGCAAACTTGTGCAGCCACTGTGGAAAACAATATGGCAGTTCCTCAAAAAGTTAAAAATAGACTATTTTATGATCCAGCAATCTCACTGATGGATATTTACCCAAAGAATATAAGAGCATTAATTCAAAAGGATACTCCTATGTTTAAATCAGCATTATTTACAATAGCCAATATAGGAAAGCAAACTTTAACCTACTGAAATGTTAACAAATCAATATTTTTGAATTATTATATGATGTGAGAGAGTCAACAAATGTACAGCTCCTAAATCTCTTTTCCAAAACATATTCTGTTAAGATGCGCTTTAGAGGGGTGGGCTTGATACCCTGGTCCCTTCTTTTTTCCCGCAGGAGCTGAGCTGGCAAAACTGGCTTGGTCACCTTAACATGATCATAACTCTCCTTCTTGTGTGTGAAAGTATCCTTGTTTTTTCCACAGCCATCAAATCCTTGACTCTGTGTTTTCCCCCTATATACTCCAGACCCACCTGTATTCATTTAGTAGGATATGTAGGTGCACATATATACTTAATGACTTGAATTAAGTGTGTGTGGGGGGAGAAAGCTTGTGGATAATCAATTATCCACAGTGGGATAAATAATACTTAATCTACATAAAACACTGCGTAGAAGAAGTGTAGAGAGGAGAAAAGAATTAAGAAGGCTTATAAGGGTTCCTAACCTCACTGGCTTAGGAGAGCAGAAAGCTCATCCACTTGCCTCCTGCAGACTTCCTGTCCCTCATCCTTGCTGAGGATTACCTGACAGATTCCTGCAACCTCTAGAATGCAAGACACGTGGAATTGTACAGTTTTGTAAATATACAAATAGAAACCAATTTATATTTACCTGGTGGTACCTCCAGGGTTAAAGTTTTATTTGGACCAACACATGATTCGTGACTTATAGTAAAACTTGCATGTGAACATTCTGTCAGGTTATAGATCGTATTGTTTTCACATATGACATTTTCACAACTCACTGAATCATTATTAGCATTTAGTCGTGCTTCAAATGACTTATTTTCTTTATAATGATATTCCACAGAGATATTTTTATACTTTTCATCTGAAAGAAAATGAAAGAGAGGATTACCTTTTTTAAAAAGAATTTCAGAAAAAATAAACTTACCACAAATGTGAACACTTTAGTAGAGATTTTCAAAAATATGAAAATCTAACAAAATATCCCCAGGAACATGAAAAAGAGAAGAAACATATCAGGTGTGTCCATAATTAATTTTCAAATTTCCCTTTATATCCTATCAAGGACCTCAGCTTGTAAGTTTATCCTAGGAGGATTAACAAATTAATGTCTGTCTTCCTGACTTAACTGTATATTCTATGGCAGTAACGGCCAGTTTACTTTGAGCATCAACATAAATCCAAGTTGTTGCATAAAAGCTGTCATTAGTAGGGGCTTATTTTTTTGAGTTGCTTGTTGAATTGATGCACAAATGAATGAAGTATCTGAAAAATGTCTTCTCCTTGCTTTATCTTTTCTCTTTCCTTCTAAAATGCAGTTCTCGGTTACCTGTTTCTCCAGGGACATTAATTAATTCAGGGACCACAGGCCTCATTGTTCCTTTACCTTGGTAAAATTATCAATAATAAACCCTCCTAAAGACCTCCCCTTGGTGACATGTCGCATTCTCTCCTTTATTTAAACAAATTCAGTTGACTGGTAAAAATATATATTTTTTCCACAAATGCTAATCTATTTGTTCATTTTAATCCAATGAACATTATTAAGCCCTCAGTATCTTTAAGGCATTGTCCCAAGCCCTAGGAATATATATGATCCACTCTTAGAAGCACAGAATCCTATCATGGAGACAAACATAGACACGAGTTGCAGAAGATATGCAAACACCTAAAATAAGATTATGCACCAAATAATATGAGAGTAGGGTGGGGGGGAAATATAGTCAGAGTGCAGGGATAGGAGAGGCTCTCCAGAGGAGGTGGGTGACTCAGTTTGTGTTTTAAAATATGAGCAGGATGTAGGGAAAGAGATGGTGGGAGAGGGTGCCCTGGATGAGGGTGGAGTGGAGTTCTAAGTGTAGCTGAAGCAGAGTAGGAGGGAACACAGAGGCATTATGTAACCACTATGTGCTTAGAACACTCTAAGTAGTTTCAGATTAGTTAAGGGAAGAGTGTAAGGAGGCAAGAATATAGGACGAACATGAGCATAAAAGATTGCATTAATTAAGCAAGCTTTTGAAGACTGATCTTTACATTAAATGTATGGGGAGCTACTGAAGGCAGAGACTTCCGCAGGGAGACTCACAAACATGGAGAGTGAAGCCCCCGCCACGAAAGACCTCACTGAGAAGAGGATAGAAAAATGGAGACAGGGTTGCATAAACTGTTCTCAGGCACCTGCTTTGATTGATCATGAGGTCTCCCCTGCCAGGTAAGTATTCAAGCACCTGCTTTGAGCCAAAACTCTGACAAGACAGAAAGACAGAGAGGCGGAGACACATACAGATTCTTTTTCTTCACAAGCCTGGAAGGTATTTTCCACATTTCACATGTATCATTAGCTATAGTAATTCTTAGTCCTGACACTCAAAACTAGGTCTGAATATAACATCAAAGCTTCTTGCTCCTGAAGGATATGGGCTCTTTTTTTCTTTTTTTTTTAAGTTAACATATAATGTATTATTTGCCCAAGGGGTACAGGTCTGTGAATCATCAGGCTTACACACTCCATAGCACTCACCATAGCACATACCCTCCCCAGTGTCCATAGCCCATCCACCCTATCCCTCCCCTCCACCCAGCAACCTCAGTTTGTTTCCTGAGATTAAGAATCTATTATGGTTTGTTTCCCTCCCTGGTCCCATCTTGTTTCATTTTTTTCCTCCCTTCCCCCCATGAACCCCCACCCTGCCTCTCAAATTCCTCATATCAGAGAGATCAGGTGGTAATTATCTTTCTCTGATTGACTTAATTTGCTTAGCATGATACCCTTTAGTTCCATTCACGTCATTGCAAATGGCAAGATTTCATGTTTTTTGATGGCTACATAGTATTCCATTGTATATGTATACCACATCTTCTTTATCCATTCATCTGTTGATGGACATCTAGGTTCTTTCCATAGTTTGGTTTATTAAGGACACTGGCTCTTAAAATGTGGAAATATTCATTGCTGGGAAGTGAGAGCCAGTAAAGTTAGCTTGCTAGTGGGTTTGGAGGCTCAGAATGAAGAAGGAAATAATTCAAGCAATATTCTAAAGTGATATATCCTTCCTCTAGATAAAAAAACAAAACAAACAAACAAAAAAAACTTACCACATGCTGGCTTAGATGTTGCAGGAACTGCAATAGAAAAAAAAGAAAAAGAATGTAAATTATTAAAATTTCCTTTACAGTATCTCTGCTATAGTCACTTTGGGAAAGGATGGTTTTACAATGTTTCAACTTCATATATTGTAATGTCTATACGTTAGGTTTAACAGACAGTGCAGGGTTTGTGATGCTCAGTACAATGTTTTAATCTGAAAACTTCAAGTGTTAAAAACTAATGGGCTAGTTCTATCAAACATTTCATGAAATTACCCAATGAACATGATTATGATAATTACAATATTGGTATTTTTGAGCACACATTTTATTATGGTGTGGGGACATAGCTAACCATACATGCAGCCAGAACATTTAAAGATACTCATCCCTTTGATTAATCTCCAAGTAGATTTATAGAATTATAATCCCTAGATATTTCAGTTTCCACCTTTGTTTAAAAACATCAGAAAACAGGCAAAGGATGCTTCATTCCCTAGTTTAATCTTTTGTTAAGTTCTTTGCACATACACTGGATCCAGAGTAATTAATAGCTCTTTTAATGAATTGAAACATATCATGGGTGAAGCATATATATATTTCACTGAAGAATGAGAGGAGATGTGTTTTGTGAAAGCTGAGAGATCTCTGCTAATCTGGTCTTTGAGTTGGAAGAATTTAGGAAAGAACAGTGGGCTTGCAGGCTCTGCCATGGCCGACCCACCGACTGACATTGCCCTTCTCTCGGCTCATTCCCTACAGGCCCCTCGCTTCGCTTCCATGCTCCATGTTACCTGACTGGGGCTCTACAATCAATCCTCTGTGAACCACCCCTTGGAATGGAGAATCCCACTGATAGAATTTTTCTGTTTCCTACTAACACCTAAACCCACTCCCAGAGAAGGAAGTCCTAGTATACTTGACTATTTTTCTATGCATTTGCATAAAGTACACAACTCTTAGTGGATGTTATAATGACTTGATAGGTTATGACAGTGACATTCTGCCCCAACCTCACCAGTTGTGGCCTTGCTAAAAGAAGGGTTACAAGACTGATTGCTATTCCACAGCCCCCATGATTAGAATACTCAATGGAACTTCTCAGAAAAAGAGAACCCAGTGTAGAGAAAATGGAAGACCCTTCTATGAGCACATCGCAGGTACATGACGGTGGTGTGACTGCGTGGTTGAGAGTAAGATTGTCACCTATTGTTGTGGGAGCAGTTGTAGGGTTAGTGCTTGTTGCAGGTGAAGTGGACGTAAGAGACACATCTGCAAGGAAATGAACAGAGAATAAAAGTTAATGAGTTTGTCATAATGAAGGACAAGGGAAAAACTCTTCAGCAAAGATACTTTCCCAACCGAATCCTTACTACAGGAGACTTCACTGAAATTAACACTTGCTCCTCTTTAAAATAAAAAAGTGAATCAAAGTGTCATCTACCCATAGCCCTTGAAGATAAACAATAGTTCAAATAATTAGAACATGACTTTGAATAAGTTGAGAGAAACTATTCATTCCTTGGTGTAATTCTTACCTGATGGCCAAACTACTGCTTTCTCCTTCAATTACAGCTTCCTTATTTTAATTACTACAATGATACCACTTACTCTTTTTTTTAATATTCACTGCCTACTGGCCTTTTTTTTTTTTTTTAACATACTCAGTTCTCACATCAATCCTATAAAATGAATATTATAATACCCATTTCACAGAAGGGAAAGCTGACACACAAATTATTAGTAGCATGTGCTAAAGTCATCCAGAAAGTTAAGGATTTGATCCCAGGGCTATATGACCCTAAAGTCTATTATCTTTCTTCTTTGCCATCAACGTTCCTACTATGAATAACAAAATAAAGTATGCTCCCCCACCCCAAAAAAAAGCTTACTGGCAAGTTTGTCTAATTTATTATCAATATATGAAACTCGGTAAAACAAGAAACCTGTCAATAATATTTGGTATGAAGCAAAAGAGCTGCATTAAAGTTTCAAGTTTCCATCTCATTATCCATAACCTAAGACACCTCGAGCATCATGGTCAAACCTGAGGAGTTATCATTGGCGGTGGTGCTGGAGATGCGTGAAGGTAAGGCAGCAGAGCTGCTGTGTGCAGGGATGAGGGTGGCTACTTGTGTGAAAGTTGGGTCTACATGGAAGATGCTGGTTGTGGTCCGCTCTCCTGGGGAGCCTGCAATCAGAAAGGCCATCGTCACTGTCATCTATTTCTGCCCCTCCAAGGGCAATGGCCAAACAGTCAACATACGCAGATTCTTGAAGCAAAGGCCAAGCAACAATCAGACCCTTTGCACTATGCATTCTGCAAAACTGAATGAAACGCAGCAAGCTTTGTGGCAGAGGCAAGTTTAACGTCAGGTGACTCAGAACCTGTGCAGCACTGTCATCAGAGCACAAATGTTAAAAGTGCCAGCCTTCACAACTCAGGGAAGCCAAGCTCCCTGGCTGAAGGGAGTGAGAATACAGTACAATGAGACTGCACCAAGGCGACAGAGTGGGGTGCTGGCTTGTGGGTGCAGACACCACAGAGATGGGAGTGGAGCTCTGGCTGTAAAAGTCTGTGTTAAGGTTGGCAGAAGAGGAAGTGCAATCTGCCATGCGCTGAAAGCCTCACAAGGGTGCACCTCTCTGGGGAGGAATTTCTGGGTGCAAGTGCTGAGGTCTACTTTTCTGAAATCAGAGCTGAATGGGCTTCTGCCATGTGCACCTGCTGAGCTCAGGGTGCTTCCTTTCCAGCTGAAGATTACAATTTGACTTTCCCTATGTAGGGAAAAAGCCCTGTCCAGGAAAAATCAAAACCAAACCGGCTTAGAACCAAAGAACCAAAGAACTTTCACATTATCCTGACACCATTTCCTTTATTTTCCAAGCACATCTAAGCCAACTGGTATAGAATCAGGTGTCGCCGCTGAAGAAACAGCACAATGTATTTGGTTAGGGCTTTTCATCGTCAAGCATCTCCCGCATATGACATCTTCCTGCAGACATCACACCCAGAATTATGGCGCAAGCCATCAACATGTATGCATTGGATGCCTATTAGATGACTAGCACTCTGACAGTTGTCATGGCGGAAATAACAGGAATATTGACGAGCCTCTCTCTAAGCTTGTTTGGTTATTTCACTATCAGGCTCCCTGGGGTCCTCAGTTCAATGATAGGATATCAGCCTTGCATTTGCAGTAAGATTCACAGTGTCTGAGCAGAGTGAAACACGCATGCGTATTCTGAAAATGGTTTCGAGGCCTGCGTGCAGACACCCTCCAATTACACACTGAGAACAGTCTATGACTTCGCATCTACATGCATTAGAAATGAAAAGGCACCTTCTAAAAATTTGACTTCGGGTTCTCAGTCTTCCTAATCCACTCCCCATTCCCCCATTTCACTAAACCATAGAGGAGAATGAATGACATAAACATCACTTCTTCAGTTCTGGATCCCCAGAGAAGGGCTCCAACAGAACAAGGAGAAGGGCAAGAAGATCTTTTAAAAACCAGCAAGTTTATCTTTTGCTTCCTTCCATATTCTTCCCTACTTCTCTTTCACAAGCTTGTTCTCTTCACCTCCCCTGAGTCCCTTGTCCTCCTGTTCTTCTGAAACCCCCCCTCCTCCCCCCAAATTCCCTACCTTCCTCCTTCATGTAAAAACTACTACTCCCTTGTGTCTGTAATCTCAGTGCTGGTTTAGAAGTGGCTTTTACCATTTTATTTTAGGTTAATTAATCCCAATCAATTTTTAATTAGTGGAATTAGCCACTTGGAGAGGAAGAATTTCTTCAGGAGGGCCAATAGAGTGGATTGTGTGACTATCAGCCCCCCTCAGGTCAGTCTTCTTTAATTCTTTTACAGCTCCTTCCCATCCACGACTTCTGCGTCTGCGGATTTGCTAAAAGCTCCAAATCTTTTGCCTGAGGTTCTCATGGCAGCTGGAGCAGGGGGAAACGAGGCAGGGAGGCAAGGGCAGCTCTGTCCTCAGTTGTTTTAAGCTTGTGCATTGCCTCTAAGGACTTTTGTGCCAAGGGAAGGGTTTAATCCCTCAAAATAATGATCATTCTATTGGATAGGTTTGACTTCCATGTTTGATTCATACTTAGAGCAAGGCCACTTTAGCCCAGCTCTGTAGGCTGCCCCATTTCTATCTTTAACCTTCAGGACTCAGGCTCCTACAGTTTCATATGTGTCTGTGTGGATTTTCTTTTTTTGGGACCAAAAAAAAAAGGCACCATGAAGTGACTTAGACGCTGATTTTGTAAAGACAAGGGAGGGAACATTTTGCATTGCTTTATATATAGAGATGCTAAGTTCAGAGAATCTTACTGTTTGAATGGGGAGTACAAAGCATCTACTTCTTTTTTTTCCATTTAAAAAAAATAATTAAATTTTAGTTACAATTTCTTACTGCCCTTCATTGATGATGGAAATCATCCAGTCTTCATGATTTTGTTTATTGGTCAGGGATCTTTAAGCAATAATTCATATATATTATTCTTTATTAGCAGCAAAAAAGTTCTCACTCTGCAATGATACTTGCCCCAGATATAAAAAAACATTGAGAGTATCCTAAATAACCGTTTCCTCTGGAACAGGTCTTTCTTTTATTCTTGTGAGTCTCATTCTTTATGATTTCGTCTGTATTCCAAGGAAATAGTTATGTGGCCTCACAAACTACAGTAACTATGGAAATATGAAATTCCACATTCACCAACTAGCAAGTGCTACACGTTTAACAAGTGGCTGGATTCCCACACACTGTTCTTAAACACAGGCAGTTGTCATGCTCTCTTCCTATCTGCACAAGTCTAACAGCCCCGCAAACCTGATGTGTCATTCCCGCCCAGAGCACGGGTGAGTGGGGAGAGGGCAGCAGCGCTGCTGGGTGTCTGCGTGTCAGATCCGGCAGAGGACGTCTGCAAGACTGCATGCGTGGGGTGGACAGGCGGCTGTGTAACACCTAAGGTAAGAAAGTGAAATTATTTCAGTGTTTCCTCACTCTAGATGAAAAATACAAATACTAGGAGGTCATAAGTATATTTGTTTACCAAACCGTGAAATGACTCAGTCTATTAATATGTTTGTCTGCCTCTAGTCAAATTGGCCTGGCAGGAAGGTGGCACCTGTGTTCTTGATTTACATATTCCCAGAGGCTCCTTCTAAGCCATGAAGTCACAGATGACTCAGGTTTCCAGGTGGCTTTTTTTTTTTTTTTAACCTCTACGTCCCTATGAGCTTTGTGCACCCTCCTGCAACTTTACAAACTGAAAACTGGTATATTTCTTTGTAGGAAGAATCAATAACAAATCCCTCAATATACAATAGACAAATCATTAAAAAAAAAAAAATGAACCAGACATGTAATAGACATCTAATATATGCAGTGGCCAAAAAGTATATGGAAAAATGCTCGTCAGTATGAAATTTGTTTCAATGTACAAATGTAGTATTTTAACTGTCGTACTGGCAGAGTTGTAAAAGATTAATTAATATCTAGTACTAG
The DNA here is from genome assembly GCF_009829155.1 of Mustela erminea. Taxonomy (NCBI): domain Eukaryota; kingdom Metazoa; phylum Chordata; class Mammalia; order Carnivora; family Mustelidae; genus Mustela; species Mustela erminea. The sequence goes on along the minus strand of NC_045630.1, from coordinate 39,754,805 downwards.
AAAAGATGTGGGGAAACAGCTGCACACACATATACACACACTCTCTCACAGAATCCCATGTCCAGAGTCTGGAGGTTATAACACAGATAAAACAGTATCTTTAAGAATCAGGATTTGGAGAAATAGTATTTTCATTGTGTTTGTATGTAAAACAAATACATATATATATATACTTATAGAAATAAATATATGTATTTGTAGAAATACTATATGTATACATTTTAGTATTTATAAGCGTAAGTATATACTTTGTATATGCTTCTATACTGATATTTCACAACACGCATAAAATATTTTTGTAAAATTAAGCTTAATGATTTTTTAATGATTTTGCTTCATAATGAAGTTTATTGATTTTTGAGTAATTTTGAAAATGTATGAGAACATTACATTGTTAGGAAAATGGATCAAAGGATTTTTTTCACTACATATATCTGTAAGCCTGAATATTTTATTGTATTTCACAATAGACATCAATTACAAACAAAAATTAAATAACATATATACATTTTATCCCAGTAGATAATTAAAATATCACCTGATAGCAAGACTTTTTTCTAGGGGGCAAAGTTTATTTTTTTATTTGAAAGTGTAAGAAACCTTCCAAGCTAATTTCACCCTCAGTATTATTGTGCCAGAGCAAGTTAGCATTTTAATATTACTATAATATTTTTATTATTATTCGCCCTAATCTATTCCCTTTTAAACATTTCTTCTCACATTTTGCTTCATCTGGAATGTTGTATGCATGTATTTGTGTCCAAGAAATGAAATGCGGAAACTGAAATTGAAAACTCTGCGTGACCCTTTACTCAGTAAAAAAGTTAGTAAAAAAGTTTAGCCTGAACTGTTCTGCCTAACCATCAACATCCTCCTCCTCACCTACTTTTTGTTAAAATTCGGGGCAATGAATTCAAATGCTTGCAATGTTTAGATAGGTCCTAGCTGCTGCTCTGCTAGGGAACGGGGAAAATGGGAGGAAAGAGTGGATGTACAGTCCTGTAATCAACATGCAGAGGCATTTATCATTTATTTAACTGCTTATTACAGCTAATAAACTTCATCAGTATGATACTCCAAACATGATCATGTACTCCCCACCAAAGTTTTGAGAAAGTGTTAGACATACTTGTTTTCCAAACCAAGATGAATGGCCCTGTTAAGCAATTAGCTTAATCTCTAATCAGAATATGTCTACAAACCTGTTTGCCTCAGAAAATGACAATATAGTGCATTCTTTCAGAAAAGACACGAACAACCCTCTTTGAGAGTTGATTTATGTACCAAATACACTGGCAGACCTAACGATATATAAAAAATGAACACATTACAGATTTATTGGGATTCTGAAGAGTCTCAGTGGTCTTCCCTGGCGAAAATGCCCCCAAATCACTGATATTTTGCTATGAATGTCACCACGTTACCTTAAATTCTACCATTAGGACCCACAACCTTGATTAATTTTTTTTTAAATAATGCAAATATCCCTGGGGGAAATCCAAGAAGCAAAACTGGATTACTAATCCTCAGTGTGGTTTTTTAAAAACTAAATTGTAGTCTCCAGTAATTTTGTGATATTGAGAATCTGGAGTTGAACAAAGAAAGAATTTGCTTTGGAATTCCAGCCAGGGAGAATCCCTCTCCCACACAAAGTTCCTTGTGGGGGCTTCCCCACCCCCAACCCTTTCCGACGTCTCCTCGACAGCGAGCATTTATTACTTTGGCCAGTCAATTTTTCATGAACACCTAGATGTCCCACCCTTAACACGCCTGAATAAAATCACATACATAGAAACTGCACATGTAATTTAAAGAAAAACCGTTTTTGATAACTTTAGAATTCAAAAAGAAAGATTAGTTCTCCTAAACTCATTTCAGTTAACATCTCTGTGCCAACCTGTCACAGCAAGAGTATTATTATCCAAATGGCTCCAGGATCTTTCAGTTGGAGGACTGTCTGGATTAGAAGGAAGTGGGGTGGTCTCTGAGGAGTTATTTTCTCTTTCAGAGATGCTTGGGAGTGAGAATGCAGTGGTGCGGGCAGGTAAGGGGTCGCCAGAAGTCAGAGCACTGGGCTCTTCTGTTAACTTCAGTCCTACTGTATTCATGGGAGATGGAAGAAAGAAAACAAACAAAAAAAATATGTGAATCATATCCTGCAACATATACTCATCTGAGTATATTTATATACATGCCATTATGGCATGTATATAAATACATAAATATATATATGTGTACATACATGCACAACATAGACAAGATCTATGGTGTGTGTATATGTGTATACACCGTGTGTATATATATTAGTAAATACATATACATATATACGTGCATATATATAAATATAGACGCATACAGAGGTGTAGATATGTAAACTTAGATATAAAACAAGTTAAAGAACAGAGGCTAAAGATACAAATGGAGAAATGAAATTGAAAGCAACTTCCCTGCCTACTTCCCTTTCCATTGCTGGATTCTCAACTGTCCAAGGCAAATGGGTTCAGAAGGACTCCAAGAAACAAACTGAGGGTTATGCAAAGGGAGGTGGGCGGGGGGATGGGGTGACTGGGGGATGGGGAGAGCATGTGATGTGATGAGCACTGGGTATTATACGGACCTAATGAATCACTGAACACTATGTTAAAAACTAATGTACTATATGTGTGGTAATTGAATTTAAATTAAATAAATAAAATAAAATAAGGATGGAACACACACACAAAGAAAACTGATGAACAGCAATTGTAAAAAGAGAAATGTGAAGGACTTATTAATGAAGAATAGAGGAAGATAAACTCCAAAGGAGATTATTAGGAGGACAAGTGTTCCAGGAGGGGAAAAAAAAAAAAAATGAAAGATAAAGTCCTAGGGACAAAGTGATTATTTTTTAATAAATCAAAGTCAAAGCAGATTAAGTAAAAGGCAGGGAAACAAAAGTCTCAAACAGATACACATATGACCCAAGTCTACAAAAATGTTTTCAATTTTTTGATGATATAAGACATACAATTTGAGATATTGAAATAACTTTTTCCACAGCTTCAATTCACCTCAGAAGAAAAACAATGTCACAAGGCAGTGTTGAAATAGGTACAGGCACAGCTGATTGAAGTATACATTTGATAAAAAAAAAAAAATTCCTGCAGGCACATCAGCACCTGTGTTAAAGGCCTTTAAATTTTTGGTGGTCTCTTACTCAGAATGTGGATTTCTTTATTAAAGAATGGGGGGAGGGGGGCTTGTGAAGAATACACCAAAGATTGTTTTAAAAAAAAAACACATTGTGACTTCTGGATATTGAGGTTATAGTGAAGTGTTTTTTTCTAAAGCATCTGTGTTTTACATGTATTCACTTTTATGAATAGCCAAATTGATGTTTTTCAATATTTAATTAACAAAAATTGAATTATATCACACAAGTATTTCAACCATTCAGTGCAACAAGAGTGGGTAAGAGAAAATAGCATGAACATGAGAAGAGGAAGAAGGGGAGAAACTGGAAATGAGTAGAAGTGATAAGAATTAAGAAGCGAAATTAAAAGATTACTGAATAGTGAATTAAGAAAATGGAAGTTGAAAGGACACACAGAAGTCCTTGCTTCATTCATTGTCAAAGGTGAAGTGAAATCAGTGTTTACTAAATATAGATTAAAAACCATCTAAACCCAGGGCGCCTGGGTGGCTCAGTGGGTTAAGCCTCTGCCTTCAGCTCAGGTCATGTTCCCAGGGTCCTGGCATCAACCCCCGCATCGGGCTCTCTGCTCAGCAGGGAGCCAGCTTCCCCCTCTCTCTCTGCCTGCCTCTCTGCCTACTTGTGATATATAAAAATATATATATTAAATAAATAAATAAATAGAATCTTTAAAAAAACAATCTAAACCCTATTGAACTTCCCCGAGGCCGTGCACATGAAATAAGGTGGCACTCTGCTGTGGTTCAGAAATCCAAAGTGATAGTACAGTTGTTACAGTCCTGGTTTTCCAAGGAAAATCTCCAAAATCTCTAGAATTTCATGACCCAGTCACTCACAAATTAATATATTTACTAGCAAACTTTCACCCATAATACAGGCCAACGCATCTAGCTATGTAATAGGCAAGTAGCTCCTTCAGGCTTCCGTGTAAAATTCTAAGTCTAACTTGACTTATTCTCTCACCTGTGCTCTTTGTTGAATAAAAGGAAGGGAGGTGGGAAGAGGAAAAGACAGCAAGAAGAAAGAGAAGGAGAGAGAACAGGGAAGGGAGAGAGGGAGGAGCTTAAAATTCTGCACAATAACATTAATGCACTTTCATCATTATAGACTGAACGATTACTAATTTGTTGTTTTTAGATTAAACTGACTTTGGTTTGGGCAGGATTTTGATGATCTGTTCTGCTTGAAGAGAAATGTGGTGATACTTTCCCTTTATCACATTTTTTTTAGATTTGAATTACAAAGAGAGTGAAGGGAATACCGTTCCAAATACCTAGTAAATTGTGCTAGGCTTTGTTGAAGAGTAGCATTCCTAAAGATTACATCCCATCAAGCAAATCCACTCCAAGGTCTATGCAAAAAGGATGTTCAGAAAACTACCCTCCTACCTAGACGCCTTAATATGCTTGCACATGACTTAAGCTCAGTGCGCATTCCTTAATTCAATGAATAAGAATTTAATTCACAGTTAGAAAGCACACTCCAGTTGCCACTTCTATACTGTCCTTCATCTTTACTTTGGAGATACTACTGGTTTCCACTGATCATTTTCTTTTTGGCAGTATTTGCAAGAAGACATTCTCATTTGCATTGGGGCTCGCTATTTTGACTTACCTGATGTCATCATTTGGAGGCTTGTTTTAATAGTCAGTGCAGAGATAATGGAAACTCAGTAAGATGAGTCATCTACCATTGTAAACATTCACTGCCCATTCTACCCATTCCCACTCCCTCCTGAAACAATAATCAATTTATATGATTGAAATGAACTTAATTATTTGTAAAAAGTGGAGGTGCTACAATGCCTGAGAGTAGTTGACATAAACCAATCACGTCTACTATGCATTAAATACTTTTTTATGTATTTATAAAAATTCTCTGCTGTACTATACAATGATAATATCCTAATACTAATCTTTAAAAAAAAAATAAGGGAGTAAGCAGATTCAGGAACATTTTGTTAGTTTCCACATAGTTCTTTGTTTCCATAGTTTGAAGTGAATTTTCATTTAATTGAAAAAATTCCTTTAATTACCCAATCTCGGAATATTTTGAATAAACCTAAGCAGAACTGTGCATTTTAATTATCAAAACAGAATTATCTTAGTGGCTTTACTTACCTTCTTAATGCATACTGTCAACCATATGATGAATCAGGAAATCAGTAATAAATTTTAAATAGCAATAATGTTTAAGAGATATAACTTATTTTCTCTCTTATTTTGCATGTAGTATGTGTGAATTTATTTTTAACATTTTCATTGTTTAAATTTAATTTACCTCAGGATTAGAATACTCATTAAGATTTTTTTTTAATTTCTATTTATATTATTTATTTATTTATTTTTAAATTTTTCATTTTTTCAGCGTAACAGTATTCATTATTTTTGCATCACACCCAGGGCTCCATGCAATCTGTGCCCTCTCCAATACCCACCACCTGGTACCCCCAACCTCCCACCCCCTGCCCCTTCAAAACCCTCAGATTGTTTTTCAGAGTCCATAGTCTCTCATGATTCACCTCCCCTTTAATTCCATTGTGACAACAGAATTTGGAAATGATTATTATAAAATTTCTTATTATTCTCAAAGTGCTTCTTTTATATACATATGTATATATGTATAACATATATAATATGTTTAGAACTCTAATTTCTCAGATAACTCCTTAACCAACTTTTGAACCATTAAATTTTGTGGTCTAACTTGAATTGTTTGTAATGTTAAAATTTAAAAAGAGATTGGAGTCCGCCATGCAATTTATTGTCAAGTTTAAGAAAAGCTATAATTTATACACAGTAACATATATACAAATACTTTCAAGTAGTTGTCAATCTTTACATCTTATAAGCAAGAATATTAAGAACAAGAAAATATCAAGAACCATTAATGATTATAACATTCATCCTTATAAAATGATTTTACTGGATAATAATAGAAAATTCTATCAAAATTAAATATATAAACTTTGAAAGAAAAAAAAATAAAATAAGTAAAATGCAAATATTAATTCTTACCAGTAGAGGAACTAAGGTCTTCTCCTGAAAAAAGGAAAAAAAAACTCTTAGAAAATTTCAAATTTCCCACATACTTATATAAATATGTTAGGTATATATGTATATATATATGTATATGCACATATATATATTCAACTCTATGTTAGTGAATATTCACAAAATGGCAATTTTCATTACCCTTTTCCCCACTGAAACTACATTCCTTCTAAATGTCATGTTTACAAAGCTGAAATAAACATTAAAATTGTGCTATTAGCTTTTGAATTCTCAGGTAAAATAAGAAAAATAATAGAATAAAGGAGAACTATTAGAATTAATTTTAATTCTAAGGTCTTGCAAAAGACCTTAGACATTTACCCCCAAATGCATTCATTTATTTAGATAATGATTGTTTACTGAGTGCCTTCTAAGTGCTAGACATCAGGCCACATTCTAGGACTATAACACAACCAAGATACAGGAATTTCCTGGCCTCAGTGAGCTGAATTTAGGGTGAGATACAGATCAAATAAAAAGAAGAAGAAGAAGAAGAAGAAGTCGTCGTCATACAGTGTGATGACCAATGAGACAGAATGTGTTATAGAACCACATAGGAAGATCAGCTAATTTAGTCTTCTGGGGTTGGTGACCAGCTGGGGGAGGAGGTGACAGAGAGGTTTCTTGGATTCATTAAGCTGTGACCTAAAGAATTATAGACAGTTTTAGCTTAGTGCTAGAGGAATAAGAAACTGGGATTTGTCTTATAGGCTTTAGAAAACCTTCAGAGGAGGGTGTTTAAGGGGAGGTCTAATGGAGAAGCAATTCAATTTTTTTATTGACCTTGTTATAAAATGGAAAATAGTTTATCAGATGGCAAAGCTGGGGACAGAAACATCAGGAGACTAAAAGGAAAGTATATGAGGAAGATGATGTTTTATATGAAGAAAATGGTACCAAAAAAAAAAAAAAAAGAAGAAGAAGAAAGAAAGAAAAGACATGAAAAAAATCTGTGAAACACTTTGAAAGTTGGCGTCATGACTTTGTAAATGTTCTACAACTAAAGGAGGGCAGAGACTGAGTAAGAAGGAAAAGCATTCAGGTTGATAACTCAACAAACTAGGCAAATGCATTAGGTAGATTTTGGAAGCTTTCATTAAGCTGAAGAAGAAATAAAAGACAAAGAGGAAAATTTGGTATGCTTGTGACTTGTATGTAAAAATGTTTGGTAATGTTTGGAGGTGGAGGTTGGTAGCTCAGGATATACATCTGGACTAAGGCTACGGATTAGCATATAGATGAATATTGTAGGTAAGAAGGTGAAGGAGACTCCCCAGTCATTAAAAAAAAAAAGAAGAGTGTCCAAGATAGAATTCTGAAGTTGAATAGATATTAAACGAGAGGGACTGCAAAGGTGACCTAATTTTCTATGTAGGAGGGAATTGGAAGTCAACAAGGGTTATGAGTAGAGGGTGTTTTAAGAAGGAAATTAACAAGCAGCTCCTGGGTGGCTCAGTCTGTTAAGTGTCTGCCTTCGGCTCAGGTCATGATCCCAGGGTCCTGGGATCAAGTCCTGCAATCAAGTCCTGCGTTGGGCTTTCTGCTCAGCAGGGAGCCTGCTTCTCTCTCTACCTCTACCCTTCTCCCCTGCTTGTGCTCTCTCTCTCTTAAATAAATAAATAATATCTTTTCAAAAAAAGACGGAAAAATGAAATCAAATGAGATGAGAGGTAACATTGGACTTCTCAATGAGGTTCATGGAAATGCTGGAGAGGCTGGCTTTATTGTTGTGTTGGGAACTGGATTCAGTCTGTAGGGAAGTGAAACATGTTTTCATTCCCCTTTTTGAAAATGACTATTAAAAAGATCATAAAGCTCTTTCCCAAATGATAGTCAACTGATGTGAAAAGGAATCAAGCATTAGATAAAAGAACAGCTTGGCTAGTATTTAAGGAACCTTCCTGCCTTGAGATTTTGTTTTCCGCTCTGAAAAAATTTTCTCCCCTCAGAAGTGCCATCAGATGTGTATGACCCCTAGTATTCTTCAATGACATTCCCTGGCTTATTCCTTGATAAAAAAGTATTTGTGTGTTATACATTATATATATGTTATGTATATCATATGTAAAAGTGTAATTATTAAAATACATTATTAAAATGTATATTGTATCAAATATTTTCTCATTATAGTTCTCATTATAGTTCTCTACTGTTTTTCATCATTCAAACTTAAATACTGTTTTTAATTTACATGATGTGGATTTTTGTTCCTCCTCTTGTTTAGTCAGTTTTTACTTTTTAGCTCACATAAAATATTTTTATTTTTTATTTTATTTTCATTGTCCTACTAGTAGTCTTCTCTCTTTTCATGTGTTTTTATTTCCTTCTAGATTCAGTTCTTAGAATTGTGTTGATTTGTAAAAGAAGTAATAAGAAAAATAAAAAGAAATTATGGGAGTTTTTAACAGCTCTTGCATTTTATGTGAAAGAAAAAATTATCTTCATGATAAATGTAGATAGTTTAGCATATTGCTACATTCAAAATATTCAAGTTAGTTTGAGTGTACTAGATATAATACATCTACATATTCCACCTAATACATCTCTCTCTTTATCTAAGAAGTATGTAGTCTTTTCAATATTTAAAACTATTTTTGGTATGTCCCTTCTCAGTATAAACACCCAATTCCTTGGAAATTCAAACAAATTAATTTGATTCAGTTAAGTAAAAAAAAAAATATATTTGTTGCTTTTCTGGCATGATATTAGGTGCTAGGTTTGAACATGTCAAAGGCATGGTCCTTTGTTCTGAGAAAAATTACCATCTGTGATATATCTATATCCATACTGACAGAAATCTCCAAGAGTCTGCAAAGACATTTAGGTCATAGATGAACTTGATTAGGACTAATAATTAAAATTCCTTCCATTGGAGATCAGCAAGAGTCACACAATAAGACGAGGGGGAAGAAAAGCAGCCATAGATATGTAGCTAAAAGTGCTGCATATCATAAGTGGTCGATACATACTTGCTGATGGTTCTGAGCATGAGGAAATGCAAGGGAGAAATCAAAGAGATCTGATGACAACACCTTTGGAAGAAGAGCCAGGAGCAAGCCGAATAGGGCTATGATGAAGAGATTGGATTTTTTCCCGAGACAGGTGGAAGCCATTGGATCAATAAATGTAGAAGAGAAATCAAAAAGTAGACTTAATGACAGAGAAGAGAGGAATCTTAATATCACCTGTCATAGAGCCATCACTAATTCCACCAACCACTATGCTCTGTTGTTCTGGGTTACTGGTTTGTTGCCACCAAAACGTGTAGCACCAATGACATAGAACATGTTATAAAAAGTTTACAATTTGTTACTTATTTATTATGGAAATGAAAAAGGAATGTTGGGATAATAAGGAAGCTTTCATTTTAACATAAGAACTATCAATACTAGAGTACATATGCTAGAAATGTTTCTAAACAGTAGACTATCCATCAGGCCACATATATGTTAAATGCCCTAGAGATAGTAGTTTAATTCTAACTGCTTCAAACGCAAAGAATGTTTTTAGAGGCGCCTGGGTGGCTCAGTAAGTTAAGCGTCTGACTTTTGATTTCGGCTCAAGTCATGATCTCAGGGTCCTGGGATTGAGCCCTGCATTGGGCTCCCCACTCAATGTGGAGTCAGTTTGGGATTCTCTCTCCCTGTCTCTCTGCCTCTCCCCACACTCATTCTCCAAATAAATAAATAAATAAACGAACAAATAAATAAATTCTTAAAAAAAAAAACAATGAATCTTTTAAAAAGAAATATGTAAAAAAAAAAAAAAAAAGACATATGTGATATATAGTATTTTAATCCAAGTATTGAAAAGGAGAGCAGGGTAAATTACCAAAATGGAGAAGACAACTTCTACCGGTGTATATTTTTAAAAGAAAAATTTAGAAATGATATTTTTATTATTATTAATTGCTAATATGTATTGAGTGTTCATGGTATGCCCGGTACTATAGTAAGCCTGTAGCTTACATTTTCTCTCATAGGGATCACAACACCCTAAGAAGCTTAGAGAAGTCAAGTGTCTTGGCTAAGTTCACAAGGCTAGTATATGCTAGCCCAGGCTTGAACCTGAGCCTGTCAGACTCTGCAGATAATGCTGTCTACCGCCTGGCCTCCTGCTTTCCTCTTTAATTTGTCCTTACCACCTTTCCTCTCCATCTAACCTCTCAGCATGGAAATTCTTTTAGCCAATGTTTTGAGTTATATAGCAATCGGTATTTATTAAAAGCTCATAAGCTAAATAAAAAAGCATCTTAATCAGGATTAGACTATGAAATAAATCACTAATAGTGCTATGAATGCTAAAACAAACTTGACCTTAAATATAGACATTTTGGTTAAATTATAGTCTGCTGGATAAATGCTCTATGTATGGTATAGGTAAATACCAGAGAAAAATCAGAGGTATGTCAATTTAATTTACTACAGAATATTATTTTGACAGGAAAGTCAACCAAACTACAGTGACATCAACAAAAGTATTGTAACTCACAGACTTTGTGTTTATCTGTGAAAAGACTTCTGTAGATTGGAAACAGAAAAATAGCTTCTCTCTATATGTTTATCTACATCTATGTATTTCTTTTTTTTTTTAAGATTTTATTTATTTATTTGACAGAGAGAGATCACAAGTAGGCAGAGAGGCAGGCAGAGAGAGAGAGAGAGGAGGAAGCAGGCTCCCTGCTGAGCAGAGAGACCCATGCGGGACTCGATCCCAGGACCCTGAGATCATGACCCGAGCCGAAGGCAGCGGCTTAACCACTGAGCCACCCAGGTGCCCACATCTATGTATTTCTGATCTAATCATGGCCCCATTCAACATTTCCCCAAGTCCTTTAATTTTCAACACAAAAAAAATTTAGCATCCATGGCAAAAAACATAACATCTAAAGAGGGATCACATCTTCCTTTCCTCTGTGTTCATACTTACTTTCCATAAAGGCTTCCCAAATTGAATGTCTTTTCCTTTATCCCCATTTATCTCAGGATCTAATTCTAAATTCCTCTGCTGACTGATTTTCAGGCTATTTTGAAACACTGTAGCTTATTTTGTTTTATTTCATTTTCTTTTTAAAGTATTACACATACACAGAAGTCTTTTATCCCTTTGAAAGAAAATTCCAAGTCTTCAAATCACAATTTAAACTCAATATAAAGCTAAACTTACTTACTCTCATTGTCACAAAATCTCTATAAACAGATTTTTCGCTCTCTGTAACACTTTCAGTCAACATGACAAATCACAAGAAAATTACTTAGGCACTCAATAAATCTTACAGAAACACACTAAAATAACATTTGAAAAATAGAAACCACTTCCAAATTTAAGTTATTGTCCTTAAGAAAATATTCGGGAACTACAGCACTGCAACTTGAAATGACATTAATTTCAATAAACCATATCTACTAGATTACATAAATTTAAAAGATTTTCAGTGACTTTAAAAATATCAAAAAACTTAACTACAAATCTCAAAGAAGGGATATATATAAAGATAACCTACATGATGGGGCACCTGGGTGGCTCAGTGGGTTAAAGCCTCTGCCTTCATCTCAGGTCATGATCCCAGGGTCCTGGGATCAAGCCCCACAATGGACTCTCTGTTTGGCAGAGAGAGAGCCTGCTTACCCCTCTTTCTGCCTGCCACTCTGCCTACTTGTGATCTCTGACAAATAAATAAATAAAATCTTAAAAAGAAAAAAAAGATAACCTACATGAAATGGCCTCATTAAAAATCTAACTAATATCTAAAGGACATATCCTCTCAAAAAACCACTCTAATGACTTACATAAATATAAGCAGTACAGGAACAAATACATCCATGGAGACTGTCTACCTAGGTAGAAAACTGTTTCAGATAAGGTAGATAGAGAAGTCACCCAAATATTTAGAGAGGAGACTGCCAAATGTCTGCAGTACTTTTGTCAATATCTCCCATCACATTTTGTAACATTTCCTAAATTATATGAGCACTGACTTCAATTGTCTATTGTATTTTACATATGCAGACATTATCAGAATGTTACCCAACTCATAATAGAAGTGACTATGCTGAAGCTTCATTGTTTTTTTTCCTTTTTAAGATTTTGTTTATTTAGAGAGAGATCACAAGTAGACGGAGATCACAAGTAGGCAGAGAGGCAGGCAGAGAGAGAGAGAGCGCGGGAAGCAGGCTCCCTGCTGAGCAGAGAGCTGAATGCAGGACTTGATCCCAGGACCCTGAGATCATGGCCTGAGCCGAAGGCAGTGGCTTAACCCACTGAGCCACCCAGGCGCCCCTGAAGCTTCATTGTTGAACAAGAAGACCTGATCAGACTGGTTGCATGAAATACTTAGTTAATTCATGACTTACTCACTCTGCTTCAGTATATGGTGACAGAGTGATCTCCTCAGCCAGTGCCAAGCAAGAGAACTAATGGAGTTATCTCAGCTGTTTGGCATAGGCAGACAGCGCTGTACCCTTTATGCCCTAGTTCATGTATGAGTTAAAGCCATCATATATTTTTAGTGGACTCAAATCAACATGGAAAAAGCAAATATATATCTGCAGAAAGTACTTAATAATTAGTGCATAATAAATACCTATTTAATATTAGGAGATTGTATAAATACAAATAGCGTTGCCATATGTGGTAACCTTCTATATGAACAGCGCTGGTGTGGAAAACAGGTAAAGAAAAATAGGTGAAATAGCAGTGGGGATACACGTGGGACACTAAAAAGAAAGCATCAGTCCCTCTAAAAGTATGAACTGCATTGAAAGCTCTTAAATTCTACAAATGCAGGAAACAAAATGTAATAAAAGAGAGCGTAGTAAAACTCGGTGTTTTTATATATTACCTTTTTACTTCACTCTTCTGGGACAACATTTTCTACATTTATTTTTTAAGGTAAGTGCCTATTTTTCATTATTAAGACAAGGGAATATTTAGAAATATTCCAGTAGGTGGCACCATAGCTCCAAAAATCTGTAAATCATTGAGCAAGGCTCATTTCCATTACAATCCTGTTGTGAATCACCAGTGGAATTGACTAAGTACATTAAACAGATGAAAATGTAGATAACAGAGCACTTGATCTTCAAAGCTGTGTTATTCTAACAGATGTATTGTTACTGAATTTACTTTTCCCAATATGTTTCCTTTAGGACTCAAAATGTTTAAGTGATCACAAATCAAAGTTACCTTGAAGTCACACTCCTAAGTCCCTGATCAGAAATTTCAGTAAAAACTGGGAATCAGTTGAGTGAAAATGGCATTTCAAAAGGCATAGTTGGGCTTTAAACACCACCCGTTCTCACCATCACTTCTACCCCCAATCCCCAACCCCCCCAAAACGAAATAGAATGTCATTTCCAAAGGGATTTAAACATGTCTAGTTCAGCAAATCTAAGAAAAGTACAAGGACAGAAGGGTGAAACAGAATAGATGAAATAAATACTTAATCTCAGCATCTGCCCTAAAATTAACAGTGGCATGTTTTGAAGGCTGAGAATACTTATCTGACCTCTATAAATACAAAGGCCATACAAAAAGTGAAAAAGTGAAAAGTGAAATAAGCACAAGACCAAAAAAAAAAAAAAAAAGGGTCAGATACATGCATGGTTTTCTTTATTTAGTAAGACATGATAGTAATAAAGCACAAAAATAAAAGTAAAAGTATTCTACTTTTACTTACTCTGTAAACCTGGTATGTGGTCCACAGAATTTTGCAAATTCTAGGATTTGCAAATCCTGTCAAAATAATGACTGTCTATGGAGTAAGCACCCTGTGCAAGGGGCAAACAAGGTTTTATCTGGATTTCAGGGAAACATAGGAAATAGTCCTTCCTTCATTAGCTTATTAGTAAATATAATAATGACAGCAGCAATTTACTGAAATGGTATTAATGAGACATGCTAACAACCTTGCATGTTTTTGCATTTAGTCATCAAAGCAAGCAGGTGCATTAGCAAGTGTTTTTCCCATTTTATAGGGAATGAAACAGACTCGGAGTTTAGTAAATTGCTCATAGTCACATACCTAGGAAGTGTTAGATTTGAAGGAGTGTTTGTCTCATCATAATTTCCCCTTTCTTTACTTGAACTTTATGTTAAAACATTGGTTGTATTGTTATTATGTCTGGAATCTCATGGATAAAACAGCTACTGCTTACCACCAGAAAATAATGTTAGAGATTTCTAGTCATATGGAAACAGAGGATGCTAGTATCTACTGATATGTATTTCATTTGATAGATAAGGAAACTAAAACTTGGGGAGCTTCAGTGCCTTTCTCATTTCATGTAATTTAGCAAGACCCATGATTTCCAAGCTCCACCAATCACCATAGAATTGCAACATACTTTAAAAACAATGGACATTCAAGAAACACTAGATCAAAGCCTCTAAAAAGAAAGACAGAGACCAAGATAAACAGAAGAGGGATCTAAGAGAAACAGAGACAATACATGGAGCAGAAGAAACCCTGAAACCAGTAATTCATTTCTCAGAAATGAGACAACATGGCATCCATGACAAGAGCAAAGGGTATTAAAAAGCAACATTTCAAGATAAAGAAAGGAAGCCAATAGAAACTGGATAAAATATTTGGGGAAAAAAAAAAACAGAGCACAATAGAAAGCACCATTTAAAATGCCAAAATATCTCAAAGTGTTTATGTTTGCTTCTGGAAAGCAGGAATTGAGGATGGGAAGCAGGATGGGGACAAAGGACTGATCTTTACTATAAACCTAATAGTACAATTCAAACTTTCAAAATACACACACACACACACACAATTTGAATAAAAATACAAATAAAGTTTTCAGTATGTAAAATTAAGTTGAGGGTAAAGAGGGCAAAAGCATAAGGCCTGGGATAGAATAAAATCAAGGAGTTCATTATCTTTAAATATAGAAATCAGGGGCACCTGGGTGGCTCAGTGGGTTAAGCCTCTGCCTTCAGCTCAGGTCATGATCCCAGGGTCCTGGGATGGAGCCCCAGATCAGACTCTCTGCTCAGCAGGTAGCCTGCTTCCCCCTCTCTCTCTGCCTGCCTTTCTGCCTACTTGTGATCTCTGTCTGTCAAATAACTAAATAAATAATATTTAAAAATAAATAAATACATACATACATATAGAAATCATACGTAACTTTCTCCTAAAGAATTTTTATATGAAACATCACAGATATTCTCATTCAATTATCATACATATGAGTATGTGAACACATTCACCTCTAAAACCAGGCATGCATTCATGTATCTTTCATGTTTGGTTTAAAACATATTATCAATTTCAGCCATGTTGATTAAACAAATCACAACAAAACATTAATAAACATAAGATGACCATCTATAAAAGATTGGTTACTTTGCCTGAATTTTTATCTTAAAATATTTATCTCTAAGTCACAGGGAAAGAAAAAAAAAAGCTAGATTATCTCTTCCTGTGTAATGATGGTCTTTCTGAGGTCTTTGATTTAGATTCATAAGTTTTAAAAAAAAGTCCCACAGTCAAATTTGTTTCAGAAGTATTTCATGCTACATGTTCCTCAAAGACCTTTATAATGTGTTAACAAATCAAAGGCAAAGAGAAATTTGTGTAGTTTTATTTGACCCAGAATCTTCCAGAAAAATTTGCCAACAACCCATTTTTTCCCATGGGCATAGTATAGACACTGTCATGAAACAAGAGCCCTGCAGAAACTCAGTGGAACACAGTTTATGATCCTCGTTTGTATTAGTTACATAAAACTTTACATATTTATAAAGAGAGAGAGAGAAAGAAGTATTATAATTATAATTATAATATATTATAATTCTAATTAATACAAAATCAAGACTTGTATTTGCACCAGACTAAAATTTCAGTTTAAATTCAAAATTCTGGGCTCCACCTCTCCAAGTTCTGATTCAGTAAATTTAAGGTGTGATTTGTGCACTAGTATTTTCTTAAAGCTCTAATGATGATTATGGGGAGATAAGGGGGGGAGACAAGGATTAAGAATGATTGGTAAAGATACTTCCCTTATCTATGTACAGTTAACCCTTGAACAACACAGATTTGAACTGCCCAGGTCACTTAGGTGCAGATTTTTTGTAGTACAGTGTTGTGAATGTATTATCTTTGTAATTTTCTTAATAGCATTTTCTTTTCTCTAGCTGACTCTATTGTAATAATACAGTAATACACATAATAATAATACATATAATACACATAATACACATAAGATATAAAATATGTGCCAATAGACTGCTTTTGTTACCAGAAGGTTTCCAATCAATCCAGTTAAGTATTGGGAGAGCCAAAAGTTATACTTGGATTTTTGATGGTAGAAGACAGTTAGTACCCTTTGTCCCTTCATCATTCAAGGGTCAATTGTACTCTGAAAGCATTTCCCTGAATAAATTTATAGTCCATTGCTCAGAGATACTGAAGGTTCACTTCCAGACCACCACAATAAAACAAATAGTACAATAAGAGAGTCAAATGAATTTTTTTGTTGTTTCCCAGGTGCTTATGTTATGTTTACATGATGTTGTAGTCTATGAAGTGTGTAATACCATATGGCAAAAATGTACATACTTTAATTTAAAAATACTTTTATTCCTAAAAACATCTAGTCACTATGTGAGCTTCGGTGAATTGTAGGCACTGATCACAGATGACCATAACAAGTATAATAATAATGAAAAAGTTTGAAATGTTGCAAAAATTACCAAAGTGTGACACAGAGACACGAATTGAGTAAATGCTGTTAGAAAAATGATGCCAATAGATTTGCTGGAAGCAAGATCATCACAAACCTCCCATTTGTTAAAAAAAAAAAAAATCTAGCATCTGGAAAGCACAGTGAATCAATGTACAATGAAATGAAGGATGCCTGTATTCTCACATTAAATGTCCTTTTGTTTCTTAAAATAATGTCTATGTGTATTTATCTAAATCCAGGAATAAGTACTTTATTTATTTATAAAATATATCTCAGCTAGCAAAAACTGTCTAATTATATTAATCCCTTAGTAGGTGTATGCTTTTGTAGCTGTGGCTTTCTCTAGGATTAGAATAAGATTATGGTCAAAGAAATGCAAAGAATCAATAAAGGATGTTTGTACAAGTGGTGAAATTGTTTTATTAATGTCCTTAGTAGCATTCATCATAGCTACTGTTATAATAATCAGCTACTATGTAGATAGCACTACATGAAATAATTTTACATATTACTTCATATAATTCTTGCAGAAACCCTGTGATTAGACAGCATTGTCTTCTTTTTACAAATGAAGCCTCAAAAAATAAATAAATTTGTGCAAGGCTAAAGAGCTTGCTTTTAAATGCACATCTGATACCAAAAGCCTCGTGCTTATTCAAATATACTGTGCTCTAAGGGAAAACTGTGTATGCTAAATCCAGTAGTTGTGTCAAAGTCCTATCAGAGACCCAGACATGAGAAAATCATCATGGATGAAGCATTACGTTAGTATTCGGAGTTAAGTCAGACATTAAAATTTATTTTCAAGATATGCAATTGCTGAACAATGACTATAAAAGAATTAGGAAGAAAACATTTCTTAAGGGAAAAAAAACTCGGGGGAGTGTGTGGACACGCCTGTGGCAAAGTAACACCAAAGTAAGGACTTATTTTTACCCAAATCCTCAAGGAAGGAAAAATAAAACGTGCTTGAAAATGGTTTACTCTTACTATGTCCGTGCTTTAAAGCAAAACAAACCAACACAAAAGCTTGTGCTGATGAAATCTATGCTCAGTTGGTGAAGCCTCGGACTTTTGGTGTTGGCTTAGGTCATGAGATCAGGGTGGTGGGATCCACCCCTGCCTGAATGAGGCTCCACCCCTGCTTGAATGAGGCTCCGCCCCTGCATGCTTGGAGTCAGCTTGGGATTCTCTCCCCCATCACCCTCTGCCCCTTACCCTGTACACTCTCTCTCTTTCTCAAATAAATAAAGAAATCTTTTAAAAAAAAATGCTCTTTAAAAAAGGAAAGAAATCTGTATCTTGTAGAAGCAAAGGACGCAAGAGTGAATGGACAGGTGAGGCGCCATGTGGGGCAGGAGGCCAGCGAGGAAGGGGGTTACTGGGCATTTTCTTTACTTCTGAAGTCCATGACTTACAGCATCACCCACAAACCTTTTTAAATGAACAGGGACTGAACTTTAAATGATAGACATTGTGTGTGTGTGTGTGTGTGTGTGTGTGTGTGTGTGAGAGAGAGAGAGAGAGAGAGAGAAGTAAATGCAAGATAATAAGAACTAAGCAGAAAATAAATACTAGGTTTGGGGGAGACCGCCTACCAAACTGGGCTCTTATCTCACAAACAGAATCACACTCTACACGCATTGCACAAAAGCCTTCTCTCCTGAAGGGAAGGGTAATAAAAGCAAAGGCTGGTAAATGCACCACTAACTTCTCATTTCCCCTTAATGAAAACTCTGAACAGAACCTTTGATTTACTTTCAGAATCATTAAAGGAATCCCAGGCTTAACGGGAAAAGCTACACTTTCAAATAGAAAAGGTTTTCAGTATGTTGTTCTCACAAGTGTGCTGTTTGCACAGCTAAAAGCTAACAGCAGTGTCTTTACTGCTCTTGTGGTTTCTTCTCTTCGGTGTACTTCTGTTTTTCTGATTCTAAGTCTTTATAGGAAAGGAAGAGGTGCAGCTCCTGCGGTTAAGCACACAAGCAGTCCACATGGTGAAACGGGTTGCCATAGCACCGGCATAATCGGCTCTATCTCAGGGTTAAACCGCAACTTCTCCAGTTTACGTTGAAGCTGTCTGATTAGACATTTAACTGCTACAAAATAAAAGAAAGAAAGAAGGAAGGAAAAAGGAAAAAGACAAAAAGACAAAGAAAGAAAGGAAAGAAAGAAAAAGAAGAAGGAAGGAAGGAAGGAAAGAGAGAAAGAAAGAAAGAAAGAAAGAAAGAAAGAAAGAAAGAAAGAAAGGAAGGAAGGAAGGAAGGAAGGAAGGAAGGAGGGAGGGAGAAAAGGAGAAAGGGAGAAAGAAAGAAAAAAAGAAAGAACTGAATTTCAGTTTGATTTGTTTTTGCTTCCCTGAAAAGGTCCTTCAAAGAAAAGGTTGATGATTATGGTGGTGATTTGTTTCACTGAGAAAAGACTTCGTTTGAAAAATGCTTACAAATGATATTTTAATGAGAAAAAAAAGAAGATTCAAACTTATCTGGCATAACATAACAAGTCAGCATCTCTTTGGTCAACAACGAAATTTGATTAATTAGTCACCTAATGAAACTTGAAGGAAGGAGATGACCAACAAACAAAAAAATAAGAGAAATAGGCTTATTTGTAAATAGATTTCATGTTCTTTTTACTTCAAAATGAAGAAATGACCAAACAGAGACAAGGAAGGACATTTCCTATGTGTGCCGAATCCCTCATCAGCACGCACGAGCGCTGCTCTACCACTAGGACATTCTGCGTGGTACCCTTTGCAGGCAAATGTAAATGAGCTGAGTGACTTCCTTAATACCACACTTGAAGTCTCATGAAAGGTAGTGCCAGAAAACACAAAAATGTATGGGAGCATCTTGCTTCCTGCACGGTACCAGGCATGCTTCAGCCCTGGCATGCAACAACTTTCCAAGCTGAGAACTTCTACCAATTGTCTCATATTTTGACTAAAAACAATTGTTCATGATAGAGAAAATATTTAAATAATATATTAACACCCATTAATTATGTATCCTGGAAAAGGCATGAGATAATTTTTTATTTAACTTCTTTAGAAAAATTTATATTGGATCAGTTTTTCATGCCCCTTTCATGTCAGAAAATTTGTCCTCTCTATAGAGTAAAAAAGAAACAGTTTTTGAAGACCTCCTCTTCTTATAATATCTGTATGAGCTAAGTATTACTCTTGTTTTAGAAATGAGGAAATGAAGACATTGACAGTTTGTATAAATTGTTCCAGTAGAGAGTAACAATGCAAAAAAAAAGCCCCATCCCAAGCCCATGAGATGCCAAAGTTCCTACATTTTCCAGTAACCACGTTGGGGCAAGTGGGAGGACAGGATTCAGAACATTCATTTCATAGCATCGTTTTCAACTTCAGTACCGAATCGTTGAATATCTAACACCCAGGCTCTGTGCTTCCTTTCCCTTTCCACTGTTTCTACTATAGTCCAAGCACTGGTCATGTTCTGTTTCACTGACTTGTTCGTTTGTTTGTTGGGTGAGCTCTATGCTGAATCTAGGGTTTGAACTCAGGACTAGAGATCAAGAGTCGCGTGCTTCGCTGACTGAGCCAGACAGGTGCCTTGATTTTACTGACTTTTAAACTCAGTTTCTAAACTGCAACTTCCTCCCTCCCTTCCCCATGCAAGCTAGAGGTTGCCACATCAGCCTGCTTTTTAAATGCACTGATATGTTTCCTCTTAAAATATTTTAGTAGCAAATTCCAAAATCTTTATTCTTATTATGGAAAGCCCTTCACACTCCATTTCCAACCTGCCTTTCCAATGATGTTATCAATATGCTTAAATGAAATCACTTTTTTCATTTCAAACTCAGTTCAAAGGCAATTTCTTGTAGCCCAATAAGATTTCAGCACGTGCCTTCTCTCTCTCCCTTTCTGTTCAACATGACCCTGTCCTGAAATATCATGCCTTCTTTTAATGATCCTAAATCATAGTCATTTTCTGGATGTGGTTCAAATTCCAACTCCATGCCAGTTTTCCTGGTCTCCCCAGACCACCTACTTCTCCTAATGTTTAGAGCGAGGATCACATATACCACTCATAGGGATACATACCATACATTGACTTATGTGATTAGCTATCTTTTTACATGGAGTATTCCAGTTAAGATCATAGACTTTGAAAGCAACACACAAGAATTTGGTTCTCTCCATTGCAACTCTTTAGCTATGTGGCCTTGGGGAAAACGACTGTCTCTAAGCATCTGTTCCTCATCAGTTAATTTATAATATCTACTCATAAGGTTGTTATGGTTATTAAATAAGACAGGACAATGTGAGATACCTAGTAAGTAAGCAAGCACAGAGCACCTCCTCACTTGGAACTCAGCAACTGGCACTAATCATTGTTGTTCAACATCATGATTACCACCTTTAGGCACTGACATATTAACTCTATTCGTGTTTCTTAAGGGCACTGGTGACATTGGCATCCCTTTTATCCTGATAAATATTCTTGGTTTTAGTCTTCATATTGTTTAGGCCTATAGTCCCATGTTAAGAAAACTTTGAGCAACATAATTTTGAAACTCATTGTAAGATGTGACACGTGTAATTTGTCCTTTCATAAGATGGCATTGCATTTCCTCTTGGCATTTTCATATATTCTCACATTTTCATATGTATCTATATTTATGTCGTGCAAGGAAGAACAAAATGCAAAACTCTACCCAGAAAGAGATGGGCTTTGCATTGTACTCAAACTGACATGGGTTTGAATCCTAGCCCAGCCAACTAGGGCCTTGCATGGTTAAACAATGCTTGGGAACTTCATTCTCCTTGTATGTAGAGATAGGATCGTCATAACTACTGGATGTATAGGTTGGTATGAGGATTAGATGGAGTAATATTTGCAGAGGGCTTTACAAAATGGATAGCAAACATACAGGTGATGTTAAACAAATGTTCTTTGCAGTTAGTACCAGTCCATTCCTCTGCCCTTTCCACATGCTGTCCATCAGTGGATAATTTTCAAATGAGATTCAGAAATCCAGTAATAGTTAAAACTCTTTTAAGAACCTATCAGGGCTGAGCCATCTCCTTATATAATCAGCACACAAAATCTCCTTTTCTTTTTAATTATGAGTTGGGTAAGAATCTCTATGTGGCTACTGTCTCCAATTCTAGAATTGGGCATAATTTTTCCATGCTAATGCAATTTTTGCTCAGCAAGGAATAAGAGAGTTACATTGTCAGATTATGGTATTTAGCATGTCCCCTTAGCTTGAATGTGATTATCACATCTGCTGCTGTATTTTATCATATTCCATTTGCACTCTCCCTCGTCCTTTGGAGGGCTTCGAAGAAATTTTATCAGATTCTTAGGAGTCACAGTAAAGATCTCAACCATCAAAAATACATGATTTTCCAATGACCTATCATCTAGGACTCTAGCTTCATGCAAGCAATGGAAATGGCTGTATCCCACAGGTTTGAATCCAGAGTTGCCCTCACAATGGTACTCAAACGATGCCTGTGCATTGCAGTCTTGAGGGCCAGCTTCCTAGCAACCATCCCCAAAACTGCCTCAGAACTCTTTCACTGACTGATAGAGATCTACCATCTGTTTCTTAAGTTTGACATCTGGACACAAAAAGTTTTCATGACTGAATGGAAAAGGATGTGACCCCCTTTCTACTTCATATTTAGTTTACTTTTCCTTCTTATTGGTTGGCTGAGTCATTCTCAAAAGGCAAAAGAACACCTTAGGCTTATGTTATGCCTATGCTGAAACAGCCACCATTTTAAAACCTTGGGACATGGCTCCTTTGGGCTTGGGTCCTCATAGTGTCCAGTGCTAACCTGGACCTCATAGACCACACCAGTACCGTGTCTGGTTTGACTGAATTAAGTTATTTACTTATTCTTAGTTATTTATTTTTTAAAGATTTTATTTACTTATTTGACACAAAGAGAGTTCACAAGTAGGCAGAGAGGCAGGCAGAGAGAGAGAGGAGGAAGCAGGCTCCCTACTGAGCTAAGAGCCCGATGTGGGGCTCCATCCCAGGACCCTGGGATCATGACCTGAGCCGAAGGCAGAAGCTTTAACCTTCTGAGCCACCCAGGCACCCCTTGACTGAATTAAGTTATTTAAAATCAACCACAGCATTTACAATTCCTTCAGCCACATTTGGAGATCCCCGTGGAAATGCAATGGCCTGAATAAAAGGACCCATGACTCGTCTAGTTCTCATTTCAACCATTTCTTTTACTCATTTTTATCCTTCAGGTAAAATTGTAATCTTATATAGTACCCACAGCCTCAACTCGAGGAGAGTAGTCCTTGATTTTGAGGCAGGAATAGTATGCTGGTCATTGGCACAGTTCTAGGATAAATCTTCTAATATTCTCTTGTTATCCTTTTAAATGAAATCAGCAGTTACCACAAAAATCACCCCACTCATTTCAGATCCAGGAATGTAGTCATTGGTTAGATGAAGCTAAACATGAAAGAAGGAGACACCTGCATCCCTTCATAGTAATAAAACCTCCTAAGAGTAAAAAGACCCCAAATTTTGAATTATCAGCTTATTAGCATTTTCATAACTTATGTCTAAGCTATAGATATTAATAGAAAAATATTTTTATGCCTGATCTATGACAAGGGAAATCTGGCTCTTGACACAATATGTCATTTCATGTTATAAAGCAGAGTAAATTTAGACTGAAATAATTCTTATGAGAAATCTTATAAAAAGTTCATAGATTTAGTATTTTTCTTCTTGCATTACTTTATCTCTTTATAATTTTCCACTTGATCCTAATGAAGTGGGGCTAAAATTAAGTAGGTTCTTATTCTTAATGGGATATCACCAATGGCATGTACTTTTTAGAAGAACAAAAGCTAAATATTGATAAGGAAATAAAGGTAAATTTAAGACACATTTATTGAGAAAATGGTAAGATTTTCTAATAATAAATACTTTTTTCAATGTTTATCATCATTAGTCCCAGGAAAATTCAAATCAATCCCACATTGAGATACCATTTTATAACAGTTAGAATGACAAAAATTGATAAGGCAAGAAACAATAAATATTGGCAAGATTGTGGAGAAAGGGGAATCCTCTTACACTGCTGGTGAGAATGCAAGTTGGTACAGATACTTTGGAAAGCAGTGTAGGGTTTCCTCAAAAAGTTAAAAATAGAGCTACCCTATGACCCAGCAATTACACTACTAGGTGTTTACCCCAAAGATATAGATGTAGTGAAAAGAAGGGTCACATGCACCCCAATGTTCATAACAGTGCTGTCCACAATAGCCAAACTGTGGAAAGAGCTGAGATGTCCTTCAACAGATGAATGGGTAAAGAAGGTGTGGTCCGTATACACAATAGAATAATACTCAGCCATCAGGAAGGATGAATGCCCAACTTTTGCACCAACATGGATGGAACTGGAGATTAGGCTGAGTGAAATAAGTCAAGCAGAGAAAGTCATTTATCATATGGTTTTACTTATTTGTGAAACATAAAGAATAGCATGGAGGACCTTAGGAGAAGGAAAGGAAAAATGAAGTGTGGGAAATCAGAGGGGGAGACGAACCATGGGAGACTATGGACTCCGGGAAACAAACTGAGGGTTTTAGAGACAAGGGGGTGAGAAGATGGGTGAGCCTCGTGATGGGTGTTAAGGAGGGCATGCATTGCTTGGAGCACTGTTGCAAGTAATGACTCCTGGAACACTACATCAAAAATTAATGATGAATTGTATGGTGACTAACATAACATAATAAAAAAAAATACTTTTTCATAGTCTATCACCTACTTCAACAAAATTAAATTTTCTTTAAAATCTTTTCATAGACTATAACCTACTTCAACAAAATGACATTTTCTTTAAAATTTAGTTGTTTGTTTCTCACAAACATTAATTCCATGTCAATAAATACAATTATGGGATGCCTGTGTGGCTCAGTCAGTTAAGCATCTCACTTGGTTTCAGCCAAGGTCATGATCCCAAGGTCACAAGATCAAGGCTGCCCTGGGCTCCACGCTCATTGAGGAGTCTGCTTAAGATTCTTTCCCCTCCCTCTTCCTCCTCCTCTGCTCTTCCCCTGCCAGTACTCTTACATGCATGTGCCCTCTCTCTCTCAAATAAATAAATAAATAAAATCTTAAAAAAAAAACTACAATTCCTATATTCACAAAATGAATAGAACTGAGAAATATTCAATTTTCCAAGGATGACTGCAAAATTTGTTAGAGTCATTCTTGAAACCCTTGAAATCAGGCCTTCAGATCAGAAAGTGGTGAAATTCACATACTCTGCGAGTTTAATAAATTTTAAAAGGTTTTGCAAACTAATGGTGACAATGATCAGTCTCTGAAAGTGGAGTGTGAGTTCCAGTAGAGTAGTTTTACCATATACAGTATAATTAGATAGTTTGGTAAATTAAAAACAGACACTTTGATGCATACATGGGGATGGAAGAAACACATGCATCATTATATTAACATTAACTCGTAAACATGATAAACCGTTAACATTATTATCCATCTAATTCACATATTTCTGTGTTTAAATTGTTAAAATAAACCTATTAGATTTTTAATTAGAAAATGAATGTTGATTGTGTGTGTCTGAGAGAAATTTATTTAAAACCATATTTAATCTCTATTATTTTCTGCTAATTGGTTTTGACAGAATGATTGAAAGAAAACAAAAAAGAAACACAGATGCTTTTAGAAGGTAAAGATTATGTTTCATGGACCTTTAATTTGTAGATGCCTAAATAATATGCTGACACATTTTTAGTAATTCAGAGCAGTTACTCCACTCAGTATCTCAGAACCCAGAGCAACATACTTTTAAGATGGCAGATATAAAATGGCAGAATTAGGAAAATGAGAAAATACTTGAAATCACATGGAGCTTATCCCTGGTAGTTGAGATAGTGGCTGTAATAATAATGACAATAGTTAATACTGAGTCCTCACTATGTGCAAATATTACACTGATGTGTTTAAATAGACCTCCCTTCATGTCACTTTCTACACATTCTTTGGTAGTATTGATAATTCCCCTCCTTTATTGTTCCCTCATATATGTCTCAACCTAGTATCTCTTCAAGATCATTATCTCTTTAATATACGTCCTGGGAGAGGCTAGACAGTATGCTACAATTATCCTCAACTAGAGGGCCATATAGACAGAGTGCATGGCCTCTATCCACGGTAATATGGTAAAGGCTCTGTCTCTTACTACTGCTGGAACAAAGCCCGGAGAGTAAGGTTTGCTTTCTTATCTGAAAACTGGGGAGATAATGCCTATCTTGCAGTGGTGTGGTAAAGATTAGACGTATGCAAAATGTCAGATCTGTAGAAGGCATTCCAAGTAACAGAGAGCTGTCTTCGTTACCAGAGATGCAAATTTGAAGTAGGAAATGACCAGCTGCAGAAAAGCTACAGCAAATTTTGACTGGGAGTTTCTGTAAGGAAATTTGAATTCACTAATATTTGTGGAATCGAATCTGTGATGTATGCTCAACTGTATGAATTTCACAGAGGGAAAGTGAATGTAGTGTTGATGAGAAAAAACAGCGAGGCTAACGATACAGCAGAAGAGGAAGATGAGATAGGAGTCACAGCTCTCTGAATGTCAGGGTCATTGTGAAGATCAAATGATATACTGTTAGTGATAATATTGTAAAGTACTCAGTCCTAAAAAATGTTAGCTTTAGTAAAATTCTCTTGACAATTATTTATGATTAGCATCTACATTCAAGAGCATCACAATTCAGTCTGTACCTCAGATAAACCCAAATTTAAGGATGTTCTACAAAATATCTGACCAGTAACTCTTCAAAAGTTTCAAGATCATGAAAAACAATGAAAGATTGAAAAACTTTCACAGATCCAAGGACACCAAAGGGACAGGAGGAAGAAATCCAAAGTGGTGTTCTACATTCAATACAATAGCATAAAAGTTATGGATTCAACAATGGTGGAAAAGTAGTTAAAATCTGAATGATTATTTCTTAGTTTTGACAAATGTTTTGTAAAATGTTGGTGGTGCGAATTAAGGACGGCAAGTATTGCATGGAGCACTGGGTGTGTTGCATAAACAATGAATCTTGGAAGATTGAAAAAAATTTTAAAAATTTTTAAAAATGTTAACATTAGAAAGATATGTAAAAAGTAAATGGGAGGGATGCCTGGGTGACTCAGTCTGTTAAGTGTCTGCCTTAGGCTCAGGTCATGATCCTGGGGCTCTGGGATCGAGTCCTACATCAGGCTCCCTGCCCAGCGGGGAGCCTACTTCTCCCCTTCTCCTTCTGCCCCTCCCCTGCTCCTTCTGTCTCTTTCACTTTCTCTCTCTAATAAATAAATAAAATCTTTTTTTAAAAAAAGCAAGTGGGAACTTTCTGTGCAACTTTTCTGTAAATCTGAAATTATTCTTAAAGGTTTTTAAGAGATTTTATTTTATTTATTTGACACATGCATGCAATATAGAACACAAGCAGGGGAAACAGCAGTCAGAGGGAAATGGAGAAGGAGCCCAATGCAGGACTAGATCTCAGGACCCTGGGATCATGACCTGAGCCTAAGGCAGACACTTAACCGACTGAGTCACCCAGGCACCCCTCAAGGTTATTAAAAAAAAATATTTCTATAGTTCAGAGAAAGATGATACAACTGTCCTTTCTTTTTAAAGTAGATACTTTTGACACTGGGCACTTTCCTCACACATCTGATAACGGGTTTTCAATCATGGTTCCAGTCATGGGACAGTCATAACATTGATGTTATAAGTAACAATACTAAAAAGACAATGTTCTATGTCATGCCATGTTTAAGGAGTCCAAATGTTACAACTGAGAGATAAAATAAAGCTTACTTAAGCACTTGCCTAATACATGAAACGGTTTCATAAAATCCCTACAGGGGACAGGTATGTAGAAAAAATTGGGTGAAAAAGCTGAGGGGCATTAAGAGGTAGAGACTGAAGGTACCCAGAAGAGGTACAGAAATAAGTCACTGAGATAAAAATACAACAGAGGGAATATAGTCAATAATACTGCAGTAACGCTGTTTGGTGACAGATGGTGAGTATCCCGGTAGTGGTGAGCACTGAGGGATGAATGAAAGTATTGAATTGGTGTATTGGAACCTGAAGCTAATACAACCTTGTGTGTGAATTATAATTCAATGTAAAAAAAAGGAAAAATCCCTACTCTCTAATTGTGAGTTCATTCTTAAACACCTTTATTGAAAATTCACTCACAAATTTTTATGGATGTCTATAGTATTTCATTATCTAAAACTGACATGGCAATGAATGTGAGATGCTGTTCTGGTCACCTCAAAAAGGACATGGTCATTAGTTAGAAAGGAAGTGTCATTTTTACTGCACGTAAGGAAAAAGCAATTGCTGGGAAATAAAGGTCTTTGGTTTAAGAAGATAAACCTAGATTAAGTTTGAAGTGTCTAAATGCAATTTTTTTTTTAATCTTGATTGCTACTTTGTGGTATGCCAAATCAATACATAGAAGTTTATTGATCAATTAAAGAAGCTTGGTTTTAGGGTTTTTGCCCCCATATAAATACATGATTTACCCATAGCATAAAAATTACTGAATTAAGACAATGTTTGAAGAGAAGTATATTGTGGACATCTCATGACTTCAAAATTCTTAAATTTGAGTTTGCTTTTTTTTTGAGGAAAAAAAAGGTTTTATTTATTTATTTGACAGAGAGAGAGTACAGTAGGGGGAGCAGCAGGGAGAGGGAGAAGCAGGCTCCCCACTGAGCAGAGAGCCCAATACAGGGCTCAATCCCAGGGCTGTGGGATCATGAACTGAACCGAAAGCAGATACTTTAACTGACTGAGCCAGCCAGATAGCGCTGTCCTGAGTCTGCTCTTTAAAAATACCATCAAGTAAAAAGAAAAAAAATTATAAATCAAAAGATTTATTCTACTGTCCTCCTAAGGAATTTTTTTTTTACTCTGAGAGTATATTATTTTATATTGTTTCATTATATTTTATTTTCCCAAAAGATTGTTTTCTGTAATATCACTGGAAGAGTGATAAAAATTAACTCTTTAATTTTTGTGACTAACGAATCGAGGATATGGAAAGCGAGTTTTGCCTCTGTCATGGAAACTATCAAATACAAGGTTTTTTCATTTATTTAAAGGAAACACTTGATTCACTCAAAAAATATTTTCAAATCTCTATTATGTGTAAGACACCATGTTTGGTGCTATGGACATACAATGTGATCTCAACCAACTTAAAGCCTAACAGAAACAGCAAGTTATATAGACACAGTTACAGTAACAACTATTGTGTACATGGCACTCACTATGCACCAAACAGTATTACAGGCTACCTATAATATTCATAAATTTGTACCATATTATAAGCTTCCTCAATCATTGTAACCATATGAAGCATGGATAATTACCGTCCTGCTTTAAGAGATGAAGAAAGCCAATAAGGCGCATCCAAGAACTTGTCCAAGATCATTCAGCTCGTAAGTGGCAAAGACAAGCTCAAAGTCAATTCTTCTGGCCACTTGGCTATACCCACATTTGCAATGTGCTAAGTGTTCTCGTGGTGATAAGCACAGTGTACTATGGAAGCAGAGAGAGAAGGGGTGCCTAATCCATTCTTGGGGTGACAATGGGAGACTCCCTGAAAAAAAAATGTCTAAGTTGGAAAGGAATTGGGCAGGAAGGGAAGTTGGTCCTTCAGAGAAGGAGAACAGTATGGTCTAGAGCTGAGAACCTAGTACATTTTCAGAAAGTAAAAGTTCTTCGTGGCTAGAAAACAGGATGTAAGGTGAAAAGGGGGCAAGAAATGTTTTTGGAAGGGGATGCAATGCTGCTGGTGAAGGCATCCTATTGTACACTATGAGGTTGGAACATTATCCCCAGGCAACTGGAATTACTGCTGAGATTGAAGCAGGGAGCAATCCTACTCCTGGTTTTCAGAGTCAAGGTGAGGCACGCAGGACAGGGGTATGGGCTAGGAGGCCATAAAATGTTTTTTTAAATGGTACTAACATACTTCCAGCCACAACTAACAGAAGAAAAAATGACAGACCTCAAACAAAATACACACATAGGAGTTTATTATTTCCCCGAAAAAGATTAGTTCTGTGCCTGAATAACGGTACCAGAGTCCAGGTTTCTTCCATGTTTTTTCTGTGACATTCACAGGATATGGGCCTAACTGCCCTGAAGGGTGTCAAAATGACAAGGTGTCACGTTTTCATAAAATAACAGTCAGAGCCAGGAAAGGGGTCTTGGCTTCCTTTTGTTTCCTTTTAAGATGAAGGACAGTTTCTCCCAACTCCCTTTAGGTTTTACTGCTCTAAATTGCATTACTGTCAAAGAGAATATAGTGACCAGGATTCACGTTGACCAAGCAACGCCTAAGCTTAGGTCCCACGGAAACAGCCAGCTCGAATTGAACTTCAAGTCACATAGGAAGGCATAAGGAGCTAAATAATTAAATAATTACAAAATAAAGTCATTAAAAAAAAAATGAAGGTTCCATTAGCTAGAATACACAGTGGTGTGGAGGTTAACAATCTCAGAGACTACGGCAAGAAGCAAAGTGGTCTGGATCAAGTTTGTGGCAAAGGAAATAGAAGAGAGTATGTCAAGAGATAGGAAGAAATTCAGAACAGGTGTGAAGTTTCTGGCTTGGGCGATGATGGTATGGAAGCTACTAGAGTTCACTGGTATAGGGAAAATGAGAGCAAAGCAGGTTGATGGAAGCAGATTCTGAGTTCAGTTTTGGTAATGTTGTGCTCGCGATGCCAATGAGATACGAAAGATGCCCAGCACAAATGATGACTAGCTAGACAAATGAGCCTCCAGTGCAGAAGAGAGAGCAAAGCTAGAGACGTCGATATGGAAGCCACCACTAGACAGAAGACAAATGAAGCAACGGGAGTGAGTGATATCACCCAGAAAGATACCAACCCCAACATCTAAGGAGCTATTCCAGAAAGAGGAGCCCAGGGACTGAGATAAATAAGAAAACCCAGAAAAGGGGATGTTAAGTTTTAGGGAAACCAGCCAAGGAAAGAGTTTCAAAAAGAAGGAAATTGTCAGTAATGCCCAAGGTGTCTGAGAGGTGAAGGAAAAGTAAATGCTCAAGCTTGGTCCATTGGATTTAATTTTTTAGAATGTGGGGGCAGGGACGGTGACACTAGTGTATGTAGTTTCAGTGGTGTGCTGGGAGAAAAAGCCAGAAAGCAGTAGGCGGGTAAGTGAATGGGAAGTGAGAGAGTGTAGACTGTGAGGCTGTGGGGGGGAGGAGGTGTCTGTGAAGGAGGGGAGCCTGGCTGGCTCAGCTGGTAGAGCATTTCATCTCAGGGCCAGTATTCAAGTCCCACGGTTAGGCATCGAAACTACTTTAAAAAAAAAAAAAATTAAAAAGTCTGAGAAGGAGAAAAAAGAGCTAGAGAAGAATAATTAGATAGAGTGAAGAGATGGTACTTACTTATTTGTTAATTGTACTCGTTGTCTTGTCTCAAAATTCAGTTTTGATGATTGTATTTATAAACGGTTTTAGAGTCTATGGAAGTAAAGCTTTAGATTTAACAAATATAATTTAAAATTAAAACACCTTAAATAATTTCAGAGAAATACCCTAATGTTTTTAGTATACAATAAATCCATTAGGGAATTTCTTTAAAGGTTTGGGGTTGTGGATTTTTTTTTTTTTTTTGAGTCTTTGATTTTAAGTATTGATGTGTCCAAAATTATCTTGGATCCTGTTTTCTATGTATTCCTTCAGTGGTGTTTCTTTTTATTGCCAATCTTTAAATCCCAAACTGATCAAGTTTCATATTTAGGAGTTTTTGTACCTACTAGGGTCAGATAACAATAATAAATTATTATAAAAATGTTGTCATGGAGATTTTGACTTTCAGTGCCTTTGCCTTAAAATGCTAAAGGAAGTCAACAATGGAAACATTCATATTTAGCATTTAAGGCTGAGTCTGTCATGTGGACCCTAGCTGAGCTATGCCAGGAGTGTATTTCACTCATGACCTGATTTATAAAATGTCTATATCACTGTCAAAACTCCTGAGAGAAGTATAAAAGTAAATTCAAAGCAGAAGCTAATAATAATACTTGAGTTCCCTTAGCATGAAAAAAATAACATTTACTCTTACAGTTCTGAATGAAGATGCTCGAAACAGAAAAATAAAAGGGGAACATATATTAACTTTACTAAGGTCTTTTCAGGGAGGCCAAAGAAATATCTGATTGAAATTTATTCTCTTCACAAATGTAATTTTCATGATGATAAGAAAGCAAAGAAAGGTGCAGAAGAGGGTTAAGTTTGGGAAAAAAATGACTTGTTATTCGTTGGACTTTTCAGCTCAAAGACTAGGTTATTAGTTCAGTTGAAATACAACTTGATTTTTTTTAATTCCCCCATTGTTTATCATTGTCCAAGAAATAGGTTTTTCATTTGTTGGGGGGAAATAGGGGTTCTGGAGTGATGGTCAGGGGTCCTGGATGAAAAGCTGGCTCTGCTTCTAACTGAATGGGCAAATCAAGCATTCACCATAGCCTTGCTTTCCATAGGATTCAGCAGTGGGATGTTTCACAACAGTTAAAGTTTAAACTTTAAAAATGTGAAACTCTAAAAGCAAAGGAAAATATCTTTTAAAATATTAAACTTTTAAATCTAATTATATAATTTCTTTTAAAAGAAGTAAGTCAATTTACACCACAGACTTGGTGATTTAAAAAAAAAAAAATCTTGATCAAGCAATTCCATTATCTCCTACTCCCTCCATAAATGAAGTCTGTAAGGCAGAGTTTCTAAGACATCAGCTTATTTCTTAGAGAATCAAATAAGTTATTTTTTTCTAAGCATATAATAATTTCAGCATAAAGTTAAGACAACCAGTGGAATCACTATAAATTTGTTATAGTCCACACTATCTCCAAACACTCAAAGTGCTCATCCTCATATTATGTTGAAATTTTTTTCTAAGCATATAATAGCTTCTATATGGTCAAAACCAAATCTGTTATCATTTGCTTTATAAACACATGCATCCCCACAAACAAACATAGTCTTCATCTGCTAAAAAGAGCAATTCATTAGCAATTGGCTCGATGTACTATTAGAGACTTATGAAGATGAAGAAGAAAGATACTCAAGGTTTTCAAAAAATCTAGTTTTATGAGGACACAGCAGATCAGGTAGTAGGGAGGCCCACATGGTGCAAACAAGGAAGGCAGAAAGCTTAAAAGGAGGATGCTGGGTGCAGGTGGGTGGGTGTGAGCACCGGAAAAGCTGGCAGACGACCAATGTGAGCATGACCAGTCAGAGATAAAGAAACTTGCATAGGAATTTGGCGCCAGAGGAAACAACGCTAAGAATGAGTCATTTCCAAACATACCCTAAAATCTACCACGATTTGAATTCTGAAAATAAGTGTGTTCATTTTTTTGTGGTTACTATGCAAACACTTAGCTATTTCTTTGTAATTTTTGCCTGGTGTGATCGTTGTGGGTACTGTTTCAACCCTGTTGTTTGCACAGAAGTCACTCCTTTGAAACTATTCCCATAAGGCTGAACATAAAAAAACATTTCTTTGTAGGTCACCAACAAGGACCACATATCAATTCCACATGTTGCAGTCTATATGTCACATGTCACCCAGTGAACACATGAAAATGCCTTCCAGCTAAATGTACCATAGCCCTCCAGTAGTCTTGTTGCTGCTTGCATTGTGTATGGATGGCAGGCTTTTGTTAAATTCCTTAATCTCCCTTCAATATGTATCTGTTTGCCATAGGGCTCCAAATCTTCCTTTGGGAGAAATGGATTCCTCAATCCTGAAAGGCTAGAACATTTACCTGTGCCCTTTGGGGTCTCAGATCTCTGTGACTCCAAGTTTATCTCCTCCTCTAGAAGGTAGACAGTCTTAGTATTCGCTGCTCCTTTCCTTCTGCTCTTAAACATGTACCTTTCTCACCTAATCTGAAAAAGTCTGATTTTTCCTGATGTACATTATAGTTGTCACTATAGTTCTGGCTTCCCTACTAAAATCACCCTTCCTGGGGCACGTGGGTGGGTCTGATGGTTAAGCGTCTACCTTCAGCTCAGGTCGTGATCCCAGGAATCTGGGATCGAGTCCCACTTCGGGCTCTCTGCTTGTCGGGAAGCCTGCTTCTCCCTCTCCCTCTACTGCTTCCCCTGCTTGTGCTCTATCATTCTCTCTGTCAAATAAATAAATAAAATCTTTTTTAAAAATCATTTTTCCTGCTACAGAATCTACCTAATGCCATCTCGCCCATTCTCACCTTAACCGTAATCATCTGTCTTTCCTTCAAACCATGCTATTGGGATTAGTACCCTCATTTGATATTTGCTTGCCCAAAGCAAGGGGCCTCTTGTAAGCCCTTAGGTCCCCTTACTTCCTTTTTCTGAATACTGTCCATTCTCAGTAGCGTTCTGGGAGGTGCTTAGCAAAACTGAATTACTCAGTCTGTAAGCGAGTCCATACTTCAGATGTCTTAGCGATGTCTCTTTCTTCTGTGTGCTATGTCCTCCCCGTCTTTATCTACTTAATTCCTGTATGGTCTGTAAAACCCTAAGTTAGAGGATACTGTATTATGCTATGGTGTCACTCTGTGCATATGTTTACATAAAACTCACCACACTGTGTTTTAACCTTTGATTTGAGTACTGGAATCCTTTTCCTCCAGCTAACCATATGGTTGACCTTCTATGCTTCTGCTCTTTGTCCAGTGTCTCCTTCTGTAAGGTCATGCTGACCAAGTTACAATTAATAGTCCACTGTTTTGAAAGCACCTTCTAATTCCGACTTCTGCATCCAGGGTTTGCTACAGGCTAAATCCATGAGTAATTTTCTAACATTTCCTCATTTACTCTGCAAACAAATATAATACCAGTTTGTTCACTCTCCCTTGGGTTTGCTTTTATGACCGTATTTTCTCATGCTGTTTACTGCCTACAATGCCTATGACATCTTAAGATTTAAATTCTATCAATTACTTGAATATTTCTCTGAACATTCCAGCTTTTGTTGGCATCTTTTTCTATATTTCTGTGGCATGTTGTGAACTGCTGGTTTGTATACATGTGTATGTGTCTTGTCCAACAAATAGAAATGTATTTTCAAGGCAGACACTGTGACTTTTTTTCCTCTGTGCTCTTCCTAGAATTGAGCTCACTGCTTTGTGGTTAGTTAAGAATTCAAAAACACAGCTAGACTGAATGAATGGATAAATGGCCCCATTTTCTGTTGTCCATTGGTAATGCAAGCAAGCCAAACTCTTGGCTTTACAAACTCATTTGGCTGAAGAAGCTGGGTTCTTACATCATTACTAATTGTAAAATAGAATTGTTCCCATCTGAAGCAAGCTTACTACTTTTCTTTGATCTTGTACAATGAGAAGCTTGTCTGATAAAAAGGCATAATATAGATTCAATCATATGCAGTGACTACCAGTTACAGCAACTGCACTCAAGTACTCAAAAGCTATTCATAACCCCATTCTTTTTTTGTCTAACTCTACAATAGAGTCTGGAAAGCTAACATTTTTCTTTCTCAAGGCTTCCTTCCCATCCATTACAATAATGGATGACCAAATGATGTATTTCTGGCCAGTAAGAGTACACGAAGTTTTGGGGGAAAGTTTTCATCCCTGAATAAAAAGGCAGAAAGAAGCTCATTAGGAAAATTCTCTTTCCACTTTGTCCTTCTCTTTCTTCCTGCCTGGAATGCAGATGAAAGATGTGGATTCCCAGCAGCCATCAAGAGACATGAGATAGATAGCACAAGGACAAACGCCTATAGAACAGGATGGAGAAGCGAAACATGAAAGGGGGTGGGTTGTTTAAGACATCCTGATGCCTCTGTGCCAGTCAGGGATTACCTTTCTCCAGATCTCTAGTTGTATAGCTCCTCTTTATTAAACCACAAGTTTATGTTGTATGCTAAGTGAATACAAGGCTGACTGATACAGTAACCTCTAGGATTATTACTGAAGTTCTTTCAGTCATCTGTTTTCAAGCAAGAATGCATTTAACTTATAAAGATAAATAAAAATGAACTTAATATTTTAAAAAGTAGATCCATGGTAGAAGTATTTATAGTCTATCTTGAAAATAGTGCTATGTTAAGATCACTTTGCTCGTGGGATATATTATGCTGTTAACGTCTGTGTCTGGTCTCACTAAGGCTGGGTAAAATCTGTTCACTACTGTCCCTGTTACAGACCCCTGCATGTGTAAAACCCACTCTTACATCATCTCTTAAACTAATTTTCATAGATTAACAGAACTGTTAGTCTTACCTTTACTTCAGTATCTAGACATGGTTAGCAAATGCTTTAATTCCTCTGCTTCATAAAATAGAGCAGTCTTACAAATAGTTTCTTAAAAAATCTTGGCCCTGAAAAGATCTGCTAAGTCCCAAGAACCTGTTTTGAAACCACCATGATCACCAGAAGGACCTTTTCCTTGTTCTTGCCCTCTCTTCCTGACACGAGTAGAAAAACCTACTACTCCAGACACACGTTTGTCTCCTACTGTTCAGACATCTATGAGTGGATGTCCACAACTCTCCCTACATCTTTCAGTGTGAATATTTGAGCAGATTGAGAGATAATGAGCTGCCCTTTGTAGATAAAGATGGCTAATGGCAAAATAAAGTGTGTGCACTTGAGCCTTCTTTCCAGGACTGCGAAGACAATCACTCGTATGTCTCCGTCTTCTCATTTTATCCTAAATGGGTCAACCCAATTTTATTTGCCAACAATGCAACACTTTGCCAAATACACCTCTCAGTCAGTGCTATGGTATTTATTGCTGTGCATCTACGGGACATACTTGAACGTTTCTCCCGTGTTTATCTATCAGATAAGGAACCAAGGAAGGGGAACACATGAACTAGGTTCAGAGTTTTTCTGTTCTTAGAGACACATAGGGGTTGGAGACATTGTCATGAATATATCATTATAGTTGCTCTCGTTACCTTAAGATGGGACTCTGGCTCACACTGCCGTGAGAAGTGGCCGCTGCAGAATGTCTCTGCATGTGCTCTGAGGGCTTGGCTCTTTGCACTGCTTACTGTCTTTGCCTCTACCTGGCTCTCACACCACTCGTGACTAACTTGCATACTTTGGCCCATCCTGATGCCAAAATATATCCATCAAAATTATAATAAATAATAGAATGCATTCCCTTATGAAATATATTCCAATGATCTATCAGATTGCCCTAAAAGGCTTCAAGAATACTCTAAGAGAGTCACCACTGTACTGGCTTTAATCCCATTCAGAATCCAAAGATACTCTCCAAATTGGGAGACCTGAGTTTTTCATCATGGGTCTCCCAGAACATCAGCCTCAAGAGGATAAAGATCATACTTTTTCTTCCTCTTATCATTAACCACTGTTGCTATGTGAGTATCGCGGGGCCAAAAGGAAAAGGCTGTGCAAGCACTTCAGCCAGTGTTAGAACTATACAGAACATGAGGAGGAAAGCCAGGTCAGTGGGAGAGTAAGACCTTCTCCTACAATCTGGCAACCCTCAGGGTCAAGTTGGCTTCAGAAAGGAGATTTTGTGTTCTTTTCCCAACAGCCTGTTCCAGAGCTTTGCACACACAAGCCTGACATAAATTCCTGAGACAAAGATGGAAAACAGCTCATGGCATATCTGAGTTGGAATTTCCAAAATTTTCAAAAAGTATTACCATTCTACTTGATGTTGTCATCAAGTAACATGACTATTAAAAATTATTAGTTGAGGGGTCCCTGGGTGGCTCAGTAGGTTGAAGCCTCTGCCTTCGGCTAAGGTCATGGTCTCAGGGTCCTGGGATCAAGCCCAGGACGCTCTGCTCAGCAGGGAACCTGCTTCCTCCTCTCTCTCTGCCTGCCTCTCTGCCTACTTGTAATCTGTCTATCAAATAAATAAATAAAATCTTTAAAAAAAATTATTAGTTGACAAAGGGAAAAAAACAGTTGTTTTCTAAAGGGAAACAGCTCCTACAGTGGGCCTCAATGAGATAGTTATAAGGTACAAGGAAAAAAACCATGTTCTCTGGAAGCTGTTCTCAGAAATAGATGTAGGGACTTGATTTTTCTACACACATAGCAACTTTAAATCTTTTCTCACCAACCAAACAATTTTTGATGCTGTCAAAATACTTCACAATTACAGCAAACTTCATGTCAAACAGCTGTTTTGAACAAACATTTTCCCATTGTTACACATTTCCCTTTCAATTGTGGGAAGATGGTCTGTTCCTTATTTCTCAGGCCACAGGCACTATCTTAAAGAAACAAACTGAAAACTCACACTTTCACCTCAATTATCCCCAGAACAACTCTCTTAAAACATGTAAGCCTAACTGGATATACAAAAGTGATAGTAGCCACTGCCTTAAATGATACTATTTCCTTCCTTGTTGCCTGGGTATCATCTGGTTATTTCACATCCTATTCCTTAGATGACCTTAAGGCATGTGAAGGGGTGTGGGGGAGGGAGAGGCATAGTTCCAAAGCACTGAATGTGTTTATTGCTATTACTAATATTAAAAAGTTATTTCATTTGTGTTCTCCTGTTGGTAGAGAAGTAACATGCTATCATGCAAAAAGGAATAAAAGTGAAAATAATAATAGCATAGAAATGATCATAATAATTACTAACATAAATTTAAGACTTTCTTTGTGCTCATCACTTATTCCTTAGTACCTGTGAGGTAGCTACTCAGATGATCGCCACTTACTGATGAGGCAAAGAGGTTAAGCACCTTTTCCAAAGAAATACAGAGTGGTAGAGCTGGCATTTTAAACCCAGGAAGTCTAGATTTTAAAGTCCACACTCTTAAAAAAATAAAATAAAAAATGAAAAATAGGGTCTCCTGGGTGGCTCAGTCAGTTAAGTATCTGCCTTGAGTCTAGGTCACGATCCCAGGGTCCTGGGATCCAGTCCTACATCGGGGTCCCGGCTCCACAGGGAGCCTGCTTCTCTCTCTGCCAATCTCTCTCTCTCTTTCTGTCTCCCATGAATAAATGAAAAAATCTTTAAAAAAATAAAAAGTTAAAAATAAAGTCCAGCATTTTAATCAACCATGAAACTACCTTGTAATTGATATGATTTGTCAAGGCCACCAGCTCAGCTCTGCTGCCTTCAGCAGGAGGCCACAGGTCTTCAGTGTCCAGGTCAGGGCATTATCTGTGAGACTAAGGAAGTTCTGAAGCGAAGTTTCCTTTGACTGATTCCAGAAGCCTACCAGTCCCTCAAGTTTTTCAGACTCAGGATTATTTCCTTCTACTTCCACAAACCCACCTGTGCCATTTTACACTTCACAAGAAGTTTAAGCTCATTCAATGAGATAGAAAAACCTTATAGCTAAAAGTGCTCTCAGAATTGTGTGTCTGGTTTTTTTTTTTTTTTTTTTTTTAATAAGGAAAGATAAAAAGTTAAAGACCATTATTATTCAAATTGTTACCACTTCTAGCTTGGGTTGGCTCCATTAATGGACTGAAAAGAATGAAATGCAGCAAGGTAGAGAGGGGAGCAGGGGTACTCAGCATGTCTCAGGTCTAGGGAATTCAGAATTACACAGAAGAAGCCACTGTAAATTCAATCCTGCCTGCAGTGCTATTGTATTGGGAGAATATCTTCATTCGACAATGGAGTGATCGCAGACTTGGGAGTCTGTTGCATTTCCTGGGTGCAGAGACCTGGGAAGTAAGGCACACAGGCTCCATCTCTCTCATGGCAAAGGGCTTACTGCTCAAGCTGGGACCATGGTAACGTGGCTCCTCTCTCCCACATTTGCACAATGGGCACAGGGCATAGTTATAGCAACTGCGCAAAAGGAGTGGTTAGTCCAGAACAAAGTCCTCGACGTTAAAGGAGAAACCACAATATTCATGATTCCTGTGAAAACATCTAAATGTGACATTTACAGATGCAGGTATGCTTAAAGAACACAAATGCAGCTGTCGAATAGCTAAGAATATCTGCGATCTGGAAGGCCATCCTCACAAGCAAGGGAGCGAAACTGGTCAGTGAGGCAAGAATCACTCTGGATTTAGAGCTGGAGCAGGGGAGGTGGGGGGGGGAGGCAAGAGTATCCAGAATAAGGAGAGGACGCTTTTTTAGGTTTTGCAGTCTTCGTAATTCCTTTTTTCTTTCCTCTTTCTCTCTTTCTTTCCAACCACTTCTGTTTGTCTCATTGCTGCCAAATAAGCCACTCCTAGGTATGACATTCCAGTTTAAAATAATGGGTGCCCAACCGGTTCAGCCGGTTAGGTGGCTGACTCTTGATTTCAGCTCAGGTCATACTATCGGAGTCCTGAGCTCCTGCTCAGTGGGCAGTCTGCTTGTTCCCTCCCTCCCCCTGCCCCTCTCCCTCCCCTTTGTTCCTCCCCATGCTTGCATTCTCTCTCTCCCTCTAAAATAATAAATAAATCTTTAAGTAAATACTGATATTTGTGTTTATACTAATGTAGGTTTATAATTTTATATGTTTATCTAAACACATAGCTCCCAGAAAATTCCTACCTGAAATGACTCTGGGATTGAGTTGTTTGGGATCGAATCCTGGCTCTGTTTTCTATTAGCTATGTAATCTTAAACAATTTATTTAATTTCTTTGTACCTCTCATTCTTTACCTGTAAAAGGGGAGAAATAAATATATGTACACGGGATTATTGTAAGATTTAGATGAGTGAATGAATATATGCATTAAGTACAGCATCCAGCACGTGTCAAGTACTAACTTTTGTCTAATAATTTTAATGATTAGTCTTATTGATGTTATTCTTAAAGTAACCAATACAGTATGGAAGAAACACATTACTCGAATCTAGTAAGGTCTGACTCTGAGATTGTTAGTATTTAATACAATATAAAAAAGTTGGCTAACCAGATGGACATGGTAGCTTCTCGACAGCCAGTTTTTGAAATGCATATGTTTGCTGAATCAATCACAGATCCTTGAATTGCTATGTTCAGTCTAGGATCTCTTACTTTAAGAATGGAATTGAAATCTAGGAATACTTCGAAGAGGTTAACCCGAGGGCAGGAGGTAGGAAAGGATGACGTATAACATGCCAGATGTAATTTATATGAAAATGTAAGATATCTTTTTCTAAAAAAGAGGTGTGTGAGGATACAAGAAATACATTTGAACACTTCAAATAGTATTACATGGCAGAAGGTATAATCCTAGTCTATGCAGCTGTGAGGAAAAGAGTTTTATCTAATTGGTTTAAGCCACTGGCTCTCAAAATGTATTCTGGAGACACAAGGGGTTCTCCCCCTGTGATTGTGAAGATCACCTTGTGATCTCCCCAAGGTGATTTCAAGGTCAAATTTTTTAAAAAAATATTTTATTTATTTATTTGACAGACAGAAATCACAAGTAGGCAGAGAAGCAGGCAGAGAGAGAGAGGAGGAAGCAGGCTCCCTGCTGAGCAGAGAGCCCGAAGTGGGGCTCCATCCCAGGACCCTGGGATTATGATCTGAGCCGAAGGCAGAGGATTTAACCCACTGAGCCACCCAGGTGCCCCTCAAGTTATTTTTATACTAAGATATTATATACCTTTGTTCCCCTTACTAGTAGAAAATGGGTCCTTTTAGAGGCTGCATGGCATATGATATTGCATCAGACAGAATGTAAAAGCAGATAAGAAACTCCAGATCTCCTTCTACTGAGACAGACATTAAAGAGACTTGTAAAAATGTATACTAGTGCCACAATTCTTATCAAACCTTTGCTTTGTGATGTCATTATCTTTTATAAAAATATGCCATTTATATTAACATGTATCAAGTTTACTATGACTAAATAGTAAATAAGTATTTAAAAATTTTTCCATTTTAATATTCATTATGATAAATAAACATATAACCCAAATCAAGAAAAATTCCTCAGGGTCTATAATTATGTTTAAGAATGGAGTTTTATGGTTTTAACATTTATAGTATATTGAGATTCAAATGTTTGAGAACCACCAGTTTCAGTCATGGCATAGGAGATATGGAAGCCATTTTAATATTCATTATGATAAATAAACATATAACCCAAATCAAGAAAAATTCCTCAGGGTCTATAATTATGTTTAAGAATGGAGTTTTATGGTTTTAACATTTATAGTATATTGAGATTCAAATGTTTGAGAACCACCAGTTTCAGTCATGGCATAGGAGATATGGAAGCCACAAATTTCAAGTAATTTGAGCTGGTCACCATTAAACTAGGCTTTTTATTTTAAAAAGTAATTAGATTTATATTCAAACAGTGAGGGTTTGCAGTAAAAGGGGTTGCACACATTGGCATTTGTGGCCTCTAAGATTTCTTTCATCCAGATGGTACAATGCCCCTCCAACAGGAATTGAGAAAGGAGCTTACTGAGAATATTGTCCTCATAAGGCTGCTGTGAAAGTTGGTAGATAGGCATGTGGTTAAGGGTGGGAGTTTTGGAGTGAAGCCAAAAGTGAAGAATCCCAGTGCAAGACCCAGTGCACTTTGAGTCATTGTGCTATTGCTAAGTTCTCTGAAGAAGATAAGAAGATTCAAGGGCTACTGCCAAGGTCACCTAGAATTCATAAGGGGATCTCTTCCTGGGCAGACGGATGCTGTTCTCCATCATGGTTTCCCAAGTATTCTCTGAACATTCCAGAAACTAATAGTCAAGAGTTTTTCAAAAAGGAATATTGACAGAAGCACATATGATTCCTCCTCTAGACTCCATCACAGCTGACAACCTCGACTTACGGTTCTAACATTTGTATCAACTCAGAAAACATCTATTCCTCTCCTCTTCCATAAAACTTGGGATAAAAAAATTAAA
This sequence comes from Mustela erminea, assembly GCF_009829155.1. Taxonomy (NCBI): domain Eukaryota; kingdom Metazoa; phylum Chordata; class Mammalia; order Carnivora; family Mustelidae; genus Mustela; species Mustela erminea. Next base: position 39,712,018 of record NC_045630.1, on the reverse strand, counting down.
CACAGCTGCACAAAAGATAAACATGTAAACCACATGAATGCGATTCACAGAAGGGATGCACGTGATGACAGGTATATGAAAAAACAATAGAAGTCAAATTAAATGTAAGGCAGAAACTTTCAGAAAGACCAGTTGCACTTATAAAATTAACATATGTTTTAAAATGATGAATTAAACTCTAGCAAGTAGGTAAAAAAGGAAACTCAGATATCGCTGGAGAGAACATAGGCAAGAAAAATATTCTGAAGAGCCATTTATTAATATGCATGAAGAGACTTAAAATGTTCCTGGTCTTCGGCACAGTCATCCCAAGTCCAGGACCCTCTCTTAAAGAAATGGTCATATGTCTACGGACAGGGTTTCCATATAATTATATGCATTTTAAGGAAAAACTGTCAAAATATTCTTTTTTGCCTGGAAACTAATGCACTAGTTCCACAGAAAAATTAAGCAAAATATCCTTCAGGCCGCTTGGTCATCAAACATAAGTTGTTCGTTCCTTCAGATAGTCCCCACCTACGGTGGCCTGGGAGTAAGCATGGGTCTCTTCCGTTTCTCCACAGTGGAACACCTCCACGGTCTGGGGGTGGCGGGAGCCTACACAAGAAGTTGCACATGGGGAGGGGCACGTGTCTTATCACTGCTTTGTATTCGGTTCCCTGGCATCAAGTGATACGTATGTTGACGGTTTGTAGGAAAGATGTCTTTCCTACAAAATAAGCAAATGATTTACTGTGACATAGCCTGCACCTGGTGGTGACAAACAGAAGTCAAATTATGAAGAAGCTTCTACCTCTTTCTTAAAGACTTACTTGGATCCTACTTTAGGCCCCAGTACCATTGGTCCATCTTAATTAGCCTCCGAGTTTCTAACCTTAATGAAATATAATGTCACATCTCTGAAAGGTTTTTTGTACTTGAAGTAACTTGGTCCTTGATTTTAAGGTCATCATTATAAATTTTTAAAAATGTTTATTTTGAAAAATCTTGTCTGGAAGAAAAGAAAAAGTTTTGTTCATGTACCACACCAAAGGCAGAATGCTGGCTGCCAGGGTAGGTATCTGCTATATGCTTTTGGAATGTAGGACCATATCATGTATTCAACTTAACATTCTCCAATGGTTGGGGTAAAAATTACTTCTTCTTCTAAAGACTTTTACTTTAAAGGGAAGGGAGAACTAGGATTCTTTTCTGATTATTATGAAAAACAACCAGAAAACTGGCTAGTCTCTCTAAAGTCTTCACTGGAGGCCCAAATTATCACAGTTTTCCAAAAAGTAGAATAAGAAGAACAGAAAGGCAATTCCTTTAAGTCTTGTCATGTTGCCATAAGTATTTATGTGTGTGTATGTGTGTGTGCACACGTGCTTGTGTGTGTGTGTGTGTGTGTGTGTGATATGTTCTACTCAGTATCCCAAATACCAAAGTGTTAACCACCTTTTTGGGGGGTGAGAGGGACAGGAAAGTGTGGAAGACGCATAGAAAATATGTTATCTTCATCTGTAAAAGGCCAAGCAAAAAAGTGTCACAACTTGTACCACTTTACATAGAATTTTTTTTCATATACCAAAGATTGATAAATCAGGGTGAACTTTCTAGGCTATCCATGTCATTCTGTCTCAAGGAAGTGAAGCATTTGTGTACTGTGTTTCTTTCATGAATACCATTCAATATATTCCCTTATTTTATCCCCTCCTTATATAAGAAAGTAACATAATAAAATAATATTCAAGTTCAGTAGTTTGCTGTTCTTCTATCAGAATATCAGTCAGTCATGACTATCGGTCTATCTACACAAAACAGTCCAAAATATTCCCATGATACCGAATTGTCTCAAAGAGTTATAGGGGTTCATTCATTCATTCATTCACTCATCCATTTCATTATTAATTCAGTAAATATGTGTTTAAAAACTACTCTCCAATGTCAGGCACTGATGATACAGAAGCAAATAAAGAAAAGTTTCTCTCTCAAAAGAAAAGTTTCTCTCAGTAGAGCTTACAATATCATACAGAGTAACTAAAAAGTAAGTAGAAGGGTATCCAGTGAGACAGGGATCAGAAAGACACCCCTATGGGCACATAGGATGCCAGCAATCCATATGACTTTACAACTCTTCCCTGGAAAAAGGAAAAAACAAAAACAAAACAAAACAAAACAAAAAACTGTGCTATTCCACAAAGCTGATTATGTGGATAAGCTCAGTTTAACACATTCATCGGGTAACTATAATTAGAATATTTCTGTATAATTATGGAAAAGATGCTACCAGTGCATTTTTTTCCCATGGGGTACAGAGGTATCCAATGGCAACAAGAAGCCCAAAAGAATTCTCTCAGGATGAGGACGGGGATGTTAAAACATGAGCAGCAATTCTGAATGGATGGAGGGTAGTTGTAAACAGATAACTGAAGACGGCAATAGAGATGCAACACTGAACTGGGTGTTTAGCAAAAATGGACTTTCCTCTTAGACTTCTGGTATTTCCATTTGGGTGGAGAAAAAAAAAAAAAAGGCAAAAATTTTCTCACAATGTTTTGCAACTTCTGCTTCCGGACTCAGTCAGAACCCAGAAGTGGCAACAGAGATAAAAATGAAAATATTGTTTATTTTTTTAAATGACAATTGATTTTCATCCATAAAACTGACTATAATTTAATTCAGGTATGTTTGGGATTTTAGGTGAATATCTATATTGAATCTATTTTATTTAAAATTAAAAAGTAGTTTATTCATGCCATCCTTTATTTTAGCTTGGGAGGAAAATTGAATCTCTACTGTTTGGCACCAATAAAAACAGAAAATAGTAAAGGCTTATAAAAGTTGAATTTCTTTAATGGAAAAAAAAATCTGAAACACCAGTAACCTGATGACAGTATTGAATATCAGAAAAAGATTTTTTTCTCCATTCATTTTTTATCAACTTGTAAAATTAGAAAAATTACATTCCTGAAATATTAACTATCAACCCTGTAATTGGTAAAAAGACTAAGCTCATTCTCTCTGCTCCAGTAATGAAATATTTTGGACTTCAGTTCAAACTTTGCTTTACTGGAAAAAAGACAAATTGCAATATTTATTTTAGATAGGAATACACATACATATAATAAGCAAGACCTGATCTTGATTCCCTCATGGTGTTAAAATATTCCATAAAACCAAGAAAAAGATCTTCCAATTTAAACAAAATTGATTTCCTCTCTCTAATTTAGTCTCCTTGTCTTGGGCACTTCACTATTACTTCTGGATAGAAGTCTGCCTACTTTAACAATTTCTAGTCACAGGATGTGGCTGCCTCAAGTTTTATCTTCATCTGGCAAAACATAACCAACCTATTTGAGCTCTCAGCTCCCGTTTTTTAACAACTAAACTTTCCCCATGCACCCACCCTCCACACCACCGCCATGACGTGTATTTCTCCCAAAACCACAAGTGGGTAAACCTCCTTGGGGGCAATTTGTAGCAAGGTATGACAGAGTCACTCTGTGGTGCAAAACCCAAGTCATCAGACCAGCTCTCTGTTCAGGTATCAACTGCTAGACACAAATTCCCAATGTCCCTTTGTATCTCCTGTGTATACACTGTTTCTTTTCTTTTCTTCTCTTTTCGTTTCTTTTTTTTTTTTTTTTTTTTTTTAATATTTTATTTATTTGACAGACAGAGATCATAAGTAGGCAGGGAGGCAGGCAGGGGGGTGGGGGAAGCAGACTCCCTGCTGAGCAGAGAGCCCGATGCGGGGCTCGATCCCAAGACCCTGGGATCATGACCTAAGCCGAAGGCAGAGGCTTAACCCACTGAGCCACCCAGGCACCCCTGCATACACTGTTTCTGTAGGAGGCTCTCATCTTCTGTTGGCAGGTGTCTGGACCCACTTGGGGGGAAAATGTGGGTGGAGGAGAGAAAGAAGAGGAAGCAACAAAATCTGTTAATTTAAAACTGAGGATAATAGGAATCTATTTCTTCCCTGTGCAAAGGATGAAAGGATGTGACCTTTTTCACTATGAAATACTTCATATTTGCTCCAGCAAATCTTACCAGAAATCACTGCCCCACACAGTTAAAGCGGTCTTAGAAGGAAATATGCATAGTGGACACCTAAGATTTGGAATGAGTCTCTAGGATGACTAAATTGTCATTGTACCTTTCGGTACAACTGGTAAATACATAGATTAATTCTTACATGAGAAAAATTTTTCCAATTACCTTGAAAACTTTAATATCATTTGTTAAGTTTTCCTAAACCTTTCTAATATTTAAGATTTCATTACTATTATAAATTTCTTACTTGTGAATATTTCTGATCTCTCTCTCTTTCTCTCTCTCTCTCTCTTTTTTTTTTTTTTTTTTTTTTTTAATTAGGCCCATGCTTCATACTGGAGTCCCTGCTCTTTTATTTTGTTTCCAATTTTTGTTTGTTTGTTTCCAAATTTTATATCATGCTCCCTTTGGTCACTGTAACAAGTATACAACAAACTTCAGGGAATAATGTTTAGAGAGTGCTTTCTAATGAAGCATCCAAGAGTTAAAGATGTGGTCTAGAACAGCACAGTGTTACAGGTGGGTAAGTCCTAAAGAAATGATTTCAAATAAATTAGTATCTCTAAAGAAAGCTGGTGAGGGCTGACAATTTTTTCTTCAGGAGACACTGATTGCCTGCAGACATTTTTGTTGCTCGTCATGACTGTTGCGGGAGAAGAGGAGGAAGGTGAGCTACTGCCTCCAGTTTGTAAAGGTCAGGGATACTGACATCCTTCAATGCACTTGGATGGCTCATTTATCCAAGCCAACCTATCAATCAAGTCGAGGCTGAGAAATTGAACTAAGCAATTCATTTCACTGAAAAAATTTCATTGAGGTTTAAATAAGTTAAATAATATATCGAACACCACCAAAGTCTAAGTCTAGTGAAAAGGAATTAGAGATAGACAAAGGATTCAAAACTTGTCCCTGAATGTCCAATCTGAATCTCATTTCATTATATCAGGCAAACCTGATAAATGGGTAAAACCTCGTGGTACACCTGAGGAATGCTGGACCACGTTCCTTCATTTTCAGTAAAACATGGGGCAAGTCATTAAATGCTTTTGAGTTTCACTTTCACATTTTTTATAAAATAGATGAGTTAAACTAGATGATTTCCAGTCTCCTTTTTCTCTAGAAATGTACTATTGTGTAATTACTGATGGCTTGTGTTACTGTGGTCTCCGAATTTCCAAATTCCCCTCCTCTTTCTTTAAAATTTCTTCTCTAGGAATACAGACTCAAATAAAGGCAGGAAATATTGTTGCTACTTTGATAGAATCCTGTGTCTTAAATTATGCTTAACTCTCAGTAAACAGTGAAGAACATAATAAAATTTAAATGCATTATCTAAAAATTAAAAAAAAATCTTCGTTGTCTATTTTTTAATGTGAAGACCAGTTTTTATGGTCCTTTTATATCCTGTGTATATATTAACTTATTTTGACTATATATCTGCAATACAAAGACTATAAAAATAAAAAAAATCTGTCATGTAAACAGCAGTGTTGTTAATTAACTCACTGTATGGGTTAATTAATTCACTGAAACCCACTGATAATATTTTCTGAGATAAAATTCTCCAAAGTATTTATGGATCTGTAAATTCATTCTTAACAATTTAAATATTATAGATAAGAAACATTGATCAGTTTTTAAAATTTTTCATTTTTATACTCCTGTATTTAGAGGGAGAGAGGGACCAAAGTTGTTTATTACCTGTTGTATTTTACAGACTGAAGAGTTCAGTAAGATCAATTGCTACAGTTGTAAAATAGGACAATAGACATTAAGAGAAAATGTATCCTTGTCCTCTCCTCACTGAAAACAAAACTAGTACTTGTAACTTGTGTGAATAAATTTTGGGGGTGCCTTATAACCCCTAAATCCTAATTTCAAATTCCCTCTTATTATAAAACGAGAGAGAGAAATTTTAGATGTCAGAGAGTTTCCTTCCATTTTTTTAGTCAGAAGAAAATAAATTAAAATAAGGTATTTAAATAAAATTTAAACAAAATTTTTTTTTATAAAAAAGAATTTTAATCTGCCCCATCTGCCATCATTATTGTTAACCTCTGGACATTTTAACAACATGCTGGTGGATCTTAAATCAATGAACACAGTAAAGGAAAACATCTGTGGTTCTAATATTTTTTAGATTGGCTCTTAATATTGTTTTCATACAAAATTAAAATGTATTTTAAAAACTAGTCAAAAAAAAATCCCTAATCCTGTAGTAAAACATTAGGCATGAAAATTATGTCAATTTTACTGACAAACATGAAGCATGTGTATCTGTTAGAGAAGATTATTAGAAAAGTCAGTGGAAGGAAATGTTTTCTTGGCCATCAAATCCAGATGTTTAGCTCATAAAATGGAGACCTCGAATGAAGGACAAGTTATGGTATCAGATATCTTTCAGAAGTGTTAATTCAGAGAAAAATCATGGATAAGGAAAGCCAGAATAAATTTTTAAATGAATCATGTTCTAGTTTTAAAGGAATTATAGAAATATATTCTAAATTAAATAAGGAATAGAATAGTGGATGAATTAAAATAAAAAGCACATCATGGTTTGTTTGTTTTCTTTTTTCAGAAATACCATTATGTACATATTTTTTGTTTAAAATCTAAATAGGTGATAAAGGTCATATTTTAGCAAAAAACAAGTCCATGGTAAGCACTGTCTTTCATAAACTGACAAAACATATACCAGAACAAAGATTCTACAAAATCAAGGCATTGTAGATTGCACTGATTCTTCTCTTTAGTCTATCAGCTCTTTAACAAATACAGATCTTTGTAGGGTGACTTAGTTACAAAATAAGAATTCACATGACGGTGGTTTGAACATTCTATATTTCTGTGCTTTGATTTCTAGATTAATATGCAAACTATTTCTTATTCCTATATCAAGATTCCAACTCTTAAAGTGAAACACCAAAAGAGAAGCTAATTGTAATAGTAATAACAGAACTCAGGCACTCCTGTATAGTTTTGCAGATGCTTAAAGAATACAACCATCCCTTCTTCATTCCATTTCATTCTACTATAAGAAGTGATTTCTCATTCATTTTCTATGGCCACCCTATACTTAGAAATGTAAATATTAAAATTTAGTTTAAGAAAAGCATTCTATTAAGGATAACCAAGAAAAGACATTTTGGACTCTGAGCAAAATGTATTTTTTTTTCTTTTGGAAAATTGACTAATTCAGATAGATGAGAAAAATATGTATCGTCAGATTGATGTGAACAGAAAATGTCTTTGGTTTTACAGTGCTCTTGAAAAATAAAATGTGACAAAACTGGCACAAATTTTACATTTGACAACTAAAGATATTTTTATTATTCTTGCTTCCTTGTCTTTGAAGTACTCCTTATGTTGTATCTGACTTGTTCCACTTCCAGAATTTTGAGGTTCTACTTGCCTTTGATCTCTCACTAGCCATTCTCTATAGTTCTTCCATCATGCCTTCTAGCTGCCCTCAACATAAAACCACCTTCTATTCTTAGAACAGGGATAATTTTTTATTTCAAAGGCTTTGGTGATTTTCTGTTTTAGATCACCCTGAAAATATGTTTAATCTTCCTCTGTGTGAGAACCTCTCCTTCTTGGACCTGAAGATGGACTTGTGGGTTCCATTTGTTCTTAAGTTGCCATGTGGTATCACAGCTCTGCACACTGACATGATACTGACTCCTTTCTTTTCTTTTCTTTTCTTTTCTTCTTCTTCTTCTTTTTTTTTTTTTGATTGTAAGTTATTTCCGTCATTCCAACTTTTATCCTCAAAGTAGGGGGCAGAGAAATAGTGATATTTTCTTGCATAATTGAGCTAACACATCTTAAAATGGATTACTTAGGCTTTTTATGTCCCTATTTACATACAGCTAGATTTTCTGCATTACAGCAAATTATGCTCCCTGACTCACTGATGTTAGTGCCTGCATACATGATTATCTATTTTCCACACACTAAAATATCGTTTGCAATAAATGGATTCACCTTCTCTCATTCATTCTCTCTGCCCCCCACCCTTCTCTTCTCTCTTTGTCTCTCACAAGCTTTGAGGCAGATGGGCTTAAACGATGGCTTTATATCCTTGTGAAAATGAAGCCAGGCAGGAAGAGAAAGCTGCACAACTTTCTCCCGTGCTAAGCCTTTTCAATAGGAGTTCATTTTTGAACTCAGAGTAAACTACCCAAACATCTGATGTGCCCATTTTTGAACCTGAACAAAATACCCTAATAGAACAACAAATGTCAATAATATTTAGATCGCTTATTCTTTGGGTTTAACCATAATTCTGTTTTCCTCTGTCCACACTGGTGACCGAGGTTTATCTGAACATTTATTTAATACTCCAAACCATTAGAAACAAAATACAGAAAGAAAGATAAGGTTGAACAGCACAATGCAGGTGAAGCATCTTAGTACCAAGCACATGGGAGGAGCTCATTAGTACTTGCCTTTCTTCACTCCTTCTTTCTCAATTTTAGTATTTAAAATTAGAATGAGAAAAATTAAGTTTAGCTATTCCCTTTTGGGATATTATAATCAGTAAGGTTTATGATAAAATATCTGGAAACAAATTAACAACTTTACTGATATAAGGTACGTATAAGCTACACTCCATAATGATTTGTATATGTATACTTAAGTTAAATGAGATCACATTTATACAGTGTTGAAAACACATGGCACATGGTAGCACTATTTTCCTTATTAGCAATTCATCTTATTAAATATATATATTTATATAAGCATATATATATGTATATACATATATAAACATATTCATAAACATAGATATGTCCCCAAAAGGACAAATTCTGATTTGTAAACTCTTTATCAAGACTCTTTGGTCCTACCGAATATAAGCCTAAGTAATAAGCAATTGTTTTTCAAATTTCTCAAAGAAATGAAAGATTTAAAATTTGTTTTAGAAATAAGCCTTTTATGAAATAATTAATATTCAACAAACCTCCTAACCTGTCCATCTATTAGCTTAAATAGGATCTTTAAAGATTTTTATCAATGTGCACCAAAATAAAATATACCAAACAAGAAATTCAACATAGTGTTACCTTTTCAAGACATTTTCAATTAAATTAATAATTCATTAGTCTTTCAATATATTTTACACAAATTTTATTAAAATATTATTTTAAGTCATACCCCTTTTTTCGAATAGCTGAGCTAGCAAGGGAGATAAATATTATACATGTAAATATATATATACACACACACACACACACACAAATATACATATGTATTTAATTCTTATGAATATTGTTACAAATTATTTTCATAACTTACTTTTGTGCCAGTATTAAAGTTAAATAAGGATATTTGACAATAATTAGTACGCTTATAATTACTATTCAACCAAACTTTCAAAAGACACAAATTTCGACTTTTATGTGAAATTGGCTGGATTCTCACACTAAATCATCAGCTTTTTTTCTCAATATCCATAGCAATTTTTTTTTCCTTTTCCACTTTGGCTACCCCTTCTCACTTTTTCTTTTCCTAGTCCCTCCTCTTAACCCCTCCAAATATGACGTGTCCCAGGGCTCAGAATTAGGTCCTCAGTTCCTTGGCTTTAAATTCCCTCTCTATACAGTGACTTCCAAATGTCTGACTACAATCTAGTCCTAATAAGTCCCACACTCTTAATTCCAATCAATTTCTAATATCTCTAGTTGAATGTCCAATGAGAATTCAAACATTAATATGGATAAAACAGAACCCTTGATTGCCTACCCCAACTGGGGTGATTCTCATCTTAATTGCTCATGAGGAAAAGATGAGGCGTTCTATATAACTTCCTATTTTTTTTTCCACACAGCAACTTCTCTTGATTCTATATACACGTGTCCTTTCTTTCCACCACCACTGTTAGCACCTAGTCCAGATACCACCCCTTTTCTCCTTTACCAACTCAACTGGCTCCTAACTTGTCTCCAGGTTATAACTCACTTCCAATCTATTCTCACAGCAGCCAGAATAGTCTCTTTAACATGGATAAGATTAGCTCATTCTCCACTTAAAACTTCCAAATAGCTTACTCTCTTTATGCTTAAGGTAAAAATCCAAATTCTTTTCATTGCCAACAAGGCCCTGTAGGACCTGCCCCTTCTACATATCTCTCCAGCTTCACCACAAACCACTCAGCATTTACCCACCATACTGCAAGCACCTGACCTCCTTTCCTTGCTTTGAACCCACCAAGTTTTTGCTTTTTATGAAGAAACTTTGCACCTGCCAGTTCTTCTTTACAAAAATCTTTACAAATCTTATCACCCAATATCATCAGTCCAATGACACTACTTTTAAGAGGTCTTCTTTGATCACTATCTAAAAGGCCAGTCACTCCCCAATTTGGCCTGTCTCTATCATGTTACACTGTTTTATTTCACAGCACTTATCAATATCTGAAACTTTCTCAGTTATTTACTTAGTTTCATTATCTTTTTTACTAAGATTAAGCTCCTTGAATGTTGGTACCTTTTCTGTTTTATTTATCACTGTGTCAGCACTTAGAATAGTTCCTAGCACATAATAGAGATTCTATTTTAAAAATGGCTAAATCAATGAGTAAATTATCTCATCTAATAGCTACTGCTATTGTTCCTATTGTACAGATAAGGAACTGAGGATTTAAAAGGTAATGTTTCTAACTGGATAGCTCAGAATGGAATCCAAGCAACATTTCAAAGACTGATTTCTTAAGCACATTAAAGGTCAGAGCTGATTTGAATCCAATATTTCTAGTATTATTTCTTTAAATTATTTTCATCAGCTCCCTGGCCCTTTTCTTTCACTTACCTACCTCCTACATATCATCACTCTCTCCCACAGTCAATGCTTTGAACTGGTATCTTTTGCTTAATTAATTTTTCTTAGCTACAATGTACTTTGAACATACCTAAAGCTTCCATCAGTAGATTCAGAAAATAAAAACATGGTCACTAAAAAAATAGAAAGACTCAGGACTTATTAGGGCATAAGTTAAAAATCTTAGGTTAGAAACTAAAAAAGGGATTTGGAAGCCTAAGTCTAAGAATTCAAGGTAGAATACTTGACCTAAGTTATTTCATTGACAGCCCACATTTATCACAGTAACCAAACAATAAACATATTTTTTTATTCTTTCCTCTCCCTTGAGTTTTAGCCAACCTGTCCCTGGAGTAGGAAACTATAAGACAGCTTTACCAGATTCATTTAATATGCCTCTTGGATAACCATAAAAAGCTTATCTGGTGTCTACACTTCCTGGAATAAGATGAGAACCTCATGTGTTTTCCATGATCAAAGTGTTTAACAAAGGTCAAGTTACTTCCCTTGCACTTCAAAAACAAAAAAAAATTCTAGATACTTTGGTAAATTATTCAATGGCTTTCACTTTATGTAATATAAAAAACAAATTAGTTTGGGGAAAATCCATTCTTTCCATCATATCACTCACCTCCAGACAGACTCAGTGGTGTACCTTCTTAAGCTCCATTTCAAGATGATGGCAACATGACTTTTGTATTATTAATGCAGCATCAACATTCATAGTAAATACGAATTAATCAAAGATGTCTTTTGTTTTTTAATAAGAGACAAAATCTTAGGTGACTTAGATCTTGCTAAAAATATTGAAGTTGCTGGGTGCCCAGTGTTTTACCTATGTAGCTAACTAAACTTCATGGGGCTGAAATGTATGTTTCACACAAATGACCTCTGAGACACCACCAACCACCCTGCAGTCTTGGTGTGATTTGCCTACCATCAAATAGTCATGTCCTCAATTACCTGGTCACTAGGCTAACCACAAAGAAGTCTGAGTAACCCAGTCGAAAAAGAATGAACTAAGAATCAGGCTGACCCAGGATGAAATATCAGCCCTTATTAGCCAATAACCTTGGAAAACCGTTATGGAAGATCACCAAAATAATTTAAGGGTTTATTTGCATGCGGTGCACATGGGTATGTTTTAACATGTCTCTCTAAATAAAGCTTTTATTTTCAGACCAAATCACAAAGCAAACAAACCAAAGAGAATTGGGACTTTTGTCTAGTTTGTCTTCACATCTACCACCTTTATTTATTAAATATCTAATAATAACCTACACAACTCTGGCAGATTCAGAACTTCTATAACTGAAAGCCTGCAGAAGAAATCTAGTTAAAACAGGGGCCTAGATGTGGTCTGGTAAGAACAGAGTTTTTATTTAAAGAGTGTATTATATGCAGATTTTAAATAATATTTTTTAATCTATAATTTGTAATGATGGAGAAAAGTATTAATCATCTGTTGCAAGGTATGTTATTACTTTGAGGAGAAAGCTTATGGAGAAGTTGGAAGATTTAAAACCCCATCTTCAAGCAGCCACTGTCACAATGAGAGTATAGACTTCCCAAAGATGGGCATAGAATATGGCATTCCCAGCTGAAGGTACAGGAAAAGTACTCATAAAATATTTGTTCATGATATGAATTAATGAATGAGTAAATAAACAGATTTAGCTAGACTGGTGAAATAAAATATTCAGAAAGATTTTAGTGATGGGTCTCAAGAATCCTGAGATTTTTATTTTCCTATTTATTCATTTCTGTGTTTCTCAAGTTGCCTAGAATAATCATGGTTCACTTAGAGAAAAAAATGTAATGTGCAACTCTACAAATAGCACTTAATCATTTTACACACAGAACATAATCAAAACAGAGATAGAAGACAAGAAGGAAAGAAAAAGGGTGAGCAAGGATTTTAAGCAATTTTTTCTTCCTTCTATTTCCTGAATTTCTCCATCATGTAGGAACTTTACTATAAATACTGTAATAACAACAACAAAAGGACAGATTTAAAATCATTTTTGTGGGTTGTTAAGTGCTTTCTTCATACAGGGTTCGATTATACTGACACCTATCCACTCATTTAACAAACAAGTTTCAAGGACCTGCAGGGGCTCATTGATAAATAAGCAGAGACCCAATGATTATCTACACAAGCTCACCAGCTATATGAGAGAAAGCCAGATAAAGAGATCTCTAAGAGGGTTATTCATGGAATCGTCACAGCAGACGAACACCTGCCCAGGTGTGAAAGGACTGGAAGAGCAGGGAACATGCAAGACGGCTGCCCATTGGAAGTGACCCTTGAACTAAAGTTTAAAGACCATTATAATTTGCCCAATTAAAAAAAAAAAGTGGAGGGAAGAAGAAACAGCCTGGTCAGCAGTTTGAAGAAGAAAACGTTATATTTTTAGGAAAATCCAAGTTACAACAGGAGTATACAGTTGACCTTTGAACAACACTGGTTTGGACTGTGTAGGTCTACTTCTGATGTGGACTTTTTCTGATAAATACAGTACTACCAATTGTTTTTTTCCTTATGATTTTCTCAACATTTCTTTTCTCGAGTTTACTTTATCACAAGAATACAATATATAATACATATGATATACAAAATATGCATTAATCAACCTTTTATGTTATCAGGAAGTCTTACAGTCAAAAGTAGACAATTAGTAGTTAAATTCTGGGGGAATCAAAAGTTATACATAGAGTTTTGGCTGTGTAGGGCATCAGTCTCTCTAATCTCTATTGTTTAAGGGTCAACTGTATAGTACATGTCACAAAGTTACAGATTAAGCTATAAAAACCTGGAGGGACTAAATTAAAGCTGTGTATACCATGCTAAGAGCTTTATTTTTTCTAAATGCAGAGACAGAAATAGGATGATTTGACACCTTATTTTGATCTCACCTACTATATATATTGAAAACATTAATTAATCTCTCTAATTTTTGCTGTACCAACCAGTAAGAAGTTGGCATAGGGTGTGTAAGCTAATAAGAAGAATGCTACCCAAATGAATGAGAGTTAAAATGTGATTCTAGACTATACAGCAGTCTTGTAAATAAATACTTCTGAAGTTTCCACTGGTTACTCGAGAAGTAATCAAAACACTTGAAATCTCAAAATGGAGCTCTCAATCACAAAATGATTGCTAATGATAGCTATATCAGCACAATATAAATTTGAAAATGTCTAATACTGCACAACCTAAGATTTGATGGAGGTAAATACATTAGATCAATTACATTTTGTGTCATATTGAAATGTAAATAAAAAAAAGAAAAAGAAAGAAGCAATGGCTAAAACTGTAATGCTGTTTCTGGCTAAATAGAAGAATTAAACCTTTTTAGGAAATTTAGATCTGTATTATTTGACCAAAAAAATTCATGTAGAAATATCATAACCATAAAGGAAAATTATCAGAGGCATAAGTCTATAATCCGTAAAATTAGATGTGGATGAAAAAAATTGATTCATGAATTTAATATTAATTATAAAAATTGAATGAAAAGTCATGCTATTGAACATTTATCCAGTAAAATTCTTTTAATGAAAAAATTGGTAATGATTTGATCAGGTTATATAAAAATGCTCAGGGAATTAGTTTCGCTTAATGCGTTTGTTTTGTTTTGTTTTATTTTGTTTTCTGTGAAAGCAGTTCTCAAGGAAAACTCATAAATATAGGTATATTCTAATGAAATGCTTATTTTCTTAAACATCCTTGGGATCAAAATCATGGGATCAGTATATTCTCTATCCAATAGGGAGCCACTGAACGAAGATTATACAAAGGTAAGTTTCGCCTTTTACAGAGATTATCCTAGTAGAAGTAGGTAAGAACACACTAGGGATTGAAGGGAGGCAAAATTGCAGGCTATTGTCACAATAAGAAAACTTAAGAATCTCTAGCAAAAAATTGGATTTACAAACTATTTAAGAGGTGACATCCGGAGTAGCCTGAAAAATCCCTAAAACGGGATGGAAATTTCAAAGAATTCAAAGATCTCTAAGGGTTTATTCCTTTACCTCATAGCCTTAAACTGTATCTCCTCCGAGCCACTCAAGGAAAGAGATGTAATTTGGAATACTGTGTCAATAAAAAATAGCTACTGCTGTGATTTTATGGGATCATGTAAATACAGTAGGTAACTCTGCAGGGCATCTCATAGTTTTCAAAGCATTTCATAAATATTCTCAATGTTAATGCTTACAGCACTTTATAGATGAGGACACTGTGTATCAGAGATGGAAAGTGATTTGAATTGAGATCATACAATTCATCGAATTCAATTTTTAAAATGCTTCTCGATCTAAATGCCATCTCCAACACAGAATGGCACCTACCTCATTTCCTATGATGCTTAGTGATGCTTTTATCACTAAACAAATTACTGGGTTTTTTTCTTTAAATAGAGATATTTAAAATATGGTAACCACACTTTATTGCCATGATTTCATCCCTTTGCTATCATCTCTTAACATCATTATTATTTATATAGGATTCTCTAATCTATTTTCCATGACTATCAGAACAATTAATTATTACTAATATTTACAATGCCGAGTTTCTTCTAGCACATTAGTGCTTTTTGTTATGTTTGCTAGAGTAGCTGTTCATTTTCTAATACATATGTGTTGATGCTGAGTTGCCCTTAGTTCTTGATTTGTGCTCCACTATTAGAAGATCACCTCTTTTGAGGACTGATGATTTTCCTGTAGTTGTTCACATTTTGGTTGGAAGTAGTTTTTTAAATATATGAATGGCAATCATTTTCATTGGAATATCGTTGCATGTAGTTATAATTTTATTACACATGCAGTATATATAGGAGAAATTGAAGTTTTAGTAAAATAACTTTTTCATTTCAGGTATTTGTGGCTCATTTTTAGTAGGAACTAGATGTTGAATCTTTATTTTTTTTTAAAGATTTTTTTTTTATTTATTTGTTATAGAGAGAGAGAGAGATACAGAGCGCAAGCACAGGCAGACAGAGTGGCAGGCTAGAGGCAGAGGGAGAAGCAGGCTCCCTGCCGAGCAAGGAGCCCGACGTGGGACTCGATCCCAGGACGCTGGGATCATGACCTGAGCCGAAGGCAGCCGCCTAACCAACTGAGCCACCCAGGTGTCCCAAGATGTTGAATCTTTAAACACTGTATATATAGCTAAGCACCATGGAAGATGTTAAAGTTGTTTGAATGGGTCTTCAGTAAAGAATCTAATAAAAGGGGGTGCCTGGGTGGCTCAGTGGGTTAAGCCTCTGCCTTCGGCTCAGGTCATGATCCCAGGGTCCTGGGATCGAGCCCTGCATGGGGCTCTCTGCCCAGCAGGGAGCCTGCTTCCTCTTCTCTCTCTGCCTGCCTCTCTGCCTACTTGTGATCGCTCTCTCTCTCTCTCTCTCTCTCTCTGTCAAATAAATAAATAAAATATTTTTAAAAAAGGAATCTAATAAAAGCATTGATAATCTTACTGATTATTTTTTCAGAGGTCAATCAGTTAAAGATATGAACGCACATGGAAGGTGCTTACGTAGTTCACTAACACTGACTTTATGTGTATTTATGCCAAAGTTCTGTTTATCTTTTCTTGTTTTTGTTGTTATTCCTGAACCCACAATACTTTGCTTACAGTAGTCCTCCCTGAGACTCTTGACACACTGACATTGAGGTAGCACCTGGACATATAAAAATGAATGCAAATTAAAAATTTTAAGCAATGATTAGATATTTCTTATCCAAATATTGGTTATGACCTTGTATACAAAATATATCTATATAGTTCAGTATTATGTAGAAATAGATATCATATCATATGGCTGAATGAATAGCTTGCAATATTTCATTTTTTTTCCTCATCCTTCCCTACAGAGTATTAGCTTTATGTATATAAAACTTATAGCATTAATCCTTTAATAATAGGCAAATAGTATAGAGCTGGGTATCTAATACAGACACAGATATTAAGACTAGACTGAAATTAAGTTTAAAGTGAGATTAAGTTCAATTTCCATTACAATTTTCTCCTGTGTAAATATTCCCATAAATTTATAAGATGACTGAAAAAGATCAAAGGTGTTCGGTGATGACAAATCTCTTTCTCTGCACCAAGGTGACTGACACATACATGATCTGATCAGAACGCTGGGTGTGTGTGTTAACACTATGCTTTCACCTATAAAATTAATCAAACTAATTATAAGTCTCTGCTTTTTACCTACTCAAATTGAAATTCATTATCATGTTATCTTAGTAAGAAACGATGCCCAAACTCCCAACGAGCTTTCTGTGTGCCCAGAATGCAGTGCATAGAGTGAGCCCTCGAAAGCAGTCCCAAAACACTACCAGTGTCCATGACTCTATCTACAAGGACTGGACCTGACTCCCTGGGTTGTTGTCCCCATGGTAGAGAAGTATCTCCTCTCCCACCTGATTCCTTACTTCTCTTCTTACAGTCATCTCTATCTGAAGAACAAAATTAACCCACCAAATGAAATGCCATTACTAAAAATGTCCAAGAGTAGGCCAAGAAGTATTTAGGAATAACATTATTGAGCTATGGATTTTTAAGAAATTAGGAAGGTCTTCCAGATAAGAGGGAAAATAAGGAGATGAATGAAGGAAATAGCAAAATAATAATAATAAGAAGAAATCAAGTTTTTAAAAATCAAAACCTATAAAAATCCAGATCCAAAATGATTTTATTTAACCTTGATGACATTGTCTAACTCCCTCTATCCTTCTGCTAGCTGTTTTGTTTTTTTTTTTTTTTTTTTTTTTTGCTCATTTCTCTCTTCCTTGATCCTTTGTTTTGGAATTTTTTTTTTTTTTTTTTGCATTCTTCCTCTTTCTCCTTCATTATTATAATCTTTGGTCTTGTCAAAAAACAACCATAACTTTTTAGTGTCTGGTAAGAAATCAGGTACAGAGGATACAGAAAAAGGCATAAGACATAGTTTGTGCTTACACACCGGTTACAATGGAAGTAATTGTAATCACTGATGGGTAAATAATAACACTAATACCACCAACAACAACAAAATTGAAATAGTATGTGAAAAAATGCCACGGAAAGTTGGCAAAACATGTACAATTTCGGTAGAGAGATTTTGTGGCATCAGTGACCGAAGAAAACATTCAAGAGGAAATAGGACTTGCACAGAGCCTTCCAGGTCCTGAGGAAGTGTAGATGAGTGAAACAGAGTGTTGAAACTGCCTCCTGTGGGTTAATGAATCATAAAAAAAAAAAAAAAAAAAAAAAAAAAAAAAAAGACAAAATACTCTCTGCCCAGCTCCAGGCCCAAGTCCAGGTCCAGATCCTAGTTCACCGAACCCAGCGGCTCTGACGAGGAGTTTAGCATGTATACCAAAGACAATAAGAAGATATCAGAGGGATTTTTCTTCCTTTCATTTTATATTTTTAAGGTGTAGACTATAGAAAGAAATGGATGAGACTGCAGATAGATTAGGAAACTATAATACTCCAAGCAAAAAGTGATAAAGGCATGAATTAAGGTGATGTCAATGGAGATAAAAAAGAGGGAAAAGATTTTAGAGATTATTAAAAAGTAAAATTATAAGACTTGAGGAGCATTTAAATATATTTCAGATTTTTTTTTCTTTTTCTCTTCCCCTTTTTTTTTTTTTTTGTCCCTCAGAGGAATGAGTCTGGAGATGGGAAATCAGGATCATCAATACTTAGCAGGTAATGATATCAAACTCTGAGCACAGAAAACAAGAAAATAAGAATAAAACTGGCCAAGGATTAAAGCCCATAAAACCGCAATGTTTAAAAGTAGACAAATATGAAGAACCAGAAGGTAGATAAGTAGATATGTGTTTGTGTGTACTTTATGATTCACAGATAAACACTAGAATAGATATGTGTTTGTATATCAATATAGAGGTACCCCAGAACAGAGGAAAGACCTAGCTCAGACTAACCACACTGCCCTTCTACTTACTTATATAGAACAAGATAGGAAAAGGACAGACAGACCCTTAAGTCCATCTTACCCTTTCCCTCCCCCCATCAAAAAATGCATTTCAAATTCTAGCAATGATAAGGATCACAGGCAGATTTTTATAAAAAATAAATACTTGTACAAGATTCATAAAAAATAACGTTCATATCCTTAAATCTCTAAATTGTAGAGTATTTAGATCTTAGTAAGGTTGCTTATTAAATTCAATTTGCACTGAAAGTCTGAGATGTGCAAGCATAATACATGTTTATAATATGAGATTTTTATTTTAATGTAGCTGGGAAAATGGAGAATTATGAGCAGGAAATGAATCTAAACTGTTATGACTCACATAATATAACTTGTGTACCCTGGCTGGTATGTTATAGACTGATAGATTTGCCTAGCTTTACTCCTTTTTTAGAGTCAGAAAACACTCATCCCTACCTGAGTTCTAAAAACAATCATCATTCCCTAGAATTATTTAGAAATGTTCAACCAAGTTTTCCAGTTATCATGGCAAAGAGGCACAGAGATTACAAACTTTTGTGTAAAACCCAACCCAGCATTGTTGCCATGGCAAAGCTTCATTTTGCCTTGCCAGTATTTTTATTTTAGGTATTAAATAACACATCTGAGTTGTACATATATTTACCTATTAATTGATGTCTCTCTACATTTGGCTCTGGTTTTTTATTCCCTTAAAGTACACAATATAAATTTGAGCATACTTCCTATGCTCACTGAACTCAATTGTAACACATTAAAATCAAGCATACAATCAAACTCATTAGCTGTTAATAAGGAAATATATATAATTTAAAAGATTAATAACTTCCCAAATCATACATTGAATCACAAAATGTCTCTCTGAACTTAAAAGGATGATATGTAAGATTTGCAGACACAGATAATTATACTTATATGTTAAATAAGGTTTGTAGACACAGATAATATGATTCTTTTGTTTTTTCCAAAAATATGTATACATTTCAATGCCTTTTAGAAAAAGTATTAGCTCTTGATATTTGTACAAACAAGTGTACAAATTTTGTATTTTGATCCTTCAAAATAAATCTATGTATACCTATCCATTTATTTAGGACAAATTATTCAGCACAATTGATTTAAATGTTTCTGGATAGTTTTATATTTTTATTTTGATCATAAATTGAAAGAAATTTCCTATGGTAAAAATCCCTAATAGAGTGAGTTGAAATTTTTATGGTGATTTGTTCTGTGTCCTACAAAATACTTCAGTGTTTCTTTGTGCTTATTTAAAAATGCTTTGCAACAGTTCTTAAGTGGGAATTTTCAATGAATATTCACTCTGATTTATGATAATATACATAGTATTGCCTGGTTAAAATCATTATTCGTTATAATTTGGTCTTGGTCATGATAACTAACTTTATAGAAAAGGTAACTTGAAAAACATTTTCTGTATTAAGACAAAATGTTGTTTCTCTATAAACAAATTTTAACCCGTCTTTGCAGTTAAAAACAAAACAGTATCTTACAACGCTTTCCACTCTTCTCGGTTACACAAAATATCAACTGACAATGTAACAAGCTCTAGAGGTAGCTACTATCCTGCCTTTTAGAGGAAAGAAGAGTGGCGGAACGTCAAAAACAGATTTCAGAGTGACTTCCAGTAAGTGACACTTTCAAAAACAATTTTCCCCCTTTTTTAAAAACTTAGTTGAAATGTCTACAAAAATGCCATTTTTAATATCCTTTCAATAATGAATAACAGCTTTTAGATACTACATCATAAGGAGTAATATTAAATATCAATTTATTAGTTACATTTAACAATCAACCGAGATGCACTCATGACCCAAACCGAAACTGTTCAATGTCCATTAAATAGATAATAAATATGCCAAGATCTTCAAATTAAATGAGTACTTGAGATTCCCCATTACATTTTCCTATAGAATACAGCATTTGCATGACTCTTAAGAATTTAAGCATTTTTAATCTCATCAAGGCTCTACTATTTACCCACACCCAGGAAGGGCGGTGGCCCCGTAAAAATTTCCGAAGCAAATGACCATTAAAACTATTAGGAAGAAACCAAAAACTTGTTTTAAAATACATTCTGTGCTAAGAATATGCATAAAATTAATATTTTGTAAATTCCCAAGTATATTATTTTAAGCTATCATATAGCTAAGTATTTAATAAAACTGTTTCAGTAGTAATTTACTTTTGAGGAAGGAAACTCCAGTTTAAAAAAGAATGGCTTGCATGCAACCAAAGCCATATTATGACTTTAAAAAAATCATTTTTTGTTAAAAGGATGAAAATTCACTTACTTTGTCATTAAGATTTCCTCAGACTTTCATAAACTTATATTCACATATTTGAGGGGTAAGTAACAACATTGCTTTTGTAATATCCTTGAATAGTTTATAAACAAAGATACAGATAGACAACATTTCTTTTAAATTGTGATTTTTCCCCCAAAACATTTATGACTTTTAAAACAGTAACAATGTATTCTGTCACATAGCAAGACTTGTCTCTCTGAACTACAATAGCCTTGATCATTTTAGAGTGAGCTTCCTCATTTTCAATCACCAACACTTAACTTATTTTTATGTCTACTTCAAACCCATGTCTCTCCATAAGGAAAAAAATATATATTACTAAGAATACATTAACATATTTGCACTTACCGGTAACAAACACTCCTGCATCCAGAAAGGCAAAGGCAAATGCCCAAAGTTTAAGCCACAAGTACATGGTCATATCTGGAAATCAGCCGTATTCCTATGAAACAGCATGCGTCCTTCTGAAAGGCAAAATAATAGTTATCTCTGCAAAAGGTTTTCTTTGTGAAATTGAGTCAAAAATAAAAGAAATGAATGCATACTCTTTGCTGTTGTCTTATCACACAGGGAGCAATTTCCTCCTCTGTTACCCTAAGAGCAAACCACTCTGGTAGCTACAGAAACTGCTAGGTAGTGATGTCAGATTCGGTTTTACTAACTTCTCCAAAAATACTGTCAAGAATCCTCTTTGCAGGAAGTCAAGAAAGTTGTTCAAAGTCAGTGCAAAAGTGTCTTACTTCCTTAATTCAAGTAATTAGGCCAAGTTAGTAGGCCTTTTAAAAGATTTTTTTCCTTCAAGGAAGATGTTTTCTAAAGCTTTAAATAATACTCTTACAATATGTCATTACAACTTAAAAAAAAAAAAAGTCATATCCCCATCCCCAAAAATTCAGTATTCTCTCACCTAAGAGTTGATAAATCAGATCCAGGGTGGGTATACCAAAATGGGGTTGGCAAGATGACACAAGGATTGAATTAGTAGAAAATACCTGTATTTGATTCCAAATGACCAAAGGAGCAAGGAAAAATTACCTATCTGGTTATTTTTTGCAACCAGTATCATTTCCTAGGCAGACATTCAAACCCTACCAATATAACAGTTTTAGCAGTCAAACCCATTTTCTATGCAAAAGCACTCTCAGAAAGCTTAACAGCTTTGCCCCAGATCTTTCACAGACATCCCCATGGGGCTAGCAATGGAATCAGAAAGTCACGTCTCCAGCAGCAAATCCTGCTTCAAAAAAAAGAATGCTTCTGTGACTTGAGAGGTCTTTAGGCTGTTGATGAGGGTATGAAGGGCAACGAAATCAAGAGCTGGGATGTTGTTGCTGGTTTTGTTGTTGTTGTTTTTACAAAGCTAACCTTTTTTTTTTTCCTCCTCAGCAATATACTCCCAATCTTTTTGATTAAAAGACAGCAAATTAATATATAGCCTTCTTCATGATTCTGATGGTACTCTTAGCAAGTCCATCAATTAGGAAAATGCAGACTGGCAAAAAGCTACAGTGAATTCAGCCGCACAATTAAATAAATTGGTATCATTATCACAATAACCGGTTCATTTAAAACCCATAGTGCGCATGTGCACAAGACACTATGATTTGAGCCATATACAGTAGTGAAGGGACTTACAAACAGAACCCTTGCAGTAACTCTACAATCCTCAGGTAGAAAGCACAATGTAAGGGTTCTTGTATTTCAGTGAATAGATCTTTTCATATTTATAAACTCATTATTTTACTCGTCACTGGCTACTGGGAACTTACACAGCCAAATTTGTACACCCTTTGAGCAAACGAAAATAATCCCACATCTGAAATTCTGAATACTAACATTATAATGAGATTTTTGGTATGATTTTTATTTTATTTTGATTATTACCATACCGTAGTTAACTTATTGGGTTTTTACTACGTCCCGAAATATGCTTAACACTTTAACTGCATAATCTAACTTGTACAACAATGTTTGAGACAAATAATGTTATTACTCCCCATTTTACCCATCTAGTTCAGAGGGTATAGGTGGTCCACGTTCTCACAGCTAAAAAGTAGACAAGTTGTGTTTTGAAATTTCTAAGTTTCATGTTACTTTCCTTTCTTGCTTTACTAACCTTCTTCGTTTTTCTCACTTCTTTCTCCAGTCTCTTTTACTATGTGTTTTTAAAATTTTTAATCTCTCAAAGTTAGAACATTGATTCCATAAAAAGGATGCTCTTCTCTTTTTGCAAGTGTCTTTTCAAATAAAATGGCTGCGAATATAAACACTGCTCTTCAGGAGGTAAGCTTCATGAGAAACATGTATCAGGAGGCACAAGTTCAAGTACTCAGCTTTCAAATTTATTTCTCCAAATACATTTGCAGTGGAAAACTCTCCAGGAGTTAGCTTTATCTACCTGTAAGCAAATACTTGTGTTCTCTTAGCTTGCTCCTATGGCAGCTATTTGGCAAAACTAGAGGCCAGGAAGACATGTCCCTTGTATGACACTCAAGGGAGTTAAGTATAAGAAGTACCCTCTACAACAAGCTAAAGCTAGGAGGGATTTAGAAGCCTTAAAGAGAGATTTTTAAAGGAGCTTTGTAGATCATGACTTTGATGAAACAGTAAGAACTTAGATTAAATTCCATTTTAGACAAATGAGCAGAGAGATTCTACCCAGGAAACACTGAGGTTAATTAGGAATACCTGAGTTGAGTTACACATTTTGTTTTAATGTATTAAAAATGAGTCTACTGTCTATAGGAAGTATTAGACTTCGAGTAGCATAATTTATATTGTATACTGCAAAGGCATAAAGAAATAGAGCCTAATGTAGACAGAAAGCAATGGATAGATTTGTACTCAGTTCACATATTCTCAGAATGGAGGCCATGTTGAGCCAGAGGATTGATACCCCTTGAGATGCAAAGATCAAGGAGGGAGACAACAAGGAAGACCCTAGCAGTTTGCTGGGGGAAGAGCACAGCCTCTCTTTGAGAGTGGACAGCTCCAGACTTGATTATCAAGCAGAAGTCTGGTTAGTAGTGAGGAAATCTATCATGTATGGGTCTAGCATCCAAACCCTAGACAGGAGAAGCAGAACTCTCTTACAGAAATAGGACTCTTTGTGACAAACTGATGTGATCTACTCTCTTGATTCTGGGAGAGTGGGCAGGCTGCTGATAAACGTATGTATTTAAGAACGACTGAGAACAACTGAGGCTAGGAAGGGACCAGGGAACATCAGAATTTAAATGTAGTAAAGAGAGTGGTACTTCTTGAGTGGTTGAAATAGTCTGTAGCCAGAATGGCCACAAAGCTTGATCAATAAAATTTTAAAATAATCCTATCTGACTCACAAGAGAGTCTAAAAGCCGTAATAGTAAATAATATTTTATTTAAATTAATCATCATTTCCTAAACCTTTCAGTCACATATAATAAAGGTTTTGTAAAGAACAGAGGGGCACCTGGGTGGCACAATAGGTTGAGCACTGGACTCTTCGTTTCAGCTCAGGTCTGATCTCAGGGTGGTGAGATCAAGCTCCGTGTCAGGCTCCAAGCTTACTGTCAAGCTCCAAGCTTAGTATGGAATCCACTTAAGAGTTTCTCTCCTTGTCCTTCTGCCATTTCCTCCCCCAACTCCCTCTTCCTCTCTCGCACATGCTCTTCCTCTCAAATAAATACATTTTTTAAAAGAAAGAATAGAAACAGATTACATGAGATTAACAGCAGAAGCAGACATTATCCATTCATTCATTCAACAAATATGTAGTTATTTCCTAGCATATAAGACATTTATTTTCTCTAATACAAAGAAAGAATGGTAAGCAGAACAGACGTGCTCCCACTCTATTCCATTTTAGTGGAAGAGACAGTAATTCATTAACTAATTCCAGTGACAAATTCAACACACAGGACATACTTGATTTAAGCGAATAATAAGGTATTTGGTTTAGTTGTAAGGTGACATTTGCCTGAAATAAAAAGCAATGAAAGTAGACCTAAAAAAGTAATGGAAGTTGAGTAGGCATGGGGAGAAAAATAAAAGAGCATTCCTGGCACAAAGAACCATATATTGAAAGAAGGAGAGTGTGTTCAAGGAACTGAACAAGACATGCGTTGCTAGGATAAAGAGAAGCAGAGCATGGAATGTTGCAATATATGAATATATCAAATCAACACATTATATACCTTAAACTTCCACAATATCAATTATATCTCAATTTTTTAAAAAGGAGACATAAAAGAAAGAAACAAACAAACAAAACACATGTGGGTTCTGAGGGAGATGATAGTCAAACTGTGCTAGGCTTTGTGGTTCTAAGAATTTAAGCTTACTTAAGAGATACGGGGAGTTATTGAAACTTTTTAAGAATGAATCTTCTTGCCAATGAAATCCACTTTGCCAGATCTTATACCATCACTTATTTCTCTGTTCCTATCTTACAGGATTTCTCAGGAGCACTAAATATGGTTAACTCTCCCCTAATCCTTATCTTTTGCCAGTTTCCAAAATACCATCGCCTCCTGATTTTTCTTGACCCTCACTGTAATATCCCTAGCAGCTGCCATGTTGAGCCCTGTTCCTCTACCTGACTTCTAAGGATTGTGATACATTGAAGCCCAGTTCTGGGTCTACTTCTCTCTTCCTGGGTAAGCTCTTTCACAATGATGACTCACAGATATATATATATACCTCCAGCCAGATCTGCCATTCAGGTCTCTGGATTCACATTTGGTCCTGCCTTCTTGACATGTACACTACATTGACTCATGACCAACTCAATGGAATGTGAAAGTCTTTTTAAACCTGCCCTAGCTCCTGATCTTATCCATATATGCAAACGTGCCAATATATAACAAATAACTTATGCCAGAAACATCAGTATTATTTTTTACTTCTCTTGTTCTGTCACAATTGCATTCAATTTATTCTATCTCTACCATCTTAACTGTGCTCTATTTCCAATTATATCATTTGGGACCAAGCCACCATCACTGTTGAAACAGCCTTTAAACTCATCTTTGAGCTTCTATCTTATCTCCCTTCAGTATTTCCTCCACAAGAAATAGATTTGATCTTTTCTAAATACAAGTTAAATTATGATAGATCCTTAACACCTCTCAATGGTTTTCACTTTACATGTTGAATAAAATCCAGCTTTGGTACACATTCTCAACTCATGTAATGTCCCTTTCCACCTTGTTTACACTAAATTGGTCCTTCCATGTTCTTCTCTATTTCAAAATCATGTTTGTTTTTTCCAAATCTGGGGACATATTTGTTTATTCATAGCCACCTTCCCCACTAGAACATAAACCTATGTTCTGGATGGTAAACTATGATGTATAAGGGGTGCTTATTACAGTGGTTGCCATAAATGATATTTGTTGAAAGAATGAGTGAAAAGACTTACATAGGAATCTGTGATGTGGCCAACATATTGAGAGTTGGCAAGACTAGAGCCATCAAAATTGTTGGGAAGTTTGCTGAATCACAGGAAAGGCGTGATGGCAGCAGAAATGTTTACCAGTGAAATAAATGGCTGAATTACTGAACACCAGCAATTATAAAACTTAGTATCTACTGTGATCAATTAACAAAATATTTTAAGAGCACAAAGGAGGGCATACTACGTTTTTATGATTTGCTCTAAAAATACATTCTTGTGTTCTGTCCTTTTGCCTTTTGAAAACTTGGGTATTGAGCAAAGAAATCCATGTTATTTGATATATCTGCCCCTCTATCTTTATGTAAAATGCAAATCCAGACAAAAATAAGTCTCACTAACATCAAGCTGTGTAAAGGGAGAGGTGGCACTGCCTTGACAGATGTTCTCACTCTAAGCACCAGAACTTTAACTCTCCTGGTGAGTGTAGGTAAACCTGACCCATGCATTCCTATACATCAATGCCAACTGATGTACAAAATTCAATACTGATGTCTATGTATTTTTTCCTAGTGGTCAAGAAACAGAGTTAAACTTGAGTTCTAGCAAATATTTAATCTCTCCAATGTGGAGCTAATCGTATTACCTCAGTGTTGCTTTCAGAACCAAATTAATTAATGAAGAAAACAACCAACTAACATTGCAGAATAAACACACTGGGTTAGAATTAAAAGAATATACAATAGAATATGTATTCTAGCCCTCTTTTCAGCCCCAGCAAAAAAGAGAAATAGAGACCCAAAGGACAGAGGGAGAGGAGCGCCCCTAGGACCTGCCCCTACCAGTTCCCTTCTGCAAATCATACAGGCAGCGTTCTGACGGAGGTGAAGGATTTTTGAATTTGAAATATGATATTGAATTGAATATGAATATTGAATTGAATATGAAATGAAAGGGTTTGATATGCTGGAACAAATCTTTTTTGTACCCAAAAGTAATTAGAAAGTTATGAGAACTGCCCTATTTATTGTTAAGACATGAAAAAATGAAATTCACTATTCTGTTTTCTTTAATTGGCTTAAAGGCACTGTTAATTGCAAGATGCATCTTTATTTCAGTGGTGTTAAAATATATTTTATAAAAGGTGCATCTTAAAATCAATGGAATGTGGCAGGATACCTGACCAGTGGCAGGGGAAAAAATATAAAGATTTTGTTTATATCCAAGTGAGCTCAGACTGTTTAATGAACAGGTATATGAAGAACTATGATACAGGCAATGAGTTCTCATACCGATTTCCAAATCTGCCTCCAAAATATTTGTAATCTTTAACAAACTAAGAGAATATTCCATTCTGACCTGATCTTCCATGGATTCCACATTGTTCTTATTCCAAAAGGACTAAGCTGAGATGTGTATGTTTTACTTCAGGCCCCACATTACTGATTACAAGCCATGCTTAACATTGGTAGATTCCTTTGAAGACGTCAGGAAGCTGAACTCTCACTCCACACTTCTTTCTATACTGGCTCCTGGCAATGGATGACTTTCCTTTCTGGACTATTCCAATTGCATGGCTAGACACATACATATCACACGTACCAAATATAGCACAGGAGATGTATCAGCTTCTGAATTTATGATGAAATAAAATGTTGGAAAACAGGACGATGAGATACAATGAGAGTCATGACTCCATGTCCAACCTATGGTGTATGCTTTAATTAGAACAGGCTCACTGAGACATCATGAGAGCATCTGGTAAAGTAATTGTAATAATTATCGCATACTTGCTTAATTAGTTAACTTTGTTCCACAACAGCATTCAGATAGTATTATTACTTTCTCAACAGAAAATAAAAAAGGAAGTTGATACACACTTTGTTGTATCTTAATCATCACTGATGCCTCCCTCACACTCTGTGTATCCAGCTGGAGTCCTGCACATGGAGGGGATGGGCATGGATGTGTTTGTCCTTACATACAGGTGTCTATCGCTTAAACAACCCTCCAATTTTTCATCAATTTAATAGGAAGTGGGGGTTGGTGGTAGCGTCTTTCTTGGTAGCCGGGATTACTTGAAAGTGATGTAAAGCAGTAGTCTTGTTTTTTTTTTTTTCCTATTTTTATAAAACATTTCTGGAAGCCCATCTGTGAATCCCATGGTGGTTCAAGCAGCACTGTGGAATAGCAGCATAACAGCATCAATAAATAGCCAGTAGACAGTGTCATAAACGAAACAAAGTGGTAAAACATGCTATTTTAAGTTACAATTTCTGCATCCAGCTTGAAAGTGGTGCAAATAGATAACGGACTGCAAAAACAAACAAAACAAAACAAAAATGCTTTTTCAAAAAAGCTAATAGCAGATTTCATATATTTCAAAGAAGATCGGTGCCGACGTTCCCAAATTTTAGTACAGAATCAGAGTAAACAGTGTTAGATGAGCTATGGATTGGACTCTGCAAAATTAAATTAAATAAAACTAAATTAAGTAAAACAAGGGTGAAATACATGAGGAAATATGCAAGTTGGATGTAATGAGTTCTTAGAACTTCAGTCTGGTACAATTCTTAACCATCATGTTCTTGGCATCTTAAAGCCATTGCAGATTGCTTTGGCCAATCACTGAAACACATTAAAAAAGATTCATTCTCTACTCTGATTTGTTGAAAGTCTTTAACACATTAGCTCTGGTTAGGCAGGTTTAGTTAGACGCAATCTTAAATTCTTCCTCAGGTTGACAACATGGGATACAACATGCCATGGGGGGGCGGGACTCTGTATTATTATTATTTTTTTAAATTGGAAAACATAAATATGCCACTTCTAAGAAAATCCTGGTCACCCAGCCCCTGCCTGCTAAGCCCTGTGTGCAGGGTGATGGTCACGTTAGGCTTGTGCCCACGCCAAGATGGAGTGCTTTATAAACCCTCTAGGGGTAACTCCGCCCAGAAGGAGCCAGGCCAATGCCATGGTCTTCGAGGTTCCACATATTATTTTACAAACCAGTAAAGAGAGAGTTCAATGGCTATAAGACTGCCTCACTAGGCATCAGAGCTGCTGCTTCTGAGAATAAAAAGATGAGAAAACCTGCTCCTGCTGCTTGGGCCACTGAGTCGGGCAAAGTACTTCTTGGTGTGATTTCTGAGAACCCAAACTCCTCTGGAGAGTGAGAAGAGATGTGTGGTGCATAACCTTGTGAGTCACGTGTGCAGAGACCCACGTTCAGCTCTCCACTTGGTCTGGTCTTCTGGGAGTTTCGTTTCTTACTCTGCTTTTGTATGCTTTACTCTGGCCACTGTAGTTAAAGGGAGAGTGCCCCAGGAGGTCACGAGAGCATCTGGTAAAATAATTAGAACTCTAGCCATGTAGCTACAATTCCAGGGACCGGACAGGCTTAGTAAACGGACCCAGTGAACACACTGGGAGAGAACCGTGGAAGAGAGGAGATTAAAATTAAATTCGTCATCTTTCTTCCCCCAATAAAATTTTGTTCTAGGGTTCTCTAACTCAGGCTGTGGTACCACCAGCCATTCCATTGTGAAAATAGAGACCTCGGGTCACTCTCAAAACTTAATTGCTCCAATCCATCACAAGCTTCTCTCCACATTACTTCCTAAATATATCTTCGATTTGTCAACTTGTCGCCATGTACACCACCACCATCTTCATCCAACTACTAACGTAGCTTGAATAAACCACTAAAATGACCTTCTAACACTTTTGCCTGTATCTGCCCTGATATGGTTTCTCACTCCCCATCCCTTTTCTGCTCTTAGTCGGAGAGGTCTTTTCTCAACAAAATTGTATCTTGTGCACCTTTCCCTCATCCTATCAATACTTTTCCACTGAATCTGGATTTTTAAAAAAATGCTTAACAGAACCCCCCAAGGCCCTGCCAGGCCCAATGTTTGCCTTCCTCTATAAGCCTGTTTTTTACCATTTCACTTCTCCCCAGTCAGAAGGCACTGGCTCATTCCTTCCTGTTTACCTTAGCCTTATCACGTAAGAGACTTTATATACAGTGCCCTCTCTACTTTAAAAACTCTCCTATCTGTCAATATTCTCCCAGTCCTATAGGTAGGATCTATTTTTCTTGTCTATAAGAAGACTCATTGTTTGGGTAATTATTTAATTTCTGTCTGCCTTTCCCACCAAAACTTATGTTTAATAAGGATGGCCACCTGAGCCCATGGGCAGAGGTGTACTGTAATTCACTGTTAAAATGCATAAATAGCCACAGCTTCCTTCTTAAGGTGTCTGGGTAGCCCAAGATGGACAGAACTCCTTTGCAGCCCTGAGATGGAAATGAAATGTGCTGCCCTTTTTGGTAATAAAATCGGCAGAGGTTTAGAGCTAGATTGAGTTACAGGAAATACAGAAGTGTGACAAGTTTTGAACACCTGGATTAAGGTTACAAAATAATATCTGCTATACTTCTTAGTTGGGCACCTTTATTCTTCCTGTTTACAAAGACAAATTCATTTTTCTGCACTCTATGCAGAAGGAAATAGAATAAGCATGTAAAGCCAAACTCAGCTTCCAAAGATGTAGCTCCATCTTAATGCAAGTCTTCTGAGTCCTGGGCTTGTTAGGGTTAATGCTATCTCCTGGAACTAATAGCAACTCACAGTGATAAAAGCTCAAACACAGACGGAGCTTATTTTTCACAAAACAGACCAAGCTACCGTTCCGAGGTCGGCTGTTGGTCTTCTCCATGTAGTGATTCAGGGAATGGGTCCTTTCTACCTTGAGCCTTCACAGTTTCTGGGCCTTGCTATTATCTTCGTTAAGTGGCAGAAGGGGAGAGAAAGCATGAATAAGGCACACACCAAGTTTTAAAAACCTCGCCTGCAATTGACACATACCACTTTGCCTACCGCTCTTTTGACAATAACTTGCCACATTGTCAGACCCCCATACAGGGGGAAAGGAGAAATGGGAAAATCCAGTCTCGGGCTGAACATCTACCAGCCAGCTTACCATGGAATGTAACTTTTGGAGGACAGCTAGACATTTCTACCAATAATACTCTGACTTTGGATAAGAAAAAAATTTCCATGAAAACTTCGAGGAGTAGAAACAAGAGTGCCAAAACATTGTACAATGTGTGGAATACAGTGCTTATAAGAAATCAGTAAAATATTATCCACACCCTGTAGGAATTCAGGTCAGGGAGAAAAATGAACAATGCACAACTAACTATAGTGTAATATAATATGATGTATGTAGGTGATATATGTATGAACAAATGTGTGTGTCTGTGTGTGTGTTCAATTTTTTGATGAATATAAGACAGTTCAAATCTTCAGGGCATACTTCGGTCTTAAGAATTGCTTAGTTTTCTTCCAGATGATTGTCAAGCATTGGGCTTTTTTTGGTACTGAAGGAATATTATCTTTAAAAAGTTACTTGTTTTACAGGGGAAGCATAGTATTTGTGAATACTTATTACTTGTCAGGTAATCTTGGCACTTCCATTTTTAAGGATTGCTGACCTATTTAATATGTAAAGTAACAAATTTTCATGGCTAAAAAAAATTGTAGGTTGCTGGAGGGAAGGGTGTGGGGTGATGGGATAACTGGGTGATGGACATTAGGGAGAACACGTGATGTAATGAGCACTGGGTCTCATGTAAGACTGATGGATCACTAACCCCTACCTCTGAAACTAATAATATATGTTAATTAGCTGAATTAAAATTTTTTAAAAAGAAACAAATATTTTAAGCAAAACAAATGTAAACTAAGCACCATAACAAGGACACCATAGTAGTGAGCGAACTAAAGCAAAAATGGAAACGTATCATGTATCTGTGCAAGTTGATAGAACAAGAATATAAATTAAAGTACCAAGGGGGAAGTTTCAGCTCTAATTAGTTATGTTTTCTCAAATACTGCTACTACTAACCACAGCATCCTGCTTGGACAGAGTCATGGTGGTGGGTGGTGATAGATTCAGTACCTACTATCTACAGAGCATTGTGCTAAGCACTAATGTGAATTCACCCTTTTGATCTTTGCACCTGTATGAGGGAGTATTGTGTCATTTCTTTAGATGAGTGAACAGGCCCGGATTAAGAAAAGAAACTTTCCTTCGTTCGTTTATAAGAGACAGATTCTAAATTCGAACCCAAGTTCTGAGTTTATAAATCTGAGCTGCACCCAACTCCCACAAATTCTACATTAAGGAGTTTTCACTTACGAATAAATATACTTCTATGTAACTCAGATGGAAACAGAAATGACCCCGACTCAAGTAACATTTTTAATCAAACCTACCTACCTGTCTCTTAGAAGTAATCAACAGGGTTAATGCATGGAATACCAAAAAAGCAATTTTCCAAGGGTCTCCTCCTTAAACTCTTCTATCCAGCTTTTAAATATTGTAGTTCAGTGCCCTGAACTGAAAAACCGGGGATTTCCATGGATTCAGAGATCCATTCCTACTTTCTATGCTCAGTCCAAACCTTACCTCTGTGTCCCTGTTTCCTATTACCTGAAATGTCAAGGCATGTGCGTGTTCCATTGACAACCATGTTGAATCTGAACTCTTGACTTCACCATGCCACCCTGCTGCTCTCCTGGCCCAGCAGATGTAGGGTACAGCCATCTACCTGTCACTCTCGAGTCAGATACCTGCAGATCACCTTTTGCATCCTCATCTTTTTCCTCCTTCTTCATCTTCACGTTGAGCTAGCAAGCCCAATCCAGAAACACATTTTCTCAGTTGAGTGTCTATGATGCGTATCTGTGTCATCTCCTTCTTCCCACTTCTGCGACTTCTATGTCTATAGGACACCATTCCTTTCCTAGAGCACTAATACCGCATCTCAACCAGTCCTTCCACTTCCCCTCTTCCTTCTCCACAAGGCAACAAGAGTTTCTTAAAATGTATATATGCCTCTGTTGTGTCCTAAGAACTGTCAATGGATTCTATTTGCAATTCAAATAAAATCCAAACTCCTTATCAGAACCCACAAGGCCTGCAATTGACACATACCACTTTGCCACCCACTCTTTTGACAATAACTTGCCACATTGTCAGGCCTCCATACAGGAAAAGGAGAAATGGGAAAATCCAGTCTCCAGCTGAACATCTACCAGCCAGCTACTATGGAATGTAACTTTTGGAGGACAGCTAGATTGTAAATTTTAGCTCCAGCATGGTTCTCACACTTGACCCTCCAGACTCCCACTTTGTTCTCCAGGATTTATTTTGGTCCCACTTTGGTGGTTACATATGCTGCTTCCTTGAACAATGCTCTTTTCTTCTGACCTCTCATCATCAAATCCTTCTCAATTTTACATCATGGCTTAACTATCAGAAAGGACATAGGTCACTGAAGAAGAAGGTTCTGAAGAGGATGACCAATTCTCATTCTCTCCTTCATCTCAACCTCTCAATCTTTTCCTTTGTAACATTTTTCAGTAATTGTGATATTTTATGTATATGTTTATTTTATTTACTAGCCTTTCATCTGGCTAGTGTTCCAATCAAATGTAAACTCCATAAGGGCAAAGGGCCTACTTGTCTTGACCACCATTAAGTCATGGTGCCAGGAACAGGGCCTGTCTTCTAGAAGATGCCCAGTACATATCTGTCAGTAAAGCAGAGAATAATGGTCTAAATGAACAAGTAGATTAACACATGAATACATGAAAAATGTGCATTTCTTCTTCCCACATGAGAAAACTTTAACATACAAGTAACCATTAGATATTTAGTGTAATACATTGGTAGCTTGTGCTTTCGAGTCAGCTTTCTTTCCTAAAAATTTAAATGCTGCTGCCAAGTTTTGAGACCTTATGGAAAGTTATTTTGTTATCTGCATTTACTGGCACCTTTTCCTTAGCACAGTTTTCTCAATATAAAATGGTAGTTACTACTTTCTAGCATTAGAATGTGAACTAAATGAAATGATATGCCAAGCATCTAGCATAATGTCTTATACATGGAAAGGGCTCAACTACTGTTAGTTCTTTAGAGAACACAGCTTGTGATCTAAGCATTGATCCACGAACAAGACCTTCTTTCTGTTCTTGCGTTTCCCACTTATTTGCTCTCTGACCACGTAGCCATTCTTTTTTTAAATTTCCCTGCTTAGGAAAATTATTCATCTCTTCCTATTTATAAAATTATCTGTCAAACCTTAGCTTCCTCAACTAATGATTGGATAATCCATGGGGAAAGGGGGACAAAAGGAGAGGGAGAGAGAAAATCTTAAGTAGGCTCTATGCCTGATGAGGGGTGGAGCTTGATCTCAGGACCCTGAGATGACATGAACCAAAAATCATGAGTTGGCCACTCGACAGCCACACAGGAGCCCCAGCTACTCATTCTGTGACATTACTTGAACAACAGAAAAGACTTGAAGAAAATGGCCCCTTCCATTTCCTGTCCTGTGACTACTTGCTCTTGATGCCTTACTCCTTACTTCCACATGTAGAAGTCATTTAAAGTAGAAGTCAGCAAATTTTTCCTCTTAAGGGTCAAATAGATATCTTCGGTTGCTAAACAATAGGATATATGGTTGCAGAGAATAGACAATATTTAAACAGATATGTGTAGCTGTGTTCTAATAAAGCTTTATTTAGAGATACAAAAATGCTTTAGACTTGAAAGGTACATTGTTCTTCAGATTTTTTTAATATTAAAACATTTTAAAATCTTAGCTCATGGGCTATACAATAGGCTGCAGACTGGGTTTGGCAGAGTGAGATCTTGAGAGAAAAAGAGACACTCAGCAGTCTTCAATATTTCTAGCCCTCAGACATTTGTGTGACCTCAGCTGAGGCCCCAGATAGCAGGGCACGATGAGTCATCTGTACCATGTCCTATCTAAATT
Source organism: Mustela erminea (assembly GCF_009829155.1). Lineage (NCBI taxonomy): Eukaryota > Metazoa > Chordata > Mammalia > Carnivora > Mustelidae > Mustela > Mustela erminea. The sequence goes on along the minus strand of NC_045630.1, from coordinate 39,676,630 downwards.
CTTGGTCCCCAGAATCATGAGATATGATAATAATAAATTATTTTAAGCTGTAATTTTTGGCATAGTTTGTTAGACAATAATGGGCAACCAGGGCAGCTCTTAAACATGATGGTGAAAAGTCACATTTAATTAAAAAAAAAGAAACAACTGTGACTATTTCACTAGCCTTATCCCTTACAAATGTCTTTCCCCACTGGGCCATGTGAATCAACAATTTTGACTGTGTTGATCAAAAATAATTAGTTTTCTTGTGCCATAAATTCAACTCCAATATCAAAATGAACAAAGTTTCCATTTAAAAGATCTACACTGAGTGGTAAGAGTTATACTAAAATCAAGTAGGAGATGACTTTTTGGATTTTCTCATTAGAAATGAAGCAAGAAATGAAGCTCCCAACTTCCCAAATCTTGGTTTAAAGGAACCAAATATTTCCTTCATAACCCTATAATTGGCCCATTGTTTTTGTCACCCAGTTTCATTCTTCCTCCTTCTGGTGACTCTGACTATGTTTCCCTCTCCACTGTCAGTCCCCTGTGACCCTGAAGAAACACCAAAACCAAATGGTTGAGCACACCATTTGGCCTTAAGTCCATCAGGGTAGAGCTGTCTTCTTGCCAGAGAAATTGGCTCCATAATGGGCACATAACCCAATTAGAGTACATTCGGCTTGGGTGAATTTAACTGGTATTTCTGGGAAAGAACTCCACTCACCCCCCCTTTTTTCCCCTGCTGCACTGAAAAGTGAAAAAATTAAAAAGGCTGGAGTTTGGAACTTCTCTTGCTACCATGCCATTTCTAAAGCTAAAGCCAAAACAGCCTAAATACAACCATGGGTAGGAGAAACAAGATGTGTGAAAAACACGGTATTTTCATGTGTCAAGTCTAGTTATTTCTAATCTAATAATTACCCTAAGTGTTTTATCTTACATTAACTAATAATTTACCTCTTTGCTTAAATGAGATTAAGTCCAATTTTGTGACACTTGCAACAGAAAGTGCCCGGAGTAACCACAGGGAACAAGACTTTCTTATAGTGGAATGTTCAATGATTTACTCTTCAACAAATACTTTTAGAATTATATCTAGTATGTTCCAGGCAATATCTTATTACCAATAGGATATAAGAACACAAAAATAAGTAGGAACAAAGCTTATACCCACCAGCAGCTTACTATCTAGTAGGCAAACAGACTTATAAGCAAATAATTAAAACACGGAGTGATAAAGTATGACACTGTGGCATGAAGGAGGAAGTGATCAATTATGCTTGAGTGGTGAGTAGAAGGTGCACAGACAAGGTTATTGAGCTGGGGGGGGTGGTGGTTAGAGGAACAACAGGTACAAATGTACTGCACAGAGGTTTCCAACAAAACTCTTCAATTCACAGAATCATGGGTATGCAAAGGTGGGGATATGGGGAGGTAGGCCACTCCTGGATCAGGATAAGCCTTGGCTGTTTTACTAGTAGTTTGGATTTCAGTCTGTGGGTAATGAAGAATCATCAAAGCCATCTAAGGAGGGGAGGGATATAATAAAATTTATTTTTACTAAATCTTCTTGTCAATAGCATAGAGTAGATCTGACTGAGTGAAGGGACCATAATCACAACACCATGGTGAGGGCCAGAACCAAAGGAAAAGCTATGGAACTGATGGCAGAAACCAGAAGTAGAAGGTCTTAAAGATGTCTCATCAATGCATTTGAGAGTGTCGATTTCAATGGAATGAAAAACTCTGAGTATTCACCAGTAAATGCTTCCTTTTTGCTTTTTCACTACCAACTCATTTTTATTTTTGTTCAAAAAAGAATGTATGACTTTGTAACATATCGTTTTAAAAATTCTATCTTCTTTTTTTAAGATTTAATTATTTATTTGAGAGTGAGAGAGAGAGAGAGAGAGTAAAGGGAACAGCAGAGGGAGAGAATCTGCAAGCAAACTCCCTGCTGAGCTCAGAGCCCCAGAAAGGACTTGATCTCAGGACCCAGGAGATCATGACCTGAGTTGAAACCAAGAGTAAGATGCTCAACCTACTAAACCACCCAGGCACCCCTAAACCTTTGGTTGGCACATTCTCTCCTATCTCTCCCCCTGTCTTTCCCTCCTCTTCTGGCTTCCCCTCTTCTCCTCTCCTCTTCTTTTCTCCATGCTCTCAAAATGTGTCTAGTGTCATAAAATCCCAGGAGGGAGAAGGGAGTGGAGTTTATTTGTGAAGAATGTCACTGGAAAGCAAGTGTGAATAAGGAAAGCCTTCTCAATGCCTTAGCACATTTAGGGCTAGGTCCTCCTACGACTTTGTGTCCACATGGTTCCCCGCTTACACAGGGTGTAGGAAGTGGCATCTTGGTCTAGAAGATGTAAAACAGCTAATGGAGGGCTCAAGTGTAGCTCTCCACAAACTCCTCTGTTGTTTCTGATGTGGGCGGAAATGAGCTCAGCCTACAAGGCTCCACTGGTTTCACTCCTCCTAGCTGGGTGGTGCAGCTGCAGAGTGTGTGCTGTGAACCTTGTAAGCAAGACTCTGAGGGCCACACATCCATGACTTGCGGCCGTAAGTCAGGGACAAACCCAACCAGAGGCATGGTGACCTTAACAATGGGAAGGTGGCCTTTCATCTCAGCATGCCTTCCTCCACCCACAACTCAAAGCCCCTGGGAACAGCACCTCCGGGGTGCTGAGAGCACTTCCTTTGTGATGAACTAAACAGCCTCAACTTTGCAGACTGGAACGCGTGCTCACAGGAAGTCAGTGGTTCCCTTTTTAACCATACCTGTTCGCAGTTTCGTCTGCAGCAACTGCCTCATACAACTCCTCTGCATTGGACGTGCTCAGGAGCTGTTGTCTTTGCCCTGCCCTCCCGTGGAACTTCTTTCCAATGGCTGAGTGGAGGACGGGTTGTGGGGCAGGAAGCAGTCATCGGAGTTTCACAGCATAGGTTTGCTCAAGGGTGAGGCAGAGCTCCAATCTCACGGCTAGCAGAGCTGAGTTCAATGCCCTGGTTAAGTGTCCCCATGTCGCCGTAGAGGAGAGCTGCACAAGCCATCGTCCTTTCTCAGGACGGCAGATGAGCATTCATACAGCTGTTCCAAGCAGCCCCTCTTCAACAGGAGAGACCCGCTTCCCTCCCATCACACCCCTATAAAGCTCCTGTAGTCCCTGCCCCCAGCTAATAAATCCATCCTAACTCGAGATAGCTGCCTTCACTTAAATAATGCATGATTGGAGAACACCTAGGATGAGTGGCAAATGGCTTCGATGCCTAGAAATCTATCAATAAGGAAAGACCTCTTTCCTTGTTACCACGTTGTGGATCGTCACTGCAATGGTAAACGAAAGATGGAAAAGAGAAAAAGTGTGGGGGAGAAGAAGATCGTATCAATGACGAAAAGTGACTCTATCTCCTCAAGTGTATTATGAAGAAAAATACATACTTTGATCCTCGTGAGTTGATTCAGGACTGCTGAAGGAACTCCCTTCTATCACATTTATCCTTATGATCCCAAAGGATTCAGGTGAATAAAATCCCTGGAAGCCAGCTCGTATTTGCTGTCTATTGCTTTAATCTTTGTTTCTTAGCTTTATAAGAACCAGGTGCATGTTGTACTGTGTTTGAAGAGGGCGACCCGCTGCCTGATGTCCTGTGGTAATAGTTTTAAAGGGATGTAAGTGAATCTAGGTTTTCTGAATACAAGAGGGGGCTAATTACGCAAACGTAATGCTTCCATGTCAAAGGATATAAACAGCTCTTTTATAGTTAATCAATGTTGATACCCTGTGGATTCTCTATGTGTATAAAAAATAAAGTGCAAAGTAAACTTTGTGCAAAATTCACATCCCCCAATTTTCGCTTGACGAAAGTTCATCATGACATTATAAAAAAATCTGACTGTTCTACACATAATAGTATGATAATATGAATGTAAATGTAAGAGAATGTTGATAATTTTTTGTTTTCTCGGGCTGAAGTCTTTAAGAGCAAAGTGTCATGTTGTTTTATAATGCTTCAGAAAAAAAATCAAAGAGATTAAACTGAGAGTTTCATTGGTACGCAAAGAAAACACAGCAACCTGTGAGCAACTGGTGAATCGAAGTACAGGTGTGTGGATGGTTACTGTAGAATTCTTTTCTTTTTGCTTAAATTTTCATAATACAAATCCTAAAAAAGAGTATGTGTAAGAAACATGCAAATTTAGCTCACAGGTGGGGCTTTCAGCTAATGGTATCTTATCAAAACTATTTGAGATTCACCCTCTGAAATATTATCAGTGTTGCATAATGCAGTAGTACTCACTGGGCTCCTGTGTGCTGAAGCTCCGTTATGAAAGAGGACACTTTCTGGGACGCCTGGGTGGCTCAGTGGGTTAAAGCCTCTGCCTTCAGATCTGAGGGTCCTGGGATTGAGCCCCGCATGGGGCTCTCTGCTCAGCAGGGAGCCTGCTTCCTCCTCTCTCTCTCTGCCTGCCTCTCTGCCTTCTTGTGATCTGTGTCAAAATCTTTAAAAACAAAGAAAGAGGACACTTGCAAACACACATTCATGGAGACTTTATCCATCTTCCTGTGAAATGGGCAAGTTTATTCATGGTTGGGGAAAGTAGGTTCTGCAGAGCGTATTTTGTAAGATTGTATTCATATGAGAGAGAGAGAGTGTGTGTGTGTGTGAACACAAACGTGTGCATGGAGAGATGTCCAGAGGTCCATATCCCAAGAGGGAAACACTGATGATCTCTGAACGTCAGATTGTTGAGGGCCTGTATTCTCATTTTTGTACATTTTAGTCTCATTCATTTTTTTGATAATGAGAGTTATATCATTTTAAAACACACAACTTTTAAAAGAGTTTATGGCACATCGAGAACACATTGACTTTAATGCGGTCCTATTTGAAACATGCATGAACTTATTGGCCAGCAACCTATTCTATGCACCACGCACATGCATGATGTTGACTTTCTCAAGAAAAACATAATGACATTAAGCTCTTTTTAAGGTTGTGCGTATGCTCACATTTCTTTCCCTTTTTCACTCAGGATGGCATTTAACAGTGTGGTTTTTATTTCAAAGAATTTGACATTCTAAATAAATAACTTCCTTAACACTGTATTTTCCTCCCTATCTAAGGAAAGAATTATTCAGATACTGGAGGCAGGCTTAATCATAAGAGAAGTTAAGTCAAGCTGACTCTTACATTTTCAAGGGAAAATCTCTTTCTGCTCATTTAGAGTATCATTAGCGAAGCTAGCCTAAGCTTAACCAGAGAGCTGACATTTGCCTTCCACTCCCACCTCAAGGCATATCTTACAAATGAATGACACATGGATTGCTTTCATAGAGGTATACCTAAATATGAAATTGAATAAATTCAAAATCACACAATTGCCTAGTTGATACTTTCTTTTTTTAAAGATTTTCTTTATTTATTTGACAGACAGAGATCACAAGCAGGCAGAAAGACTGGCAGAGAGAGAGGGGGAAGACTTGGGGCTCGATCCCAGGACCCTGAGATCATGACCTGAGCCAAAGGCAGAGGCTTTAACCTACTGAGCCACCCAGGTGCCCCAATACTTTCTTTCATCATGTTAATTGAGGTGAAGAAATTTATTCTTAAATTTTAACATCTGCTGTCATATTTATTAGATACTCACCGTGGCTACCCTTGGACCCCACTTAGAAAGTAATACACTTATATATCTAAAAAGTTAGCAACGTGCAACAAACAAATACTGGTTTTTGCTTGAAAAGGAGAGAGATCACTTTCTCTACTTTCTTCCTCAGTGGATTAGAATGTGGGCAGTGTTGTTCATGGAAATATATGCAGTGTAGTTCAAGCAAGATACAGTGAAATGACACCATTCCTAGTGCCTTTCTTTCTAGTTTGTTCCATTCATTCTTCTGAGTAAACCCATTCTCAAGAAAGGATCAGAAAAATTCTGTCATAGTGACAGAGTGGTGGAGTACTCCATTGAAAATCAAAGATCTAGAATCTAGTTCTATTTCTGCTATAATTAGCTGAATGATTTCTACAAATTAGTTAACTTCTCTGAGTGACTGTCAACTTTGTAATTGACAAGATGGATGCTTTGGACTTGTGGGTTTCTGAAGTTCTTCTGTGCCAATATTCAAATCTGGAAAACACTGTTAAAGTGGAAGGGGCAATTTCCCCTGAGTAGAGGAACATGGTGTACAAGGACAATTCAGCACAACCAGGTTCTGGAGCTGCGTCCAGCCCCAGTGGGTAAATCAGATGCTGGCAGGTCTCTTCTATATCAGTTCAAGGCAACTGAGTTCCAAGCCCCTAACTCAAGGATCCCCTCTCTTGGTTGTTTGTGTCAGGGACAGTAGGTAAACTGGTTGAAATCCTAACATTAGAGTATGACTTCGATTCTCTTTTGAAACCATTTTTTTTCCTCCCTGTGGCTAAAGGCTTTTTCCATCCCTCTTTGTCTCTTTGTTTTGTTTTTGTTTTTGTTTTTTTAAATTGACATCTCCCTCCAGCCATTCCCTCTTCCCTGCATAATATTGGATGTTGCTTGCTAAGATCTAGCACCGGTTCAACTCCCTTGGATTCCTTTATTGGAAAGAGGATTACAGCAAACGTGCAACTGAAATCTAAACGTGCTATGGTACTAGGTGTCAGAGAATGCTTCTGGCTGCTTCTACAGCAATAGGATATGTGCTGATAGCTTCTACTGTGATAAGACTCATTGGCCCTTGACATAGATATGGACACCCTCAGTGGTGTACGTTGGCTGCCCTGATGTGTATGTCTGTGGATTTAAGCAGCAGCGACAGGTACTGGCAGCATCAGAACTTTTAGCAGGGACTGGAGTGAAGACCTGAAAATAACCAAGACCAACGATGGTGGGAGGGGTGGTGTAAATGAATGAGTCAGTGGTGGTGGCAGTACATGCCTTTCCTGCCCCATGCTCAGAACCATTTGAAAAGATATGAAGAATGCAAGACAGAGCTCACAAATGGCAAAAGGGGATATTGTGAACCAATTCTTACCACCTGCCTAGGATAGAGTAGGAAACACTTTTACATGTGTTTTAATGATACACTTATTTAACTCCAGCTACCTGAAAATTGTCTATAACTAGTCTAAACCGTCTATAATTAGCCTTTAAATTTCCCATGATCTCCAGAATCCTAACATTACTACAGCATTCCATGATATGACATAAGCTATAGAAATAATGCCAACTATGCTGAAACTCTCAATTATATAAATATACATCATTATTAATCAATCAATTCACATATATTTAAGCCACAAATTTGTATTGAATATCTACTCTGTGGTTGATGCAATGCTACTACAGTAAAGGTGTGGGATTTCAGTAAAAGGTCCACCAAAATAAAGGATCATTAAGATAAATTTTAAGAGACACGTTATGGTTTCAAACAGCAACATGTCTATAGCCACCATGTATCAATCACTTGTTATACACCAGACATTTTGATAAACCCCTCTACACAATTTTTCGTTTAAATGTTGAAATCACTATTGTGTAGTGTGGTATTATCCCTATTACAAAACTGAGAGATGGATCTCAAAGCAAACACTATAAACTTGTGGCTGTTATTATTATCTTTTGACCCACATTGCTGGTTTTGTGGTTGTTTTGATCTGAATTGGTTGCTTACATTTAAAAATATTTAATTACATTAACTATATTGGAATTAAAAGAAAAGGAGGATTTACTTAAAATTCACATTTTAATTTTTTCTTGGAAACCTAGAAAACTGTACTTCACTGGAGTCTAATTTTTGCATAAGAATCATATGTTAAAGCTGAGTGACTGATACCTGCTGTAACTAAAGCATCCAGCTGCCCACCAATATATTTTTTAGAAAAACACACACAAAAATCACAGCTTGATGAATTTTTGGAAAGTTGGTGCAAAATTAATTTTTAGAAAACCAAGAAAAAATAAATAGATCATTAGCAACATTTCCAATCCCCCCTTGCTTTTCTTCCTAGTAATCCCCCCCTCCAAACTTGGGTCTCCACCCCAAAGGTCACTGTCTTAACTCTAGCACAATAGATTACTTTTCTTGCTTTTAAATTTTACATAAATAATATGCCATTTGGTGTGTGTGTGGGTGTGTGTATGTGTGTGTGTGTGTGTGGCTTCTATCACTCACCATGTATTTTTTTTAAGATTTTATTTATTTATTTGACAGACAGAGATCACAAGTAGGCAGAGAGGCAGGCAGAGAGAGAGGAAGGGAAGCAGGCTCCCCGCTGAGCAGAGAGCCCACTGAGGGGCTCGATCCCAGGACCCTGGGATCGTGACCAAAGCCAAAGGCAGAGGCTTTAACCCACTGAGCCACCCAGGTGCCCCTCATCATTGTATTTTTGAGATTCGTTCCTGTTGCACTAATCTTTGTACCTTGTTCATTCTAGCTGTGTTCTACAATTTCATTCAAGAGTTTGTCAGTTGTGTCTCTCCATTCAATTATTGATAGACATCTGGCTCTTTTCCGGTTACTGGCTATTGCAAATAATGCTGCTGTAATATCCTAGTGCCTATCTTTTGGTGAACATACACGCAATTTCTTGTGAGAATTAATCTCAAACTAGAATTTCTGGGTCATATGTTATGCATGTATTCAGCTTTGTTAGATGGTGTCAAAACTATTTCCAAAATGATTGTACCAATTTACACTCCCATCAGAAGTGTGTGAGGATTGCAACTGCTCTTAGTTCTCACCAATACTTGGAGCTGTCTTCCTTTTCTTTTTTTTTTTTCTTTCCCTACCTTTCCCTTTTAGTTATTCCAACAGGAGTATAATAATATCATTCATTCTTTTAATCTGCATACTGTTGATAAAGAATAAAATTGAGTATTTTTCATAAGTCTATTGACTATTTGTATATTCTCTATACTACAGTGTCTTCAATACTGTAACTTTATTGAAAAAATTGATATATGAAAATATAAGCCTTTCACAGTTGATCTATAAGATTGCCTTGATTAATTCTTTTAAGATTTTGTTTATTTATTCAACAGAGAAAGTACAGCAAAGGCAGTGACAGGGAGAGGGAGAAGCAGGCTTCCAGCTGGGTGGGGAGTCCCAATGCAGGACTCAGTCCCAGGACCCTGGGATCATCACCTGAGCAGAAGGCAATTACCAGCTGAGCCACCCAGGCACCCCTGCCTTGACTAATTTTGGTCATTTGTATTTCCACATAAATTTTAGAAATAGTTTGGCAATTTTCTCAAAATATATTGTGGGATTTTGACTTACATTATATTGCATAAATCAATTTTGTGATAATTTATATCTTTACATTATTTGTCTTCCAAATCATGAATAATATGGTATATACCTCCATTTATTTAGATATTGCTTAATTTTTCTCAGGAATGTTCTGTGTTTTAATTGTAGATGTCTTGCACATTTTTATTATTGCATTCTTAGAGATTTAATGTTATTTGATACTATTGTAAATTACATTGTGGGGCGCCTGGGTGGCTCAGTGGTTTAAGCCTCTGCCTTCGGCTCAGGTCATGATCTCAGGGTCCTGGGATCGAGCCCCACATCGGGCTCTCCGCTCAGCGGGGAGCCTGCTTCTCCCTCTCTCTCTGCCTGCCTCTCTGCCTATTTGTGATCTCTCTCTATCAAATAAATAAATAAAAATATTAAAAAAAAAAAAAAGTAAATTACATTGTGTTTTTACTTTCATTTTCTATTTGTTTGCTTCTGATATGTAGAAATGTAATTGGTTTTTCTATAATGACCTCATATTAAGCAATTATAGTTCCATGTTGTTAAATTCACTTGTGAATTTTAGCAATTCGTGAGTTCATTTAACTTGTATTCCTTTTCTTGTCTTTTGTACTAGGTTGGATCTCCAGTACCTTGTTGATAATACTGGGCAAAAGTTTCTTAGCTCCAAACTCAGGAGAAAGTCTTTCATTAATGTACAATTAACTATGGTATCTGTTGTAGTTTTTTTATAGAAGTTCTATATTTAAATTAAGGAAGTGCTTCTCTCTTCATAGTTCACTGAGTTTTTTGTGTCACAATGTGTTTATTTTTCCTGCATCTAAGGAGATGATTATGGGATCCCTCTCTCTTTGTCTCTCTTAATTATGTGGTAGAATATATTGATTGTTTTTTGAATGCTAAACTTCCCTTGCATTCTTGGACTAAAGTGTATATGATTATAATATACATTTCCCTCTTTATATTACTTTATGCTTGTGTGCTCATATTTTATTTAATATTTTTACATTCTTTTTCATTTTTCCTTTCTTGCAATGCCAGAGTAAGCCTTTGATAGCAAGATTTTGCATTTCTCTTAAAATAAAATGGGAATTGTTTTCTTTCTTCTGTTTCCTTGAAGAGTTTCTGTGTAAGATTGGTGCCACTTACGAGAACTTCTTTGGCTAGAGGAATTTGAGGGAGTGGAGAGCAAAGATTTTAATAGTGGCATAAACTTGTTATTTAAAAAAAAACTTTCAGGGCGCCTGAGTGACTCAGTGGATTAAGCCTCTGCCTTTGGCTCAGGTCGTGATCCCAGGGTCCTAGGATCAAGCCCCTCATCGGGTTCTCTGCTCAGCAGAGAGCCTGCATCCCCCCCTCTCTCTCTGCCTGCCTCTCTGCCTGCTTGTGATCTCTCTGTCAATTAGAAAAATAAAATTAAAAAAAAAAACTTTCAGATCTTCTAATTATTGCAGAGGAAGTTTTGATAAATTATGTTTTCAAGAAATTTGTTTAATATAAATTGACAACTTTATGACATTATGACAACCTTCATACAAAATTGCACTTAATATTCTTTTACTATCTTTTTTTTTTTAAACCTATTTGCCAGACAGAGATCACAAGTAGGCAGAGAGTCAGGCAGAAAGAGAGATGGAGAAGTAAGCTCCCCGCTGAGCAGAGAGCCCAACACGGGGCTCAATCCCAGGACCCTGAGATCATGACCTGAGCTGAAGGGAGACGCTTAACCCACTGAGCTACCCAGCTGCCCCTCTTTTACTATCTTTTTAAAGTTCATAAGATCTATTTGGTGCAACCACTATGAAAAACAGTATGAGACAGGAGTCAAGATGGCAGAGAAGTAGCAGGCTGAGACTACTTCAGCTAGCCGGAGATCAGCTAGATAGCTTATCTAAAGATTGCAAATACCTGAAAATCCATCGGCAGATCTAAGAGAAGAAGAACAGCAATTCTGGAAACAGAAAAACAACCACTTTCTGAAAGGTAGGACCGGCAGAGAAGTGAATCCAAAGCGACGGGAAGATAGACCCCGGGGGGAGGGGCCGGCTGCCGGCAAGCGGCCCAACGGCGCACAAAATCAGGACTTTTAAAAGTCTGTTCCGCTGAGGGACATCGCTCCAGAGGCTAAACCGGGGCGAAGCCCACGTGGGGTCAGCGTGGCCTCAGGTCCCACAGGGTCACAGAAGGATCGGGGGTGTCTGAGTGTCGCAGAGCTTGCGGGTATTGGAACGGGAAAGCCAGCTACAGAAACAGAGCTGACAGTAAGCTCACAGCTCGGTGTTACCTTGAACCGGTCGCAGGCTTGGTGAGCTCGGAGCGCGGCCGGAGGTCAGGCAGACGGGAGTAACTGGGCGCTGTTCTCCGAGGGTGCACTGAGGAGTGGGGCCCTGGGCTCTCGGCTCCTCCGGGCCGGAGACCAGGAGGCCGCCATTTGTATTCCCGTCCTCCGGAACTCTACGGAAAGCGCTCAGGGAACAAAAGCTCCTGAAAGCAAACCCGAGCGGATTACTCACGCCGGGCCCTGATAAGGGCGGTGCAATTCCGCCTGAGGCAAAGACACTTGAGAATCACTACAACAGGCCCCTCCCCCAGAAGATCAACAAGAAATCCAGCCGAGACCAAGTTCACCTACCAAGGAGTGTGGTTTCAATACCAAGGAGGGCAGCAGAATTCCAGAGGAGGAGAAAGCAAAGCACGGAACTCATGGCTTTTTCCCTGTGATTTTTTTTAGTCTTGCAGTTAATTTAATTTTTTTCTTTTTCATTTTTTGTTTTTTTTTCTCGCCTTCTGGTTAAATTTTTTTTTTTAACGTTTACCTTTTTCTTTTTTAACGTTTTCTAACTAGTTTATCTAATATATATATTTTTTCTTTTTTATATTTTTCTTATTTGTTTTTTTTTTAATTCTTTTCTTTTCTTTTTTTTTTTCTTTTTTCTTTTTTTTTTTCTTTCTTCCTTTTTGAACCTCTTTTTATCCCCTTTCTCCCCCCTCACTATTTGGGATCTCTTCTAATTTGGTTAAAGCATATTTTCCTGGGGTTGTTGCCACCCTTTTAGTATTTTACTTGCTCCTTCATATACTCTTATCTGGACAAAATGACAAGACGGAAAAATTCAACACAAAAAAAAAGAACAAGAGGCAGTACCGAAGGCTAGGGACCTAATCAATACAGACATTGGTAATATGTCAGATCTAGAGTTCAGAATGACAATTCTCAAGGTTCTAGCCGGGCTCGAAAAAGGCATGGAAGATATTAGAGAAACCCTCTCGAGAGATATAAAAGCCCTTTCTGGAGAAATAAAAGAACTAAAATCTAACCAAGTTGAAATCAAAAAAGCTATTAATGAGGTGCAATCAAAAATGGAGGCTCTCACTGCTAGGATAAATGAGGCAGAAGAAAGAATTAGTGATATAGAAGACCAAATGACAGAGAATAAAGAAGCTGAGCAAAACAGGGACAAACAGCTACTGGACCATGAGGGGAGTATTCGAGAGATAAGTGACACCATCAGACAAAACAACATTAGAATAATTGGGATTCCAGAAGAAGAAGAAAGAGAGAGGGGAGCAGAAGGTATACTGGAGAGAATTATTGGGCAGAATTTCCCCAATATGGCAAAGGGAACGAGCATCAAAATCCAGGAGGTTCAGAGAACGCCCCTCAAAATCAATAAGAATAGGCCCACACCCCGTCACCTAATAGTAAAATTTACAAGTCTCAGTGACAAAGAGAAAATCCTGAAAGCAGCCCGGGAAAAGAAGTCTGTAACATACAATGGTAAAAATATTAGATTGGCAGCTGACTTATCCACAGAGACCTGGCAGGCCAGAAAGAGCTGGCATGATATTTTCAGAGCACTAAACGAGAAAAACATGCAGCCAAGAATACTATATCCAGCTAGGCTATCATTGAAAATAGAAGAAGAGATTAAAAGCTTCCAGGACAAACAAAAACTGAAGGAATTTGCAAACACCAAACCAACTCTACAGGAAATATTGAAAGGGGTCCTCTAAGCAAAGAGAGAGCCTACAAGTGGTAGATCAGAAAGGAACAGAGACCATATACAGTAACAGTCACCTTACAGGCAATACAATGGCACTAAATTCATATCTCTCAATAGTTACCCTGAATGTTAATGGGCTAAATGCCCCTGTCAAAAGACACAGGGTATCAGAATGGATAAAAAAACAAAACCCATCTATATGTTGCCTCCAAGAAACTCATTTTAAGCCCGAAGACACCTCCAGATTTAAAGTGAGGGGGTGGAAAAGAATTTACCATGCTAATGGACATCAGAAGAAAGCAGGAGTGGCAATCCTTATATCAGATCAATTAGATTTTAAGCCAAAGACTATAATAAGAGATGAGGAAGGACACTATATCATACTCAAAGGGTCTGTCCAACAAGAAGATTTAACAATTTTAAATATCTATGCCCCCAACGTGGGAGCAGCCAACTATATAAACCAATTAATAATAAAATCAAAAGAACACATAAACAATAATACAATAATAGTAGGGGACTTTAACACTCCCCTCACTGAAATGGACAGATCATCCAAGCAAAAGATCAGCAAGAAAATAAAGGCCTTAAACGACACACTGGACCAGATGGACATCACAGATATATTCAGAACATTTCATCCCAAAGCAACAGAATACACATTCTTCTCTAGTGCACATGGAACATTCTCCAGAATAGATCACATCCTCGGTCCTAAATCAGGACTCAACCGGTATCAAAAGATTGGGATCATTCCCTGCATATTTTCAGACCACAATGCTCTAAAACTAGAACTCAACCACAAAAGGAAGTTTGGAAAGAACCCAAATACATGGAGACTAAACAGCATCCTTCTAAAGAATGAATGGGTCAACCGGGAAATTAAAGAAGAATCGAAAAAAATCATGGAAACAAATGATAATGAAAATACAATGGTTCAAAATCTCTGGGACACAACAAAGGCAGTCCTGAGAGGAAAATATATAGCGGTACAAGCCTTTCTCAAGAAACAAGAAAGGTCTCAGGTACACAACCTAACCCTACACCTAAAGGAGCTGGAGAAAGAACAAGAAAGAAACCCTAAGCCCAGCAGGAGAAGAGAAATCATAAAGATAAGAGCAGAAATCAATGAAATAGAAACCAAAAAAACAATAGAACAAATCAACGAAACTAGGAGCTGGTTCTTTGAAATAATTAATAAGATTGATAAACCCCTGGCCCGACTTATCAAAAAGAAAAGAGAAAGGACCCAAATAAATAAAATCATGAATGAAAGAGGAGAGATCACAACTAACACCAAAGAAATACAAACTATTTTAAGAACATACTATGAGCAACTCTACGCCAACAAATTTGACAATCTGGAAGAAATGGATGCATTCCTAGAAACATATAAACTACCACAACTGAACCAGGAATAAATAGAAAGCCTGAACAGACCCATAACCAGTAAGGAGATTGAAACAGTCATTAAAAATCTCCAAACAAACAAAAGCCCAGGGCCAGACGGCTTCCTGGGGGAATTCTACCAAACATTTAAAGAAGAACTAATTCCTATTCTCCTGAAACTGTTCCAAAAGATAGAAATGGAAGGAAAACTTCCAAACTCATTTTATGAGGCCAGCATCACCTTGATCCCAAAACCAGACAAGGATCCCATCAAAAAAGAGAGCTATAGACCAATATCCTTGATGAACACAGATGCGAAAATACTCAACAAAATACTAGCCAATAGGATTCAACAGTACATTAAAAGGATTATTCACCACGACCAAGTGGGATTTATTCCAGGGCTGCAAGGTTGGTTCAACATCCGCAAATCAGTCAATGTGATACAACACATCAATAAAAGAAAGAACAAGAACCATATGATACTCTCAATAGATGCTGAAAAAGCATTTGACAAAGTACAGCATCCCTTCCTGATCAAAACTCTTCAAAGTGTAGGGATAGAGGGCACATACCTCAATATCATCAAAGCCATCTATGAAAAACCCACCGCAAATATCATTCTCAATGGAGAAAAACTGAAAGCTTTTCCGCTAAGGTCAGGAACACGGCAGGGATGTCCATTATCACCACTGCTATTCAACATAGTACTAGAGGTCCTAGCCTTAGCAATCAGACAACAAAAGGAAATTAAAGGCATCCAAATCGGCAAAGAAGAAGTCAAATTATCACTCTTCGCAGATGATATGACACTATATGTGGAAAACCCAAAAGACTCCACTCTAAAACTGCTAGAACTTATAGAGGAATTCAGAAAAGTGTCAGGATATAAAATCAATGCACAGAAATCAGTTGCATTTCTCTACACCAACAGCAAGACAGAAGAAAGAGAAATTAAGGAGTCCATCCCATTTACAATTGCACCCAAAACCATTAGATACCTAGGAATAAACCTAACCAAAGAGGCACAGAATCTATACTCAGAAAACTATAAAGTACTCATGAAAGAAATTGAGGAAGACACAAAGAAATGGAAAAATGTTCCATGCTCCTGGATTGGAAGAATAAATATTGTGAAAATGTCTATGCTACCTAAAGCAATCTACACATTTAATGCAATTCTTATCAAAGTACCATCCATCTTTTTCAAAGAAATGGAACAAATAATTCTAAAATTTATATGGAGCCAGAAAAGACCTCGAATAGCCAAAGGGATATTGAAAAAGAAAGCCAACGTTGGTGGCATCACAATTCCGGACTTCAAGCTCTATTACAAAGCTGTCATCATCAAGACAGCATGGTACTGGCACAAAAACAGACACATAGATCAATGGAACAGAATAGAGAGCCCAGAAATAGACCCTCAACTCTACAGTCAACTAATCTTCGACAAAACAGGAAAGAATGTCCAATGGAAAAAAGACAGCCTCTTCAATAAATGGTGCTGGGAAAATTGTACAGCCACATGCAGAAAAATGAAATTGGACCATTTCCTTACATCACACACAAAAATAGACTCAAAATGGATGAAGGACCTCAATGTGCGAAAGGAATCCATCAAAATCATTGAGGAGAACACAGGCAGCAACCTCTTCGACCTTAGCCGCAGCAACATCTTCCTAGGAACAACGCCAAAGGCAAGGGAAGCAAGGGCAAAAATGAACTATTGGGATTTCATCAAGATCAAAAGCTTTTGCACAGCATAGGAAACAGTTAACAAAATCAAAAGACAACTGACAGACTGGGAGAAGATATTTGCAAACGACATATCAGAAAAAGGACTAGTGTCCAGAATCTATAAAGAACTTAGCAAACTCAACACCCAAAGAACAAAAAATCCAATCAAGAAATAGTCAGAGGACATGAACAGACATTTCTGCAAAGAAGACATCCAGATGGCCAACAGACACATGAAAAAGTGCTCCATATCACTCGGCATCAGGGAAATACAAATCAAAACCACAATGAGATATCACCTCACACCAGTCAGAATGGCTAAAATCAACAAGTCAGGAAATGACAGATGCTGGCGAGGATGCGGAGAAAGGGGAACCCTCCTACACTGTTGGTGGGAATGCAAGCTGGTGCAGCCACTCTGGAAACCAGCATGGAGGTTCCTCAAAATGTTGAAAATAGAACTGCCCTATGACCCAGCAATTGCACTATTGGGTATTTACCCTAAAGATACAAACGTAGTGATCCAAAGGGGCACGTGCACCCGAATGTTTATAGCAGCAATGTCCACAATAGCCAAACTATGGAAAGAACCTAGATGTCCATCAACAGATGAATGGATCAAGAAGATGTGGTATATATACACAATGGAATACTATGCAGCCATCAAAAGAAATGAAATCTTGCCATTTGCGACAACATGGATGGAACTAGAGCGTATCATGCTTAGCGAAATAAGTCAAGCAGAGAAAGACAACTATCATATGATCTCCCTGATATGAGGAAGTGGTGATGCAACATGGGGGCTTAAGTGGGTAGGAGAAGAATAAATGAAACAAGATGGGATTGGGAGGGAGACAAACCATAAGTGACTCTTAATCTCACAAAACAAACTGAGGGTTGCTGGGGGGAGGGGGCTTGGGAGAAGGGGGTGGGATTATGGACATTGGGGAGGGTATGTGCTTTGGTGAGTGCTGTGAAGTGTGTAAACCTGGTGATTCACAGACCTGTACCCCTGGGGATAAAAACATATGTTTATAAAAAATAAAAAATTAAAAAAAAAATGTGGTATGTTTGTGTGTGTGTGTGTGTGTGTGTGTGTGTGTGTGTGTGAGTGTGTCTGTATACACACACATACATACAAAATGTACGTACATACTCAGCTATGAAAAAGAAAGAAATCTAGCCATTTGCAACAACATGGATGAACTTTGAGGTCATTATGCTAAGTGAAACAAGCCAGAAAGAAGAGAACAATACCAAATGATCTCATTTGTATGTAAACTCTAAACACATGTGCATGGACACACACACACACACACACAGAAACACACACAAACCTTTGAATTCACAGATACAGAAAAGATATTGTTGGTTATGACATAGGATGTTGAAGAATGGGTGTGATGGTGGGTGAAATGGGTAATGTGATCAAAAGGTACAAACTTCCCGTTATAAGGTAGTAAGTTCTGGAGATATAATGTCCAGAATGGTGACTATAGGTAACAGCACAGTATTGTATATTTTAAAGTTGTTACCAAAATAGATCTTAACAGTTGTCATCACAAAAAAACAAAATTATAACTATGTGAAGTGATGTATGTTAACTAAACTTACTGCGGTAATTATTTCACAACATATACATACATCAAATCATTAGGTTGTACACTTCAAACTAATGTGTTATATGTTAAACTGTATTTCAGTGGAACTGGAAAAAAATTTAAAATTTGTAAGATCTGTAGTGATACTCTTATAAATTATCAGTGTTAATATTTTATCTTCTTTGCCTTTTTTCTTGATTAGTTTTTCTAAATATATACTAATCTTTTTAAAGAACCAGTTTTGGGTGTTCTGTTTATTTTCTCACATACAATTATTTTGTATTTAGTTGCCCTGGTTTTTGCTTTTATGTATATATTATTTTTCCTTTCTTGTACTTTACTTCAATTTAACTTGCCAATCCATTTCTGTTTTCTTGAAATGGAAACTTAGATATTGATTTTCAGTATCTAATATTGTCTTATACACCAACTTAATTCATTTATATTGTCTCCTTCATCACTGACAGAATTTGCATTTACAAATCCTTTAAGTGGCCCTAAACTTGTTCAAGTCAGTGTGACACATTTACAAGTTAATAGAAATAACAGAACAAAGATTTAAATCCAAGCTGTCTTATTCTTATATCTATGGTCTTTTGTAGTCACATAGGGTTGATCATAGAAGCCTTTTGGTAGAATGAGGTAATAGATAAGCAAAGGTAAAAGAAAGAAACTTTACTGACACTTATTTCTTGCCAAGTAAAAAGCATCTTCTGGAGGAGATTAAGAAGAGACTAGAATTGGGAAAGTTGTGTCTAGATACTTTCTAAGTATGTGAACTTGGACAAGACTCTTCATCTTCTGTGGCCACTTTTTCCTCATCTCTAACACAAGAAACATGGTCTGATTATTTCCAGTGTTCCTTTTTATTCTAACAACAAAGTTTCAAAGAGCAAATGATGATCAATATTATGAAATGTTATAAAAAGCTTAAAAATATATAGCTTAAGAAAAGGGTGACACATGTTTTAATCAAGTAGCACTATATTACTGAAGGTGAGAGCCAAATTACAATAGTTTTTTGAATAGTTTTAAATGGATTCTATGCTTTTCTCAAGTAGATAGGGAACTCTGTGCAGCAAGACATCTCCAACAGCATTGTATAGTTGGAGAATGTCATAGCAGGGGTAGGAACTACAAACCTTTGTCACCAAATACTGACACTTAGTGTACTAAGTCCTCTTTTTTATAATTATAGAATTATAGAACTACAGAGATACAGACATGGTACAGGGTCAAAAAAGATAATTGCGTATAGCAAAAATTATATACATTACTTTGGTTTTTAATATCAAAAAATCCTTGGAAATAATTGGTATAAAAAAATCTAAGAAGGGGCTCAGTTGGTTTGATGTCCAACTCTTGAATTCAGTTCAGGTGATGACATCAAGCCCTGTGTTTGGCTCTACACTGGGCATGGGTCCTACTTAAGATTCTCTCTCTCTCTCTCTCTTTCTGCTCCCCACCCCACTCATAATCTCTGTTTCTCAAAACAAAACAAAACAAAACAACCTCTAAAAAAAACATCATCTAGACAAGGGAAGCTTCAATAGGACAAGTCTTTGCAACAGATGATTTATGAGACACTTGTAACAAAATCCTCTATCACTGACCTATATTTTTTGTCAGACATTGTAAGAGCAAATATGCATTAAATATATAAGGCTTAATCTTTCCTACTGAAAATAAGAAAAATAATTTTCTCCCATCATTTTTCCTAGAGTATTTACCCTAGAAATCTTGTCATTTTTAGTACTTTCTCCTTAAAATGCACATACATATCCTTTTGAAAAGTAGATGGGCCTTTTGTTAACTTTATGACCCAGGACCCTCCTACAGACCTGGGAGCCATCATTTGGAAATGTAAACATTAAGGGAGATTGTATCTCTATCTTCAGTTTTTGTGGAGGGTAGTAACCTAACTGTGATTGGTATCCTGCTCCAAGTTGCAAAACTACCTCCTGTCATAAAGGTAGTAGGAGTTTGTTTCTCCTCTGAATAAAGTGAAACAGTTGCCATAGATAGTGACTTCAATTGTGGTGAAGTTAGGATGAACTATGTGTGACTATCAAAGTTCTCTCTCTTTTTTTAAAATATTTTATTTATTTATTTGACAGACAGAGATCACAAGTAGGCAGAAAGGCTGGTGGGGGGCTGGGGGAGCAGGCTTCCTGCTGAGCAGAGAGCTCCATGCAGGGCTCCATCCCAAGACCAAGATCATGACCTGAGCTGAAGGCAGAGGCTTTAACCCACTGAGCCACCCAGGCGCCCCGACTTCAAATTTCTCTTACATGAGGACTAGTTATTTTTTATCTTGAATCTTGAAAATGTATATGTAATGGATTATATCTGTATGCCTCTATTAGGGAATGAGATTTCTTTCTGTCATCACAATCTCTTAGTGGATTGTTTGTAACACACGTCACAGTCTGGTTTAATGCTTATTCATTAATAAAAGTGTGAGGGGGGTTTCTACTACATTGTGTAGAGGATTTCTGGGTTCAAAGATGATTTTGTTTTTACTTATACTTCCCAAACACATATCAGGGTTGAATCCAGAACTGAATCAGCTGAGACTTGAGAGCATACTCCAAGATAAAGAAACTTCCCACCCAACCAGACTCCTTTGATATCTGCCTGCAACAAAATAAGTAGATCACTTGGCTAGATGTGGATTGTGCTGGGAGGAAAAAGGGAGATAGGAAGAGTCATATACAGTCTAGCATCAGGAAGTCAGTATCTTTCTTTTTTTTTTTAAGATTTTTTTTATTTATTCATTTGACAGAGAGAGAAAGAGAGTGCACAAGTAGGCAGAGCAGCCGGTAGAGGGAGAGAGAGAAGCAGGCTCCCTGTTGAACAGAGAGCCCAACCCTATGCAGGGATCATGACCTGAGCCCAAGCCAGAGGCTTAACTAACTGAGCCACCCAGGCACCCCAGGAAGAGAGTTTCTTATATCAGAATCCTTGTGTTTATCTCACAGTAATTTTGTGGAGTCAGGTAAGTATCCTGTTCATGAGCATTCTGTCACCTGGAAGAAAAAAAGGCAACTATTAAATCCCACTGTGCATAAGTCCAGGAATAAAGCAGCAATGAAATTATGTTGAAACTACTAAAGTGGGTTTCAGGGCTCCTGGCCTATACAGGTCCCCTTCAGGGTCCTAGCAAGGTGTTTACATGGTTGTATACTTTAGTAACATTTGCAAAGTTAAGATCTTTCTGTATTTCTTTTGATAAAGAGGAGCCACCAGATCTTAAAAGCTTTAGGCTCCTACCATGAAAGGAAAAAGAAAAATAAGAAGAAAAAGAAAAAAAAAAAAGAAAAAGAAAAATAAGAAAAATAAGAAAAAAATAAGAAAAAAGAAAAGTAAGAAAAAGAAAAAATAAGAAGAAAAAGAAAAATCAAGAAAAGTGGGAGGGTCACACTGAATTTACGTATGTTCCAAAGATAGGCTTTCTGTAAGAACGTGGGCACTTTCCAAAAATAGTACTACAATTTCTTAGGAAAAAAAATATTTTTTTAAATTGCTGCCAAGTAACAGAATTGTCAGCTCCCCAAATGACCTGAATTCTTGACATCCAAATGAAAAGCTTGTCAGAAAACAGTTCACCAATACATCTGCTTTTCTTCCACATAATTTACTTCACACATTTAAATAGTGCCAGCTAAACATAAAATAGCATGAACATTAGAATAGTACAATCTTTGGAAAATAGACTATTTTTTAAAATGGCTAATTTTAGGAGTTTAAATTATGAGAGTACAAGTGAATATTCTTTTTGTTTTTTATACTAAAAGTATTTTGGCAAAAATGCACAAGTCCCTATTTGCATGCAGTTTGTTCATATTATTATAAATATATTAGCCATGTGCAGAAGGTAATGACAAGTCTTCCCCAAACATCCTTATTTTTAAAAGACTCTGAATTAAAAAAGGAAAACATTCACTAAGCACAGGCCCATGTGGGTCTAAGTATGGGGAAGATAGAGAAAGAACAGCCAGCAAAAGAGAATTTACTTGTTTTGTAATGGGCACGAATATTCAATATGAAAAGGAACATAAAGAAAATCCTCTACTGCCAGAATCATAAAGGACCCTGAGACTGAGATCTCTTCCTTTGTGAAGACAAAGAGTTTTTCTGATAATAGAAGAGTGAGTAGACTTCGGATCCAAAGACTGGAAAGGAATAGATCAGGGTGTGCACAGATGTGAATGGGGGACCATGTGACCTGGGCTAGTTTACCACCACCCCCCACCTCAATGCCCCTCTGCGGGCCTTAAGCTTTTCAGACTTACTCTGTGAGAGCTTTGGGGTTGTTGATATTGGCTAGAGCTTTAACCTCTGTCTTTTCTTCATTCCAAATTCCCTCTGAGATTTCTTTTGCCCTTTACAAAATAAATGTGCTGTAGAAGCTGAAAAAATCTCCTCCAATCCTGTTATTTTTCAGGTTCCGATTGAGAAGAAACTTTGGCCAACCCTCAGCCTGCCACCTAGAATTCCAATGAGCGGTGATAACAGAGAGCAGCGCACACTGAAGGTAGAGGCTGGGTCCCCTGAAGTACAGAACCATTTGGCCATGGTGTGCACTTGACAGTAAGGTGATTTCGGTTAGCTAACAATTCTTCTTGGGTACATGTATGGTGGAGAGAGGTACAAAGACTTATAAGATGGAGGGAAGGGACTTCAACAAACCATGTGTTCACTTTTTTATGTCCTTCTGCAAATACAACGAAACTTAGTGATTAAACACATTTCAATATTTGCTGCAATAAGAGCTTTTCCCATCTAGACCAAAAGCTCCTAAGAGTCTCTGCCTTTTTTTGTTTGTTTGTTTGGTTGGTTGGTTGGTTTTGTTTTGCTTTTTATTTTCGGCTCTCTCTCTCTTTATGACAATACCATACATACAATGATTCTCAAATAGCAGTGTTGTGTTTGATAATAACAAGCAGTTCATTGTAAATCAATAATATCATAATAATCATAAGAATTCTTGTTCAAGGGATGCCTAGGTGGCTTAGTCGGTTAAGCTTCCTCCTTCTGCTCAGGTCATGATCCCAGGATCTTGGGATCGGAGTCCAAATCTGGCTCCTTGCTCTGCGGGAAGCCTGAAATAAGTTGCTCACGTTTTATGAGTAAAGAAATCAATGCAGTTTTCCTTTTAGAAATGAACACAAATAATGTCTATAATAGTACATATAAAATATTTTCTCGATCTCTTAAAAATATAACAGAGGCCTTAAAATTTCAAATAGTAACTTAAAAAACACTAACCATTTTAAGAGCTTTAAGTGTTGAGATTATCTGTTAGATATTCAGCTGTGCATATAATGACATCAAGAATGGCAATAGTTCATCAAATTTAAAATAGCTCTTCCAAAAACTCAACTATTTTAAAAGGATAAGATTTTCTAAGGGATATGATTAATGAGATGAGTTGACAGTTTCATGCAGCACTTTCATTTTACATGGGAGGCAACTGAGGCCCAGTGATCGTATCCCCATAGGCCAATGGCTAATGACTAATTATTGTCCAATGTGGATGTTGAATCACATTTTGAGAGTGCCATTTCCAGGTACTATGTAAAAGAAAGGTTTTTTAATTGTCTTTTTCATTTAATCAGACTTAATTGGAGTGGCCCTTGTCTCTTTGTGGATGGTAAGAGCAGTCGGTGTGGAGATGGTTATGATGTTAACCCATCTCCAAATAGAGATGGCCCATGATCATAGCTCAAAGGCTGCTCCTAAATTCATCTAATAAAACAATGCATCTTGAAAGGGGTTTTAGTGAGAACAATATTAAAAATAGTTCTTCAAATTTCACAGCAAGTGCTGTCATGTGTTTTACCCAACATGGCACAGGTTGATTTGACAGACATGAGGACTTCAAGCATTAAGTCATGTGCTTCTACCTGTAGAAATCTGAAAGTTGCAAAGTACATCTCCCATTGGCACAAAGACTTTATTTATACAGTGTATAAGAAGCTGTTAGTTGGGAGCTTGCTAAATTTGGCAGAAAATGTGCCTCGTTTATTTTAGCACTTCCAAATATAAAAGAAAATATAAACACTTAAAGGCAAGAAAATGCCAAGTGCATGATGAATTACATAAAGTACATATTTTGAACACTGTGTCATGTAACCAATGCTGACCACCTAAGTGATTGCAACAATAGAGCATTTACATAATTCATAATGAATCCAGCTGTGGAGGCTGAGTTTTATATTTTATAGGATCAAGACCAACAATTTGGTGCAAGAAAACAGTGCACAGGCCTGAAGTCAAAATGATTTAGAATGAGTATTTTCGAAAATGATTTTCATCGCAGGCCTCTGGCTTTTCTATACTCAGTCTTGCAATGTGAAAATGCAGGCAGATATTAAAAAGAAAACAACAAATATGTGATATTCCCTTATATTTGTAAGTTAGTATTTATTGTTTTGAGTTTTGACCTAGGTGTGCTGAAATTATAATAGTCTAGGTCTGTTTGGAGCCTTTGTGACTTTCAATTTTAATGCAATAATTATGACATAAAGGGATATATTTATTTTTTTAAGATTTTATTTATTTATCTGACACAGAGAGAGAGATCACAAGCAAGGGGAACAGCAGAGGAGAGGGAGAAGCAGGGTCTCTGCTGAGCAAGGAGCCCAGTGCAAGACTCAATCCGAGGACCCTGGGATCATGACCTGAGCCAAAGGCAGCCACTTAAGTGACAGAGCCACCCAGGCACCTGACTAAAGGGATTTAAATGTGGCATTGCTGGCAGTATGGGTAAACCTGCCATATCCAGTTACATGAAAAGAGGTAACTCATTCATTTATGAACTCCTGATATTTCTTTATATTGAGGTTGATATTCTAGGACTTTATTGCTCATAACTTAATTATAATTGAACTAATTTTCTTTTTTTGGACAGAGAGGTGTTCTTGAAGTGGTGTGCCTGAATAGGTGTGAGTTGAAAATATTTTTCAACTTACTCCAGGCTCAAAATCTACATGATTATCTTTAAAAGGTCCAGAGATTTTGATGCAAAATCTTTTCACTCCCAACAGTCTTACTGAGTTTCCTTCATAAGTAATTGGAATATTTAGCATTGAGTTCCATTTATGTCCTTGACATTGGATTAGGCCCGGTTTTCTCAGTCTTGTCCTGTCAGTACTGTGGTCGGATAATTCTTTGTTGGGAAAGTCTGTTCTGAGCATTGCAGCCTATTCAACTGCACTCCTGGATTCTTCCTGCTAGACGCCAGTAAGAACCCCAATCCCAATAACCAAAAAAATGTCTCCAAATAGTGCCGATTGTCCTGGAGTGGGGCAGAGGGGGCAGAGAGGAGGTAAAACAACCATCGCCCCCCCCCTTCCCCCTGTTGAAATCAAGGAATTGTGTTAGGAATTTTTTAAAATAAATAAAATACACCGGGAAGAGAACATTGTCTTTTACGAGGCATTGCTTTAAAACCATTTTTCTATTCACATAGGTAAATGACGCCATTCTTTGTCTTCTGTTCCCAGAGCTAGGAAGTCCCCGGAGAAACGAAGAAAGATGCCGGGTTATCCACGATGCTAACCGGGACGGAGCGCTGTGAAATCACGCCATCTCAACTGCAGGGAGAAAACACGCCCAGGAATTGTCACTGGGTAGTTCTGTGGCCCAAGGACAATCATCTCTTGCACATATGAATGCAAAAATGGGTAGCTTTTCAAGTGAAAAAGAATAGGCTTTGTATAATCCAAAGTGATTTTCAATGAAACAGAACATTTACATTTGTCCTTGCGACTCTCCCGGGGTGTGCCAGGACAGAATCCTCACACAGGGTGAACCTCCCACCGAGGCCTCATCACACTGGCCCGCCTGTTGTCATTTTTGATGTGGGCTTCCAGAGTCCTGCTTAGAGCTGACTTAGCCCTGGGCTGCTCCTTACAGAAAATGTTAACAAGCGCAGGCATTGAGGAAACCGCTCTCCTGCAGGGACTCTGACCCGAGGCCACAGTTTTCGGTAGTGAGTTTATAGCTTCATAGCATGTTTTTAATTTAGTCACCTCAAAGATTTGTATTCCTCAGACTTGCAAACTGCCCACCCCCTCCCATGCCTTGAGTGCCCCCTCCCCCCGCTCTCAACCCCAGAGGAAGTTTCTCTTAAAAAGAACAGAGAGTCCAGTTAGGTAACTAATGAGCTACATACACTCTGCTTGAGAGACAGTTTTTTTTCCTTCTTCAAAAGGCAGCTCATAGGGGTGCTTTGTGTTTGTGCACTACCAAAGTCACCACAAATACCCCCTACTCTGTCACCTCCACCAAATTATTCCCTATCTGTCAGAGTGGGTCACCAAGCAGCTTTCATCTCGATCTCAACAATGGGAATTTTAGATATTTCTAAAAAAGAAAAGATGTATTCTTAGAATTAACTTCTTCCACAGAAATTTCACATTCTGATGACTTTTAAAAAACGATAGATTTCCTTCAATCCAACAAGGGCTTTTTACATTATTTACATTATGGTCTGCTTTTCTTTGTTGTGGAGACGTTTCTGGGCACGAAGGATGTTCGGTAGAACCGCTGGCCTCTCCCCACTAGACGCCAGTAGTACCTCTCCCCTCACCCCCAAGGGTGACAACCAAAATTCTCTCCGGATATTGCCCAGTGTTGTCTGCGGGTAATATTGAGAACCACGGATCTGAGGCAGCACAGAGTGAGTACTTGTCGTTGGATTATGTACTGGAACTTTAGGATTGTTACACATTTACTACTATAAACAATGATAACCACAAAATCAGATGGCTTTTCTTTTTGCCCCTGAAAGGAAAATTCTTATAGGCTTAATTTTAAAGTTTTGTCAAATATCCCGAGAGATAGGAAATGGAGAAACCCATGCAGTAGGACAGCAGAGGTTTTCATTTTTTGTGAGTGATTTAAACAATAAGTGGAGAAATAACAATTCTCTCTGGTCATTACAGACTCGATACCCATAGTCCTCTCATTTTTCCCTGATCAGGTCCAGGACCTCTGTGTTTCAGAGAGCTTCAGAGGAAAGCTGCACCATGAAATGAGGTGAACTTGTCAATCGTACATTTGACAATATTGGACAATAGGGAGCCAGATGACTTAAGATTTAAATATAAAATACTGCCTATTGGACAATAGGGAGCCAGATGACTTAAGATTTAAATATAAAACACTGCCAGGGCAACAACTGTCAAACAATACCATATAAAATTCTCCAAAATTAAATTAATTAATGTGGTTTTTACATCACTAGTACATATGATATATTAAAAATATATTCTTTGTAAAGATTTATTTATTTATTTGAGAAAGGAGGGGCAGAGGGAGAGAAACTTCAAGCAGACTCCCCACTGAGCACAGAGCCCTGCATGGTGCTTAATCTCATGACCCATGAAATCATGACCTGAGCTGAACCAAGAGGCGGACACTCAACCAATCGAGACACCCAGACACCCCCCCAAAATATTTTTCACTAAGTGCATTTTGATGTTATAAAATGATGTCATTATCCATGCAACTAGTAATTTCCGATCTAATTCAAGTAAAGGATTAAAATAGAGCTTACCTATTGCACTTTACAAGCATTATTCTTGACACAAAAACCTTAAACTAGGGCCATTTGCTATATATCAATCATAAGAAAAGAATCAGCATTGATATGTAACAAGTGGAATAATTACAAAAATAGAATAATACAGAGTCAAAGGAAATAGTGACATTGAAAAATACAATATTTTACATTTAATAACTTTTCATTGCAAAGGACATTTTTGTTAGTACACAATAAAGTGTAAAAATTATAGAATAAGAGCCCAGTGAACAATAAGCAGATAGTTTTTAATTATTGTTACTTTTTCTAGGAACTGGAGTGTGATATGGAGTTTAAATTTCATCATGCGATAGGTGAAATTAAGTAGAATGAGGGGCTTCCGAGTAATATCGGAGAGAATTTTCTGGGTGACATCAGAAACAAAAGTTTGTCTCTGTAAACGCTCTTTTACTGTGCAGATTTAAGAAAGAAAGCAAGCTTGCTTATAAGCATTATGTAACTAGTGACTGCCATTGGCAGCATACTATTGCCTGGATCTGTAAAGTACCAAATATGAACAGAAACAGCAGAACTATAACAGTAGAGTTCAAGGTTAATTAAGACTCTGTACTTTAAATGACTGACTTTGGAGTAAGTATGGAGAGACAAGAGATCATCTTTAATGAATGTATGCTTTCTGAGGTAAATTACCATCCCTGTGAATTGTTTTGGCTTAGCATGGGATATAGATCAGAGTAAGGCAGAAAAGATGAACAGAGAGATGTAAAAAGAAGAAAATCATCATATAGGGCCAGGAACAACAACAACAACAAAATGCATTAACTGCTGGTAAGATTCGCATTAATAATCTAATGTGAATAAATGGAAACTGATACAAAAGACATTACTAATAAATTTTTATATTACTTGTAAAAGGTAGAGATGTATTTATGGTCAAGTTAAATTGTTCAGTACCCTAGACATATTATTTCATAGTAGAGGATTCTTTGCTGCCAGACTAATTATCTTATTTGCTTTACATAGTTAAATGGAAAAAGAATAGATATTAAGTATCATTTTAAGACAGTAAAATGGTGGATCCAACTATTTTTAGACAAAATGTTGACACTTGAAGTAGGAAGATGCTATAAAATAACAGAATTGAAAATACCCTATTAGTTAGATATGTTATATTTTCATATACATTATTTCACTGTTAACGTGGTTGAAATCAGTCAATACTATTTAGTCTCATTTGGCTGTATGATCCCATTATCCAAATGGTTAGGTTAGGGGTCTTTGGAATATCTTTTCTATAAAAAGGAAGAACTTGCTCAAAGCGTTCCTAGTATAAATCTTCTGTATACTATGATAAGAGTAACTTACTATTCTAGCATTCATTCTTTCATCTAATACACACACCTGAATAAATAATAGATGCTTCTCTGTTTGATAAATGTAGAATATGAGCAAGATAGATACAGTCTCTCTCCTCAAGAAGTTCTCAGTCTATCAGGGTGTGGTCCATATTAAGGACTGTAAAAGTTACACAATAGGATGATCATGAAGAGATTTTTAAGCAAGGGGCAATATAATCTAACTTACATTTTTAAATCTTCTTTACTCTGCAAAGAATGTCTTAGAGGGTATCTAGAACAGAAGTGAGGAAATCAACTTGGACACTATTGCAGTGGTCAAAATGAGAAATGATGGTGCCCAGAAATAAGGATGCTAAGAGTAGAAGGAAATGGACAGGCTGCAAATATAATTTTGGTGTAAACTTGACAGGACTTGATACCACCAGTTTGAATATGATGGTGGGAAAGGAGTGGGGATGAGATTTGGAAGTAGAAAGTTTCAGAATTGGAAGGCTCTTTGCCCTGAAATGAAATGTTAATTTAATGGCACTTTAATGCAGGGATTAAATAAAATATTAAAACTAGAAGAAATTTTTGGCAAATTGGATGATACAATTTTTTGAATTTTTAAGGGAAGGTAGTATTGAAACTGGGTAATGAAACTGTGTAAATTTTAGGGATGAACAAATAAACTATTTTTTAATCACTTAATACTAGATTAGAGGTGAGTGGCAGTCAGTTTCTAATGTTGGTTTCCTAACTCCTCTCCCCTTTTCACTACATACAGCGAATTTTCACCCTTTCTCACCACATACAACAAATTTTTGAAAAATATGAACCACAACAAATCTTTAAAAAGCCATGAATCCTTTGTTAGCCTCCACTGTAGACAAGGATTGCAATGTGGACTTGTTATCATCAATTAGAGGTAAGTGAAAGCATGTTCTTGCTGTATCATCTTCTGGAAAGATGCTTCTTACCTGATAGAAGAAGGGCAGAAGAGATCTCTCTTTCCCACTCCGTCTTCTTTCCCTTGCTCTTCCTTAATGCCCCTTTGTTTTCTACCCATGCCCCCTGATGTTGGAGCTGTGAGCCATCACCTTTTTAATAATGTGGTTTAGTTGCCTCTACTCGAGCAATTGTCCTGCCACTATCCATGCTTGGACCAATAAAATGTAAGTGGAAATGATATATTATTTCTGGGTAGTTGCAGTAAGAAATCTTACAGAATTGCAAAACACCAACCCAGGATTTTGACAAATCCACACTGATATCACCTACTCCAGACTTCTTATAAAGGAAGCAATAAATATATTTATGCTTGAAACTATAGATGGTAGAGTTTTCAGTTATGAATTAATTCTTGCTGATAGAGAGCAGAACACTCAAGTGGCAATTCTGGCAGAAAAATAAGCAGAGAGCAGGTAAGTCATGAATAGAACTCTAGAAATCCAACTCACCTAAATTTTAATTGGTAGCATGTAATGGGATAAACTAGATTTTTTAAAGTTATTCTTAATTTAGAATCTTTTCTCAATAAACAAGGCATAGCTTGATATAATGAAATAGGATTTGCCAAACAGACAAACTTAATATAAATATCCACTCCTCTGTATTTTAACTTTGAGATTTTGGTAAAGTTACCTAATATTTTTGTGCCTCTGTTTCCTGGATAGTTATCTAGTTATCTAGCTAGTAATCTAGGGTTGTTGTGAGAATTAAATAAGATAACCAATTTAAAATATGCAATGCACAGGGCCCAGAATATGGTAAGCACTTGGTAAACAGTCTCTGAATATCAAATTAGTGATAATGTATTCACGGGCTTAATGGGAGAATCAAGTGACATAGTGCATATCAAATATCTAACAGAGAGAACGTTCTCAATAAATATTCATCATTCTACCTCTAGAGCAATAGCCACAGCACCTTTATTATGGGAATGTAAATAGATGATTAGATATAATTATTTTCATATATAATTTAAGGTAGAAATAAAGTATATAGCCAAAATGTCTGTTTTTATAATATGGTAAAATACCTTGAAAAGTGTCAGAATCTACTTACTTTGAAGTTCTTTGAAGTAAGGACGTGAACCTAAATATGCAGAGGCTATAAAACACCAGACTTTCATTATCCATTGGAATTAACATTTGAATAAATATCAGGAAGAGGAGATGAGCGTAGAAATCTTCTAGATACACTTCTAGATACTCTAGAGAGATCCTGTTATGTATCTCTTCAATCTATCTTGTTAGAGCAGAAGTTTGAACCTATCCCAGCTAAGTCTCACTTTTGGTTCTCTCTTTAGAATGCTTTCCTGACTTTTGTTCCAGGCCTTGGATCATTAAACTTGTAACTATTACACCCCAAGATATTGGCAGCTGTGTTTCTAACCAGGGCCTGGTAACCCTATCATGAACCTAAAGAACCACCATCTAGTTTAACGATGTGGTTTTGTTGTTCTCTACTCAAGCCTGAATAGTTTTACCATCATATTTGGTTGGCCCAAAAAAATGTGAGTGCAAGTGACGTGTGACTTCTGGGTGGCAGCATTAAGAACCATGTATGATTCACTGAGATCCCTAGTCCCTGCCATAGGATGGGTTCAAATCCGTAGCTGATCTCTAAATGAGGACAATGGGCAGAGAGGAGAAGTTCCTGGCCAGTCCATGTGGTATGAAAGAGAAATGGAACTTAGTTCTGTTAAATGTCTGAGATGCTGAGGTTGTTGGCTTCTACTGTCTAGATAAACCTATCCTATCTAAACAAAAACTCATTAAGGGAAGTTCTCCCTTAATTTAAGAACTCAGATATATAGATCAGGACTAGCCATTCTGGGAGTGCTCAACAAAGATCCCCTACTTACATATAAGACATCTAATAACAAACTGTGTTTCTCAGAGGCCATGTTTTAGCCTCATTATTTTATTTGTTAAGCTCAAGAACAAAATAGAGGATGTATTCGTCAGGGTTCTTCAGGGGAACAGAACCAATAGAAGAATGCATACATACACACATACATACATAAATACATGTGCGTATGTGTATTTATATATCTGTCTGTAAGGTGAAGACATAGGAATATCAGTATGTAGTTCAGTTTGAGTTCAAAGGTCTGAAAACTAGGGAAACCAATGATGTAAATCCCAGTCTAAGGTAAAATGTCCCAGCTCAACAGGGAAGCAAATTCCTCTATATTGTTCTTTTTAGTCTCTCAACAGATTGGACGATGCTCACCCACCTTGGGGAGGACAATCTACTTTATTGAATCCACTGCTTCAAATGATAATCTCGGCCAGAAACATCCTCCCAGACACCCAGAAATAATGTTCAATCTGAGCACCCTATGGTAGTGAATTTGATACATAAAATTAACCATCACAGAGGGTAACGTTTTTTTTTTTTTTAATGACATGAATCAGAGTACTAAAAAAGCAGGAGAGAGGTTCATACTTGACTTATTTCCTTCACTCTTGTGTGAGAGAAATTATGTAGTTTCTGGCTCCTATAACACCTCAGTACCATTTATTTAAAAAATATGAAGTTCTATGGTTGAAAGTAATAGATTTTGTCTCCATTTTCTTCTTTTACTTACTTTTCAGTCAGATAATTGGAATATTTCCTCTGTTAGGTTGAGAGAAAGAGCTATCAAGTGAGCCTGCTAGCTTCTTGCACCTCTGTGGAAGAGTTGCTCTCGTTGGTAAAGAGTGTCACTGGCAGGGCCCTTGTCGCTCGGGACAGAGTACACATTTACACCAAATACCCACTTCTGCTCTGTTTCTGACCCTTAAACACTCTCACAGGACATTTACCCCAAGGCCACCACCATGTCTGATAAATAAAGTATTTGCTTTATTTAGAAAATGTATTACTTATGGATTATTTAAACATCCCTAAATGGCATCTAGGTGATTAAATAAACAAGAGATGTATTGTACAGACCAGAGTCAACTCAGATATATAAAGAATGTAGTAGGTTAAATGAGGTAACAGCATTTGTTAAGTTAAAATTAAACCAACATGTTGAATCAAGCACATAAAATATTGAGAACATTAATGAGGTTATTAATAGACATTTCT
This sequence comes from Mustela erminea, assembly GCF_009829155.1. Taxonomy (NCBI): domain Eukaryota; kingdom Metazoa; phylum Chordata; class Mammalia; order Carnivora; family Mustelidae; genus Mustela; species Mustela erminea. The sequence goes on along the minus strand of NC_045630.1, from coordinate 39,643,693 downwards.
TTTACAATTCATTTTAGTGTTTAAATAAAAAATTATCTAAGGTAAAAAACTCAAACAGGATATTAGGTTTTATAGTTAATTATTTTATTTTGAAACTTGGTTCTTATATTTTTAATCATAGTTGGAGTGAAATATTTTTAATGTAATGAAAAACAGAGTATATTCTTTATCAAAGTGTACTTTTAGGTTCTTGTGGATCTCAAGTATCTTTGGGGGTATATATATAGTAAGATAATATTAAAAATAAACAGAGAAACAAACTTTAAATAGAACATTGACTGGCTGTCTTCATTAGGAGACACAGGTGACATTTTCCCCCACAAGGTTACTGCTCATGCTGTTAGGAGGATCTCCATTAGGCAGTCCTCCTAGGAACATATCCCTAAGATGGTAGGCTCTGGATTCCATATTAAGCTTCAACAACCTAGTGAGTAAAAAGTGTAAAACATTGATTTTCTCTTGATTTCAACACCAACAAATAAGGAAAGCAAAATTTTCATTCAAACTCAGGAGTAAAAAGAGTGAGCATATCATGAATTTTTATCTAATTAAATAAATGAAATTCTTTCAGTATTTGAGGCTTTGCAGAAAAAATAGGAAATGAAGATTTACTGAAGATCTGTACATTGAATAATCCGAAGTCCATTCTCAGTTTTTGTCTTCTTTGACCTCTCAGTAATGTTTGATATGGTTGATTTCTCCCTATTTCTTGAAGTACTTTCTGTTCTTGGTGTCCAGAATGCCACACTTTCCTGGTTTTTGTCCCAGTTTGCTGGCTTCTCCTTCTTGGTCTTTTGATTCAGTCTCAATTTGCCAGCCATGACATCTTAAAATGCATCAATACTCGGGTTTTAGACTTCTTTAAGTCTCACACAACCTAGTGATCCCCATACAACATATATATGCTGATGACTCTACAACATCTCTAGAAGAGTGAATACAGAAGAGTTGAACATCGAGCTGCCTACCTGATCTCAAACTTAATTCTCCCCACCAAAACTTTTCTCTTCATTGTTATCCATAATAATAAATGAAGCCATTATTTAGGCTAAAACTTAGTAATAAATCTTTACACCTTTCTTTTTTTATGTACCCCATATTCATACTCTTTTCATTTCATGCCCCATAATTCATTTAATATTCAGCATATCCTTTAAAATATTCTAGAACTGAATCAGTTTTTACCACCTCTAATGTCAATATCCTTGTCTAAATCAGATTCTACTCCTGACCCCTTATAATCTATTTTCTACATAGGATCTAGTAATGTCCATTAAAATGTTAAATCTCTTTCTTTAAACATACACCCTTCTTAAAAATCCTATAGTAGCTTCTCATAATACTTAGAATGAAATCTAAAATCCTTTTTTTATGAGTCTCAGATTATTTGTGTACCTTGTTATCTCTCTTGTCTCATCTTCTCAGTCTTGTTGACTGTTTCAAGCCACATTGACCTTTACATTGCTCTTAGAAAGCTAGGGATGTTCCTATCACTGTTCCTAAATTTGCTGATCTCTTGGGTATGCCTGGGTGGCTCTGATGGTTAAGCATCTGCCTTGAACTTAGGTCATGATCTCCAGGTCCTTGGATCCAGCCCCATGTCAGGCTCCCAGTTCAGCAGGGAGTCGTCTTCTTCCTCTCCCCATGTTTGTGCACTCTCTCTCTCATTCTCTCTCAAATTAATTAAAAAAAGAAAAAAACCTTAAAAAAATAAAATAAAAATTTTCTGATATCTCTGCCTCAAATGCTATTCTCCAAGAGAGCCTCATGGTTCACTCCTTCAATATTTTCAGTGTTTCTTCAGATTAGTCACTCATATAGGGTCCTAAGAAACCTATCCAAATCTATACTCTATTCCACAATGATCTCTATCTCCTACTTTGCTCTATTTTTCTTCATAGGCACCAAAAACAAAAATAAATAGATGAAACAAAGATCTTCAGGATGTTGGACATTAAGCAATGAAGAAAAGTAATTACCAAAAGATTAGAGACAAACAAGGGAATCTCTACAATTGCCATGGCTTATCAACTTGAATGAGACCACTGACCATGGCTGTGGAGATGAGAAAATCCCCTGAGTTAGGGAAATGGAACCAAGAGTCTGGGAAAACCAACACAGCTAAAGTTTGTGAGACAAATTTCAGAAAATTAGAAAGCTACACAGAAAAATTCCAGAAGGTCCTCTTGAATATTCAAAAGAATACTGATCTGCACATGCATGGGAGAAAACAGTTCAGGGCCAGGGAAAGAACCACACAAGAGGATCAGAGGAAACACTATCTGGCATTCATACAAGCTGGGAATAGTGTCTGCTCACATCAATCAGAATGAACAATATTCTAAATCACAGGATATTGATAGGTTACTCAGAAAGGTCTTGTAGTAGAGAATAATTAGCCTTAGACTAAATGCTGATCTGGACCAACCTAACAAATCTTAAAAGCAAGATTCAAAAATACAAAATGATTTCTAAGTAACTGCATCCAGAATAAAAGTCAGCAAATTGTAGAAATATAAAAACATCCAGCACCAACAAGGCAAATTTAAAGTGTCTGGCATTAAACCAAAGTTAACCATATATGCAAAGCAGGAAAATATGACTGATAATGACAATAAAAATCAGTCAATTAAAACTGATGCAGAACTAATGAAGATGGCAGAATTAGCAGCCAAGAGCGTTAAAATAGTCATTAAAACTGCATTTCACTTATTCAAAAAGTTAGGGAGATGATATAAATGGGTTAGGTAGATTAGATAAATGGTATAAAAAAGAACTAAAATAAATGCCTAGCACAGATACCTCTTTGGAATAGTGATTTCATTACCTTTGGTTATATAACCAGAAGTGGGATTGTTGGATCATATGGTAGTTCTGATTTTAATTTTTAAAGGAATCTCCATACTGTTTCCATAGTGGTTATACCAATTTATATTCTCATCAACATTGCACAAGGGTTCCCTTTTTTCTACCTCCTCACCAGCACTTACCTCTTAAGAGTTTTCTGATAATCATCATTCTAATAGTTGTAAGCTGATATCTCATTGTGATTTTGATTTGCTTTTTCTTAATAATTAAAGATGCTGAGCAGCTTTACATGTACTTGTTGGCTATTTCTATATCTGTTTTGGAAAAATGTCTTTTCAAATTCTTTATTCATTTTTAAATCTGATTATTTGTGTTGTTCTCTTGTATGAGTTGTTTATAGATTTTGAATATTAAACCCTTATCAGATATATGAATTGCAAATATATTCTTGAAGAACTCCTTTTAACATTTTTTGTTGGCAGGTCTAGTGGTGATAAACTTTCTCAAGTTTTATTTGTCTGGGAAAGTCTTTATCTCTCCTTCATTTCTGAAGATCAACTTTACCAAATAAAGTATTCTTGATTGACATTTTTTTTCTTTCAGCACATTTAATATCTCATCCTACAGTCCAGTCTTTACAGTTTCTGCTGAGAAATTAGCTGATGGACTTATTTTTATGAAGTTCCTCTTATAAATTACATGCTTCTTTTCTTTTGCTCTTTTCAAGATTTTTTAGTCTTTGATTTTTGAGAGTTCATTATGGTATATCTCCAAAAATATGTCTTTGAGTTGAACTTGTTTCTGGATATATGAACTTCATGAACTTGGATTCCAAATATCTCTCTGGCTTGGGGAAGTTTTCAGACATTATTTCTTTAAATAAGTTATCTGCTTCTTTCTCCCTCCTGGGACTCCAAACTGCATGGATTGTTTCTTTTACTAACATCATAAAAATCCTGTAGGCTTTCTTTATTCCTTTTCATTCTTTTTCTCTTGCTCCACTGACTGGATAATTTCAAACAATTTGTCTTCAAGTTTCACTGATTCTTTCTTCCGCTTGATCCAGTTTGCTGTCAAAACCATCTATTGAATTCTTTGGTTCAGCCACCGTAGTCTTCAGCTCCTTTTCATGTTCCTATCTGTTTTGAACTTGTCATTGTTCTCTTGTATTGTTTTCTCAATTTTGTTAAATTGTTTATCTGTGTTCTCTTGTAGCTCTCTGAGCATTTTTAGACAATTAGTTTGAATGCTCTATCAGGCAATTCTTGTATCTCTATTTTAGTGGAGAGGGGCTCAGTTTCTAAAGGTTTACTGTATTTCTATGGTGATGTCATGTTTCCTTAATTCTTCACAATCTCTGTAGCCTTGTTCAAGTATTTGCATATTTGAAGAAACAGTCTTCTTCTTCAGTCTTTCTACACTGAGTTCAGTAAGGAAAGGCCTTTTTCTGGGTGTAGGGATACACTAGAGCATTCTGTGATCCTGGGTCTAATGTTTTAATGTTGTAAGGTGCTAAGTGCTAAGTGCATGAGGTATGTCTGGTGACTCTGGGTTCAACCTATGTGATCTCTTAATGGCTCAGGCTGCTGGGATCAACAACTGCATGGGGCTTGGCAAGCACCATAGGGTAGGTCTTCATTTGCTACAAGGACTGTTGGAATCCTCAGGAACACCTCCATATCAATCAGCTAAGACCAGGGCAAGCAGTGGTGTGGCCTGAGTGGTGGTGTGCACACACTCAGCTGCAGGGCTGGTTGCAGATCCTGTGTAATGATAAGAGCTGGTTGCAGACATATATAGTAAAAAGGCCGTGGCCAGAAGCAAGGGCAGTGGTTAACTGCCAGAGCACAACAGCTGTAGGGTCTGGGCTGTCAGTGTCCACCCCCCACGGCTGGAGGCTATTGCCATGGCACATGCACAAAAGAAAGCCAGTAACAGGAGTCTCATCAGGGGTGTGCAAGTGCACAGATGGTTGGGCTAGCTGCAGGTGAGCACAATGGTCATGTCTGTGATAAGAGACAGGGCTGGATCTGGGCCCATAAATAGCTGTGGGAGCCCTGGGTCTTAGTAAGCACTACCATGGTAGCAGGGTCTCTCCAGGGATACACACATGGCAGTTGAGGTCTGGGATGAGAATCAGGACAATAGAGTGCAGGCTCATAGCTGGAGAGGTTAGCCCAGAGTGTGCACACAGCAGTGGCAGTCAGCTGTGAAGGTCTGGACTTGTGTCTCATTGTGCAACTCAGAGGCTGGAGTTGGCTGTCTGTGTGAATCCTGGGCTCCAGTGGGGGATGGGGATAGTAGGAGGGATAGGGGAGGTATTCAAGCAGCTGGCACCTATGAACATGAAACTTATGGGAGAAAAGATCAACAGTGAAACCTTCAGGGTCCAAAATGACTGTGCTGGCATTTGGTTTCTACAGTGGCAAAAGCTCCTGGGATCCCTTGCAGAGAAGGCCATGGGAAACCATGGCCATTTCCACTATGGGGCTAATACTACTGGTTGACCCTGCCCTCTTGTTCTAGACTGTCTCTAGTTGTCTCAGCTTTGCTGATCTCTGGGTGAGGTGAAACTAAAGTGAGACCTTCATGCAGCGTCCCCAAAAGTTTCAGGATTCTGATCACTCACCCTACTATCCCTTTCCTGTCATGGGACTCTTTAACTAGGGAGTTCCCTCTTGGCACTGAGCAGTTTCAGCCTGGCGGGTGGAATAATGCAAGAAAATGAAGTTGTTCTTCCTTCCCTTTTTATATGGTTATTCTCAGGGATATTTTTGTATTTTGTTTGTTTGTTTTGTTGTTATTGTTGTTCCACTGCTGTGTTGCCAAAGTATCTTAAGTGAACTTCTGAGCCCTCCTGAAGCTGTTTTTGTTCATGGATAGATGTCTAATTGTTTACTTTTGTGGGGGAACAGAGACCGGGTTCTTCTACTCTGCATTTTGATGATGTTGGTCCCTAACGTGCATTTAATTGAAGTCCTCAGGAAGGGATGGATCGAAAAAACATTTGAAAAAGATGGATGAAAAATTTCCAAACCTGATGGAAACCATAAACCCACATGCGTTCAAGAAGTTAGATGAAACCTAAAAAAAAGAAGAAAGAGGAGGAGGAGGAAACTATAGTAAGGCACATCATAATCAAATTGCTCAAGACCAATGGTACAGAGAAATATTGAAAACATCCAGAGAAAAATGGAACTTTGCACACAGAAAGCTAATCATGAACACAGATTTCTCACTGGAAACAATACATATGAGAAAATAATATTATTGAAATGGTGACATTTAGAAAAGAAAACTATTGAGAATGCTATAAAGAAAATACCTTTCAAAAATAAAGGCAAAAGACTTTTTCAGAAATACAAAGCTGAAGAATTCATCACCAGCACATCTACACTACCAAAATAATAAAGAATATTAGGGAATATTAATAAATAAATAATATTAGAGAAAGTACTTTGGCAGAAAGAAAATGGCTCTGCATAAATATATTAATATACATGAAGAAATGAAGATCAGCAACAATGGTAACTAGAAGGGAAAATGTATGCATGTTTTTCTCTATTATTTAAATGTATCTAGAAGGTAATTGATTATTTGAGCAAAAACAACAAGGTAGTATGGGGGTTATGAAATATGTAACAATAAAATGCATGTAACAACATCACAAAGGACATGGGAAGATAAATAAAATACACTACTGTAAAGTTCTTGTAGTACACATAAAGTGATATCATGTCATTAAAATTTAACTATTTAAATCAGCATACAATCTACCTTAGGCAATCACTAATAAAAGTGAAGATAACTAATAAGCCAACAAAATAGGAACAACAACAAAAAAATACTCAATTAGTTCAAAAGAAGACAGACCAAAGAAGAAAATAGCACAAAAAACAAATGAGACAAATAGAAAGTGACTAGCAAAATAATATATTTAATTCTAATTATTAACACTACATTAAATGTAAATAGTCTAAACACACCACTTAAAAGGCAAAAGAAACCTGTTATATTGGATATAAAAACAAAACTTAACTATATACTGCTTATAAGAAATGATGTTTAAATAGACACAAAGGGCTTAAAAATAACGGAATGGAAAAAAGATATGCCATGATGATACTAATTAAAAGAAAAGTTGGAGTGGCTATATTAAGAATAGAAAAATTCAATTTCAGAATAAGAAATATTATCAATAATAAAAGTGATCATTTCATACTGTTGAAGGGATGCCTTTTTTCAAGAGACCATAGCAATCCCAAATATTTATGCATATGATCACCAGGTTTCAAAATGTGGGTAGCAAAAACTAATATAATTGCAAAAAGAAAGAGACAATCCACAGATATAATCTCAATTATATTGAAGATTTCAATATTCCTCTGTCAATAATTGACTTTAAAAAAAAGTTGACAGATGTCAGGAAATACATAGAATACTTGGACAATACTATCAACTAAATTGACCTAATCGACATTTATAACATATTCCTTCCAACGATAGGAAATTATATATTTTTTTCAGTTTCGTGTGGTATACTTACTAAGATAAACTATATTCCAAGTCATAAAGCAAGCTTCAATAAATTTAAAGGAGTCAAGTCTTTTAAAATATGTTTTCTGAGAACCATGGAATTAAATTAGAAATAACAATAGAAATATCCTCGGAATATTGATAAATATTGGAAACTAAAGAATACATTTATAAATAATCCATAGTTTGAAGGAAGAATGAAGAGAAAAATTAGAGAGCATTTTGAAATGAGAATAGAATTATGGAGCATTTTAAAAAATTAAAACACAGTATATTAAAATTTGAGGGATTCCATGAATGAACTATGTAGAGGAATTTGTAGCACTAAATATTTATAGTACGAAAAAAAGTCCTAAACTGATAACATCAACCTTAAGGAACTTGGGGAAAAAAACCCAGCAACTTAAACTCAAAGTTGGCAAAAGAAACTAATAAAGATTAGAAAAGAAATTACTGAAAAAAAAAAACAATACATACATAAAAATCAGTGAAATAAAAAGCTCATTCTTTGAGGAAATCAAGAGAATTAATAAAGCTCCAACCAGTTAGAACATGTTAAAAAAAAAAGAGAGAGAGAAGTCACAAATTCTAATAACAAGAATGAAGGAGTTGACATCACTAAAAAATTTATAGATATTAAAAGTGTAATAAAAAAGTATGAAAAGCTTTATGCCAAAAATGGTAAAATGGACAAATTCCTTAGAAATAATAAACAAATTCACTCAAGAAAAAATAGATAAACAAAATAGTCCTATATCTATTAAATAAACCAAACCTGAAGTTAAAAATCTTCCCAGAAAGTGGTGCCTGGGTGACTCAGTTGCTTAAGCGGCCAACTCTTGATTTTGGCTCAGGTCATGATCTCAGAGTCCTGGGATCTAGCCCCACAATGGGCTCAGTACTCAAAAGGGAGTCTGCTTGAGGACTTCTCTTCTTCTACCTCTGCCCCTCCTCACCTCTCTCTCTCTCTGTCTCTCAAATAAATAAATATTTTTTTTTTGAATCTTACTAAAAGGGAATTCCACTAAATATTTAAGGAAGAAATTATACCAATTGTACACAAACTACTAAAGACCATCAAAGAAGGAATACTTCTCAACATTTTGTATTAGGTTAGCAATATCCTGATACTAAGTCAAGGCAAAACTTTACACAAAAAAGAACAACAGACCTGTATTCCTCATGAGCATAGATGGAAAAATACTAGACAAATATTTAGCAAATTGGATTCCAGCAGAGTTTATGGCCAAAACACAAGGTTCGTTTAACATTTTAAATCAATGTAATTTACCATGTTAAAAAAAAAAAAAAAATAAAATCTCTATGATTTTCTTAATTGATTCAGAGAACAATTGGTCAAAACCTGATATCTATTTCCAATAAAAATTCTCAGCAACATAAGGAATAGAAGGAAATTTTTTAACCTAATAAAGTGCATCTGTGAAAATTCTACAGTTAATATATTCTTTTTTTTTAATATTGTATTTATTTATTTGACAGACAGAGATCATAGATAGGCAGAGAGACAGGCATAGAGAGAAGGGGGAAGCAGGCTCCCCGCTGAGCAGAGAGCCCGCCGCGGGGCTCGATCCCAGGACCCTGAGATCATGACCTGAGTGAAGGCAGAGGCTTAACCCACTGAGCCACCCAGGCACCCCCAGTTAATATATTCTTAATGTGAAAACTAAATGCTTTCCCCTTAAGATCAGGAATAAGATAGGATGTCCACTTTCACCACTTCCTATCTATGTGTGAAAGATTCTGGCCATTGAGGCCGGCTAAACAAAAGCCACCCTGATTGTAAGAAATACAATTGTCTTTATTTGAAGTCTGACGGACAATGTGCTACTAAGGAAAAAAGTGAATTTAGAGATGTTGTAGAAGAAAAGATCTCTACACAAAAATGAAAACTGTATTTCTATATTAACAATGAACAGTCAGAAATTGAAATATTTTTAAAATAGTATTTACAATAGCATAAAAAAATGACTTTGAGGTGAATCTGACCAAAGGTTATTACTTATAAATTAAAAACAGTAAAACATTGCTGAGAGAAATTAAAGAAAATCTAAATAAATGGAGAGATGTTCTTTACTCATGGATCAGAAGACTAGATTTTTTTAAATAGTGATTTTCCTCAGATTGATCTATAGACTTACTGATCTTTCAAAAATCCCAGTGGGTTTTCCTGTATAAATTGATAAGCTCTTGTTTGTTTTAAAATTTGCATGAAAATTCAAGAAACACAGAAAATCCAAAACAAATTTGAAAAATAAGAGCAAAAGAGAACTACCTGATTTCAAGACTAATTATAAGCTAAAGTAATGAAGATTGTATGGTATTGCTATAAAGATAGACAAATAGATCAATGGAACAATAGTCAAGAAAGAATCCTTTACTTTTACCCTTACCAGACAGCTGATTTGGGGCAAAGGAGGAAAGGCAAAGAAAACACAGTCTTTCAGCAAACAGTGTTTGAACAACTAGATAATCACATGCACAATATGAACTTTAATCCACACCTCACACCACATATAAAAATTAACTACAAGGGATTCTAGACCTAAATGGTAAACTGAAAAGTCTAACATTTCTTGAAGAAAATGGGAGAAAATCATCGTGATTTTATGTTAGGCAAAGATTTCTTTGATACAACATCAAAAACATATCTATAAAAGAAAAAAAAAATGATGGAACACCTGGGTGGCGCAGTTGGTTAAGCATCTACTTTTGGCTCAGGTCATGATCTCAGGGTTCTGGAATCGAGCCCTATGTTGGGCTCCCTGCTCAGCTAGGAGTCTGGTTCTCCCTCTTCCTCTGCCCCTCCCTTTGCTTGTGCTCTCTCTCTCTCTATCTCAAATGAATAAACAAAAATCTAAAAATAAAAAAGATAAATTGGTATTGACCAAAATTTAAAACTTCTGTTGTCAGAAATTACTATCAAAGTAATGAGAAGTTAAACTGAAAGAAAATATGATAGTTATAATAAGGAATTTGCATTCAGAATATTTGGAGAATATTCAAGACTCAAAAATAAGGGCAGGGCACCTGGGTGGCTCAGTTGGTTGAGTGTCTACCTCCGGCTTAGGTCGGAGTCCCAGGGTCCTGGGATGATGTCGGTGCCCGAGCGGCTTGTAGCGCATGCGCGGTGATGCTTCTGGGCTCCGCCGTGCCCGCTCGTTGCCTCGGCTGCCGCTGCCTCAAGCCGTGGCCGCCCCCGGGTGGCGCCGATGCGGAGCTGCTCTGGCTGGGCCCGCAGGGGGCCCCGGCGCCACACGACTTTTTCGGTGCCCAAAAGTAAATGCGCCATTAAGATGGCGGCTGGATGCGAGCCAGTAGGCGGAACTTAGGATTTTGTATCTATGTGGCTGCGAGTGATTGGTTGTGCAACCTTGGTATATATAGACAAGCACGGGCGGGGGAAAGAGAGATCCCAACAGTTACGCAGAAATAAAGCTTGCTTCGCTGAGGTCTCCTGGTTGTTCTTGCTGGCGAGAGCGACAGGATGGAGTCCTACCTCGGCTCTCCACTCAATGGGGAGCCTACTTCTCCCTCTCCTTCTGCCTACTGCTCCCCTTGCTTGTGCTTGCTCTCTATCCCTCTCTTTTTCTATCAAATAAATAAACAAAATCTTAAAAAAAAAAAAGTAAACAATAAGGAGGAAAAATCCAATTTTTTAAATGGAAAAAATATTTGAAGAGCCATCTCAACAAAGAATACATGTGGTGGCAATGAAGGTCATGAACATACGCTCAATTCTATTAGTCATTACCAAAATTCAAACTAAAATTCAAGGTACCAGCATAAACCTATTAGAATGAGTAAAATTAAAAATATTGATCACACTAAGTATTGGCAAGGATGTGAAACAACTCAAATTTTCATACATCAAAGATGGAAATTTTTAGTAAAATGGTGCAGCCACTTTGCAAAACTCTTTGGCACTTAGAAAATTAAATGTCTGTATATTGTATGTTCTAACTACTCCACTCTGAACAAAGACTTGTATAGAAGTATTCATAGAAGCTTTACTTGTGATAGCCCTGAATAGGAGACAACCCAAATGTCCATCACAGGTGAATAAATAGGTAAATTTTGGTCTATCGACTCAATGGAATACTGCTCATCAATAAAGTAGGAATAAATTGCTGTTACATACAATGTAAATGAATTCGGGGGAAAAAAGAGTAAATACTGTGTGATTTTATTAATATAAAAATAGAAGATGTGAACAAAGTAAAAAAAATTTAAAAAATTAAAAAATAAAAATAAATAAATAAAAATAAATAAATAATAAAAATTTAAAAATTAAAATCAAAAATTAAAAAAAATTTAAAAATAAAATAAAAATAGAAGATGCGCATTGCTCTGTAGTATCAGAACACAGATCATTGGCTGCCTCTGAGCAATGTGGGTTGGAGAGGGACAGAAGGGAGTGATGCAAAGTGCACTCAGGAAGCTCTTGGAGGTGATGGATATGTTTATTGTCTTGAATGTTGTGATGGGTTCACAGATATATACACATGTCAAAACTTACTAACTTGTCCACTAAGTATGTGCAGTTTATTGTATAGCAATTATTCCTCAATAAAATCTGCTTTAAAAAGATGAATATGTATTGAATTCAGACTGTAGCTAAGGATATAGGAATTTGTGACCATCATCTTGATGATGATAGCTCAGGAGTCCCTAAAAGAGATTCACGAGGCCATGATTCTGCTCACAATGCATGCAGAACTAAGTGTCAACTGTCTATTTATAGTCAGTCTGCTTAGGTTTGAAACCCAGCCAAATAAATGTAGGAGGTGTGAATCTTTGTTAAGTTTCTTTATTCAACCCAGCTCAAATTTCTTACCCAACCTCATGAGATTGTTACAAGGATATAATAGATCACATAGTAAGTGATCAAAAAATGTTAGCTTAACAAATGCTATATTCTCATGTCAAAATTTGGGTGAGGGGTTCATAGATTTAGCCAGCTGCTCAAAGAATTCTGTGTCTCAGAAATTCAACCACTGTGGTAAGTGAAGCTGTGAAAGGCAGGAGAAATTATTCAAAAAGAATGTGCAGAAGCAGATGAGAAAAATAAGTAAGAATCTCGGGGAACTATCTGAGCTTGATGAGTGAGAGAGAGAGAAGGAACCAGATAAGAAAACTGAGAAGTAATGCAGAGGTAAAGCAGAAACCAGGAACTGGCAGGGTCACAGAAGCCAGAAGAGGAAATATTTTTAAGAAAAAAAATATCACATACTTCAGCCATGTGGAAGAAGCTCAACTGTAAGAATGATCGACTGGATCTGACAATAGTGAGTGTTAACTTTTTTGTTTATTGAGATATAATTGATATGTAACATTGTATTACTTGCAGGTGCACAAATAATGACTTGATATCTATAGATATTGAAAAATGATCACCACAGTGAGTCTAGTTAACATGTTGACCTTGAAGGGAACTATTTCACCAGAGAGGTGGGGAAACAAGGCATAGGAATAGGGGTATATAAAGGAATGGTTAGGAAGCTGGACAATTAATTCAGAGAACTTTTCGAGAAATTTAGAAATTATTTAAAAACAAAATAAAACAATAAGGCTATAGCTGTAGGTGGTGTTGGGGGAAAGAGAGTATTTCCCATGGTAAGGAGCACCTGAGCTTGTTTTCAAGATAATGGGAAGAGGCCAGAGAAAAACAGGTTGTTGGAAATGAAAAAAAGACAAAGTGCCTCTTTCAAAATGAGGTTTTAAAAGAAGTCAAAGAGGAAAGGCAATGGGGTATGCAGTCTTAGAAATACCAAAGACCTTATTACATTTTATGGAAACTAGAAAGAAGAAAAGAAGAGTGAGGACCAGAGACATTTTGAGTGAAGAGGAGGAAAATTGAGGTCTCTGGTATAACTACCGACGTCATGATCCAAAAAAAAAGAAGATAATTGACTGACATTGCCAACACAAGCATTGTAAGGCTAAGAGACTTGAATTATCAGGAACTTGATATTACCACATACATGATGTGCTGGATGTAGATTTTCTGAAGAATTTAAAGAGATAGAGTACTGCAACCTCATATACCTGACAACAGATACTATCACAGACTCAAAGTTTTATTTTGTTTTTAATAAGTATTGATAATAATATTGATGTCAAAAGCTACAAGCAATCAACCACAATATATACAACCATGGAATGAAGGACCTAGTTACTAAGTACACAGGTTCGTCTATTAAGCCTTTGGTTCTACTTCTGATTCTGCTCCGTGACCCTGAATAAGAATCTTTGCCTTGCTGAATATCAGTGTCCAACTATAAAGTTTGATCCAGGTTGCACATGGTAAAATTAAATATCTTTATTTCAGTTCCAGAGATGATATCATTTTTGGTTTAATGGGACTTGACAAGTTTTTTTTTTTTCATTCCAAAACAAAATATGTTATTTTCATCAGTAGATGAGAATAAATAAATAAGAAAACCCAAAGTCAATTGTCAGCTGCCTGTACCATGAGGGTTCAAATTTGTTAAAGTCCCCTAGTCACCTTTAATTTCCAATAGATAAAATAAGAAAAGGCCATTTGTCTGGCTACATAGGCTTCCTCAATCAGAGACAGCCAATGCCCTTCCAGCTTCATGTAGGTCATTCTAAACAAAATGTAGTGTTTCATTTTAGTAATAAAATTCCGAACTATTTATCTTTATGATATTTTCCAGAGAACCTGACCTCACATCAAGGAAAAGCAGTGCTTTGTTTCAGAAGGACACAAGTATAGTAATTAAATATGAAGTTTCAGGAATGAGATCACCTGAGTTTGAATTCTGGCCCCATTGCCTACTAATTATAGCTTTACCCTTCCAAGCCTCCTATTCTCCACCAGCAAGACAGCACTGTTAAAAATTTCAATGAGCGTGTGCATCAGATATGCTTCGGATAACATCTGGCACATAGTGAGCAATAAATGTTATTCTTTTTTTAATTTTTAATAAAAATGCACTACCTTTGGGGGAAATATTTTTTCCCTCAGTGAATATTTCTTCTGTTCAGATAATATTGTTGGGTACATTGTATTTGCAGCCTGAATATAAATTAGCTTTAATTGAGGCAATTAATCTTGAAATTAGTGTGGCCCCACAAAAAGCCATTGAATAGAGGGTGGCATTTAGAATATCTTCTGAACGGGACGCCTGGGTGGCTCAGTTGGTTAAACAGCTGCTTTCGGCTCAGGTCATGATCCCAGAGTCCTAGGATCGAGTCCTACATCGGGCTCCTTGCTCAGCAGGGAGCCTGCTTCTCCCTCTGTCACTGCCTGCCATTCTATCTGCCAGCGCTCGCTCTCTCTCTCTGACAAATAAATAAAATCTTAAAAAAAAAAAAAAAGAATATCTTCTGAAGTAAACCTGATAAACCTTCCACTTCATTTTTCCTCCTTCTTTTTCCCACCCATTTTTCTCCACTCCAGTAGGAAACAATGGTCCAGATATTGTTAGCAGAGAGTCCAAATAAATAGAAGGAGGCCTATCAGTTGGGGCGCCTGGGTGGCTCATTGGGTTAAGTGTCTGCCTTTGGCTCAGGTCCTGATCCATGGGTCCTGGGATTGAGCCCCGCATCAAGCCCCACATTAGGAATCCTTGCTCAGCCAGGAGCCTGCTTCTCCCTCTGTCCCTCCCCCTGCTCATGCTTTCTCTCTCTCTCTCAAATAAATAAGATCTAAAATTTTAAAAAAGAATCATTCTCTTTTATCTTAAAAGAGAGAGAGAGAGAGAGAGAGGCCTATCGAGAACTGGGTAAACAAACAAACAAAAAAAAAGAACTGGGTATGCCAGTTTGAACAGCTAAGAATTTATGTTGTGAACAATGGAGTGCCAATCTGGAGTTAAACGGGGAAACAGAAAGATGAAATATGCAAGTTAGAAGATGATTTAGGGATAACTATAAAACATGAATTGGCGAACTTTTTCTGGAAATGGTTACATGGTATTTTAGTTTTTGCCAGGTTTTGTTACAACTGCTGAATTTTGCTGCTATAGGACGAAGGCAGCCATAGGTGAGATGTAAATTAATGGGTATGGCTGTTGTTCTAATAAAACTTTATTTACAAAAACAAGCAGCAGTAGCAAGCAGAATTTGACCTTTTATAGAAGATGAATTGTACAGTGTAAGACTGAACCAGAATCAGGTATTCCAATGAAGTAGTTAGCATAATTGACCAAGAAAGCCCTGAGGAAACTTGAAGAAAGCCATTAGCAGAGAGACAAAAAGGAGGCAATAAGGTTTTCATATATGTAGGAGATAGAAACCACAGGTCTTAATAACCAGTTGGATATAGGTAGAAGTCATCATGAAAATCCAAAGTTTAGATCTGATTTGGATGATAGCGTACAGGTGGTACTCCCCACTCAATGATGGGAGACACGGGCACTGAACTATTACTGAAGGGAACACAGTACCTAGGAAAGCTCTGCCCTCTGATCACAAGTCACAGCCCTGACCAAAATTCTCTTCTCGGTGCAGAACCAGCAACATAATTTCCATGACCCACTATAAAATAAATGAACTTGTGGGAACCCTTATTGAAAATGATTAAGGTTTTCAAGACAATAACAGTAGGGCTTTAAATCAAGCATGGAAGCCTTTTGAAGCACTGGGCCTTGTGCCCACAAAGATTCACAGGACCATGAATCTGACCCTGCCCTTATCTCCAGTCTGGCGTCCTTCAGGGGTGGGTTAGCTACCGTAATTCCAGAAGCATGCTATATTTACAAAATGGAGCTTCTAGTCATGTTTCTTTTGACTAATGGATTTCAAGGAGGTTTTTCCACAGTGCAGGGCTTTGCTGTGCCAGTAATTAAGGAAATTTTTTACTGGGGTCATAGCTTTTTAACATGCCTCCAAAGCCCACTTTTGTTAGTTTCCCAATCTGTCACATAATGTAAATAGCTGTACTTCAATGGTGACTTCAAGTTAAAGGAGCTTTTTACATTTTTTCTTCCCTCATCTCTTATTCAAGATATGGCAAAATGGCAGAGGTGAGGGAAGACTCAATCCCCATGACTGACTGATACTGCCTTTGGAAGATGAGTTTCTCTCTGTGCATCAAGTTGACAAGGCATTTGGGGTGGCGCACTGAAAAGGAAGGTAAGCTCCAAAGTCCTAGATAGCCCCCCCCCAGCCATTTCCTCGGGGGACCTACTGATGTCTTAGAAGGTTAAACCCACTAGGAAGCATGGAGAATGTTCTGTGGCCAGTGAAGAAAACTTTCTTTGACTAGAAGTCCAAAAATACATGCTGTCTGTCCAACTTAACCACCATTGTTTTGTACCCTTAAACGACTCTTGACATTGCTTAGTACATCTTCCTTATGGTGACACGTGAAGCATGGGTCTTCAAGACCTTAAAGTCAGGTTTTGTATTATTTTTGTTCTTATTCCATAAAGTTTCAGAGGACCTATCATGTCAGGATATTAGATAATTTATGATTCATAACAAAGAGCAAGAAAAAAGAAAAATGTCATCATAGCTGATTATGATGTTTATGTACACACACACACACTCCATTTACAATCAATTACCCCCCTATTTACCAAGAAATATTTCTTTACATTTGGAAAAAGGAAAGCGAACTACCCAAACACAAGAATTCCTACAGAGCAGTCACCTATTTAGGGTTGCCGGATAAAATAAGAGATACTAAGTATTTATAGAGATTTGGGACATAGTTATACATTAAAATGTGTTATTTATTTGAAATTCTAATTTAATTGGATGCCCTGTTTTTATTTTTAATTGGTAAATCTGGCAACTCTAGAGCTGTGTGGGAAATCTAACCATATAACTTCTAAAGTCTCATTTAGCCCTGAGATTCTCAATCTAGGCATGACTTTATGGTTTCCAGTAAACCTATCTAAGAGTAGAAGTTAAGAGAGGGAAAATAGTGATTCAATAGAAGAATCTGTTAATCAAGCAAAACAGTAACCGCAAATGTAATCCACCTAATTGTAACCCTAACCCTAACCTAACTTAATGGTCTATAAAGTGTGATGTGCTCACCGCAGGAGACATTCAAGGCAGTCCACTTAAGTAGAGGAGGTAAAAAGGAGAACATTCCATTTTTAAATTAGAAAGAAGTTGACAGAAGAATTGAGCCTGGTTCTCTGTCTCTATCAGGAGGTGAAGGTATCATGAAGGATCTGCGATAGTTTCACAACACAGGGGGTCAACAAAGAAAAGTGTATATTAGTTTTCAGCACTATTAAAAGGGAGGGATAAAAATGTTTTTAATTTTTGTGCTTTGCTTTGCCACAAATGACATGACATCCTTAAAAATGTATATGCATCTTATTTGCATAAGCATGATTTTTGAAACTTAAATTTTCCAATATAATTTCTGCAGAGTTTAAATTATTTTCTAAGATACAAAACTGTGATTCTCCAGTTACTGTGCAGCAATAGCTCAAGGACATCAAGGATGGCAGGGATTTAGCGGATAAACTTCAACAAAAACCTTTGCTTAATTACCGGATGAAATTTAATTCCATAATTTAATAATCACAGTTAATAATGCCTTTTTTCTTTTGGATCTATATACCAACATGGCATATATTTTTCAGTTATGACAACCATTACAACCAAGTATCAGAATTGCTTTACCATAAAATTTTGTACAATAATAAAGTAGCTCCATACTTTTCATGTACGAAAATATTCTTATACATCTTCTTTGTGGAAACAAAACAGTTTTGATATTTTGCTTTACATGTTGAAACATTTCAGGGAAATTAAAGTGTGTTGAATCATTCATAAATAAAATGAAATATAAATTATTATATCTTTGATCTTTACCTCATCTACTTATTTTTTTAAATTTTGAGACTATTTTATTATATTAGAGACTGGAAAAATTCATATAATTTTTAAATAAATAATACTTAGAAATCAGAGAAGTGTTTAAAATTTTCAATTTGAGAGCTATGTAGTAAAATATATGTTCGGTGATCTGCACAATTACCTATCAGAGATATTTAGGAGACATTTCAAAATGGGTTGGAGATTTACTCTAAACTCTTAAGTTTTACTCATTTTTTCCCACTCTGAGTTTATTATTTTTGACAATTCTAAAGTATCCTAGGTAAAACTGCTTTTTATTTTGGAGGGGTGGGCAGTCTCCTGTTTTGGCAAAAAAAAAAAAAAAAAAAAAAAAATGTTTAATTTGGAGACCCAAGCCAGAACTATTCTTAAACTGCCTTTGCCTCAAAATTTAGAGGAACAAGGGTAAGTCTTCATTTTTGCATATAATACATAGTTCAACAGTGCTGTTTAAAAGCTAATTTAATCGTTTCTATTAAAGATTAAACCTAGTTCCTCTTCTTATAACTATCCAAAAAAAAAATTACTTACAACTCTGAATCTGAAGATGATCATTAGATTCTTTTCTTTAAAAAATGGTTGTGTCATTTTTAATTTGGTAAAGGAGAATGCAATACATTTTTTCTATTTTTTGTTAATTTGTCTACTTTAAAAAAACTTACATATTTGCAAAGTAATTGAATTTTAAAAAAAGATTGTATTTAGAATAAAGAGCTAACCAACAAATTCAGAAAATATTAGATCAAAGAATGGATAACTTAGTGTTCTTTGGGGGAAATTGCTATGAATTCTTGGAGAGCTAAAAAGAAATAATAGACAAGAGTAGAAATCATATGAAGTTAGATAAAGTTTAGTAACATGAACAAATATCACTTTTTTTTTTTTTTTTTTTTTTTGGTAAGCTCTAAGCACAATATGGGGCCTGAACTCATGACTCAGAAATCATGCTCTACCAACTGAGCCATCCAGGCACTCCCAAATGTAATTTTTTATTAGTTACAATTCTGTTTCAATAATTTAAAGTTAGAAGTCATCCTTAGCTTAAGGAATATATAGATTAACAACTTCATGACAAACCAGAATTACTTTTAATATTTTGACTAGGCCATATTTTATAGGCAAACTGAGTATAATTAAGGAAAATATTTTAGAAGCCTAAATTTATGGTTGGATGCCATTCATCTATGTAAAAGATATGCAGTAGAAATGATATATACAGGTAAAAACAACACATAGACTTATTTTTTTTTCAACCTGGCTAAAGTAATTGAATTTTCTAAAATAATGCTTTGGTGGCTTATCAAGAAAAGTCCCTAGAAAGTGAAGAAAGGAAAAAACACTTAAATCACTCACTGAGTTACTCTACACTGAGGACAGATTACACAAGTAAAATGGAAGGTAGGCCTGAGTGCTCAGATCTTGTCGGGGACATTGTGGCTTATTAGGGTTTCACTTGAGTATACAACTTTATAATATATGCTATATTTGAAATATGAGTATAGTGATAAAATGTCACCGGGTTTGTGGTTACCAATAAACCCATTTTCCAGGATCATCTAAGTTCTTTCCTTCAGACTACTTCTATTCAATTTTAAAGGACTATGTGGAAATCTCACATCTTGATTTAAGTTCTAGTTCTCAGCACCACTTCCCTATTCTTAAAAATTTATCTTTAAAGGTTCAGCTCATTTGTTACCTCTTTTATGAAAACATCCATGATGAATTCAGAATATTTCATGCAATGTTATTTCACTGATTATCATCAACATTTGTTCTCTGTTGGAAGATGAGCTCTACAAAGCAAGACACATATTTTATTCATCCTTCTATGCCCAATGCTTAGAACAGACAAGCTTAACATTGATAAAAGTCTGATAAACTTAAGGATAGAAGGCAGGGAGGGAGGAAGGGAGGGAGGAGAGGAAAAAAGGAAGAAAAATTAAATACATGAAAAAATGACTAAAGGAATGGTTTTTGGAGGAGGTATTGGATATTTCACTAGTTACTAGAGTTACAGGAAGAGTATAGCATATTTCTTCTTTAATATCCCCTGTTATGTAGGCATTAGATTGAGTCCTGAGCAATGAATAGCGTGAAAACCCAAGAGTTTGAAGTTAGAGCCAGGTGTAGTAGGTAGCAATAAAAAGTTAGTGCTAAATCAAAGGCAAGCAGATCATTAAAATAGAGCTGTCAATTAAAAGAGCCTAAGTAAAAAGTCAGAATTCAAACCAAAAGCAAAGGACTAGAAACTAGACGAAAGAAGAAGAGAAGCAGAACCAAGAGAAATCCCAAAGGCAAAGAGAGTAATTACTATAATTCTTTGTGTGTTAGTAATGACCTTAGCATTCCATAGAGACTAAAGGTCAGATCCTGCATAGGCTGCCTGAACTCAGAAGAACTTTGTTTACCAGATCCCTTACTTTTAGCATGATACTTTCCTCATTTGTAAACCAGATATGATAATGATACTTATCTCACAGGATTGGCACAAGAACAAAATAAAATGTGACTATAAAGCATCTAGCATAGTTCCTAACATAATCAATAATAAATGTTAGCTATTGTTAGTAGGGGTCCTAATTGAAGTTAGAAAAGCTAAGGTAAGAGATATCAAAAGAAAAAAAAAGTGGGGGATAGATCCTGGATACAGTGACAGTATTTATCAATTTACTTATATCAGTCCTGATTCATGTATGCAGTCTTAGTATCATATTTGGTTAGTTCTTTCACTATCTTAAACTATCATAGAAACTTTAAAAAATGAAATGTGGGGGTGCCTGGGTGGCTCAGTGGGTTAAAGCTTCTGCCTTTGGCTCAGGTCATGATCCCGGGGTCCTAGGATCAAACCCCACATCGGGCTCTCTGCTCTGCGGGGAGCCTGCTTCCTCCTCTCTCTCTGCCTGCCTCTCTACTTGTGATCTCTCTGTCAAATAAATAAATTAAATCTTTAAAAAAAATGAAATGTGTTAGAGTATCTTTAGGATGTCAAGATAGGGAATAATTTCCTGAAACACAAAATAAAATATACAAATTATAAATCAGTCAAATCAGACTGTGTCAAATTTAAAGTTTCTGAACAAAAGACAAAATGAAAAATAGTAATCAAGAAAATGCTGGTAAAATATAATGAATGACTTGGTTTCTATAATGACACAGAGATGGTTGCAGAGTACACCTCCCATACAGACCAAGAGAAACTGAACAAATTGCAACGGATTTAAATTAAACAGAATCTGTTCTTTTAATATATTGCCAAACTAGAAACTATAGCAAAAAGATAACTAGAAAATACCTGTTTAGAATCTAAACAATGTATTTCTAAATGACCCATTGATCAAACAATTAAATAAAATGTAGTGATATCCATTAGTTAAATTAAATCATTAATTAAAATATGACATATCAAAACATTTGGAAGTAGCTAAAGCCATGCTTAGAGGAAAATTTATAGCATTGACAAATGTATTAGAAAAGCAGAAAGGCTGAAAATTAATGAATAATTTTCACTGATCTAAATATTAATTTGATATACTTGAAAAGAAAGCACAAATTAAGACTAAAAAAAGTAGAAAAAAGGAAACATAAAGACAGAAAGAAATAAAAGAAAAGATGTTTTTTAGAACAAATTAACAAACCCAAATGTTGCTTCTTTGAAAGTACTTATAAATGTTATAAATCCAAGTTTACTGACAACTTTTTGAAATACCAAAATAAAAAAGAGGTCATCACTATTACATTCATATTCAAAGGTCAAAGTAATTTACCACATTGATATAATAAAGGGAAAACATGCTGTGCTCTTTTCAACAGATACAGAAAAGGCATCCATAAAATTCAACATCTATTCAAAATTACTTTTACTAAACTAGGAATAAAAGGAATTTCACTAATCTGAAATTTTAAAGCTATTAAAAAGCTATTAAAAGCTTTCCTCTATGGATCTCAAATGAGACAAGGATGTTAAATCATTTTTCCAAAACAGAGTAGAAAAATCCAAATCCCATTTATGTTAAAAATGCATCCAAATCATTTGCATCTGAACTGTTTTCTCCCCAGCGGTCTAAAGGAGACTGAGAGAAGGATAAAAAAGGCAGAAAACAGATCGCTCAGTCTTTTATTCTTTCTTCGTGTTTTTCATATATGTGTGTATATAGAGAGAAAGGCACATAAAAGACAGAAAAAATGTAAGTAGTAGCAGAAGCCAATGTTAAAATGTAGATGTTGCTGGTGTAAAGGAAAGAAGGAAAACATGGCAGAAAGCCAGACTGCTTGGTGATTTACAGAGACATAGGAGAAAGGCAGGCAAGGGCTTGGGAAATGAAACACTTGGGAGACTGAAGGAATAGGTTTTTGAATACCTTATGTTTTATGTTTTGCTTCTATTTCATTTTTTTATCATGGTGTAGTAAGTGCTCTTAAATCCTGACACAATTAGATTATTTACTTTCCACTGAGTCAGAAATAGTCATCATCTCTTTTGACTAGGAGGGGGAAAAATGATTAAAACAAAGAAGTAAAATGGCCTAAGATGATCCTAATTCCTTCCAAAGCTCCCCCTACAAATAAAACCACATGCCTCTATTATCACCCTAACAAAAAGACAGTGAGCCACACCCTGAATTTAATAGAAATATGTGAATATAAGTGACAATAAGCTAAGGCAGTGGAAAAAGCCCAATACTAAATGACAATTTATAAATTGATGTTTTCATTATCATGACCCATATTACAAGAATCATTAATGAACCTGCTCATTCCAACTAAATTTAACACTTAGATTTCAAGTAAGATGAATATTCCTTTCCATTGTAGATTTTACAGGTTAACACAAACAAGTCATTTTCCCCTACTGAACCTGTATTTTAAAATAATCATTCACACAAGCATACTCCACAATGCACTTTCCACATGGATGTTTGTGACTATGTTAAATTCCTATTCATGTTAAAGTGGTTGGGTATCGTTAAAAAGTAACATCAGATTTGCTAGGCAAAATAGCCAGTTATACTGTATTTTGCATCTGACCATGTTAGCATGTTATAGGCATAGCAAGAAATTTTTGGTAAAATCTAGGGGTTGATAGCATAGACTATGAAATTCTGGATTCAATCACAAATGAGCCATTAAAAGTTAACTTTATAAAATAAATAAACAAATAAATAAATAAAACTACCAATCTGTTGGCTGAGTTTTGCCAGGGCATCTAGAGCTGAACCTCACCAGTCCACTATACTCAAGACTGTAAACTGCCTGTTATTAAATTGTTTTTCCTGTGCTAAGCACACAAAGATACATTGAAATCAGGCAGGTAACAGCGTTAGCTCCCGATACATTCTCCAGACTTTATGGAGCCAAATTTCGTGTTGCCAATCAATACGGAGCCACGCGGTTGTTTTTAAATGTCTTGCCACAGGAATTGGCTCGCAGCCATCATAGCAGGGTGGTGGAAAGTAAAGGAAGCTGATAATATGGCGGAAGAGGGAGCAAATGGTTTTTGTCTCCCTGGAGTCTGTTTATTTGTATATTTTGCTATACAATCAGTATTTTAAAAGAGAGCTATAAATTTAGATCCCTCAAGTCAGAACTCTTGGAACATGGTTTTAATCTAGAGAGGACAATTCTCTTGCTTAAAATCTTGAATCTCCCCATGTGTTCATCTTAAGCTCAACCGGTCAGAGACCCAAATCGTAATTTAGTAAAGGTAAACGTTTGGTTTACTAGTTTTAATTTTTATTGTATTCTATAATTTTGAAGTTCTATGTGACCTTGCACCTTTGCAGTGTTCTCTAGCAGAGAAGGATCCAGATTTTAGATATCCAAGGGAAAAAGATAGTTAAAAGTAAGAAAAGCAGCTAAGGGAATTTAAGTATGTCGTTTCTGAAATCTGCCTTTAGAGCTCACTTTCTTGCCATATATATGCATTTTATGTACTCAAAACAATACAGTATTTCTGCTATTTTACAGTGATTTTTCAGCAAATAAATCAAAGGTTATTTAAATTTGTTTAGTGATAGAAGAAAATATTTATCAAAAAAGTCTTTATGAGTGGTGATAGGAAGTCAAGCATTTATGTATGATTATTGCATTTGGAGATCATTTTCTAAAGCAGAAAGCCAGATTTTTGAGAATTCCCTTCCCCATAAATAATCTGCCATAAATAATAAAAGATTTCCTTCTTTTTCTTCTATGTAAAATAAAAATCCCTTGGTAATTCAATGAAAATATGCCTTGATATTTCTCATATTGCATTTTTTTATCCTTTTTTATTATGACTCAGGCCTCTGAAAGGTTGAGCAGGTGTATCTAGGAGTCAAATAACATGGAACTTTGTCTTCTCTGGTTACTTTTTCTCATTTTGGACATATAAGCACTTATTATTTTTTTTCTCTAGGGACCATTATATCCTCCAAATATGTACAATAAATGTCATAACTATCCACAGGAGGTACATTAGTTGTTCAGATGAAGGGAGGTTGGAGTATGATTATATATCTGGGAGAATCAGGAAGAGTTTCTTTCAATCTGAGTTGCAAAATGTCTTAAAAACATGTTCAGATGTTATAGATCTCTTATTACCCTTGGAGCTCGGAATAGGGAGGAGTCAAGATGGCGGAGAAGTAGCAGGCTGAGGTAGCAGGACATCAGGTAGCAGGAGTTCAGCTATTGAGTTATCAAACCATTCCAAACACCTACAAATCCGACAGGAGATCAAAGAGAAGAGCAGCCATTCTAGAAAGAGAAAATCGACCACTTTCTGAAAGGATAAATGAGGCAGAAGAGAGAATTAGTGATATAGAAGACCATATGACAGAGAATAAAGAAGCTGAGCAAAAGAGAGACAAACAACTACTGAACCACGAGGGGAGAATTTGAGAAATAAGTGATACTATAAGATAAAACAACCTTAGAATAATTGGGATTCCAGAAGAAGAAGAGAGAGGGGAACAGAAGGTATATTGGAGAGAATTATTGTAGAGAATTTACCCTTGGAGCTAGGATATTGCTCAGCAAATTTACAATTAAAATGTATGTTGCTTAATGAGTTAATGTTTCTCATTTCATTTACCGATATACAAATAGCAACACTATCAGGTTCTGCCTCAAGTCACAACAGGGATAGGCAGTGTGGTACAATATTTTATTTCTTCATTTGTGTTTATACATACTTTTGCAGACACTGATGGGGTTCAAGAAGTTTTGGGAAGTCATAGGATGAATATGGGCACTTTCTGGAGTAGCAGTTTTACTTGAGGGAGGAGAGAAAGTCAAATAATGTGAAGTAAGTTGTTAAGTTATTAAAAAAGTAATATTGAAGAAAATATGCTATAGATTAATATACTAAATTCACATAGATTTTTTAAGATAAGTAAATTTTGGATACTTAACAGGAATGTAATGTTTCAGTAAGATGTGTTCAGCTACAGCATCCCATATCATCCAGGATTGATTTCTTTTAGAACTCCTCTATATTTTGCTTTTAGGACTATATTGGTGAGGAAGCATGAGAAGTATAATAAAGCAAGAGTAACACTGAGCTTCTGGTTTTCCCCCTGCTGGTGATGTGAACCTGGTCAAAGCTTGCCCAAAATGTATATATAATGACCAAAATACTATTACCAAATCAATATTACAAAGATGTGATTAAAGTAATTGAATATGGCTGGCTCAGTTAGTAGAGCATGTGACTCTTAATCTTGGGAATGTAAATTTGAGTCCCACATTTGGTATAGAGATTACTTAAAAATAAAATATTTAAAAAATCAAATATGATACTTTATGAATTAGAAAAGAAAAGAAACATATTTTTTCATTTATTTATTCTTTTACTTATTGTTTTATTTAGTAGAGATTTATTGAAGATTTCCCATGTGACAAAACTCCACTAGATATTGTTCTTCTCTTCAAGGAGACTACAGGCTAAGAGAAGAGACAACTCAGTCACTTCAACACAGTGCACGGAGGCCAATAATAGATGTTTCCTCTGAGTTTAGTGACATTTGAGAGAAAACCTGATGGTAAAGGGGTGAGTCACAGAAGACAACTCAGGAAAGGGATTTCTGGGCAGAGGAGACATACACAGACCCAGAATTAGGAGCACATTTCATTTGTTAGAAGGACATCACGTTTCTGAATTAACATTTTGAGGAATCAACTCAGATGTATGGTTTTCTTCAGCAGTGTTTTATGTGGAATTGAAAGGTAGTTCAATTTTCTGAGACTTAAGGCTCGACCAGGTGATTACAAAGAAGGGAATTTGAATGTATAAACAAGGAAGTGATTTTTATGCAGGAATCAGGAAATCCAAAGGAGACATGGTAGAAATTACTGATAGAAAAAAACGTGGTAAAGTTAGCACACAGGTGGGTCTGCATGAAGATGGAGAATTGTCCAAGTGATACACTGAAGCATACTGAGAAAAGCATATGTCACATAAAAACACATAAAAGTCAAGGGGAAAAGCAGGTTATAGAGCAAGATTTAGATTATCATCCCAATTTTGTAAAACTAAATACTTGGGAAAATGCACAACAAAACATTAATAGTGGTTATTGCAGGATGATAGAATTATGAGCCCATTTTATTTTATTCTCTTTGTCTTCTATATTTTCCAAATTTTCTTCATTGAATATATATTGCTTTTGCAATTGAGAGAAAATTTAAAACAGATGTGGTTGCCCAGAAATATGGGAGTAAAACCACACAGGTAATTAAGGACAATCATTCCCAGACCTGAAGAAATGGAGAGTGACATTGGGCACCACAGAAGTATTGCAAGCTGATTCTGAGATGGACAGGCATGCTACATTTACTGTACTTCCTTCACGTCTCTGCCCTGCACCCAACCTCCCTCTTCCTCACCCAGAAAAACACATCGAAACTCCCATACACAGTGAGAAACTCACAGGCTAGCACACACACGTACTTCTGCACTTCCTTCTTCTTAAGATGACAGGAAGCCCTCAGTAAAATTTACATAGGCAAATACACCCAATGCGTCTCTGCACATTTCTGCATGGCTATGAAAAGTCTTGACGGTTTCCTTTGGCATCACACAGTAGGCTTTGGCACAGAGAAAACTGATTTAAGTCAAGACGATTCCCTGTTGAATTATTCAGTTTCCCTCTTCTGCCACCATCTGCCCACTCTCATCTTCACTTACAATAAAAAAAAAAAAAAATTACCAGAGATATATGTATTCCAAGTCCAGTCCTGAAGTTGCAATGCGACAGAAGGACAACAGATGACTCTCAAATTATAGTGATGTTATCAATGCCGCTATCCAGCAACTGGAAATTTCTCTCCAAAAGACCAGCCTCCAGAAATCCATAGACATTTTCCTTTATACTCCTCTGACAATCCTTATTACGTCTAATTCCAATTCCATCTCCACTGCGAAACAGCACATGAGACTAGCTATTTAAAATTGTTTACTTTAAATTCAGTTCAAAGAACTAAGAATAGGTACAAACTAGGTGTAGATTACTCAATCTTTTTTTTTTAAATTTTATTTATTTATCCGACAGACAGAGATCACAGTAGGCAGAGAGGCAGGCAGAGAGAGAGTGAGAGAGGGAAGCAGGCTCCCTGCTGAGCAGAGAGCCCGATGCGGGACTCGATCCCAGGACCCTGAGATCATGACCTGAGCAGAAGGCAGCGGCTCAACCCACTGAGCCACCCAGGCGCCCCGATTACTCAATCTTTTTATGAAACTTTTTATTCAGTGTCTTTTCCACCCCTTAACCCTAGCTCTTGGATTTCCATTGCTTCTTGGCTAGTACATTCCACTAATCCAAGAGGTAAGACTTTTTCTTTAATCCCATGTTGGTCCCTGGAAAGGCAGTATTGTTTTGTTTAAGCTGTAGATCTCAATTTCTGTTTCAGTTTGAGCAGGATATATCTTACACTCAACTGGAAGAGATCTCCTAGATTTGCTGCACAACGTATTTTCTAACACAACTTTGATTTGCTTTCTTAAACTCTTCAGCTTTAATTGTGTGGTGACTTGCATGAACTATTCTGGAAAATGCAATATATATGAGTTTAAAAAGTACTTGAGACCTTCAGGGAAATCAAGATACTGTGCACAAGGAGTCCTATTAGTTGAGAAGGCATAAGTATAGGCAGGAGTGATCCTGACGCTGACTCAGACAGACCTGTCTTTAAATTCCTCGAGTGCCATTTTTTAGCTAGACAGCCTTTTAAAAATTACTTACCTAATTTTGACACTAATTTCCTTAACTAAAAATAAGATTATAATCATCTAAGACAGTTGTTTTGATGTTTTGGAGCTAATGTGCATACCATTTCCAGTATAGTAACTGGCAGTAATGTGTAGTAGTTGACTTCTTTCCCTCCATACCTAGCATTTGAGAATATCTTCTCATCTGTCAGAGGTCAGCTGTAATATTAGCATATCTTTACCCTAAGGCTAACCTCAAGAATAGAACTTTTTTTTTTTAAGACCGGGAACTTTTGAGAGAGAAACATTATCCTGCTTAAGAATTCATATGAGAATGTCAAAGGATGGTTCAACATTCCAACATTCCAATTACACCAAAATTTCTTGGGAATAATCTAGGCCAACTTGAGTAAAGATACACTTCAAACACCCAGTTGGTACTAAAATCAACCTGATTTTCTTGGATAAGAAAGATACTCCTCAAGGTCATTTGCAAACCCAGCCTCGACAAGATTCCTGGGATCACTCTCCCAGCAGGGAACTGAATCTGAATCTGAATCTGATTCTGACCTTGAAGAAGAAAGAGGGAGGAAGGAGGAGAGGGAAGGAAGGAAGGACAGAAGGACAGAAGGAAGGACAGAAGAAAGGAAGGAAGGAAAAATGCAAGGAAGGGGAAAGAAAAGGAAGGAAAGAAGGGGGGAAGGAAGGAAGGGGGAAGGAGGAAAAGAAAAAGAAGAGAGTAGTTGAATTTTTGGAGGAGAGACCAAAAAAAAAAAAAAAAAATCTGTTAATATTCACCTTCTGACACCCTGTAATTCTGTATTACACATACAGCAAAACATTAAATTGTAGAGATGCAAATCCCTCTAACAAAATTAATTTTCCTATTCAATTTAGACTTTAATAGTTCTTCAAAGTTATGTAGCAAAATTTTCTAATTGAGCTAAAGAATTGAGAATCTGCTTTGATCGCATTTTTTTTTAGTGTAACCTCTCTCTCTCTTCTCCATGACCATTTTTTCTCCAGCTTTTCTTTTCCCTAAATTAAGAAAGTAAAACCTCTCCCAGAGAAAACATTCTCAGAAATAGCCCACCAGAAAAACTTAAATGAATAAGAAATCAAAGAAGGATATAATAAGGGCGCCTGGGTGGCTCAGTGGGTTAAGCTGCTGCCTTCGGCTCAGGTCATGATCTCAGGGTCCTGGGATCGAGTCCCACATCGGGCTCTCTGCTTAGCAGCGAGCCTGCTTCCTCCTCTCTCTCTCTCTCTGCCTGCCTCTCTGCCTACTTGTGATCTCTCTCTGTCAAATAAATAAAATCTTTAAAAAAAAAAAAAAAAAGAAGGATATAATAAGAAATAAAGAATATGATGATCTTGCCTTTGGGTATGGTACTATTTTTGACTTGCTGGTTTAGAGGACTCCTCAGTTTATTTCAGGACTTAGTTTTTGTATTTGGGCATACTGAATTTTCCAGTTTAAGTGATGAGGTGTATCATGTGCTTTGAAGAGTATCATGTGCTTCCTTATTCCTACTGAGATCACAGTAAAGAGAGGAGAGACACAAAGACTGTAAAAAGAAGTTAAGATTCATTCTGGCAACACCCAGAAGTTGCAAAGGACCTAGGTGTATGAAAACAAAACCATCAATGCAGAAAACACAATCAAGAAATCTACTTTCCTCCTATTAAATATTTAGCTTTCTTTATTAAATCTGAATTCCAAAAGGCAACACCAGGCTGTAGAAAGGGCTAAGGTATATTTCTCTGAGTGTTTTTCTGCTACATATAATGCTAGTAATTCCAGGAAGAATAGTCTGGAAGTTCTTTGGAGTCAGCTGGGCTTTTGAACACTGAAAGCTCAGGGCCAACAGAAAGAATTCTAAAGCATGACCCCAAATCTCCAAATCAGTCTTGAGACTACATAGTCCTCATGAATCCTTCAGATTTCAGATTGGTGACAAGGTTACCTATGTTCCCAACATTCTACATTAAATAGGTATTTACTGGTCCACAGAAGTAGCCCTGGGAATTGGCCTCCTGGTAATGGGAAACAGAGAGCATCATTGATAGGATAGTAATTTTACCTAAAGCTTTTATATCTTATAATACTGATAATGACCCTGTTTATTATTATAATCTTAGCATCTAGAATAGTGCCTATCTTGTACTAATAGTTGTTAAATGAATGAATGAATGAATGAAGTGCTTGCATTGTGATATACTCTTAGCTTAACTACTTTTTTATACATCACTGCATTTAATTTACAAGTTAATAATAATTCTATAGAGCATTAGGTATTACTGTCCCTATTTTACAAACAAGATGAACTTCAGAAAGATTAAGCAATTTACCCAAGCTAGAAACAGTCGTCTGATTCTAAAACTCCTATAGCAATGGACCATCATCCCATCTCATCTTCAGTCTTAAAATCAAGAACAGTTGATGAACCATTTGATACTGACCTTAATGGGAACAAAATAATTACCTTAAATTATTCTAAAATATCCTTTCCAGAAAGTCAAATTTTCCTTATTTTTTTTTATGAAAGTGAGAGTGAGAGCTCATGTGGTGGGAGGTTGGGGGGCAGAGAAGGAAAAGAGAGAATCTCAAGCACACTCGGTGTGGAGCCCAAGGAAGAGCTTGATGTCAGGACCCAGAGATCAGGACCTGGGCTGACACTTAACTGACTGAGCCAGCCAAGCACCCCAAATTTTTCTGTTTATTCATGCATTCAGGCAACAAATATTTATTAAGAATGTACTGCTATATACCAAAGACATTGCCAGGTTCTGGGATGGTGTAGACTAAGAAGCCTTGATTCCCTGTCCTTGGAGATCTGAAGAGACCACCCATAAGTTGAAAGTCATGACACAGAGGGCAAAGCACTTTCAAGAGATGCATAGGGTATTGTGGGCACACAGAAAAAGGAGATCTATATCCTCCTTCTTTTTTAAAAGGTGTCCAAAAATAGGGGCGCGTAGGTGGCTCAGTGAGTTAAAGCCTCTGTCTTCGGCTCAGGTCATGATCCCAGGAACCTGGGATCGAGCCCCGCATCGGGCTCTCTGCTCAGCAGGGAGCCTGCTTTCCCTCACCTCTCTCTGTCTGCCTCTTGGCCTACTTGTGATCTCTGTCTGTCAAATAAATAAAATCTTAAAAAAAATAAAATAAAAATGTCCAAAAATAAAATGATGTCAATTAAGACAGCACATGGCTGAAAGTAGATACTCACACAGATATTCAACTGAGATTATCACATGATAATTACCCTCACTGTCTCAGGTTCATTTGTCATTTCCAATTTTGGTAGATTGTCACTCATCCTTTTTCCAGATTAAAAACTCTATATTTTTGTTTATTTGCTTGTTTTTAAAGAGGGAGAGAGAAAGAAAGCAAGAGGAGGGTAGGGGCAGACGGGGAAGGAGAGAGAGACTCTTAACCTGGCTCCACGCCCGCTAAGGAGACAACACGGGATTCCATCTCAGGACCGTGAGATCATGATCCCAGCCAAAATTAAGACTCAAGAGTCCATTGCTTAACCAACTGAACCACCCAGGTGCCCCTGTATTGTTTTCTTTTACATAGGGGTAAAAAACTCTGTGTTAAAATTCTCTGGTATCAGATATTTCATTTTCAAATCTTTTGATAATTTTTACTATTCTCTCTATATTCATCACACTCATTTTAAATTATGAAAATTAAGATCATTCCCTTAAAAAACATTGGAACAATGGTACATATCACATAAAAGAGGAACTCTCCTATTGTTCTACTCCTGCTTATATATCCCAGGGTTATGTGGATAGATTTCTATTTATGCAAGCAATTCTTGAGTAACATATCATATTCTTGATAGCCTATCAAGTCCCTTAAACAGACTAAATGCAATTTTTCTATTTCCTCTTTTTCTTTGTAATCACAGTCTTCCAATTTCACCACAGTTTTTGGATTTTCCCCATCTTTAGAAGTATTCACGTGTTGTGGGTTTTAGGTTCACTTCCAAGGAAATTAAAAGTAGTTTAAGAGAAGAAACTAGCCAAAGCAAACACACACAAATAAGCTGTAGATTCTAATTAAACAAGTCCCTAATTCCAGTGTAATTTCTTCTTATTTACAGTAAACATAAACAACCAAAAACTTCTGTCTGTTTATACTAAAATATCCGCCCTACCTTCTGGACCCTGCATTGTGAGTTTCCTGTTGGAAGTCACAAAACAAGGATGCTTTATGGGAGTTCACATTTTTTTAAAAAGATTGTGAAACTATTTTGAAAAAATTAAATTATAATCATTCCAACTATCAGCAAAACAGTTAGCTAGAAATACAGAAACACATCCCCATTCGATCCTTCCCCTTAAGTAAGAGTTATCCCTGATTTCTAATTGTAGTTCATTGAAACTCACAGAAAAAGAAGATGAAGATGAAGAAAAAGAAGAAAATTAAAGAAGAAGAAAGAAAGAGAGAGAGATTGGGAGGGAACAACAGAAATAAAACTAGGATAAAAGCACTAGGTATTTTTTAATGCTTCTGTCACATTCTGTGCTGCACATACAAATACACGTGTATTTGATGTAACAAAGTTACAACCAAAGGATGATAGATGATAATAGCTGAATTTTCTATATCCCAGATATTCCTCCAAAGACTTTTCATGTACCAAATTATTTCATCTCCATAACTCAATTTCTCAATAGTTGAGGAATTGGAGGTACAGAGAAGCTAACTAACTTCCCTAAGCATGCACAGCAAATAAATAACAGAATCAGGCTCAAGAGCAGCACTGTCTACTAGAAATATATTTGAGCCATATATGAGCCACATATGTAAATTTAAACTCTCTAGCAGTCACGTTCAAAGAAGAGTTGGATTAAATTAATTCTTATGCATTTTATTTTACCCAGTACATTCAAAATATTATTTCAACATGCAATTAATTGAAACATGAGATATTTACATTCTTTGATGCATACTAAATTTTCAAAATCCAGTATGCAATTATATTTGTAGCACATATCATTTTGGAGTAGTGAGTTACACTTTAAGCTCTTAATAGGCAAGCATGGCAAGTAGCTACCATTTTGCACAAGGCAGCCCTTAGGTCCGGGCTTTTTTTTTTTTTAATACGTGATATTGGTCAACCTCAGGCTTTAAAATGATGAACATTTCATATTGGATAAGTATATTCAACTTACATCAATAAACATCAGTTCTAAATAACCATGCAAGTATTTTATTTCGATTTTGACTTGAAAGGTACATGATAGGCACAAACTGAGAATTAAATGTTGCCTCTTTTTGAAGAGAATGGGAACCTATTTCATGCAGATGAGCTCAGCCACTCACATTTTGTCACATGCCTCAATTTCACTCTGCAACTTCAGGCCCCCCTTCCATTTCCGTCTGCCTGGGTGTGCTGCTCCTCCTGCCCAGACTCTTCTTCCAACCAACCCCTATTTATCTGAGCTCCTAACACAGATCTTCTTGAGTTTCCATTGGTGCTTGCTGGCTCCCTAATATCTGTGAATGCTCTTCTGTACTAATAGTCTCCTACATTCACTGCAGTTAGATGCTTCTTTGGCCAAAGGAAGGTAACATCTTTGAAGCCTGAGTCTCAGCGCTGAGAATGTCCCAGAACACAGAAAGAGTACATGAGGACAAGACCTGTCCCAGGGAGGGGGGTACAGACAAGCACTAGGCAACCTCTTCCCTAGGTCTGATTCTTGGCACTTTCTTTGATACTATATCTCCCTTTTTTTGAGGTTTCTGAACACTCTCCAGAGTCACTGTTGAGTAGCTCAATGGGTGTTTCTTCTTTCCCTCTCCCATATACCTATAAAGGGGAAACTAGGTTAAAGGAGCATTTGAAGCAGTCCTAGAAGATTAAAATACGAGGTCATGAAAGTGCAGCCTCGGGGGAGTTGAAAGGAAAGAGGAACACCCACCCCCTCCATGCCTCTCTGACAAGAGTTTCTAGTAGGGAGGTTATGGGCAGATGGTGTGCAAATCAGTCTCAGTTCTCTCTAAGACAAGCTGGGAAACACCCTCTTCTCTCCAATCTTATGATGTCCTACATTTCCTGGGAGCAATTTTTACCCCAGCCAAGAACATGGGGCCACCAAGGACAACCTCAACAATTAGGGTGTCCTAATCCCATTTTACCTCAAAGTACTGCCTTGGAGGCTACATCTTTTCAGACTCCATCTCAAGCTTTTACCTGCATCGTTCTTTATTTTTGATGAGGGTGACAAACAGTCAGGAAGAATACAACTACAGTGGCCATTGATGGTGGATGCCTACAAAATGTTTGGGTACACTTCCCTCCTCCAGTCACCTCCTGCCACATGTAAACAACCCAACTTATCTGCAGAATACTCAGTCTCTTCCATGAAAATCCATAATCTTTTTTTATTCCTAAATCTCTTAAGAGTAAGATAGAATGTTAAGTAGAAAGAAAGTAAAAGTCAGAGTAAATGTCAAATCCTGGTCCTAACTTGATCTTTTAAGAGCCAAATGAGTTGGGCAAATTACCTGAGTTCCCCATATCTCAGTTTCTTCTTATATAAAATGGGCAAAATTATGGTGGTCAAGTCTGCCTCATGGTATTATTGTAAGATTCCAATGAGGTTATATATATAGGTGCTTAGCAAAGTGTCAGGTGCTAGTTGTGAAAGTTGTGGAGTTCAAATCATTAATTTGTATCATAAAAAGTACTGTGGAGGATGTATTGATTTTTCCATAACTTATAACTTCTAGGCTGATCTAAAATATCCCAAGTAAAAAATTGTATTTTTATACCATTTATTTTTCCCTTGATGTAGAGCTACCTCTGAGAGACCAAGGTGAAGGCTCTGCAGATGGCTATTACTTTGACATACAAAAAATAAATAAATAAAACTCTAAATGACTTGCTTTTCCATTATCTTGTTTAATCTTCATAAAATGAAGCAAATCTAAAGGCATATGTTATGGTTACAGATTAATAGTAAAACAGAGTAAAGCAAACATTCCAGGCCATCAGGAATTCTTCCCAATTGTCCAACCTCCCATGCATCATGAAGCATCTGAGAGTTGTCTGAAAGCCAGAAAACTGGATTGCCCAAATACTTTTTCTTGTATTGTTTTCTTCTATGTTCATGGTACTCAAACTTTAGGATGCATGGAATTAGTATACATAGTTTTTTCTTTAAATAAGCAAATCCAAGCGAACCAAATTTTCCAGGGCTTCTAAGATTGATGGGGCAATGGGACAAAATATAAAGTTTTGGATACTTTTAATTTAATTGTGTAATTCAAAAAATGAAGCACTAAATTGTTCCAGACACTATTTTAAGAGCTCTATAAATATTAACTAATTTAGTCTTCAGAGAAAACCAGTGAGGTAGGTACTGGTTTTATCTGCCATTTTACAGATGAAGAAGTGGGCTCAGCTAGAGGAATAGCCGAGTTCCAAATCCCTGTTATTAGTTTTACATTGAGTTTATTAGTGACAATGCATAGTCCTGACTAGAAAGTAAAGGCATGGAAATGAAGATATACCCACTTAATAACTTGCCCAATATTTTTGGAATATATTGTAGTATTGTTTAAACCTAGTTGAATGTTCCCTTAAAGAATAAATTAAACAGAAAAATTTTTAAAGATTATTTTCGTCTGATAATATAAACCAACTAGTCTATTAAAAATCATTGCTCCTTCTCTACCTTTTTTTCTGCAATTCCTTCTTTCTTTCCTTCTCTTTTTTCTGTCTCATTAAACTTTAGGTATACATTTGGTTAAAATATACAGGAAGGGAAGGAAAGAGGCAACATGGTGGTGAATGTACTGTAAGAAACAGGTCTCCACAGACCTCTTACAGACAGACATTTCCATTTATTACCAGACAGATTAGTTGCAGTGATTATACTCTCCTGATAGCTTCATATTCATTTGCTTATGCAACAATATTTGAATACCTACCATTTAACAGGGACTGTTCCAGATGCTGAGCATGAGGGAATGAATTAAACATGCAAAATCTATGCCTTGGTGGAATATAGTATCCCAGCAGGAAGAGGTAGATAATAAAAAAAGGAAATAATAAAGTAAAGTGTAAATTGTCCTAATGGGCAATGAAGTAAAATAAACAGAGAAGCAAGATAATGAGAATCTGTGTAGGAGAGGGAGGAAGAGTCTGGCAAATTTAGATCAGGTAGTCAAAGAAGTCTTCTTTGAAAAGAGCATGAGCAGGGGGAGGAAGCAAGCCATGCAGATATCTAGGGAGTAGCACTGCAGACAGAGAGAAGAGCAAGTGTATGGGTTCTAAGGCAACAGCATGCAGGAGCAGAGAGGTCAGAAGAACTTGGGTGCAATGAATGGTGGAAGCCTTTAGATGCCTTGGTAAGGATCTGATCTTAACCTAACTGGGCTGGGCAATCATAAGACTTTGAACAGTGGAATGAAACTGTTCTCATTGTTTTAATAGGATTATTCTTTTTTTTATTTTATTTTTTCAGTGTTCCAAGATTCATTGTTTATGCACCACACCCAGTGTTCCATGCAATACGTGCCCTCCTTCATACCCACCACCAGGCTTACTCTGAAAACAGATTTAAGTGGGGGAAAAAATAGAAATCGAAGAGCAGTTCATAGACTACGACAAATCATCTACTCAAGAGATGATGGGGCTTTGAGCAAAGTATTAATGGGGAGATGAGGAGAAGTCAGACTCTAAAATTATTTTGAAGGTTGAATCAACAGATTTGTCGAAGGATTGAATATGGGAAATGAGAGAAAGGAAAACTTGGCTTTGAACAAATATGTGAATGGAAGTTCTTTTTTTTTTTTTTTTAAAGCAGGCTCCATGCCCACCTTGAACATACAACTCAGGGCTTGAACATACAACCCCGAGATTAAGACCTGAGCTGAGATCAAGAGTCAGACACTCAGTGGACTGAACCACCCAGATATATATATATATATATATATATATATATATATATATATATATATATGTATGTTTTTTAATGAGCGAAAAGTAGAGGAGGAGTAGGCTTGTTGGGGTTCAGGATATCTGATTAGGACAAGATACCTATTAAATAGCCAAGTGAGTATGGGGCTGGTATTCAGAGGGTAGGTGTAAAATTGGATTTTAATTTGTGAGTCATCAGCATAAAGATGACATTTAAACTCATGAGCCAGGATGATATCACCCAAAGAGTGAATATAGATAAAAAAGAGAAGTAGCCCAAAATTGAATCCTGGGTAATGCCAACATCTGGGAAAAAAAAAAAAAAGAAGAAGAAGAAGAAGAAAGAAAGGAAAGAAGGAAGGAAGAAGGAAAGGAAAATGCAGAGAAAAGTAAAGAAAGTAATAAGTAAAGAAAGAAAAAGAACATGGGAAGAAACCAGATAAAGAAAGAGACTGAAAGGGAGTGGCCAGAAGTAGAAAGAAAATAAGAACTGTTGTTGGCCTTCAAGGTACATGAAAGAAGCATTTCAAGACATCCAACTGGGAGTAATGGAATGGAGTAAAAGAAACTTCAGAGAAGCCCATGCCTACCTTTCTGAGCAACATGGGTACTTTTGACTATATCTTTCATCCGTTTAAACACCCAGATACTGTAGTGAAACTTATTGTAGCAATATGTGGTAGAATAGAGAGTTGCAGGGGAGGGGAGCCACTTACACAACAATCTCGGAACAACTTCCTCAGACTCCGATTTCCCATAGAATTCATCTCAAAAATCAACATGAGCTTCACTAGAAATAGGGAAGCCATTTACTAATGCAAAAGAAACATGAAACTAAGACCTAAAGTGACTGCATTTTCTCACATTATGGAAACAATGAAGAAAAACTGTCAGTTAAAGGGGCATCTCTCTGCCATTCACACAGTCCAGTGTTTCTTCTACATTTGGAACTATTCTCATAGTCCCTATAATCTACCTGCTATTACTGTTATTTCTATTAGACTTCAAGTGGAAGGCAAGGATGGGAGGTCTTACTCAGGTAATCTAGCACAGCATAGGTATTTAAGAATTTTTCTTGAATGCATAAATGAAGGTCAGATTTTGCAGACATTGAGCAAAAAATGGGGGAGTGAGGTATATAATGCACTCTTTAAAAAAAACAGAAAAGAAGATGAAAGGTCCATATAACCTAATCCTGAGAGCACACAATGGTAGAATCTATCTGGGAATCAGTTTCCTTAATCTCACCATAACTAGGAGTATTTTATTTTATTTCAGTCCTAAGCAATTACCATATTTAATAAAAATATTTTCGCCTTTATTGCTTTTCTTGCTATAATTATTGTGAACTTTAAGTTTGTTCCTTTGATGTAAGAAGTGCCCTGCTTTACAAAATGACAGTTTGAAATATGGTAGAATCCCTGCTTAAATTTCTCAAGTAAATAGAGTTCATTGTTGTACTTCAGCTGAAAGAAAATGCTACCACAATTTCTAAAAAAAAAAAAATGTTTGGTGCCCACAATGTGCAAAGCGCTGCTCCAGAAACAATAACAAGTAAAAGGCCACCTTTATTCCCCAAAAGCTTATAGTTTGTGAGTGAAAACAAAAACAAACAAACAAACAAACAAACAAAAACAAATGAAGCTTGGGGAATGTCCTCTGACATTAATGCATAAAGTCCTATACAGTTCTAGACGAAGAAGGGATCAGTTAGGTCTGATAGGATATAGAAAGTTTCGTCCTTTAAAATAGACATTAAAATTGGACTTTGAATGATTTTTTTTTTCTAGGAAAATGTGAGAAAATTATTCCAGGAAGAAGAGTCTGAATGAAAGTGTAGAAAATGTTTCTGGTGTTGAAGTGACAATAGTAGCATGGTGAGAAAGAGATGGGGAAAGAACAGGAGGAGGATGAGAGACAGAAAGAAGGAGACATTTCACTATCTAGTGGTAGAGTTAAGAAAACAGAAGATGATCAATAGTTCACATGTATTTTCTTTATGTATTACTGCTCAGCTCTGTTGAGTAAATGAAGTGAGTAATAATATTGTGCTTTGTAGAAACCCCCCCGACCAAGTTTTGCTTAACTATTGAAGTTGACAGTTTAGAAGCTCCAGGCCTTCAGGGAACCAAGATTAATCTACATTTCAGTAGATTCAGGGGCTAAACCAACATGGGCAAAAGAAGGAAGGATCATATGGTTAGTTGAAATATGCAGAGGTGGTGATGGAATGGATAACAAGGGGAAGTCTGAGTAGAAATGAAACTTCAAACAAGAGACATATATATGTATACATGTATATATTTAACACTTGCTAAATTTATAATTACAGCCATTCGAAACACTTGATGTTAAACTTTTTGCAAGTTAAGTGCAAGTAAAAATAAGAGGCATTTAATTGTAATCCTTAACATTCAACAATTAAAACTTTTCCAAAAGGAGATTTTAAGATTTTGTCATTTTTAACAATTTTTTTGCATTTTTCACTAATAAAAAAATATGAAAGTATTTAGAAAAGATAATCAAAGAACAGAGACCTAAACATACAATACGCTGTTCTGATTTTTTATTAATTTTTTTAATTTTTTATAAACATATAATGTATTATTAGTCCCAGGGGTACAGGTCTGTGAATCGCCAGGTTTGCACACTTCACAGCACTCACCATAGCACATACTCTCCCCAATGTCCATAACCCCACAACTCTCTCCCTACCCCCTCCCCCACTGCCACGCTCAGTTTGTTTTGTGAGATTAAGAGTCTCTTCTGGTTTGTCTCTCTCCCAATCCCATCTTGTTTTGTTTATTCTTTTCCTACCCCCCAAACTCCCCACATTGCATCTCCACTTCCTCATATCAGGGAGATCATATGATAGTTGTCTTTCTCTGATTGACTTATTTCGCTAAGCATAATACCCTCTAGTTCCATCCACATCATCACAAATGGCAAGATTTCATTTCTTTTGATGGCTGTATAGTATTCCATTGTATATATATATACCACATCTTCTTTTGCCATTCGTTTGTTGATGGACATCTAGGTTCTTTCCATAGTTTGGCTATTGTGGACGTTGCTGCTATAAACATTTGGGTGCACGTGCCTCTTCAGGTCACTACATTTGTAACTTGCTGGATCGGAAGGTAGCTCTATTTTCAACTTTTTGAGGAACCTCCATGCTGTTTTCCAGAGTGGTTGCACCAGCTTGCATTCCCACCAGCAGTGTAGGAGGTTTCCCCTTTCTCCACATCCTCACCAGCATTTGTCATGTCCTGACTTCTTAATTTTAGCTATTCTGACTGGTGTGAGGTGGTATCTCATTGTGGTTTTGATTTGTATTTCCCTGATGCCGAGTGATATGGAGCACTTTTTCATGTGTCTGTTGGCCATCTGGACGTCTTCTTTGCAGAAATGTCTGTTCATGTCCTCTGTCCATTTCTTGATTGAATTATTTGTTCTTTGGGTCTTGAGTTTGCTAAGCTCTTTATAGATTTTGGATACTAGCCCTTTATCTGATATGTCATTTGCAAATATCTTCTCCCATTCTGTCAGCTGTCTTTTGGTTTTGTTGACTGTTTCCTTTGCTGTGCAAAGCTTTTGATCTTGATGAAATCCCAATAGTTCATTTTTGCCCTTGTTTCCCTTGCCTTTGGTGATATTCCTAGGAAGATGTTGCTGCGGCTGAGATCAAAGAGGTTGCTGCATGTGTTCTCCTCAACGATTTTGTTGGATTACGTTCTCACATTGAGGTCCTTCACCCATTTTGAGTCTATTTTCATGTGTGGTGTAAGGAAATGGTCCAATTTCATTTTTATGCATGTGGCTGTCCAATTTTCCCAACACCATTTATTGAAGAGGCTGCCTTTTTTCCATTGGACATTCTTTCCTGCTTTGCCGAAGATTAGTTGACTGTAGAGTTGAGGGTCTATTTCTGGGCTCTCTATTCTATTTCATTGAGCTATGTGTCTGTTTTCGTGCCAGTACTATACTGTCTTGATGATGACAGCTTTGTAATAGAGCTTGACGTCCGGAATTGTGATGCCACCAATTGTGGCTTTCTTTTTCAATATTCCTTTGGCTATTCTAGGTCTTTTCTGGTTTCATATAAATTTTAGGATTATTTGTTCTATTTTTTTGAAAAAAATGGATGGGATTTTGATAGGGATTGCATTAAATGTGTAGATTGCTTTAGGTAGCATAGACATTTTCACAATATTTATTCTTCCAATCCAGGAGCATGGAACATTTTTCCATTTCTTTGTGTCTTCCTCAATTTCTTTCATGAGTACTTTATAGTTTTCTGAGTATAAATTCTTTGCCTCTTCAGTTAGGTTTATTCCTAGGTATCTTATGGTTTTTGGTGCAATTATAAATGGGATTGACTCCTTAATTTCTCTTTCTTCTGTCTTGTTGTTGGTGTGAAGAAATGCAACTGATTTCTGTGCATTGATTTTATATCCTGATACTTTACTGAATTCCTGTACAAGTTCTAGCAGATTTGGAGTGGAGTCTTTTGGATTTTCCACATATAGTATCATATCATCTGCAAAGAGTGATAGTTTGACTTCTTCTTTGTCAATTTGGATGCCTTTAATTTCTTTTTGTTGTCTGATTGCTGAGGCTAGGACTTCTAGTACTATGTTGAATAGCAGTGGTGATAATGGAAATCCCTGTCGTGTTCCTGACCTTAGCGGAAAAGCTCTGTTTTTCTCCATTGAGGATGATATTTGCGGTAGGTTTTTCATACATGGCTTTGATAATATTGCGGTATGTGCGCTCTATCCCTACACTTTGATCAGGAAGGGATGCTCACTGTACTGATTTTTACATTTCCTTTTTACAAAGTTACTATGAGTGATATATCCATTTGAAAAGTCAAATCTTATCTACTTCTTGGAACTTTTATAAAAATATATAGCAAATGACACTACAGACAAAGGGCTGATATCCAAGATCTATAAAGAACTCCTCAAACTCAACATTCAAAAAAACAGATAATCACATCAAAAAATGGGCAAAAGACATGAGCAGACACTTCTCCAAAGAAGACATACAAATGGCTAACAAACACATGAAAAAAATGTTCATCATCATTAACCATCAGTAAGATTCAAATCCAAACCACATTGAGATAGCACCTTACACCAGTTAGAATGGCCAAAACTAACAAGACAGTAAACAAGTGTTGGAGATGATGTGGAGAAAGGCGAACCCTCTTACACGGTTGGTGGGAATGCAAGTTGGTGCCGTCACTTTGGAAAAGAGTGTGGAGATTCTTTAAGAAATTAAAAATAGAACTACCCTATTACCCTGTAATTGCATTACTGGATATTTACCCCAAAGATACAGATGTAGTGAAAAGAAGGGTCATCTGTACACCAATGTTCATAGCAGCAAAGGCCACAGTCACCAAATTGTGGAAAGAGCCAAGAGGCCCTTCAACAGATGAAAGGTTAAAGAAGATATGGTTCACGTATATAGTGGAATATTGTGTCTCCATCAGAAAGGATGAATACCCATCTTTTGTTCCACCTGGATGAGACTGGAGGAGATTATGCTGAGTGAAATAAGTCAAGAAAAGAGAGTCAAATATCATATGGTTTCACTTACTTGTGGAGCATAAAGAATAACATGGAGGACATTGGGAGAAGGAGAGGAAAAGAGAGTTGGCAGAAATCAGAGGGGGAGATGAACCACGAGAGACTGTGGACTCTGAGAAACAAACTGAGGGTTTTGGAGGGGAGGGGGATAGGGGTTGGGGGAGCCTGGTGGTGGGTATTAAGGAGGGCACGTATTGCATGAAGCACTAGGTGTGATGCATAAACAATGAATCTTGGAACACTGAAATAATAAAATGAAGTTTAAAATATATATATATATATAGCTAAGTATTCAATTTATCCTTGAAAATAATAATCAATAATATGAAATAACACTATATAATGTAACAAATAATATAAAGAAAAACTAATAGTATCAGTAAATTGTTTCTTATATGGTTATACATTGAAATCATCAATGCTTATATTTTATTAACATAGAAACCAAAAATGATTTATATCAATCAAATTAAAGAAAAATCTATTATTTGGGTTAATTTGTAAGTATAAGTATAAAAGAAAAAAGTAGAATACAATAAATCATAAGACCAGAGCAACTGGTCTTAAATAAATAGGATAGAAAGAACTCTAGTTGCTTAACATGAGCATTCCTGAGGAGGGATCTTCAACAGTCACAATCTCCATTAAGCCAAATCTCACTTTATTTTGATCTTTTTATCATCAATTGTTTGAGCATCTGGCATTTTCATTGACCCACATTTGCCATTTTTTTTTATACAGAAGAAAAGGCCAAAGGTATTCCTTTGTTTCCATTTATTTT
Organism: Mustela erminea; assembly: GCF_009829155.1. Classification (NCBI taxonomy): domain Eukaryota; kingdom Metazoa; phylum Chordata; class Mammalia; order Carnivora; family Mustelidae; genus Mustela; species Mustela erminea. Next base: position 39,599,998 of record NC_045630.1, on the reverse strand, counting down.
TTTTATCAAGAAAAGAGTAATTTGGAAAGACATTTTTCCTGGGAAGAAAAAGCATTGTGCAGCAGGAAGATGACTGACATTGAGGTCAGTCATGATCTTGGGCCTCTCACTGATATTTTCTGAGCCACAGCATCTTGACCATTAGTCCTGTTTATTTCACAGAAGTCCTGTCTCTTTACGGATAGAGTCAATGTGATATGTGATAACAAAACCCTGTCCAGTGCTACCTCAAGAATTGAGAAAGTTACTGTATGGAAATATGCAGTATAAATTGTTTACAATTAGATCCAATTTTGAAATACAGTTGATATTTTATTAGCGAATAGAGAAAGAAATGCTTGCTTGTCCACTGGTACCTCAATGCTACAAAATATTAAAAACACAACTCAAAATCTAGGTTATTAGCAGATAAATTTTTTCAAAATAGGATTATCCTTAAAGTGTAAGTTTTATAAATAAAGAGTCACATCAAGCATTAGCTTTGATCTTAAAAAAAAATGGAATAACTCAGTTATAGTAAGTTAATATGATATAGTAATAATATAATAATAATAATATAGTAAATAAATATAAAAATAACCCATTGCATGTATGATAAAGTCCAAATTCCACTGTTAGGCGTCTGGCTCTATCTACCATTATACTGCCCACTTCTCCCTAATTTTACCTTCTCATTTGTTTGGCAATTTAGATTCTAAGTTTCTTTTCAGCATGGTTTTGTCTCTATGGAAGACCTGGTAATATAATTGCAAACGGATACAAGTATAGACCTATTTTTACCTTTATTCCCCCCCACCCACCGCAGAGCCCTGACTAAGATGAGCAGCTTCATTGCCATTTTTTCTTTATGAGTTGCCTTTTCCATCCGTCTTTTTCAATGGTAGGGTAATCCTCTGTGGGTCAGGAGGAAACACAATCCATTCTAACTTCCTATTTTGAGTTATGCCCAAAGTCTATCTCCTAGGTAGAGCCTTCTCGCAGATATTCCACTTTGCATCTTTTTGGCAAGCAAGATCATGCAATGTCCTGTCTCTCTTTTTGTGTCAAGAGAAGACCTTCTCTCATAAAATTTAAAATCATGTGTTTTGATCTTAAGGACAGAATGATTAAAATTTTCTGCCATTAGATTCACTGAATGTAGCAGATATTTAGAAAGAGTGAAAAAAATGCTCAACATTACTTGGCATCAGGAAAATACAAATCAAAACCACAATGAGATACCATCTCACACCAGTCAAAATGGCTAAGACTAATGTATCTTGCCATTAATATCCTTGCCAACATCTGTTGGCAGAGCTTGTTACCAGAGCTTCTTCGCATATCTGTTTATCCCAATTAGATGGATTATTGTAATTATACAATAAAAAGTAAATTTTATAAACTGATTAAATATGAATGAGAAAAGAAAGAAAGGTATCCCTGTGAAAAAGAGCTTTTCCTTTCAGAAAGATTTGCTAAAGATGGTGTACACGTAACATTGTGCTACAAACATGGATGATGGGATGGCTCTAACCTTTGGGGAAAGTTAACATTAAAGCCTTAACAGATTTAGCTCTCAGATTGTTTTACAACTATCTTGAAATCAATACACCTATTGAAAGAAATTTGACCTAGTGTTTATAGGTGAGGCAATTGAAGTGTAGTGAATGGAAGAAATAATATGTGAAATCCAAATTTGCAGACCATCTCAGGGTGGGGGGAAGCTTTGACCATAAGTCAGAAGATTAGCTTTTCATTTCACATAACAATTTTAGATACATATAAAATCATATTTTATTATTCTCCACTGTGATCAACATTCTCATTTGTCCTAATCACTACTGGATTGAATCAAATCAAGCACGATGAATTTCACTCTACTATCTTAGGACAATATCCAGTATCAGCACTGAGTAATATGAAATGCATGTTTAGATTATTTTAATTTAACCTCAAAACCTACAGTTATAATTTCCCCTCACGTTGATTCTGTCACCACACTAAGATCTCCCTGGAACACTAGCATACAACATTACTAAAAAAGCAACACAGTGGCCCAAAGAAATCTTTTCATTCCTATCATCCAAGGCCTACAGAAAGAAAAGAGTAGATTCCTAGCTTATCTTCTGTGCACAAAGCCAAAAAGCCTCCTTCCTAGCAAAAGGTTAATAAAACTTGTCCTAAGCCATTAACTGAATTTCTAGGGAAAAAACAAACTACCTACCTACCTACACCGGAACTACATGGATAAGGGACAAAAAAAGGTCTCGCAACTTGAAAGAAAAATTTAATAAACAAATCATTAATTCCTGGAAGAAGAAGGAAGATAATCCTACAAAACCTATCTTATTCATTTTTTATTTATTTCTCCTTTTTTGTAGTGAAGATTAAGTTAGCTGAAAGGACAAGTTTTCAGCTTCCTCATTTTGACTTAACTTGTTTTTCTGGATTCCACCCTTGGGCTCTCCTCGGGGCCCAGCAATTTAGCCCAGTGAGACCATTTTGAAACAAACACCCATGTTTAGAACTCACCGTTGACACAACAACCTGAGTTTTGTGGTGATTTCTAAAAGGATAAATAGATCCACCACTTTCCAGATTTCACAGAAGCCACCGAACTTGAAGCAGGCTGCCATGACCAGCCAGTCGCAGGGGATCCACCAGCTCCTTCAGGCAGAAAAAAGAGCCAAGGACAAGCTAGAGGAAGCCAAGAAGAGTAAGTCTCCATTCTGTCTGACCTATGAGAAATTTGTTACAAAATGGATGAGGTGGGGGCAGTGAAATAATATGCACCTTTAGCAGCAGGCAGACTCTGGTTCAAACTCTGGCTCCACTATAATCCCTCAGAATCCTTTGGCCAATTCATTGAAACTACCCAGTCATATTTCCCTATGGCCATAGCGGGAACAAAATCCTCTAACTCAGAGCCTTCGGATAGATCATGTGTTAAATGAAATGATAATGGACATTGAAATTACAGGAAGACATGACCTTAAGTCTTGTCTCTGCAACTTCCTTAATGTTGTCACGCCTCAGTTTCTCAATATTGTGAAATGATTAAGAGATAGACAACTTCCAGAATGAACCTACTTACTAGTGAGAGAACTTGAGCAAGTTACTTACCCTCCGTACACATCGGTTTCTGTTTCTGTAAAATTGTGATAACAGTTAATAGCTCTTTCTCATCCCTTTAATAATATTTTCACTTTATTCTCATTTTCTAACTTTCTTTTTACTTAGCCATACATCTATATATTAGCACAGAATGTTCTCAGTAAAAGTCAACCCCCTTTTTACTGCCTTTGATATTCACCACAACTATGTGAATGAGATGTTGCTATTATTTCCATTTTATGTATGTAGAGACTCAAGTTCGTTGTTTGCCAGAGTTCATATTTTAAAAATAGAAAACACACACAGGCACCACACTTAATCCTCATCTTATTTACTACTCCTCGCAAAAACTCTTACTGCAAAGACAAAAGGTGACGCTTAGATAAATTATGCAGCTTGCCCAAGGTCACACAGAGGGTAAAGGTTATAGACAAGATTTGGACAGAGTCTGATTTCCAAGCAAAGATCTTAACTGTACTACACAACATTTATATAATTTTTATTATGAATAAACTAACATATTGTAGATTAACAACTCAAATTCAGGTTCCCTGGGGCAAGATATATGTTTTCTCCACTATCTCATTTCATATCACATCATTACTTAATCTATAACAATTTGTGTCATTTACTGTCTTCCTAATATATGTCTTGCATCTGCAATTCGATTAAAGTTCAACAAGACAGGAGCCATGTTTTTAAAATGTTGCTTCTATGATTCTTTGGATGACTATAGTGACAGGAATAGAGTAGGTAGTGACAAAAGTTTGTTGAAATAGATCGAATGAGACATGTGAACAGTACATTATAATGCAATAGAGGAAGCCAGGAATGAAGCAGCATTCAGTCCACGGTCCATTTTTGACCACAGGTAAAATCATGTTTATTTCCTAAGTTATTTCCTGAGCAGTCAGCAATGTACATACCAACAACAGCAAAAGGAAGACTCCATGTGGAAGGAACTAGAAGAGAAAAAGAAAAAGAAATTAAGACAACCTTTATCTACTTTTCCATTTCTTTATCTGCAACAAACCATGCAAATGACTGCAAAATGGTATGAATGTAATTTGATAGAAAACAAAGCAGTCTTGGACCTGCTAGTTAAAGCAGTATAAATAACGTCTTTATCTTTCATTCAAATTTCTTTAACCACATTTAAAACTTCCAGAACAGAAGTTCAACTTATTTTAAGATGTTTTAATTATATTACCTTTGCTTCCTTATTATGGAAGTAACATAATTACAATATTGGGCACATTAATCAATATTATTGTACGATCCAGATGGTTTTTACCAATAGTGTGTCTTTTCTCAAAGCCATTAGAGAAGAAAGGATTTGTGAATCATGCAAGTTGTTTGGAAGAGAGAACCCTCAAAACCATCTAGACTCAGATTTATATTTCTGTGTATGTCATTTAACATCTCTGAGTTTCACTTTTCTTTTTTTAATAGAAATAGAAGATATATATGATATATATAAATATCAGATATAAATAAAATATAAATAAATATATATTTATTTATATTTGCATATATAAATATAAATAAAATAAAAGCTATATGTATATCAGATATATATATAAATATATATGTATATATATATCAAACTTGTTTTCCTTTCCACTAGTGAATATGCTGTCCTTGGACAATTTTTCCTCAGAAGTCAGTATTGGTCAGTGTTAGACTATGTATTGTCTTATTTTTATACAGAACATTCATTTTTTTGCCAGTAACTTAAATCCCTTATGTACTTTGTCCCTTGGTCTTCAGTCATAAATATTCAAGCAAATATTCAATAAGTCAAAGTAAATACCCAGGCCTTAAAAACATTTTGGAAAATATTTTTACAAATGTTATTTCCACAACCAACCTCTACCCTCGGTTTTACAGAGAAGGTCGGTCCGTCCCCTTTGCCACAGAAAGTACACAGGCTTTGAGAACAGTTTTCACCAGCTAGAAGCTGTTTTCTTACACAGCTATCAGCAGGTAGCAGTTGGTGGCTACAACTTCAATTACTGTACCCATCATACTTACTTCTTAAGCATTCTGCAGCGAAATAAAATACTACTTTTTTTGCCTGGTATTTTGTTACTCCTCTCATTTCTCTAGTTTTGTAAGTTATTTATTTATTTCATTTAGTAAGTATTTATTGAGTGCCTACTCTTTGCAGGCCACTTTGGTATAGACAATAATGAGTAGACCTAGACTCTTCCTTCAGCAATGCTCATGAGATAAATGCATTAAACGAGCACAAAAAGGAGAAAGGAATAATGACATGAGAATACAGATAACCATCATTTTTATAAATCTGCATATTTCACCTTTTTTTTCCCCATAAAGCAATTCATTTGAAAAATCTAACATATGAAGGCCGAACAGTTTCAGGTGGTGAACACCATCATGGGGAGTCTATGATCACTTTCTCTGTCTTAAATCTATTTATTTGAAAGCTTCTCAGAAATCTGCATATGTAGTCTCTGCTAGAGAGGACTCCTGAATATATATCTAAAAGAAAGAGAGGGCAAGAGAGAGGGAAGGACATGGGGGTGGCAGGATGGGGGAGAAACCAACAATTCACATGTTTATCATTTGAGAAAAATGCAAGATTAATAAGGTGGTATATTTATATATTATGCCACAAAAATATTAATATATTCCATTAAATAGGACTGCCTCAGATCTCAGTGAAGTTGTTACCTAATACAATATAGGGTATAAATGTTTTGCCTTAAGGGTTATAGATAAGGGTTTATAGACCTGATATATCAGGAATTCTCCAGAAGGCTGTAGATCTGTGGAAATGAAATACACAGGTTCCTACTCTCAAAACACTTGTCAGCCACACTGTGGCTGGGGTGGGGTGGGGTGGGGAGACATTGTGAACAGACTTGAAAAGTTGGGATGTGAGGCAACAGAGTAGAAAAAGCATTGGCTTTTTCTTATGTTTCTGTGTATAAGTCATTTAGCATCTCTGAGATTTGCTCTTTTTTTTAAATAGAAATATAAGATATATATGATATATATAAATATCAAGGTTATACATATGGTCATGATGTTTTGAGGATCAGAACACTAAACATAGTGTAGAGTACAATCGAAAAAATCATTTTTATTTTTAAATAACATAATGTGCATATTCATATTTACTATAAGTTGTAAAAATAAAGGAATGGAATAAAAGAACAGGATAAACCAGTTTCATTTCTTTTTACAATTGCTTCCAGTTCTGGGTCAGCTTCTCCTCTAATGAAGGAGCCTTGAACTGCTTCTAGTAGGTGGCTGGTAAAACTCAAATATCTGTCTCTGTTCACTGATTACAGATAAGATTTGTTAGGTTTTTTTAAAAGATTTTATTTATTTATTTGAGAGAGAAAGAACAAGCAGGGAAGAGTGACATGGAGAGAGAGAAGCAGACTCCCTGCTAAGCAGGGAGTCTGACTTGGGGCTCCATCCCGGGACCCTGAGATAATGACCTGAGCCAAAGGCGGACACTTAACTGACTGAGCCACTGAAGTGCCCTAATCATATTTATTAGTTAAGACAAAAAAATCTTTTATGTGCAAAATAGTCTTGCTGTTTGGTTAAATTTAGATGGAATCACAATAGGTTGGCACTATTTTAAATTACCTTATTTGAAGTTAACACATTTTGCCTTAAAAATTGTTCACTAATTAAAACTTAAAAGTGAGTATGTTGGTCCAAGACGATTTACATTTTTATAGCTGAACGTCAGACCTGACCTGGAGCTCCAGGCGTGGAGAACTGAGCAGCTTCCAACAGAATTCGATTAGAAAGTCAAGATATCATCATCAATACGAGGAACAGAGACTTGTATTTCTCTGAAATACATGGCATTTTTACTTGTAATTACGACTTTTTTATGAGATCAGTATTTATTCCATTTACACCCATTGCAGACTTGGAAAACTCTACAGTTCTTATGAAATGCCCAAATGCACATGACTCCACATCACATAAAGAACGAATTCTTTCTGAAGGTGAACATAGCCGTTCTCACTAATAAACACTCAATCTGTCTACTTTGGCAGCTACTGAAAACAGTATTTGTGTTTAACTCAAAATTACAACTTGCATGACAGGATATAGATCAAAAGATGTGATAAACAATGTAAATGTTCAAATCTGAATATGAGAAAAACTGAACAAGCAGGTGTATTTAAAATGTACTAAAATATTCTAAAAGCAATAGACAATCTTAATAAAAGTAAAGGACATACCCAGAATTTTCTACCAAGATAGAACACGGTCAGTGCTTGCTTCCTAGAGCTGCTAGGCCTGGTCGCAAATCCAGGCTTGCCTCCTACTAGCTGGGTGAGTTGGTCAGTTTACCTTCTTACCTCACTGTGACTCAGTTTCCTAGCCTCAGAATGGAGATAACAGTATCTGCCTCATGGAGTTGTGATAATTCCCTGAGTTAATACCTATAAAAGACTTAAACCACCACGTGGCACATAGCAGGTGCTCAATAAATGTTAGCTATGGATTTTCTTCTACTACCTAGTAAAAAGATTCTATTGAATGGTACAGCAAAATAATAGAATCCTGCTGATCTGTTAAACATGGTCTTCTAGGAGGACCTCACTGAACTATTTGCAAATGCAAAATAAATTCCTAAGACAATATTTTGACCATCTACTTTGATAATACATCAGCTAATACAGTAATGCAGATTCGTTTTTGTGGGTGTATAGAATGCCAGCCAATATTTTTTAAATCAGGTAATTGCCTATTTGTTTCCAAATATGCAGATATTCCAAATTATTTAAACAAACACCTTGATTTGATTTAATAAATTCTTCTCTATGCATGTGAATGTTTCAGTTCATGAAGACATGAGTTTTAATAAACTAATAAAATAGAAGTTGCTGTATTAGAATTTCATGGCCTATCTTGGGGGTTTTGTGGGCCTGTAAATTTTTTCTCTTTCTTTACAGTCCACAGACTAATGGGATATTTGTAAGTATATTGGACTTTCATTTCTTCAAGTGGGTCATATTAAAATAATACCCACACAACAGTTTCATCTAGTAATAGCATTTGATTATATCCAATCCAGGATCTACACAAACCATGTATTTTTTTTTTTAAATGAGGAAAATACAAGTACAAAGAATAGCAAAGGAAACACCAAGAAAGCACAGATACGAAATAAGAGGTTAGGGTCAGCAGGAAAACTCTATACCAGCCCCAAAAGAGTGGTTGCTTCATTGTTTCTCTGGTGACATTACTTTTTCCAATGTTTATGTCAGGTGAGCAAAATAATAACATTCTTTGAACCACGTTGGTATTATCATAATATTAACAAACCAGCAAACCCAGAAAAGCTGTTGTCATTTCTCTTCTCCATAGTATAACAGAATCAAAACAATTATTAGTCACAGATAGAAATCTCCAAACATTCCCAAAGTGTCCTTTGTTTTCTTACCAAGTCAAGGCAGGCTCTGTCCTGTTGATGCACATTATTGTCAGGTGGTTCATTCATTTGGATACCTACTCTTCCTACCATACTCCCGTATCTGGCTTTGCTTTCCAATGCTCAGCTGACATCATTGTTGTCTGGTTCTCACTGAGCCTTTGTGTTGGTTTCCTACAGCTTCTGTAACAATTACCACATACAGGATGGCTTAAAACAATGGAAGTGTATTATCTCACAGTTCTGAAGGCCAGAAGTCCAAATGCAAGGTACTGGCAGAGCTGGTCCCTTCTGGGGGCACTAAGGGGTAATCTGTCTCATGCCTCTGGCCTAGCCTCTGGGGACTGCCAGCAAGTCTTGGCATTCCTGGGTTTGCAGCTGCATCTTCCCAGTCTTTGCCTGTAATTACAACCTTCTTCCTTAGGTGTCTTTCCTGTGCCTCTATGTCTCTATGCCCAAATCTCCACTCCTATAAGGACACCAGTTATCAGCTGTAGGCCCCATCTTAAATCAGTGTGACCTCATCCAACTTGATTACATCTGCAAACACTTAATTTCTAAATAAGGTCACATTCACAGGTACCCAGAGTCAGGATTTAAACGTATCCTTTTGAAGGACACAGTTCAACTCACAATATTTTCTAATTGTCAAATCCACTTGACTGTCTTGAGCCTTTATCTTCTTTGTTCCCCTTTGTAAGTGAAAAACTCCGAGGTTTCCTGTATTCCCTGTGTTTACATTTTTTATTCCATTTTCTCCTGAACCCATTTTTTTCCCTTTTTTTTATTTGAATGTAGTTAACATACCATGTTACATTAGTTTCAGATGCAGTTTAGTGATTCAGTATTTCTATATGTTATGCTGTGCTCACCACGAGTATAGCTACCATCTGTCACCATATAATGCTATTACAATATCATTGACTATATTCTTTATGCTGTGCCTTTTATTCTTGTGATATATTCATTCCAGAACTGGAAGCCTGTATCTCCCATTTCCTCTTCACCCATTTTGCTCATCCACCCACCCCTTTTCCCTCTGGCAACCACCATTTTGTTCTCTCTACTTGTGGGTCTAATTCTCCTTTTCGTTTATTTATTCATTTGTGGTTTTTGTTTTTTATATTCCACAGATGAATGAAATCATATGGTATTTGTCTTTCTCAGTCTTACTGATTTCACTTAGCATAATATACTCTTTAATCAGACTTTTCTCCCTACAGTTCCACCAAAGCTCCCTTTGCCAAGACCACAAACATTGCTAACCCATTTTTTAATTAAATGTCTCAATCACAACTGGAACCCTCTTTTATCTTTGAAACTCTTCCTTCATCTGAATTTGGGACACCACTTTCACGGTTGGCTTCCTGTCATCTTTCTAGTCTCTAAAGTTGGGCTCCCAATTGGGACCTGTTTTTTCTCTATCTGGAGATACTTCCTATGTGATCCCATCTAATCCCATGGTTATAAACACCAGCTGTATGAATGATAATTCCTAAACTTGATACTTCCAGCCCTCATTGCTTCCTCACTCTCCAAATTCATGTACACATCAGTTTTCTTTGTCACTAGGTGTTTAATAGCCGTCTCAGTTAAACTGCATTCTTGACCCTACTCCCAAAATAAAATGTTGGGTCACCATTGCCTTGTATCTCATGTTTATCCATTGACTCTGCCTTCAAAGTATTCCTAACTTCTTACCAACTCTTCGCTACTTCACTATTTCCAGCAATCATTAACACTTATCTGAACTATTGCAACAGATTTCAAACTGGTCTTCCTATTTCTCCCTTGCCCCTACAATCTATTCTCACCACACCAGCCAAAGAAATCCTTTTAAATTGTATATAGAATCACAGTACACCTTTGCTAAAAACCCTTCATGAATTCAGCATCTTAAGAAACAAAAGCTGTATCATGCCCCAGGAGCAGTTTGTGACCTGGTTCCACTACTACCTCTCTGATACCATCTCCTAACATTCATTCATCTCAATCATTTTGTTCTCAATCCATTTTGTCATTTTGAAATGATAGCATTTTTGTTGTTTCTTGAGCATGTCACATACCCAGGGTATTCACATCTATTGTTGCCTCTGCTAGGAATGCTCTTGCCCTTTAGATATTTGCATGGCTAATTGTCTTATTCCTTCAGGTCTCTATTCATATATCACTTCATCCAAAAGATACTACTTACCTAAATTAACACCCACCCTCTCTCTATCCAATAGGCTCTTTCTTCCTTCTTCTTGGTACTTACTATTTCTATCATATCATACACTACCTGTTTTCTATCTCCCCTTCACGTGTTCAGAATACAAGCTCCTTGAGAATAGAAAGTTTGTCTGTTTATGGTTTTCACTGCTGTATTTATAGATCTAGAAACAGTGTGCAGCACATAGAGGATGTTTGATAACATTGGTTATTTAAATGTCTCTTTTTTCCGTTCTCTGTAGCATTTGACATTGTGGCCACATCCTTCTTGAATGTTCGTTTGGTTTCCCCTACTTCTCTGGCCACTAATTCTCAGGCTCTTCCTGAGGGTCCTCTTCCTTTTCTCATATATGGAATGGTGGCATCCACCCAGATTAAGGCCTTGGTTCTCTTTTCTCTTCATTCTGTACATACTCCTTTGGTTGCAGTCCAAATCTCATTGCTATGACAAGCACCCACACAATCCCAGATAACTGACATACAGATCTTTGTCTCCATTTCAAAACTTGCTTCTGGATCCAAACTTGTCTGTCCAGATGCCCTCAATACCTCCACTTGGATGTCCTTAGGGAAGCCTAGTAACAGCCTGAGGACTGTTCCTCAAACTCACATTGCATTTCTTGTCTTTGTTCCTAATAAAAGGTCCCCAGAAACTGGACTGATTTTCCTAATAATGATTAAAAAAGTCAAATAGCTTTTTATTTATATTTTTTCCTAATACATATAATGATTCATTCCAGTAGATTATTAAATCTGTTTTATAGATGAGAAAACTCAGGCTAAGTTTGCAAGGCTTCTAATATCTTATTTTAGTTGTGCTTAGTGTATAATTTCAGTTCTCTTCTGAAATGATAAATGAAATCTCATCTTCCTCATCACAAAACGATTCCAGGATCAATTTAACCATCCAGTCAACAGAACAGGGTTTTCTGTGTCTCAAAGGCTCATTGCATTTGGGATACTCAATTCACTTGGCGTCTCCTGACCACAAACCCAGGAAGAGTCCATCCCTGAGCATTGACTGCCCTCCACACTCCCACATACAGCTGAGTTTTAATCTGCCCAAATTGATTTTTTCATTCTTTTCCCACAAATCACCTGGAACTCAAACATCTTTCCCTCTCTTTCCTTCCCACAAAATTTCCTATAAAACATCTCAATAAGAGCATGTTGAATGTAAGACATACTTGCCCGACAAGCCGCATGTTTAGAAATGAATGGGGTTATTAAGGTGCAGGTGTTTACAAAGAATGTTTGAAAGTATCTTAGAAAGGGTCACGGTGCCTTGTTCAAATCTCTGAAGTGAACTGTTTGTCCCCATTGATGTCCTGTCTAAAAAAGTCCATTCAGCTCAATTATTCCCTCCTCAGAAGTTCTTCCCCAATGTCCCTTGGCAGCCTGCTCTGACCCACACTCTACGTATCTGTGTTCTGTTGTTTGTATTTTGGGCTTACTTTAATAACATAAGACATTACATCACTATTGGGGTGAATGGCAAGCACAAATTTTCTAGAACTTAAGTATACTAACGTCCATAAATTTGAGGGTTTTTAACGGCCATGGAAAAAACAGAATCAAAATATACGTTCCATTTTTCATAATTTATTATATGTATCCTTCACAATTTTATGTATTTTATATTTTCCTCTTGGATGCCGGTATATCATGCACACATTTCCAAATTACACTGTATTTATGCCAGCTGGAGGCAAGGATCATATCATATGCATTTCTCTACACTCTGTGTGTAGCCGTATGCAGAACATATAGCAGGCGTTTGATAAACACTGAGCAAATAATGGATGGACAAATCAAAACCATCCCTTCCTGGACCACTCTGGAGCTTAGTAGTATTTAAAATCTGCTTTAGTTGTATTTAAAATCATTGTGCGTAAGGTAATCACATTTTCTAAACCAAACATTAGACCATTTGGTCTCATAAAAGTTTGGGACCAAACATTTGATTGTCCTATTTAAAATCTGGGCTGTCCCATAAGGTCACCCCTATGTTTGGTACAGAAAGTATTAAGAAATAAGAATATAAACCTAAATGCCACTTGAGTCAAAGCAGCCATATGTTTAATGCTTAAGAAGAAAGAGGTATAATATTAAAATTTGGAAATCTTCATACCGAGACAGAGAAGCAACCCAGAGGTTGATTAAGAGTTGATTTGATGCATGCATTTTGCTTCACCTTGAGTGAAACAGCAGGCTTTAGGCTCCAGTTTCTTCCACTGGATTAAATCAGGTGTAGCATATGTAGGCTCTCACACAGCGGCAACTGCTGAGTCTGTCCAGAAAATGGCTGTGCCAGCAGCGATTTCCCTGTGGCTCTCCTATTTAATTGAATGAGAACCAGCAGGTGACTGGTGCCATCATGGGGGAATCACAGACACACTCTGAGCATGTCACTGTGTGATGGAGCTAATACACAGCCTTCTAAGTGGGGCACTGGATTCTGTTCAGAGAAGGCACACACACAGAGGTTTTCCTATTATTATTATCATTATTTTAATGTACTAGAGTTGTGACTTTGAAACCAATATTCTTACATCTTATGTAATTAACATGGAAAGTAGTGATGTCTCATATAATTTATAACGTGATTATGTATCTTCCAACCCATTATTACTAAGAAATGTTAATACACCTTACGTATATTTCTGTCCTAATGTTAATGACAAGCAGTGATAAGAAAGGGAACTGGGGATCAAGGAAGAGTTTCCCCTCCCAACATATTGTGTATTTGTTCTGTGAATAGTACATGTTTGGTTGCTACAAAATAGTTAGAAATGTGGAGAATGAAGGCATCTGTATATATAAAATGATAGTGAGTATTCATTCAGTAGGAAAAAGATAAGCATTGCTGTTAATGTTCCATTAAGCTTCAAACATCAGAAGAGCACTAATTTTCACCATACCTTGGATTTTTTAGGGAGTAAAGGCAAAGCTAACTATCTGATCTGAATGAGGTTTCCTCGGTACTATTCAAGGACAAGAGGCATTAAAAGAGACCCATGTCAATTTATAACTCAGTGAATCTATCTTCATAGAATAAATGGAATATATAGACAGCAACTAGCAAAGCAACTCGTGTTTAGCAGGGAGAGAAATTTAGAAACCATTTGCACTCAAATGTTACAAAGATGTATAAAAATAAAGTCATATAAAAACATGTATGTGGATGACAGAAGTTTATGTTAAGATTTTCTTTTCTGCTGCTTAATGAGAACACACTTATTTAGTTCGAAGTCTACACAAAATAACAGTTGACAAAAATTATAAACAAAAGCTTGAGACATTATCAGAGAATGTTAAATAAGCAAAAGAATGGAGGCATTTAAGTGAAATTAGACGACAAGAGATTCAGATTAAAAAAAATGTTAATACAGTTCAGTTTCTTTAAAGTTTTAATGATCACAAAGCATTAAGACCTAACCCCCTGAAGGTGGTGGGTTCTGGGGGCACAGTAACAATTCATATCAGCCTGTAAGCCCCCAAATTTACTCTGGTTGTCAAAAAAAGTCATGTGCTTAGTTAATGATCCCCACAGCATTGTGTTTGTCTGAAACTTTCATCTCCATTGCTGTCTGCTGGCTTAAGGCTTACACCTTTGCTCTTAATAAAAGAAAAGAGAGCTATTTAACTAAATCTCCTAACCATTAAAAACAATTGGTTTTACAGCCACTTTCAAGTCCCCCTCTGAGAAAGCTACTACAAAAAAAAAAAAAAAAAAAAACCACTTTGATGTGCTGTGGGGCTTAATCAGAGATTCTAGAGTCAACAAATGCTAAGAAAAAAAAATCTCAATAAAATGCTTTAAAAAATTGTAAGTCAGTTTGATAGAGTCTGAGTTGCATGTTTGTAGTGCTTTTGGAGATCTGCCAGTGCTAAATAGGATCCAGTTGGTGGGGACTGAAGGATTCCTGGCAGCAAATCAGGACAGAAAATCTGACCAAATAATGTCTTTCCGAATAGCTGACAGCTAAAATCTGTTCTCTGGCTGTTACTGCTGTGAGTAAATGGGCAGATATTTTATTTAAACACATAAGTGTGAAAGAAAGTTGTCATTTCCATATTCTGGAAAATCCAATTGGAAAAAACAAGGTATTTTTCAATATTGTTTTTTAATGAAGCTTGCCAGTTTTAGGAAAATTTATCAAGAAAATAAGGTAGACTTCACCTATTTTTTCTTCTTAGAAATCAAGTTTGAAATTCCATGTCTATTTACAAAACAAAACAAAACAAAAAAACCATTCCTTCTATCCCATTGTCCATATTCAGGAAAAGAGAAGCGACTGAAGCAAGCTAAAGAAGAAGCTATGGCAGAAATTGACCAGTACAGAATGCAGAGAGATAAGGAGTTCAGACTGAAGCAATCTAAGGTAAACAAAGTCAACACAACTTCTTTTTAATGCGGCATAGATTATAATATATTAATATTCAAAAGGTATAATTCAGAATATCAAGGGGGGAAATACACTGGATTGAGCAGATGCAGTTCAACTAGCTTGAACATCAAACTAAATCTTACGCATTCTAGAATTACTGATTTTACACTTTCACTTTCAAGGCTTTTTGATTTGACATAGAAAGTGTCAATCAATAGTTAATATCTATTATGTTGCCCATTAAAAACTGTATTTTCAAATATTCAAATTGAAGGACCTGGTTGAGTATTATTTCTACTACAGATTATTGACTAACACATTTTATTAAGAAAAACACTTCACAAAATTTATTTTTTTGTCTATCAACATTCACCACTACAATCAATAAAAAGAGTTGTACATCGTTACAGAATGAGTTTGTTAAGCCACATCTACTTTGGTGAATTCAAGATTTACAAATGACCAAAGTAGATACTGTTACATATTGCTGAAAAGTCTCCTGGTATTTTTTTTATTATTATTATTTCCTCTTTAACAGTCTGGCTTCATTCAACAAATCTTTCATGAAAATATTTTTAAAAGGATTTTTCCTCCACTAACATTTTCCAAATATCTACAGTTTACAGTAAAAAAAATAAATAAATAAGCACATGATATTTTCAGAACCAACATCCTCCCTTCCGTGTCGCAACATGGAGTACAAAAAAATTATTAAATTCCATGTGTTACAAACTAAAGTTCGTATGATATGGGTTTTTTTTTTTCTTTAGTAGGAACATAAATAAAGGCTGACACTGCAAGATGAACTACAAGCACTTTGGAAATCCCCTTATTTACAACTTTTATTTTAGTGGGAGTGGATGTGAGACTCATAGAGGATCAGGTAAATTGAATCCCACGGTAGGAAAAACTTTTCCAGTGACCTCTTTCTTTTTTCTTTTTTTTCAATATTTTTTTTTTTTGGAGATTTTATTTATTTATTTGACATAGAGAGAGAGAGAGTATGAGCACAGGAGGGGCAAAGGGAGAGGGAGAAGCCAACACCCTGTTGAGCAGGGAGCCCATTTGGGTCTCTATCCCAGGACCCTGGGATCATAACCTGAGCCAAAAGCAGAAGCTTAACCAACTGAGCCACCCAGGTGCCACAGTGAGCTCTTTCTTAACATAAAAAGTCCTTCCTAGAATAAAGTGGACCATCAGCTAAAATAAGTTCTTCTTATCAATATTTTTAAAAAGGCATCATAAAATCCAAAGTCTATACATGTGTATACAACCCTCCGTGATTGGCCCTTGGCTGTCTCTCTAACTTCTCAGTTCTGAAAATGTCATGTCATTTTACTGTGAACCAGAGATATTTTTTAAATGATAGTGTAGGGAAAAGCATTTCTTTATGTTTTTATGAAAAATTCATTGAAAGAAGCCAGTCAATTGAAAAAGAAACCATAAGGAAATAGGAGAACACTTTCCAGCAAGCAATGTGCAATAATATCTACTAGGGTCATTTGTAACATTTTCTATTACCTTTGTCTCTATTTGTTCAATTCTAGCCATAACTGCCTTCCCATTCTTCCCCAGACTGAACGTGCCCCCGCCAACGGCACCTTTGCACATGCTTTATTTCCTCCTGGAATCATCTTCTTTCAAACATTTTCATCCTTCTTTGATCTCTATTCATTTGTTAACTCCTCTTTCTGATCACCTTATTTAAAATTGTGTCTCTCATCCAAAAAAGAAATTCCCATTATAGTCATATCATGGATCATTACTAGATACATTGTAAATTTACGTTTTTAATTGCCTGTCTTTTCTTCTGAACTATAACACCAAAATGGCAAGTTCTATGTTATGTTCTCTGTTACTTTCCCCAGTGATAAAATAGCATCTGCTCCATTTATTGTGTGTAAGCACACAATAAATATTCACTGGAAGAATGGATAACTAATATTTCTTCTGTGCCTTTATCTTTCCTGTTGAGTCCCATCATGACCCATGAAATGTTGGGAGCTAAGATAATAGTCATCATTAATGCCAACCAGCATTTATTATTCCAGGCAGAATATTTCTGATGTACTTATTTCTATTTTTAAGTAATCACAAGACTGACTGTAATTTTAGAAAGTAGTTGGGTTAAATCTCTCGAAATATTAAATCTCTTGAAATATTTCTCCAGAAAGATCTCCTAAGATGTAAATCTGGTTCAGGATATTTGTTCTCGGCTTTGGAAAATAATTAAAACTCCTCATTGCTGTCATAATTAGAGCTCTAAGCCAATTTTCCAGCTAGTTGATCAAAAGCTCACATAGAAAGGTTAACAGGTTTAGGCCTCCGCTACTTCAAGCATATTGTAAAACCATTAGCACAAGATATTCTTTCCTTGGCATGACCTCCATATGTCAGACATATTGTTATTCCAGTTAAATCTCATCATCATTAACCCAGGGCAAGTAGGAGGTCTGGGAGGAGACCCAAGAAGCCAGTTTCCTGCCTGCTGTGGGTGAGACACCTCGATGTCACTTTTTTTAGTTGCGTCTTTTAGCTCTTGTTAATGTATGTGTTGTTTCAATTCCCCTGATGTATCAACAGAAACAGGTATCCCAGTGTGGGTTGTTTATCAACAAATATTGTTTCATTAAAGATTTATTTATCCCTTGCTTGTCATTGCTACCGGATATAATTTCTTCTCCAAAAGAAGATATTACATGGCTAAAAGGAAATCTGGACTACAGTGGAAACATGAAATCTCTTATTAATGCCAAGTAGAAGGTAGATGGCCCATGAATCTAAACAGAAGACATGAAAACAGTTTCCTGGGGCATATTGGAGACTTTTGTATCTTTCATCTTTCCTACTGAATTCATTTTGTTTTCTTAAAACAAACGTAGATTGAGAATGCAAAACTGTGTTTTACGTATGATCGTGGGACCCAAAAACCTCTGCTTTCTCCTTTAAAAAGAAAAAAAAAGTTTTATTTATTCTATTTGAGAGAGAGAGTGAGCGTGTGAGTCGGGTGAGGGGAAGAAGGAAAGAATCTCCAATCAGACTCTCCACGGAGTGCAGAGAGCGACGCAGGGGCTCAATCCCACAACTCACGAGATCATGACCTGAGCTGAAACCAAGAGTCAGATGTTTGAACAACTGAGTCACCCAGGCACACCTCTCTGTTTTCTCTCAAACAGGAACATTTGAACAATTTATAAGTAAACATACTGAATGCTGAAAGATTTCACAAACACCATCAGTCATTTAGCTGTAAATCTAATAAGCCTCAATCTCAATATTGAAGTTTTGAAAATTAACAGGAAGAAGTCCTTAAAGGGAGTCCTTTGATGAAGTGTACCACCACATGCCACACAATTATCAACTTTTAATTTATATAGTGTCCTAAACATTCAGATAGCAGACTTCTGCCAACAAGAGCAGCAGAGTGCAGGTAATAAGTTCTCTATAATGTGTTCTCTGTAATACATTCTCTGATTATTCTATTCAGTTAAAGAAATATGCACTGAGCATCTACTATGCTCTAAGCAGTGTTAGAGACACTTACAATACATCAGTGGACAAGGCAATTGATCTTTTGTGGAGCTTATATTCATTCCTTTACTCTTCTGGATGGTTTAAATCCACACTGTCTGCATATATAAAGGTATGGAATTCTTCCTGAGGAAAGCCATTTAAAATAGTATATGGTACCAGAGGAGAGGTGGGTGAGTGAAGGTGTTAAGTGTACATTTATCTTAATGAGCACTGAGTAATATATAGAATTGTTGAATCACTGTATTGTATACCTGAAACTAATATAACTATAGTTAACTAATATTAACTATACTGGAATTAAAATTTAAAATAAAGTAAAAAAAAAATAATAAAACAGTATATGGTTGGTTACTGGTAGAACAATTCAATATAGAACTATAGAAATTCAAATTACTGAACATCAAATAAACTCAAAATAATATTATATTTATTCAGGATGAGGCATGGACTATGGGCTACTTTTTAAGGGCATTCCAATGTTTCTGAAAGTATAAAATGGATTAAAAAGCACGAGAGGGGCGCCTGGGTGGCTCAGGGGTTAAAGCCTCTGCCTTCAGCTCAGGTCATGATCTCAGGGTCCTGGGATCGAGCCCCGCATCAGGCTCTCTCCTCAGCAGGGAACCTGCTTCCCTTCCTCTCTCTCTGCCTGCCTCTCTGCCTACTTGTGATCTCTGTCTGTCAAATAAATAAATAAAATCTTAAAAAAAATAAAAATAAAAAATAAATAAAAAGCACGAGAAAAATAATCAGTGAAAATTCATAAAAATCACCGACATTGGGGCACCTGGGTGGCTCAGTGGGTTAAAGCCTCTGCCTTCAGCTCAGGTCATGATCCCAGGGTCCTGCTCAGTGGGGAGCCTGCTTCCTCCTCTCTCTCTGCCTGTCTCTCTGCCTACTTGTGATCTGTCTGTCAAATAAATAAATAAAAATCTTAAAAAAAAAAATCACCAACATTTACTGCTCAGTTGCTCAGGGCTAAGCTCCTTGTTATGTACCATCTATACTATAATCCTTTCAGAAAATCATCGTATTGTCTTAGAAAAGCACATGAAGAATACAACTAATAGTAGTAGCTGCCATCTGTGCGCTAGTCTCGTACTGTCAAAAATGGTGGCCACTTCACCTATAGCTAAAAAATCCTCATAATGTAGCTAGTCCATGCGTGGAGAAGATGGGTGGTGTAACTGGGTGACGGGCATCAAGGAGGACATGTGACGTCATGAGCACGGGGTGTTATATACAACTGATGAATCACTGAACTCTACCTCTGAAACTAATAATACACTGTATGTTAATTAATTGAATTTAAATAAAGTTAAATTAAATTTTTAAAAAATTTAGCTAGTCCCCATGAAGATGTTCTGTAAGTATAAAATATATACCAGATTATAAAACTTAGTATGAAAAACAATGCAATAATTTTATACTGATTATACATCAAAATAATAATGTAAAGAATACACTAGGTTAAATAAAATATGTCATTAAAATCAATTTTGTCTTTTTTAAGTTAAATTAAAATATTTTTAAAGATTTTATTTATTTATTTATTTGACAGAGATCACAAGTAGGCAGAGAGGCAGGCAGAGAGAGAGGAAGGGAAGCAGGCTCCCCACTGAGCAAAAAGCCTCATGCGAGGCTCGATCCCAGGACCCTGGGATCATGACCTGAGCCAAAGGCAGAGGCTTTAACCCACTGAGCCACCCAGGCGCCCTAGTTAAATTAAATTTTTAATTAAAATTAAAAAGTCACCTTTTTAATGTGACTCTGTAAAATTTAAAATTACTTCTATGGCTTGTTGGGACACCTGGGTGACTCAGTTGGTTAAGTGACTGACTTGATTGTGGCTCAGGCCATGATCTCAGGGTCATGAGATGGAGCCCCACTGTGGACTCCCTACTCAGCAGGGAGTCTGCTTGAGCTTCTCTCTCTCCTTCTGTTCCTCCCCCCACTTTCGCACTCTCTCTCTCAAATAAATAATAAAATATTTTTTAAAAATTTACATATATGGCTTGCTTTGTGAGTCATGTTACGTTTCTATTGGACAATGCTGAAATAAAGAACCTAAATTGAAATGAACTTTTTCAAGGGCCTACAGAATAGTTCAGCGATCTAACCTAATAATAGCTGTTTTTAACACTGTTCCAAAAAAATAGATAATAATTTTATAATAGTTTGTCTTATACATTTTTCAACACTAAAGAAGTTGGATTTAAGACTTTTTTTTGAGTTTGGTAGACTCTCACGTAAGATAGTGGGTTTAGAGGGAAAAATAGATTTTGGTAAAATAATTTTGGTAAGTAGTTCTCCTCCATTTTTAGACTTCTTCCTAGCAAGGGAAATTCAGTCCATATGTCTCTGATCCTTGTATTCTCACTTATCAAAATGTTATTTTATAAAAGTTATTTGATGTCTTAGAAGCTAGTTTTCCTTAAGTGATTTTCTTTGAACTGGGAAGCCCTTATTGCATGGAGTATAAACAGAAAAGAACTTGAAACTGATGGCCTCAGTTGCATTTGATTTCAAGAGTAGGACCTAGAAAGATAATTCGAATTCTAGAATTTAAAATAGTCAATCATTAGCGTAGTCTCTTGGATTGAACTAAATGCATACTTTCTTTGTGTGTAAACACTCACAGAAGAGAAAAACAAACAAAAGCCAGCTGTGTCACCTTAACAATACTGTTTAAGAAAGGCTGAGTTTACAAAGGAGTTAAATTAGGAGTTGACTGTTTGCTTAGCAAAGGATGACTTTACAAAGGGTTTCACTGCAGAATCCCTTTAAATTAGCAATTCCCCTGGTGAAATTTTATTTTGTTCAAATCTTTTGGAGATAATGGGAAATACTAGGAAACCCTGCCAATGAGAGAGCAACCAGAAAGATTTATTAAAGTGCATCTAAAAATATAATGTAACTAAATGGACACGTATATCTTTTTTTTTTTTTAGATTTTATTTATTTATTTATCAGAGAGAGAGAGCGAGAGAGAGAGAGCACAAGCAGACAGAGAGGCAGGCAGAGGCAGAGAGAGAAGCAGACTCTCCACTGAGCAAGGAGCCTGATGCGGGACTCGATCCCACGACCCTGGGATCATGACCTGAGCTGAAGGCAGCGGCTTAACCAACTGAGCCACCCAGGTGCCCCTGGACATGTATATCTTAAGTTGAAATTCAATTTATATTAAAATTTTCAAAATTGTATCTGTTACCCAAAAAGCAATAACTATACATGCCAAAGTATTGTACTGGGAATGTTGTAGCTATATCTTCCTGAAAAACCACAATCAGTATGTATTTTAAAAATTGGAAAACCAGTTATTTGCTTTTTAAAAATCAGCAGAATGGGTGAAATCATGTCTTTCAACTTTATTTTCCAGATTTTTAATTCAGAAAAGTAAACCACAGGGAAGATACAGGAACTGAACTGAACCTATTGTAAATATTTGAAAAATGTAATACATGAAAAAACTTCTGAGTATGTTATAATGATTGTGAATGTGCCTTCAATTTGTACTGTGTGGAGACCAGCCTCAAAACAGAAGTAACTGACCATGGCTTTTCATTTTTTAGGAATGTTTTTCTGTCTCACTTATGGTAGTGGTGCTTGTATCCATTCTCTGAGAAAGTTCTGGAAAAATAACACGTAAGATGTACATCATAGAACAAGCATTAATAAATAAACCAAAACAAGTTTAACTAGTAAAACAATTACACTTTAAAATGATACATAATGTGGTGAATTCTCTCTGTTTTATTTTGTCAGATAATGGGCTCTCAAGGTAATCTCTCAGAAGAAGTAGAAGAGCAAACACAAGGGAAGATAAAAGAACTGAATGGAAGCTACAACAAATACATGGAAAGTGTGTTGAAGCAGCTTTTGAACGCTGTTTGTGATGTGAAGCCAGAAATCCATGTAAACTACAGAGCCACCAACTAAATGGGCACCCCACTGTTCAATAAAAGCTATATGCATGCCACCTGGTTGCTTATGGTTATTAAGCTTATTAATGGGTTATATTTTATAATCCATGTATTATAATATAATGAATTATTATAATCCCTATATAATATATAATCCATATGTTAAAATAGAATGGATTATATATTATAAAGCTTGTTAATTAATAAGCTTAATGTTTATTAGGAAACTTGAAATTAGTAAATCTCATATTTACTAGATATCTACAGATTTCAATGTGACATAATTCACAAACAGCACTGAATTTAAAAACGAACAAACAAAAAGTTGTTATATCTTTCTTGGTAACAGGCATGACTTGTCATTCAATGTGGAGTAAATCAAACATGCAAAGTAACATATTTTTTGACACTTGGCAGGAAAACATGAACCTGGCCACTTTTTAGGGAATATGTGGTTTTTAAAAAGTGCTTCTTTTTAACAATTTACAAAATTTTTTCTTTGTTGTAGTTGTTAAAAGATCATTTTTAAAGGAAGATTTATATCTCATACAGGTATAAAATGAACATATGTCAAAGATTTTATTTAAGTCACTAATCAATGAGGAAACCAGTAAGATGTTACCACTAGTTCAAAGAATAGTAAGAATGTCATAGCTAGAGAAATGAGAGATAATAGATGATAGGTAGAGAGAAAGAGAGAGAGATGATAGAGAGAGAGAAATGGGTTGGTTGTGTAAACATCCTTTCTGCCTATCAGATATTCTTCTCTTTCAACTATTCTTTAAAAGAAAAAAAAAGATAATTAAATGAGATTCTCACATAGATGTTTAAGTTTAAAGAACAAACAAACAAACAAAAATGGTCCCAGGAGATGTTATTGTTATATGCTATGAATTAAATATTTGTGATCCCCCAAAGTTTATATGTTGAAATCTAATCCCCAGGGTCATGGTAGTTGGAGGTGGGCCTTTTGGCAGGTAGTTAAGTCATGAGAGTGGAGCCCTCATGACTGAAATTAGTGCCCCTGTAAGAAGAAGCCAGAGAGTCAGTTCACTCACTCTCTGTCATGTGAGGATAGGAGAAGCTGGCAGTCTGCACCCTGGAAGAAGGTTCTCACCAGAACTTGAACATTCTGGCACCCTGCTTTCAGACTTCCAGCCTCTAGAACTAAGAAAAATAAATTTTCTGTTATTTATAAGCCATCCAGTCTGTGTGACACTTGGTTATATCAGCCCCCAGTACTGATACAGACAACCATCTAAACAGCAATAGCTTAATTCTTGTTAAGTACCAGGAACTTGAGGTACCAAGTATAATTATCTTGATCCCATTGTGGTGGGTACTGTCAGCATCCCTGTTGTACAAAATGGGAAATAAAAATTAAGGAATTGCTTAGAGTTGCTTGAGTAACAGTGACAGAAGACTTCCTGTCTGGCCAATGACTCCAATGTCCCCACTCTTTGTTACTTACCATGCTACCTCCCTGAAAATTTTTATGTTTACATCCTTAAGAATCCTGAGTACTCTGATTTTCCAATACTGTATACAGACAAATTTTAATTCTAGTCTAAACAAAACTTAATTGGTATAATTTTCATATATTCAATTCCAAATATAAACTGAAATTATTCTAACTGGTCATGGTTTTAGATTACTCTAAATTAGATTTAGGTTTCCCTCTATAGACAAAATTAAAACTTTACTACATAGTTTCAAATATGAGAAATATTCAATTTTATATTGACATGAAACAAATGGGAGAAAAATTTAATTTCATTCTTTTCCCCAACTTTTTGAGCAAGGAGAACCAAACAGGTTAGTTTGTGATGGATTTCTCTATTTGTCAGAAAAACAAAAAACAAAAAACTGATTCCCCAATTAATGACCAGAAAGGTATCAACCTTTCTTAAGAACAATGTCCTTTAATTTGGAGGGAGGAGGGGAAGATGTAACGCATATTTTAGGGAAGAAATAAAATTGCTTCCCTAAAATAAGGACAAAAATACTGATTCAAAAGTGTACATGTACTCTGATATTTGTTACAGCATTGTCAACAATAGTCAATTTATGAAATGAACCCAAATGTCCATTGACTGATGAATGGTTAAGAAGAGGTGGTATACACACACACACACAAACACACACACACACACACACACAGTGGAATATTGCTCAGCCATCAAAAAGAATGAAATCTTGCCACTTGCAATGTCATGGATGGAGCTACAGTGTATTATGCTAAGTGAAGTAAGTCAGTTAGAGAAAGACAAATACTATATGATTTCACTCATATGTGGAATTTAAGAAACAAAACCGATGAATATAAGGGAAGGGAAAAAAAGAGAGGGGGGGATGCAAACCATAATAGACTCTTTACTATAGGAAAAAACTGAGGGTTGATGGAGGGGAGGTAGATGGGAATGTGCCAAAGGTTGATGGGTATTAAGGAGGGCAATTGCTGGGTTGAGCACTGTAAGTGATGAATCACTAAAATCTACTCCTGAAACCAGTATCACATTATACATTAACTAACTAGAATTTAAATAAAAATTTGAAAAATAAATATACAAAGGGGAAATCAAGACCACCTAAAATGATGGAAAACTAAAAGAATTTGTTGCCAACTGACCCACACTAAAAGAATGACTCTCTTGGTCACTTGGAATTTAACAAAGAAATAACTCACTAAATTAAGTTTGTAACAATATCAGGGAAAATAAATGCTTTCTGGTGCACACAGTGAGAAAAAAAATGATAAGATAATAAAATAAAATAAGGACAGATATGAAGGATATCCATTTCAACACAGATTTAGAGAATTTTATTACTCTTGCAGAACTGAGATATGTAAAACACTGAGCAAAACTGCACATTTGAAAAATTATCATGTGAAGAGATAATTCTAAAAAATACAGCCTTGTGATTTGCCTTAAATATCTTATCTCATTAAAAGATGTCTTAAATATCTTATCTCATGAAAACCATCAAGATGTCAATTTCTGGATAGGAAAAGCTTGAATATATATCTGGAACACATTCCTCAGCCTACATAGGAGATAGGATGATTTTTTAGGCTTAAATGCAATAGAAATACACTAAAATCAGTATGGGATTTTTCTCAACAGTAAAGTAGCTACCATGGCCAAAAGAAAGTGATGAAAACTGGGAGTCAATATCTTGTGTGTCTGCTCTAGGTTGTGCCCCACATGTTCTATGCCCCATTGGCAATATTTTTAATCTCTCTGAGTCTCAGATTCCTTTTAATGTTTTAATAGACAAGATGGCCTTCAACTAAATGATCTCTTCAGGCCCTTTAATATTCAGTTCTGCATATTACATCAGACCATTTGTAAAAATCAGTATTCACAACTTGTGTTTTTCTCATGCACTTCTGTAGTATTTGTTAATTTTTTTGAATGACCCCACATTTATTCTAAACACTTGAAGCATTTCAGAACATCTCCCCAAAGCATGCCACTTTCGCGTGTGGACTATTTCCAGCTGAGGGCAATCAAGACCCAGCAAGCTCATGAAAAACTTTTACCTCTCCCTTAAGCTACCTAAAAGAATTTGGGTAGGGGACCTAGTTCAGAAAGAGAGTTTTACCAAGAGATAACTTCTGTATCTGAATAACCTCTCTATATGGCAGGACAAAATCTAATTACCAAATATTTGCTCTTTTTACTATCCAGTGACTCACCATCCTTCCTTTTGCAGTCCCTGGTCCTTGTCTCATTCCTTAGTTCAAGATGGCATTTAAAGAGTGCCTGGGTAGCTCAGTTAGGTAAGTGCACGCCTCTTGATCTCAGCTCAGGTCTTGATCTCAAGGTCACCAACAGTTCAAGCCCTGCACTGGGCTCCACACACCGTGTGAAAAAAAAAAAAAGATGTCATTTAAGCTTCAATTGTCCCACTGTTCCTGGGTTTCATATTCTTACAGGTCTCCTATATGTGTGTAAATGAATTTGTCTTCCTTCCATTAATCTGTCCTATGTTGATTCGATTATTAGACCAGCCCACAAACCAAAAAAGATGGAAAAACTCAACACACTATTTTGGCAAGAGTATGTGCTGATCTTCAGCATTCTAGATTCTCTGTAGCTCACATAGTTCTGCCTTCAGATATGGTTTCATATCTTTGCCTAACTGAATGAGTCATTTTTCAAGAGCTCTCACACTCTCACAGATGGCTGAGCTGCGAAGTTTTACTTTATTTACATATGAAAAATGTTTTACGTATTTCAGAGACAACTCACTTATCTATGACAGCTTTCTCAGTCACTAAAGCTGTTGACTTTTTTTGCACATGTGCTTATCCTAAAATAATTTTCCTGCTCATACAGGTTTTCGCACAGAAATAGAATAAAGTAAGGATGTGTTTAATCCTCTTCTGTGTAAGGATGTGTTTAATCCCCTTGCTTTGATCCTTGACACAATCAGAAATTACAAAATGAAAAATGACTCTGTCAACTTCTTATTCATTTCCATTGTGCCTGAAAGCAAAGCAATGCAATTTACAGAAATGTAAAAAAATAAAAATTTTCTGATTTTTCCCCTCTGTATTAGCACACAAACACACACAAGGTGAAGAACTGCCACCAATAATTCAGCACTATTACTTTCTAGATGAGCAGAACTAGTAGAATAGAGTTGGCCAGAGTATGAAAACCTGACAATTTTGAAATATCCAGATGAGGCCACCCTAAAATCTGTCAATCCTCAACATGTTAAGAATCCAGCCAAGATCAACAGAGTCCCATTTCCTGCATCAGCCCATAAACACGAGTGAGAAAGTGAAGACCATGTAAACCACCCAGAGGACCCATAGACTCAAGAGCAATCATAAATTATTTTAAGCCACAGAGTTTTAGGATGGTGGGTTATGAAGCAAAAACCCATTAGCTATTGCTTTAAAAAAGAGAGAGTGAGATCTGTCTTGAAGGCTGCTGAGAGTTCAAGTGAAATCAAGCAGATACGTGAACATTCAACTCAGATCTGTGAAGAAGGACTTTGAGGAGGAAATGTGTGGGGAGAAAATGAGCAATAGCAACAGCAGGTTAACTACAAAACTATGAAAATGGTCAGAGAGATGGGGCTGCCACTTAAGGGAGATATGTGTCCAATGATTTTTTTCTCTTCTTTCTTTTTTTTTTTTTTTTTTTTTTTTGCTTGGAATAGGAAATGTTAGAGTATATTCATAGGCCAAATGAAGTTCTATTGGAGAAGACAATATTTCTATGAAGAATAGAAGAAAACTATTGCAGAAGCAAAGTCCTTGAGAGGGCAGGAAGCATAGGGTTCCCATCCCAAGGAAAAGAGAGCCTTAGATAAAAGTAGGGACACTCACATTAAAAGGAAGATGGAGGTGGGGTTGACATACAAGTGGGTAGGTAGATTTAGTAGTAGGAAGTGAGAAAGTTCCTATCTGATTTACTGATGTTCTCAAAATAAATATGAGAGAAATAATTGCCTGGGAGTGAACAGAAGTTTTAGGAGACTTATCAAGACAAGAGAAGGAGTGAGTGGTCATTTTAGAACATGTGAGGATGACAATGCTAGGGAACTGTAAGAAGAGTATCAAGTAGTGTTGAGTGTCCAAATATGAGATAGCTTGTCACCCTTGTAAAATGAAACAAAGTCAGTGTGTGTTTTTCTCTGGTGTTGGTGAGCTGCTCAGGTGCAGGCAGGTAGCCTGATTCCACCTCTAAACTCAGCAATGGAGACTTGACATCCCCTCCCTTGCCCTGTTGAAGTAGGATAATGCTCCTCAAAATTAATACTATATTTTACAAATTTTAAAGAGAATAAGATTAATGAAAGGAAAGCATGAAAAAAGAAAGATAGGAATCTAAGCACAGGGATCATTAAAAATGTAATGATTCCATTTTATCAATGAGAAGAAATGTAACTGTTATTATTTCTACATGATTCTCCAGTATCCTATTATCCTGCCTCCATTCTTTTGGGACTTCTGGATGTTGACCCCACAGGGAGATGCTAGTGTATTGTTTCTTTTTCCCACTTCAAAGAGTAGCGGGACGGAGCTACTTACCAATGACATAACTGGGAGATCTTACCTCCTGCACAATAGAAATCATTCATTCACTCTTTCATTTACTCAACTGAGACTGTTGAATCC
Source organism: Mustela erminea (assembly GCF_009829155.1). Taxonomy (NCBI): domain Eukaryota; kingdom Metazoa; phylum Chordata; class Mammalia; order Carnivora; family Mustelidae; genus Mustela; species Mustela erminea. The sequence continues at coordinate 39,571,276 of NC_045630.1, read as the reverse complement.
TATTATATATCACACTTTGAAATTTGTACTGGAAATACTGTTATGGATATTACCATAATCGACAAGTCTCGTATTCTTACCCTTAATAGTTCCTGCCATCTCCTGTGACTCAATTTCTCACTTCCAGTTTAAAACTAGGTAAACTTTGAGTGCACCAGGTTCCTGTGTTTAATTGTTTAAACCCATTAAACCCCTTCTATGACACTGTGAATAAAAGCATATTTACTATGACCGCTATAAAAAGACGTAGTGTATTTAAGGACACCACCCCACATATTCCAGCACCATCAGTCACTAACTCTGTGAACTTGAGCACTTACTAACCTCTCATTTTAATTTCCTTCTCTGTAAAATGGAATCATAATAGCGTTATCACAGGGTTACTGTAAGTATTAAATAACTAGATATCCATAAAATGCTCCGAATGTTACCGGGCACACAAGGAGTGACATACGTGTTTATCATAACTATGTCAATTATTATTACTGCAGTTGAAAAAAGAACGGCACCAAATAAGCTCATTTAAGGATCAAATGAGGGTAGAAGAGTGTGAGGATGAAGAATGGCAGAAAGTCAGCATAACTTACTCTTGCAACCAGTTTAAATAGACCATTACCTCATTTTTAAAGTAAAGAGAGTCTAAACCATTTCTATTTGGGTAAGTAGAATTCAATGGAACAGAAGTTCAACAAAGCCTGTTTTATCACGCTAGCACTTCCATTCAAAAATTATCTACAACTGTTAATTTGTTATCATTTTTGCTAATGTGTAATCAATTAATTAGAACATATGTGTTCCGCAGAAAAACTCTAAAGATATTTAAGTAGAGTTTACAGTGAACATGAGAACCTTGCCAATATTATAAAGATCTGTTTCCTAGTGGTATTCACAGTTTCTAGTCACAGTTCAGAAAGATGCTTTCCTAAGCAAAAATGTAAATATGTCTAAACACCCCAAATAAACCACCAGCACCGAATGTAATACACATTTCAGTCTACACAAGTGGCAAAAATTTTCCCACGATAACAAGACAGGAGTCAGCAAGATTTGAAGGAGCTGTGATTGAAACTTGCCTAAGCCACCATCTAGGAGAGAACTTCCAAAATTGTCTGTGACCACACAGAAAGGAATAAGGAACTCTCGGGCAATAAATACACACCAACATGATATCACTCCCTACCCTAGCTATGAAATGAGTAAATGTGTCCAGTAAAAAGCTACCCAGTGCCAATCTCTGTAACTCAAGGTAAGGTCTTGCAAATGGTGAGAAAGTCAAAGCAATAGTGTTAGCAAATGAAATAATGATATTAAGCCTGGTTACTGTAATAATATGGTATTCTCTTTGCCTAGAGTTTTTCTTCTTTCCTTCTCTATTTAACCAATCCTGCTAGTTTTAGTTTGTTTTGTTTATTAAGTGGGGTTTAAGGTTTGTGTATCTTGTGAAGTCTTACCTTGCTTCCCTAGTAAAGGAGGCTATGACATTCCTGGTGATTTTATAGTTCTCTTAGAACACTTTTCCATATTGTAAGACATTAGGTCACATTTTTCCTCCCTGGACTGTGTATTCCCCAAGTGCAGGAGCAATGTCTTACTCATCTTTATCTCCTAAGGCCTAACTCAATACTTGGCATATTGTCTTAATTAACAAATTTAGTTTTCATAGTAATCAGTATTGTTACGATGTGAGACTAGCTTCTCATGAACATTGCAACAGGAATCTCACAGAATTAGAACAGGTTTCAGAATCTCCTCTTGGTCTGCCAAAAACTTGAGGTTGATTATGAACTAGCCTGGTTAATGTAGGGTGGTGCAGGGGATGGGGGCACTAACTAGAGAGAAGAACATGAGCAAAGGCCCAGAGGTGGGAGAAAATATGGTGTAGATGTAGAAAGCTAGCATTTAGAAAGAAGAAAACTTAAATTGCATTTGAAGAGATTAGAGGAGTGGCTTCTGAAGGTTCTTTTAGGCCACGTGAAGTTTATTCTTTCCCTGAAATAGATGGGGAGCCTTTAAGCGCTGTAAACATCAGAGTAACATGATGAAAATTGTACATGTATTGAGCTGAGTACATCCAGTGGATTGGAAACAGGGACAAGATTGGAGACCAAGGTATCTGTTCAGAGGCTATTATGAAATCCAATGGTTGATAAGTAGGTCCTTATCTCAGCAGGATAGACATAAGAGGATAAAGAAATAATAAAAAGGTAGGACCGACTTGACTGAGAACTGGCTGTATGTGGGGGGAAAAAAAGAGAAAGAGAGAGAATGACAGAATGTTAAAGACCATAAAATTTCTTTAAATTCAATTAATTAACATATAGTGTATTATAAGTTTCAGAGGTAGGGTTTAGTGATTCATCAGTTGCATGTAACACCCAGTGTTCATTACATCCTATGCCCTCCTTAATGCTCATCACCCAATTAACCCCATCACCCCACTCATCTTCCCCCCAGTAAACCCTCAATTGTTTCCTATGATTAAGAGTTTCTTATGGTTTGTCTCCCTCTTGGATTTCATTTTATTTCATTTTTCCCTTCTTTTCCTTATGCTCCTCTGTTTTTGTTTCTTAAATTCCACATATGAGTGAAATCATATAATTGTTTTTCTCTGATCAACTTATTTCACCTAGCATAATACACTCTAGTTGCATCCCCATCATTCCAAATGGTAAGATTTCATTTATTTTGATGGTTGAGTAATATTCCTGTGTGTGTGTGTGTGTGTACACTATATCTTTATCCATTCATCGTTGATGGCTATCTGTACTCTTTTCATAGTTTGGCTATTATGGATATAGCTGCTATAAACATTGGGATATAAGTGCCCCTTCACATCACTACCTTTATTTTTTTTTAAGATTTTATTTATTTATTTGACAGAGATCACAAGTAGGCAGAGAGGCAGGCAAAGAGAAAAAGAGAGAGAAGAGGAAGCAGCCTCCCTGCTGAGCAGAGAGCCCAATGTAGGGCTTGATCCCAGGACCCTGGGACCATGACCCAAACTGAAGGCAGAGGCCTTAACCCACTGTGCTACCCAGGCGCCCCACATCACTACCTTTATATCATTGGGCTAAATATCTAGTAGTGCATCCCTGGGTCATAGGGTAGCTCTATTTTCAACATTTGGAGGAACCTCCCTACTGTTTTCCAGGGTAGCTATACCAGCTTGCATTCCCACCAACAGTGTAAGAGGGTTCCACTTTCTCTGCATCCTTGCCAACATCTGTCATTTCTTGACTTGTTAATTTTAGCCATCTGACAGGTGTGAGTGGTATCTCATTGTGGTTTTGATTTGGATTTCCCTGATGTGGAGTACTTTTTCTTGTGTCTGTTGACCATCTGGATGTCTTCTTTGAAGAAATGTCTGTTCATGTCTTCTGCCCATTTCTTTGATTGTATTATTTGTTCTTTGGGTTTTGAGTTTGATAAGTTCTTTATAGATTTTGGATACTAACCCTAAAATGTCTATGCCACCTAGAGCAATCTATACACTCAACATGTTCTCTATCAAAATACCACCAATATTTTCCACAGAGCTGGGACAAACAATTCTAAAATTTGTATGGAATCAGAAAAGACCACAAATAGACAAAGGAATATTGAAAAAGAAAACCAAAGCTGGTGGCATCACAATTCTGGACTCCAAGCTCTGTTACAAAGCTGTAGCTATCAAGACAGTATGTTACTGCACAAAAACAGACCCATACATCAATGGTACAGAATAGAGAATCCAGAAATGGATCCTAAACTCTCTGGTGAACTAATCTTTGACAAAGCAGAAAAGAATACCCAATGGAAAAAAGACAGTCTCTTCAAAAAATGGTGTTGGGAAAATTGGACAGCCACATGCAGAAGAATGAAACTGGACCATTTTCTTATACCATACAAAAATTAGAGTCAAAATGGATGAAAGACCTAAAAGTGAGACAGGAACCCATCAAAATCCTAGAGGAGAACACAGGCAGTAACCTCTCTGACCTCAGCCGCAGCAACTTCTTACTAGACATATCTCCAAAAGCAAGGGAAACAAAGGTAAAAATGAAACAGTGGGACTTCATCAAGATAAAAAAACTTTTGCACAACAAAGGAAACAGTTGACAAAACCAAAAGACAACCTACAGAATGGGAAAAGATATTTACAAATGTCTTATGGGACCTTGAAATTTTAAGGAAACTCTAAGGGATAAAAGACTGTAAGCACTGAGAAGAAACAGTCCTTGAGGACAAGGAGGACTGAACTATTAATAGTTCCCTTCTTCCACTCTAATGGTCACCTTATACAGAAACCAAGACTAAGTGGAGATGCCACTAATTTTCTGTATATGAAATCCTATTGAATTCAAAGTCATCTGCTTCTACCTGCCACAACTGTCATCCTGTATTCCCACCAGAATCTTGATTCCCAGTTTTTGTCTAACTCTCTTCATCTCAGTCCCCTCACACCTCTCAGCCCAGGCCATTGCCTGCTTTCCCAGCCCTCAAACAATACAAACAACACAGGTAGCCTGGAGACCTGGGAGGTGTGAAATAGCTTTGCGGATACTATACATGAATCATTCCACAGGATGTCCAGCTGCCTTCTCATACATGTGGTGGACTCTATTGTGACTTGTGATAACTTGACGAGAACTCATGTCATCATCCATTTTCTCCAGAGAGCTCACAGCTCCAAGCATCTTATGCCTTTTATAGTTTTCTTGAATATTGATGGAGTCGAAAACATTCTTCGTGTTCTTTTTTTTTTTTTTTTAATAAACATTTATTTTTATCCCCAGGGGTACAGGTCTGTGAATCACCAGGTTTACACACTTCACAGCACTCACCAAAGCACATACCCTCCCCAATGTCCATAATCCCACCCCCTTCTCCCAACCCCCCTCCCCCCAGCGACCCTCAGTTTGTTTTGTGAGATTAAGAGTCACTTATGGTTTGTCTCCCTCCCAATTCCTTCTTGTTTCATTGATTCTTCTTCTACCCACTTAAGCCCCCATGTTGCATCGCCACTTCCTCATATCAGGGAGATCATATGATAGTTGTCTTTCTCTGCTTGACTTATTTCGCTAAGCATGATACGCTCTAGTTCCATCCATGTTGTCGCAAATGGCAAGATTTCAAGAAGATGTGGTATATATACACAATGGAATACTATGCAGCCATCAAAAGAAATGAACTCTTGCCATTCTTCGTGTTCTTACATGCAACATTTCCTTTGAAAAAATTCCTTAGGAATTTTTAGGTCTCTCTGGCCATTCCTTCAAGCAGTCATGCTCTGCCATCATCAATAGCACAGAGACCAGCCACCTAGCTTTCCTTCTGGTATTACCTTTCCCTGCCTCCTCACCCTTGTATATACCTTGTGCAACAAGGATAATTAAATATAAGATCAACTTCTATCTCCAAAGGAAATAGTCCCATATCCATCACTTTTCTCAGCAAAGAATAATTCAGCTACCAGGAACCAATTTCCACTAAGGCAGTAGGAGGATTTTTTTTTAAATTTTTTATAAACATATATTTTTATCCCCAGGGGTACAGGTCTGTGAATCGCCAGGTTTACACACTTCACAGCACTCACCAAAGCACATACCCTCCCCAATGTCCATAACCCCACCCCCCTTCTCCCAACCCCCCTCCCCCCAGCAACCCTCAGTTTGTTTTGTGAGATTAAGAGTCACTTATGGTTTTTCTCCCTCCCAATCCCATCTTGTTTCATTTCAGTAGGAGGATTTCAAATGATGAAGCCCTTAACCTTAAATTAGTTATACTATATAAGTTTCCAGAATAATCCATAAAACATTGCTTTTGTAAGATGCAACAAATCTTAAATTCCAGGAAGGAATGGTAACACTGGCTTTTAAATTTGTCTTCTTAAAAATGTGAATTTGGGGCCACAGAGATTTTGATTCAGTAGGTCTGAAGTGAGATCCATGACTCTGCTTAACAGGTACTCTTGGTGATTCTGATGCAGGACTCTTTGAGAAATGTTTGTAAGACTCAATAGATTAACTACCATTTAAGTGAAAATTTGAGTTCCAGCTCCAGATGGTAGGAAAAATTTGAGGAGATCCAGCCCTCAGTGTGTCAATGACTTCTTCCCTTTCTTATGGTGACAACAGGACTTCTGAGCATCAGAGGGAGGAGAAAAAAAAGGAAAAAGCTAGAAACATTTCAAATTTCAGTGGGGAAGCCTCAGAGTTAAAAGCAGGAGCATTAGGAAGGACCAGCAGAAAGGGAGTAAACAGCTTCAATCTAAAGGCATAGGGGAGGTGGTTTCCATGCCTAGGATTTCCATATATCAAGCATTCTTAGTTCAAAGAATATGTATACTGGGATTAATTATTTACTTCACCATCTCAGAGGTTGTCATTTTAAGAAGATGAATAGAATTCAAGTAAAAACAGAGAGCAGGTGATGGCAGAATAAGTAATAAAAACACATCATAAGTCAGATGCAAAATCTTATGAAAATGCCTTGGAAAAGACATCAAGTTTGTTGAGTTTTTTTTTTTCTTTTTTTAAGATTTTATTTATTTATTTGTCATAGAGAGAGAAGCGAGAGCAAGCACAGGCAGACAGAGTGGCAGGCAGAGGCAGAGGGAGAAGCAGGCTCCCTGCCAAGCAAGGAGCCCAATGTGGGACTCGATCCCAGGATGCTGGGATCATGACCTGAGCCGAAGGCAGCCGCTTAACCAACTGAGCCACCCAGGCGTCCCTGTTGAGTTTTTTTGTAAATGGAGAAGAAAAGCTCTCCATAATATCTAAATACGTGATATCTAAATACAGGCAGTATGGGACAGCGCTGAGCATGTACATTCGAGCTAGACAGTCTGAGTTCAACTCCCAGATCCATTACTTACAATCCGTGAAAACACAGTGCTTTGGATTTCTTTTGTTATAAAATCAGACTGATGGTAATGGATCTTATAAGACTGCTGTGATGAGTTAATACATGTAAAATGCTTAGAAAGTGCCTGGAACACAAAAATATACTTTAATACAAGTGAAAGATATTACTATTTCTTTAAAAGATTTTATTTATTTATTTATTTATTTATTTATTTATTTATTTGAGAGAGAGAGAGAGCGCACAAGCAGGAGGAGGGGCAGAGGGAGAGGGAGAAGCGGACTCCCCATTAAGTAGGGGGCAGGACTCTGGGCTCCATCCCAGGACCCTGGGATCATGACCTGAGCTGAAGGCAGAGGCTTAACTGACTGAGCCATCCAGGTGCCCCAAAGATATTGCTATTAAACAGTTTCATATTTGGGGAGGTTGATTTCCTTTAAATTTCTCAAAGCCTGAATTTGTGATGCAAGGGGAAAAGAGGGTGGAAGGAAGGAAGGAAGGGAGAGAGAAAGAGGGGAAGAAAGAAAGAAAGTGAGTGAAAAAGATTAAAATGAGTTTGAGATTATGAAAGCAGAGGGTAAAAACATTAATAATCTGACTATGGCATTAGCTATGGTGAGAAGCTGCTAGTCTCCTTGTGTACCTGTCATTCACCAGGGGCTTCTAAAGCCAGAAGTCCGGCAGTTTTTCTGATAGCAGAAGTATGAAAAAATATATATATTTTTTTTTAATTTTGAATTGGGCTGTCCCCAGGACCTGAATAAGGAGCCCCTTCAACGGGATAGGAAGAAAATGCTTTAGAATTTGGAAAACTAAGAAGAGTTGCTTTGTCTCCAACTTTTTTTTTTTTAAACCAAATGTCGTATCTTGGAATTTTCAAGAAAATGATAACAGAAGAAGGTTAGAGGAAAAGAAGAAGAAATGAGGGGCACCTGGGTGGTTCAGTCAATTCAGCATCCTAATTTGGCTTAGGTCATGATTTTGGGGTCAAGAGATTGAGCCCCATGGCGAGTCCCGTGTCTGGTAGGTTGGACATGGAGCCTGCTTAAGACGTACACTTTTGATTCCTTTTTCTTAAAACAATGGCTTTTAAAGAATAAAAGTGTTTCCTATTTAAAAAAAAAAAAAAAACGATCTCTCTCCCTCTCCCTCTGCCCCTCCCCACCCTGCTTCACTCTGTCAAAGGAGGAGGAGGAGGAGGAGGAGGAGGGAGAGGGGGAGGAGAAAGTTGGGATGAGGGTTAAGGAGTGGGAGGGAAAGAGGAAGAAGAAGGAAAAGAAATAATAATAAAACTTGGATAGGAGCATAATCTGTGTTTGTCCTTGCTCACCTTCTAGTGGGCTACTTCACTGAATAGCCATTTGGATATATATTTTAAATGTACCAATATAAATATAGATATAGATATAGATAGATACAGATATAGATATCTTGTTTTTTCCCAGTCTTGTATAGATATCTTGTTTTTTCCCAGTCTTGGTCTTTAGTACAATTCCTTTTTTCTTGTTTACTTGTCTGTTTTTCTTCAACATACTCTAAGTTCTGTGAGGACAAAAACCATGTTGGATTTGGTTATAATTATACAGTAGAATACAGTCCTGAATCCTGTAATAGAGTTGAAGCCCATTTGTTATCATACTTTTGCTTTTGGCTGCAGTAAAATCCATTCAAACTGGTTCAAACAATAAAGGAGATTTTTTTGGCTTAAGATAACTTAAACTTCTAGCAGTCGTACTTAATTCAGATGAGGCTTGATCGAATGATGACAGAAGGACCCGGTTTCCAGTCCTGACATGAAGATCTTCATTTTCCTCTGCTAGACCTGCTTTAGTGAGGGTTTCATCCTAAGGGTGGGTACTATTTGACATGATCTTATATGTTAAAAACTTCAAGAATTACACACAAAATGACTTAGAACTAATAAATGAATTCAGTTAAGTTGCAAGACAAAAGATCAACGTATTTGTATCCTCTAACAATGAACAATCCAAAAAGGAAATTAAGGAAACAATCCCACTTACAGTAGCATCAAAAATAATAAAATATTTGAGAATTAACTAATAAGGTGAAATACTTGTACAATGGAAACTGGAAACATTTATGAAACAGTTTAAAAAGATATAAATAAATGAAAATACATACCATGTTTATGAATTAGAAGACTTTATATTATTAAAACATCAATACTAACCAAGATGATCTGAAGATTTCATGAAATTCCCATCCAAATTCAAATGACATTTTTTGAAAATAGAAAAATCCATCCTAAAATTCAGGGACACTCTCAAGGGACCTTCAATAGCCGAAACAAAACTGGGGGGGGGGAGAAGGCTGGTGGACATACATTCCTAATTTCAAAACTTACTGATTTCAAAACAAAACAGAAATCTAAACAATATGGAAATGGGGGGAAAAAGCATAAATAGACATCAGTGGAATATATGGATGCTCTCTACTAAAAAAAGAAAAAAATAGACAAATTTTTCTTCATAAAAATTTTAGAAACTTGTGCATCAAAAGACACTAGCCACAAAATGAAAAGGCAACCCACAGAAAGGGAGAGAATATTTGTAAATCATGTATGTAATGAGAGTAATATCCAGGATATATAGAAAACTTCTAAAACTCAAAAACAAAAAAAAACTAACAACTCAATTTAAAAATGAGCGAAGAACTGGATTAGACATTTCTCCAAAGAAATTATACTAATGGCCAAGAGGAATATGGAAAAATGCTCAGCATCACCAATCAGGGAAATGCAAATTAAAACCACAGTAAGTTTTTCACCTCACACCTGTTAGGACAGCCATTATCCAAAAACAAACAAAAAAACAGCAGAAAAGGCAATAACAAGTGTTGACAAAGATGTGGAGAAATTAGAACCTTTATGCACTGTTAGTAGAAATGCCAAGTGGTATCGAAAATATGAAAACAGTATGGAGTTTCCTCAAAACATTAAAAATAGAACTAACGTATTACCAACAACCCCATTTCTGGGTATTTATCCTAAAGAGTTGGTAACAGGATTTCAAAAAGATAGTTACACCTATGTAACTATGTTCATTGCAGCATTATTCAAATAGCCAAGAGGTAGAAACAACCTCAGTGTTCACTGACAGATAAAATGGATGAAGAAAGTATAATAATATCTATGTGCAATGAAATATTGTTCAGCCTTTAAAAAAAAAACAGCAATTCTGTCATATACTACAACATAGATAAATCTTGAGAAAATTATGCTAAGTGAAAAAAGCCAGTCACAGAAAAACAAACACTACTTGATCTCACTTATCTGAGGTATCTAAAAGAGTTAAACTCGTAGAAGAAAGTTGAAAGCGTTTGCCAGGGGTCAGAGATGGGAGAATGTAGAGCTGCTATTCAAGGGGTGCAGGGTTTTATTCTGTAAGATGAAAAAGTTCGAGAAATCTGGTGTACTATGATATACATTTAGATAATAATATTGTACCATACACTTAAAATTTATTGAGGTTAGCTTTCATCTTATGTGCATGTTTACCACAATAATAAAAAAGACACTTTCATGAAGAATAATATTTTAATAACTTTCAAGACAGAAGAAAATGCATGAGATGCAAGTCAAGTACAAATGCGTTAAATGTGGGACCCTGAGAAAACTGACTAAGAAAGAAATTGAGAAGGCACTATAGATTTACATTCTGCTGAATTATTAATTAAAGTAAATAGCACATGGTTTCTATATTAGAGCTTGAACTTTTGTTTAAAAAAATCCTATCAGGATATATACTGATTTGTATGAATAAAACCAATTGGTACAAATAAAACCATCCAATGAAACCAATAAAATCTTCACAGGACTTACCGCTATTTAATTCCTCTTCTTCTTCCACAATAAGTTTTTAATCCTTTGACCTATTATGTGTGTGTGTGTGTGTGTGTGTGTCTGTGTAAATATTTCTTTATTCTTAATATTCGGTCTTTGTCCCTTTCTTCCCCTTCACACATCCTTTACATTCTTTCTTTGTGATATATTTTCCAACTGTTTTTCTTTTGACCCTCAGTGGTTCCAAAGCCTTTGTTGTAGACCATTGAAGAGTCATGGAAGAGAAATGGGAAGCAAAGCTAGGTTCAAGGTGGGCATCTCTTGGTTGAAATGCTGGCTCATTGAACTGCACAGATTCACCCTCAGCAAGTTAGAGCACCTCTCTAAGACTCAACTGATCCATTTTAAAAAGCAGAATACATAATGCCTAACTCACAAATTTGCTATACATATTAGATAAAGTACAAAGTAAATAAAGAGCCCAGTACAGAGGCTGGCACATAACTAGCAGCTCAAAAGGTGTATTCCTTTTCTTGATTTCACCTTCTGCTGAGAAGACAGCATCTCTGCTACCTCCGAGCTTAGACATTCCACAAGACATCTCTGCTTTCTCTAACTTCTATTTCTGTAAACCTTTCAAATACCCTCTAAATGTCCTTACCAAGTTCTATGGACATTTATTTTTAAAGTACCAAGTTCCTTGATCGTTCTTTGTAGCTATCCAGGTTTTCCTTTTTCAAGTTGTTGACCTTTATCCTCCACTCTGCATCCCTCTTTGCTGAGTCCTTTTCTTGGGTCACCCAGTGCCCCTTTCTTTTCAAAACATCCTTTTCAACAGAATGCTCTATTTCTACTGGCCATATTGCCTAGGAAATGGAATGCAAAATTTGACCCTAGTTGTTGGAATCCTCTCCTTTCTTAAAGGTGACTCACATTATATGATAATTTATATGATAGTCAGAGGACAGAGATGTTCTTATGGCTATGTAGGACAACCAAAATGTCTCCAGTAACCCCTCCCTCATACAGAATGATCATAGAAGCCAGCCACAAAGAAAAGGACAGGAAAACTTGCTTAAATTTTTTTAAAGAAGAGCAGTCTTTATTTTCTATGATGAAAAATGATATTATTTTCTTTTTTCTTCTTTTTTTACTGTAGTCATCTTAACATTGTTTTCAAATTTCTGTTTACAGAAGTAATGTTCTTCCTTTATTTTAACTTACTAACTTCCTTTTGCATGTTATTGTTCCTTAATTCAAACCGTAAATTGTCTTATTAAAAGCTTCCATTGATATCTTTAGTAGCATAATATTTTCATGTCCTCCCCCTTTTGTGGCTTTAATCGTGTAATACATAACTTTAACAGCCAAGTATTGCTTGAATAATATTTTCATTTTTCATCATTCATTTTAGCTTTATGCTTTTGCTGGATTTTCTTCATTCCCCTGAACAGCTTTACATGTTTGCTCCTCATTTCCTATTTTGCTGAAGTCATGCTATTCTTTATTCTGGAGATTATTATTCTCTCTATTTCACAGGTTAAAAAAAATCAAGCCTCCAAAAAGTTAAATATCTTGCAGATTACATAGTTTTTTAAAGTTACAAAGCTAGAATTTAAACTCATGTGCAGTGAAATGTAGGAGAACTCTGAGCAGCCGCGAAAGCAGAGGTTGGATGGAGATGCCCCAGCAAGAAAAGAAAGACATTTCAGGCAAAGCAGCATTTGAGCCGCCCCCAAAGATAAAGAAGGAATTTGCTGCTCTAAGTAGGAAAGGCACATCCAACAGAGGGAAGGTAGGCCTTGTCATCAAGTTAGCTCTACTTCGTACAAATTTTATAAGCAAGATCCAATAGAAAATTGAAAAATCAATGGTTTGTCATGTCATTGACATTCAACTTTTATATTTCCTTTTAAAGGCATCATTATCTATCACTTTTGCCAATCGTTTCATCTTTCCCCCATTTATTTGCCACTGAAAATGGAACCAGGAAAGCTTTCTCTGTTGGTGCTCAAAAGTGCATAGAATCGAGTGTGGTAACTTTGGACCAGAGAATGTCTTATCTCCATCAGACTGATTATAGCCCCTGGTGTCCTGGCCCTTGCCTTCTGCTATTTCATTTGCTCCTCCCAGCTTTGATATAACATTAATCCACATTCTCTCTTCTCTCTAAGGGCTTTATTCTTGGTTTTGAGCAAGGTTCTAAAGAACTTCACTATTCATAGTTCCTCTTTCTTAGCCTATCCATTGTAATCCTATAAACCGACCATTCCAAGTACTCCAGGATGCCTGCAGTCATTGCCTTGAACACTTTACCTCCATATATGTCACTTAAACTTTGTCTTGCAAGTATTTATCTCATTTTGCTATTTCTGTTACAATCCATGCATTGAGTACGTATCAGCCAGTGCGTTCTAGTAATCACTCCAGCAGCTACTCAAGTTCATTTTGCTCACCGCAGTCATTAGCTTTCCTCCTTTCTAGAATGCTTCCTCTCTCCATCATCTACAGCCTAGCATCCCCTACCATTCTTCTCTGGTATGAAAGCATGAGCAAGACTGCTTCTTTCTGGATTATTTTTGATGCCTTCCCCCTTTAAACAGTCATTTGCTCACCTTCCATAGAGTTCTGCAATATTTCCAAGTTTTTGAAACATTAACTTTAGGGAAGGGAGAACATTCTACTATTTTTACCATCTCTCTACATTTGGCCTCATACTCCCATTAATTACATGGTCTCCTTCACTTTTGATAAGAAGAATAGGTTTCAGCTTTGCATCATAATATTCATTGTTAGTGTTACTTTTTGGGGGATTTTGGTCATACCAAGTTTTTTTTTTTTTACTCAGTGCATTTCATTCTAATGCAATGTTTTATTCAAAATGTTCTGAAATATTGAGTTTCATTTTTTGTGCAAGAGCTCAACCCAAACATACCCTTACTGTCTCTAGTAGATTACCGTGAAACTGGTAACATGGACAGCACTGTGCATATTGAATGAATCATGGGTTTGGCTCCTGGGATTCAAATGTGATTTCTCTGGTCTGGAATACCTGGGCTATCGGTGCTTATCTTAGCTTTTATATGTCTTTCTACAGACAGAACTAAAGAAGATGAATTGTGAATGACTGGATTCAGGATTAAAAAGCACATTTTGAAGATGTGAAGCTTGTCAGGAAAAACATTGAGACGAATTTGGGGGAGGCTCTAAGTGTTAAACTGAAATTAATGCTATTAACACTGATAAGTGGAGGTATTGGCTGTTAAAAATCTACATTTATCCTGTATTAACTGTTCCCATGTTTGAAATGTTTTTAGAGATTTTATTTTTTTAACAGATTTATTTATTTGAAGAGAAAGTCAGTGTGACCAGAGGGAAGGGCAAAGGAAGAGAGAATCTCAGGCAGACTCCCCGCTGAGCACAGAGCTTAATGTGGGGCCAGGATCCCAGTGCCCAGAGTATGACCTGAGCAGAAATCAAGAGTTGGATATCCACCCAAATGAGTGACCCAAGTGGCCCTTCAAGATTTTATTTTTAAGTAATATTTCCACCCAAGTTGGGGCTCGAGCTCACAACCCCAAGACCAAGAACTGCATGCTCTCCTGACTGAACCAGTCAGGTGAACTAACTGCTCCAATTACAAATAGTAATTGTTTGTCTTCTGCTTTATCCTTAAAAATTTGGCAATTTGGGCAAAATTACATTGTATATTTATAAGAATTATGTTTTATTTTGCAATGTACCCATTAGTGCTTACACACATACACATACACACATACACACACACAAGCACCACCTCCCAAACATTTGGCTTGTTTTAATAAACACAAATATTAGATAAGGTGAGCAATTTGGAATAATTAGAGCTCCCAACTTTTAACATATGCATGTAAATAGGTAGTGATCGACCCTGGAAACCATTAAATCCACAGATGACATTGTGACCACTGTCATCCCACTATTATTATTTCTATCACATTAAATACCTCTCCATATCTTTCAAAACACTACTTCTCACATGCCAGAGTATAACACTCTCATTTTTAAGTCATATCAATATATGTATTTTCAATCCAGGTCTCCTACTTTGCTACCCAATTCGATAGAAAGAACCCTGGAGAAGAAGTCTGTTCCAGTCCTGGTCCAACAATACTCATAAAGCAACAATAGCAATATTCTTAAGTCTACCACTTACCATCTGCTGGTCACAGGACCAAGTTCTTCCAATGCACAATTTTTTTCAATCGTCACTTCAGCCTAGGTGGTTGATGTCAAAGTCTGCTGTTTCCAGGTAGAGGTCGTAGTCACAGACGTTGGTCCTTCAGCACGCAGCCAGCTGCTGCTCTTCCTTAGGTGTTCTGTGAGTGGCTGGAGAAAAGTCCTTGGCAGGCCTCAGCTCTGGAGTTCAGTAGGAATCTTCTCCACCATCATCTGCTGAATGATCAAAAGAAGGTGCTGGCAACTGGCCCACAGCCTTCATGTTACAGACCAGATCTGTTGAGATCGTCTTTCTTCCCATTTTAGAGATGACAAAATTAAAGCTCAGAAAAGTTAATAATGTGTGCAAAGTCATAGATCCAGTAGCCGGTAAAATAGAGACTTAAACCTGAGAGCCTAGGGGCACCTGGTTGGCTCAGTGGGTTAAGCCTCTGCCTTCACCTCAGGTCATGATCTCAGGGTCCTGGGATCAAGCCCCAAATCAGGCTCTCTGCTCAGCAGGGAGCCTACATCCCCCTCTCTCTGCCTGCCTCTCTGCCTACTTGTCACCTCGTTCTCTCTGTGTCAAATAAATAAATAAAATTAAAAAAAAAAAAAAAAACCTGAGAGCATATATGTCATTTCAGAGAATATCACTGAAATTACTTCCTTAGCTATATGACCTTGCAATTTCACT
Source organism: Mustela erminea (assembly GCF_009829155.1). Classification (NCBI taxonomy): domain Eukaryota; kingdom Metazoa; phylum Chordata; class Mammalia; order Carnivora; family Mustelidae; genus Mustela; species Mustela erminea. Next base: position 39,555,737 of record NC_045630.1, on the reverse strand, counting down.
TTTTTCCCTTGGAAAAGTGGCATCACTAAAGGATCTTCCCTTCTCCACCCTACAGTTGAGAAGATTCAGCGCTTGAATATGCTGGGAGCTAGAATATCCGTTTTACTCTTCCATGAACGCCTTATCTATGCATCTTATTCTGGTGGTAACTTGCCAAGGAGGGGCCTTTTATTTTGAGCCACTTAGAAATCTTAAATACAGCACCTAGGTCTAAAATAAATCTTACTTTTTGTACTCAGTCTTTTGAGTCAATATATATGAAGACCATGCTTTTCTGCTTTCAGAGTTTCAGAGATTATATTGCTAGTGCCATATTCTTAAGTATTAGAATATATATGCACCTGAAGCTGCACTAGCTCCCTACTTGTAAAATTTTATCTTCAGTTGACTGAATGCTCATTTTCTTTCCACTCCTCAGGCATGAAGTTTTGCCCTTGGCTCAGACTAGATAGCCCTCCCCCTCTCTGCCTTGGGCCTGGGTCCCATCTACTGAAGACCTATTATTCTGGTTTCCTTTGCTTTTCCCAGCATTCAGTTCTATGATGCTTTCCCTCCTCTTTGCTTTTCATCTCCGGACTCAGACAAAGCCCTCTCTCGTGAAGTGCTCTCTATCTTCATGAGCTATCTTCTTCCTGCTGCTCTCTTGGAACAACCTCTTATTTACCCTCAGCTATTGTGTCCATTTTCCTTTGTTTTCCCACCACAGCCAGAATTCTATATTCTTCATTTTTCTTTCTCACTTCAAGAAGCCTCTTCCCATGGGATCTTCCCCCGGACAGCCCCAGGAACTCCCCCATTCAGGTGAGTTCACGTGACTTGCTCCGGTGTTTTCTATTAGACCCTTTCATCCCAGAGCCTGAAGAGGGCACAGCTGCTTCTGAATCCCTCTTATTATAACAGGCTATGGGAAAATTTGTCCTTCTTCACCGTGAAGGTTACAGACAGTCTCACTGTGATAAGGGGCTCTACAATGTCCTTGCTCCCCACACCCAAATCACTTCTTGATAGCATAGCGACCCAATGATGATGTCACTCACCCTAGGAAAGGCAGAGCCCTTCCCTTGACTTAACTGAAAGGTTACTTGGTCTTAGCTGCTTGGTGCCTATACCAATTCTTGCTCCATGGCTCTTACTACCTACTTGCCCCACTCTTTCTGAAGATCCACTACTTTGATGTTTTCTCTCCCAGGTCCTCAATAAACCAAATAGCTCAGGCTATGGAAATTTTCCTATCTCCTCAGACTTGTACTTCTACTGCAAAAATTTTCCCCACCTTCCTGGGTTATAGCTATTACCAGCTACACATTAATGGGTTTAATTAATCTTATGATCAGAAGTCTAAAAGAGAAACTGGTTAGCCAAGTCATCCAGAATAAGAACTGTTGAGAATTGTTTTTGCCGTCTTTGAGAGACCCTACTTTCCTGTTGGGGCTTCCTATCTCTTTCCGTACTCTGCCAGGCAGTAATGTTGCACCACCCATAGGTTTCTCTCATCTGTGTGCTCTCCCATAGTCCTCAGGACCTGACTGGCACAAGAACTGAGTAATATCTGAACCAAGAGTTATGACTCATCCAATATGGAGTGTCTGGTACCATTCTAATAGAAGGGGGAGAAAAGGAGGCAAGAAATGAGCCTAGAAACTGAAGGACAGAAGTTGATTTTTTTTCTAGTTAAAAATGATCTTTATTGTTTCTGAGAATTTCTTTTCTAATAAGCTGGATTTGATATGTCATCCCAAATGTTTCCGGATCTTGCAGTGACTCACAAAGATGTAAGTGTGATCCCAAAGTACAGCATTATACTGTGACAGCTGTAAGTGATAATACAGTACTTCATAATTAGCTAACTTATTAAAGAGACTACATATTAGAAAGCAAAAATTGAACATAGAACGTTTTCTAATATCTCATTTCACAAGCCCCTTTGAATATGGCAGCAATGATGAAGCTTATCTAAAACACAAGAACAGGAATTGAAGACATTAGAACTGCATAAAATTTAAACTGTATCTAATTTGAGCCATAATTTTGACAATTATTTTACATGTGCTTCTACAGTTTTTTTTTTATTTTTTATTTTTTATAAACATATATTTTCATCCCCAGGGGTACAGGTCTGTGAATTGCCAGGTTTACACACTTCACAGCACTCACCATAGCACATAACCTACTCTACAGATTTTTTTTTTAAATACAAAGTCTTTATTAAATTTTTAAAATAAGATTCTGGAAAATCATTATTTTGGAACAGTCCTGAGCACAGGATTATTTCTCAATATGTCAAGTTGTAGTTAAAAAATTTTTACAAGTCATGATGATCTCATGTGCACCACATCAGTGAGCGTATTCTCTGAAAGTAGTCAGTTGTTTTAGCAAATAATTATTCAATCTCATTCTGAAGCTCCTGTTGAAACAAATGTCCTAGAAACATATCCGCTTAAGGACTTTGATAAGTGAAACATTTCAGTCCTTTAAAGCTTTCCTTGAGTAAATGACACATTTTGATTGAATTTTGTGCAACATGCAGAGATTAGCTGATGACATTAACCAATTTTTCAGGCATGCTATGGTTCACACAGCCAGTGTTTATAGATTCCTCCCAGGGTGGAACTTATCTAACACTCTTTGCCTTCACATCATCTGCTGATTTCTATAGATTTATGTGGTTAACAAAAGACCTTCCAGACACAACTCTAACAATGACAAAACTGACACAAGTCAGCCAACCAGTGCTTTTAGCCCTTGGTCAGATGTCTTGGTGCCAGGTGGCCACATGACCCAATCCTGCCCCATCACAGTGGATGGGTGAACTGGGGATTGGTGAACAGTGCATGTTGCTTAGAATCCCAGCAAGCACTTTGCTACTCTGAGGCAAGTCTGCCTAAGAATGAAGCAAACACACTGTGGAGAGAAAAACCTAGAAACCCTCAGAGAAAGTCAAGGTCACTATAAGGATCACCCTATTTCTGGATTTCCATTTACATAACCAACAAATACCCCTTTTCACAGAAACTGGTTTGAGTATGGTTTCTCTTATTTACAACCTAAAAATGCTTACCTGAGACATCTTTGATGTACTAAGAACTCTCCTAGGAAGACTATGGGCGTTATATGACTCCACTCTCAGGATTGATCTTTAAAGTGCTATAACTTACACATGTAAAGAGGTAGCTTACGGTGCTGAGATGGTATAGGATTTGCGGCTCTCTCAGTTAATGATGAAGAAGGCACAAAGACACTCAAAAGAAAAGAGATCAAGAAGGGCTATGCCAGAGTGTCTTCTCTGGGCCTTGAGCAATGGGTGGAATTTGGACACAAAAGGAATGGTGAACTGAACAGAAAAAAGTGAAAACACTGAGCCAGAATGGACATTGGGTACCTGTAGGTCAGTGCAGCTACGGTTCAAGCATAAAGATCTCTGTCTGAGATAGAGCAGGACATAAGGTGAACTGGGTCAGATTATAGAAGATCTTGAAGGACAACCAAGGAGATCCAAATTTTATTACAGAGCATGAATAGCCACTACATATGGGTTTTAAATTTATAATATTCTTATTTGAAATTAGAAAGGTTTACACACCCACTGTAGAGAAGTGAGGGGGAGAAATAACATGAAAAGGAAATAAAATTAGTTGATACTACTGAAAGAAAATGCTATTTTGATTTGGACATATTTCATTAACCTTTTTGAATATGAGTGCCTGTATTTAACAAAATTGTGATCATATTGCCTACACAGTTTTGTACCCGCTGTTCTCACTTCATATACCCACACGTTGCTAATAACTACAAATGGTCCACGATACAACTGTTAGATCCATTATTTTTATTTTGTCATGTACTATTGTTAGGTAAGTAGAATTGTAATTTTTAGTAGGAAAGTATTATGAATAAAAACAGTATTTAAGAAAAAGTTATCTTCAGGAGTCTGAATTATAAGTAAAGTGTGAGGAAAAATCTTTCATTCAGCTAAATATTTATCTTAATCTCACTATGAAAGATTGTGAATCAAAACTTGACTGAGTACTGAGAGAAAAAAAAAGAAAGCTGTTGAGGAATTTAGAATAATATTGTGTGGCCTTACCAGGTTATTAGTCATGAGAGATAGAAATAAGTTAAAGCCAGCTAAAACAAAACTTGAATAAGAAAAAAAATGTAATTATCAGGAAAGGAGAATCTAATAATAGAGCTTTTGAGGAAGATAGTTGTATTTCACACATCCTGAGAGTGAAACCATCTCAAAACAGCCAGTGGAAATGAAATATCTAATAAGCAATTTAAAAACTAGACTTAAAATTAGCTGGAGAGCAAGACAAGGAATAATATTAATAGCTCTTATTTTTTCTAGCTCTGACCCTGTGGCATTTGCTGCTTACATACTTTCCAGTAACTACCTATGTACTGCACACAAGGGTAACTCAAGAGGAAAAGGCTATGTATGGTACAACTCACCAAATAAGGTAAAAGGCCAATAAATGGGGCATCTTAAGGTCCAATGGCAAGAGAAAATGAAGTCACTTGAGGACACCTACATGAACTAGTACCAATAATTTTGTGTCCATGTGTCATTCATTCAAGATGAAAAATCAGTAGGTCCCCAAAGGAAAGTCAAGGTGATGTGAAGAAGTTAGAGAAATGAATGCCAGGCACAAAAAAAAACAATAGACCTCACTATAGAAGACAATTGTTCCCATAACCATGACAGCCAAATTTTATTGTGTGCCAGGCATTGTACCCACTTGATTTATATCCTCACAACAAATTTCTGATGCAGGTACTCATAGGAGTTTCCTGAAGCCATGTAAAAAATACCCACAAAACAGGTGGCTTAAACAGACAGAAACTTATTCTCTCACAATTCTGGACCCCAGGAGTCTGAGGTCAAGATTTCAGGAGGCTGTACTCCCCGCAGGACTGGAGGCTTGGGGAGAATCCTCCTTGCCTCTTTCAGCTTCAGCTGGCTGCCACATTCCATGGCATCTGTGGCCCGTGGCCACCTTACCGCTTCCTCCGCCTCTTTCTTCACATCAGCCTCTCCTCTTCTGTTTGAATCTTCTCTTCTATGTCTTATAAGCACACCTGTCATTATATTGAGGGCCCAACACAAGATGATCTTATCTCAAGATCTTTAATGTAATTATATCCATAAGGATCCTTTTTCCTAATAAAATAACATCTGTAGGTTCCAGAGATTAAGATGTGGAAGTATTTTTTGGAGACCACCCTTCATCCCACTACAGTATTGTAATTATCTTCACTCTAATGCAAACTCTGTAGAATGTAATGTAAACAAAAGCTATTGGTTTAGCCGCAGTCTCACAACTACACAGTGAGGACAGCCATCTTTAAACCCAGGTGGTCTAATTCCCATGTCCCATGTCTGTGGCCTTAACCACTACACTGTAGGTGGCACACAGAGCATAGGAGATAATATAATGTAGAATAATAGTCAGGGTCAGAGATCTAAAAGAAAATGCTTCTACCAGTATCAGGACAGAGACAATGCTCCTTGACGAGAGCAAGCTCTGGGCTTCCCCAGTTTGGAATGAGGATATATCATTTGTTAACTTCAAGATCACACTGCATATACATATTTTTGCCTGAGCGAGTTGTTTGATTAACTGTGTAAATTTGATTTCACAATTTGGGAGTCATAACTAATATTTTTACTATCTTTACATTAATTCTCCAGTTACAGATTGATCACTGAAATACATGGGCCTCATTGACTACAATTTTAGTCAAAACGTAGTCCATAGAATAGAAAATGCCAGAAAAGGAATTCTCCATCAGAAAGGTGCTTGGACAATATAAATCTGTGTCTGAATAAATCCTTGGAGGTGGACTTCTACCCTCAGTATATAGGATAGTGTCTTGCCTATAAAATAAAATGGAAAAACATTTTTTAAGAGACTCATTTCTTGACCTATGCAGGTATCTGACCTAGCAAATGTCAGACATAAGTACATTATTTAGTTAATATAAAGATGCTTTGCTTTCTTTTTTTATTATCCTTCACCTTACAATAGTAGAAGACAATTCAAACCATAGGAAATTTCCTCAAGGAACAGTAACATTGGCTATGAATACATGATCCAAAGATCATTACTGCAAAATTCTAGTAAATATGACCTTGGAATATTGTTACTAATCAGTGTAGCATTTATAGGACATGATCACATGAGGAATTCCTTGCCAACTTGTTAGCTTAATATTTGGGGGAAGTGCTATTCTTTCTTGTTAAGGATGTGCTAAGACTATTAGGAAGATCTATGCTGAACTTTTCTTACTGTAAACATATTATTACCATCTGTGGCTCATTCTTATATCACATACATTTTGATTTTTCTCCTATTTTCCTAACTTTTCAACCATATACCCAGGGAAGAGAGCCATGGTACAAGGTCACCTGTCTGCAGAGGGACAATAGCTTCGTAAGAGCTCGTCTTCCTCGAAAGGGTCCAACTTCACAGGCCAGCAAACCAAAACAGTAGCACTAAAACTTTGTTCCCCACCTTGAAGTAGTTTCCCTCCTCATACTTTTAATTTCCCTCCTAAAGAGAAGATTATCATTGTCTGATTATACTTTGTATCAATTCATGGCAAATGGGTACTGTTCTTACATGCAAAGTAAAGAGAAGGAAATTCTAGCTGCTGGAAACATACTGAGACTTTTTTCTTAATTTATATTAATGCCCATAAAAAGTATTAAACTGCCCAAGAAAAAGAAGCTGTGAATACTAATTGATGGTGTGTCAAGATGTTGGAAAAACATGAGAGACAAGAGAAAACACCATAAATATTTGATTTAACCATATATATATTATGACTCTTGTTCATATTAGGTGCTATGGGCTTTGCAAAAGCAAACACCAGCATTATTAAATATATCCATAGGCCCCAAGCAAACGTCATTAGGTTTTTAACTCTAAACCCTATTCTAAGTATCTTTCTTCATAGATGAGCCTTCTTAAAATCACTTTTAAGGTACTTATTGTGACTATCATTTAGTGAGCTCCTATCATACACTAGCCACTATGTACACACTTTACATGATATCTAATTTAATATTCACCATAATCTTATGAAGTAGGAATCACTGATATTTCTATTTTGTAGATTATTAGAGAACCAAAGTCCAAAAACGTCATGAAATTGCCCAAGGTTACAGAGCTTCCACACACGACTTACATCTTTTAAATCTTCGGTGAGGTCACTCTAATTGAACCGTGAATGTCCAAAAATAAAGTCAGCTATCAAGTGAACCTACAGAGGATACTTATATTTATAAAAGGAATATTTTCCAGATCATGCTTCTTCCGTAGAGGTTATATAGAATTGCAGGGAGCTGTTCCAGGTTTCAAAGTATACAAAAATAACAACAACAACAACAAAAACACCCTCTATTTTTCTACAATCCAATTTAAAGCTGATTTGAGCTACCTGTCTTCCTAACAGAATCTCAATCTCAGTCAACATAGAGTGTTTGTTCCCCTTTTTCTGGAGTTAAGGCTAAATTTTCTCTAGTGTCTAGGGAGTAGGGGGAAAGACATCCATCATATTGACTGCATTTCTCTTTGTTCCTCAGAAGCCCACAGGAGTTCCTACTGAGTCATTTCTTACTTATGCTCCCCAAGGTGGTTCTAGACCCTACTCTGTCAGCTGCTTTAATCTTCTATGAAAGCATGAAAATTGTCTGCTCCTGCATACCGTAAGGGCCATGGTAAGGCATATGGTGCAACCGAAGGCCATTTTTTGTACACATTGTATTTTACTGATCCTTAACACTGAGGATGCAGGGAACTCCATGAAGTGACCAAGACCCTAGACTCATTCTGGAGCTACCTCTGGTCTAGGATCTTCCTGTACACAGAGCTCCATCTGGAAAGAGAGGTGCCAAATGCCTCTATAATTAGATTCCTCCAGACCCCTTCTGGGATAGTTTTGCCCTAACCTGGGAAATCAGCCAAAGCTTGGATGCCAGGGCACTCCCCCTTTCTCAAAGATCCACAGTATCAATGCCTCCCCTCTTGGTTTCTCTTTTTCTCTCCCTGAGGCATCTTGTCCAGACCTGCTGAGATGCAGTGCACTTACATCATGTTTTCTCCAGAGTCTGTTGTGTTTTTTGTCTCATGAGTCCCATCAGCTTTTGTCTATGGTCTCTGCTTTATAAGCTCACAGCCAGCTAAAAATTTCAGTGTTGATTTCTTGTTCTTGCATTACTCTTTCCTTGAGGCAATGAATATCTAGCCATTGGTTCCATGAAAGGCCAAAAAGTGCAAGACAATATTGGAGAAATATATCTTTATATTTCAAATATTATACTATGACATAGATACAGTTGGTCATCCCTCCAAAAAGAAACCATGAATGAATATATCCACCTGAACAGATATATTAGTGTTTGGTGAAAGAGCAATATTTTTATTTTATTTTGTTCTAGACAGAGATACTAAAGGTCTTGCCTCAAGTCCAATGTGTGAGTGTGTTGTGTTGTGTGTGTGTGTGTGTGTGTGTGTGAGGAGATGGTTTCCCATACTACCAAGCAGTTCCTGAACACCCATACAGTGTCTTAAAATTCAACTCAATTCCAACACTACCTACCTGTAGATATCATCAGATTCCACGGGTTCCTACAAGACTGCTCCCTCCATCTTTCACCTTCTTAGACACACTTTAGACACCAGTCACAATTCCAGGTCATCACCAGGGCTTCTGAGTAACCACCTATAGACTGGAGGTTCCCACAACCCCCTCCTTGGGTTCAATTACTTTGTTAGAGCAGCTCATAGAATGCAGTAAAACATTATGCTTACTTACTAGATTACAGGTTTATAATAAAAGGATATAACTCAGGAAAAGCCAGATGAAAGAGATGCAAAGGTCAAAGTATCCGGAAAAGGCAGAGAACTTCCATGCTTTTTCTAACTATGCCATTCTCCCAGTACCTCCATGTGCTCACCAATGCCAGAAGCTCCAAACCCTATCTTTTGGAAGCTTTATTGCAAAGGCATGATTCATTAAATCATTGGTTACTAGAGATTGATTCTCCCCAAAGCAGGGGGTTTCTGAAAGTTCTAATCTTCTAATTATATGGTTGGCTTTTTTATTGACCATCCCTCTACCTTTAGATGACCCAGACACAGTCCAAAGTCACCACATTAACATAACAAAGGGCACCTTTGTCATTCTCATCACTTACGAAATTCCAAGGGTCTTAGGAGCCAGAAATGAAAATGAAGACCAAATATATGCTCCTTATTATAAATCACAATATCATAGATACAAAAAAGGAAGGAGATTGGAAACAATTTATAAAAATATGACCTCATGATGTATTATTTTTTAAAATACCCACTGCCTGCTCCTCATCTAACCTAGAGAGAATTTTAAGGAATAGAATATGATCTTATATAGAGTTAAGAATTTACCAAATGCTCCTGAATCTATTTACTTGGTTGCAATTCTTCTTATTGCTGAGGTAAATTCATCATTTACAAGAATTTCCTGATCTTTCCCTAATCACAATATTTCCTCAGCTCTCCCATTAGAGAGTTGACCTCCAGCACACAGTTATCCCTTGTTGTTGTAACAGAGGATGACCACCAACAGAGTGGACAAACCATACTCTTGTGTTTTAAAGGTTTTTTTTTTTTTCTCTTTCTCTCACAATGAATAATGAATGCGATTCATGTAACTAATTCGGCCCAGGGTCAACAAAATATCTCGGGAGTAGGATGCTTTTATAAGAAAGAAACTAGCATTTACTTGGAAATTTCTCTCTATCCAGCACCAGCACAGGACCACTACTTAATCCATTTTCTAATTTATTTTTGAAATGAGATTGAAGGTAGGTCTTACTATTTTCATTTTACCAATAAGAAAACTGAGGAACCATATCATAGCCTCACCGTCAGTAAGGAAAAAGGTAGGGTTCAAACTCAGATGCTTTTTAGTGGGAGCTCATGCTTCTGAATGTCTGTAGAAGAAACAATGAGAAGATATCAAAGACTGGCACTTGTGTGATGAGAAGAGGTATCTCCACAATGAGCAAAAATATGGGATACTATCAGGGAATGTGAGAAAGGAATTTAAGCATAAATTTGATGTCAGAGGTACCAGAGATCTTCAAGCTTATAGTAATTTGTATCATACTGCAACAAATGAAGACAAGAAGACCTGAGCCTAAGACAGTGCAATGATTGAGAACCAAGAGAAAGAGGAAGATCCAAGAGATGTCAATGATGTAGATGGATATAGACACTGCATTGTTAAAAATGATCCATGCAGAGCCACAAACAGGTGCTGCTAAACTGGCTTTCCAACTTGGAGTACAAGAGTTTTGACTTAAGTTTCAGTTGGATCCTACTGGAATGGGTGTCCTTTCTTAACAGTACACCTAGACTTTAGCATTTATTCTTTGTTAAATTTGGAAATTTTATAACAGGTTAGTACAAAACAACTAAAATTCATGTTTACTAAATGGTAAGCTTAACTGCATGTTTATATGCCAACAAAAAGTCATTGTCTTTTATTTAATTGTTCAGATATAACTACATGGTAGCACTACTCTTAGATGCCGATCCTTCCTCAGTGAGGTGAAGCACTTAGCTAGATGTATTTACAAAAAATGTTTTGAGCTTGGTCCTATCCAGGCTCTTTTGTTGCCTCTGTATATATGCATGTGTGTAGGAATACACACACATTCTGTTCTTCTGTTGCTAAAGAACTTGTTTCATCTTAACTGGATGCTTTGCTCTATTTCGATGTTCTGTCAGTCTTGAAGTCTGCAATTATCAGCCTTCTTCAGCCATGGTATTTCCATAATGTTAGCTTTTTATTTTTGTTTTTCTATGTTCTACTGCAGAGATATCTCATGCACATGTAGAAACCTTAAATGATGACGCACTCTTTCAAACACACACTGGGAATGATCTCTTCACACACACTACTATTTTAAGCAGGATTTTCTGGGACGAGAACAACTTCTGGATTAATGTTCCCTCCATAAATCCCTCAGTATGAAGCAGAAGGAAGAAAGAAAAAAGAGAGAGAGAGAGAGAGGAAGAAGGGAAAAAACACGATTATTTTTTGTACCATTAAAGGTTTCTTATACCTGCATTAATTATACTTAAGCCTGTCTGTGTTAATTCATTTGAATTTGCTCTTTAAGCATTGCATGACAATTGATTTATAAGCAATAGAAACACATACAAAGTTAAGTTCCTTGAACACAGTAAACCTTAAACCAATGTTAACTTTTTATTTCCTTTGAAAAAGTGTGTTTTATTGTCTACTTTTAGATATAAAATTTTATTCTGTAATAAAATTAACCATAAAGTACTAACTTTCTTAAAAAAATATGGAGAGTTGGCCATTTCTGATCATTTATAGAAAAACTAAAACATGATTAAGGAAGAACAGACTGCCAGACAGGTATGGGCGTATAACTTGCTTGGCTGCTCATGCGAATACTTACACAAATCATAGGCTTACCTACGTTATGTCACTTCTAAAATATATTTGATCAATATATAACATTCACCTTCACTGTCTTCACTTTAATTTAATTTAAAATGTCTCTTTACTGTATTGCTAGAGTATTTTGTAAATTCATTCGTTCCACAAAAAAACCAGTCAACAGATACTGCGTGTAAGGCTCCGTACTACCTCCACGTGATAGAGATATGAAAGAGTTCCAGAATCTTCCCACAAAGACTAAAACGACATAAATATAATGGAGTTTTATTTATTGGTTTATTTTAAACTTTTTTTTCAAGATTTATTTATTTGAGAGAGTTTGTGAGCATGAGTGGAGGAAGGCTCAAAGGGAAAGAATCTTCAAGCAGACTCCCCACTGAGTGGGGAGCTCCATGAGGGCTCCATTTCACAACTCATGAGATCATGGCCCATGAGATCATGGCTGGAGCTGAAACCAAGAGTCCCGCACTCAACTGACTAAGCCACCCAGGCACCCTCATAATACAGTATTAAACGCTCAGTGCTAAGGATGGGTTTTCAAACTGCACTATTAAAGTTTAGATGAAGTGTGGAATGTAGGTATTTTCAGGAAAGCAGGAAAATACAGTTTCGAATAACTCATGCTCTTTGTTCCAGAGATATAGAAAAATTATTACCGTATTACCTTTTTCAAATTTTTTGTGGTTGGAATACACATGGAACACACGGTTCGTTCTCTGCCAACCCAGCCAAGGTATTCCGTGGCTTTACTGTGAATGCGAGTTTACACTGCGCTGGTGGAGGAAGGCTCTGAGCAGGAGGGCTGGCCGGTGTGGTATGGACAGACCGTGTTTTGTGCCACAAAACACAACAGCTAAATCAAATGAAGGCTTTTGGTGGATGATAAAATGTCAATCCAGCCAAACAAATATGTTCTCTTCACTGCAGTGGCAAATATTTTCTTCCTCCTGGCTTGCCAGCTCCTTTCAAAGATGATTCCCAAAGCTTCTTTTCCTTTGTTTAGGTTTTGTGTGGAGCAAATTAATTCATGATTTGTTGTTATTTAAAAAAAAAAAAAAGGCAAAACAAAATAAAACAACAACCAAAAAATACTTCTTTCTCTAACCTTCCTCCAAATACCCACAGGAGTCCACCCAATAGAATGGCCTGAAACAAAACACTTTTGTTCAAAGCCAGGAAGGCCGTCAGACCTGCAAGTCTGCCCACAGCTCCCTGTATCACGGGTAGCTGCAGAGAAATATGCAAACTGGCAAACTGGGTACATTTTACTGTTTTACAACAATATGTTTTATTGTTCTCTCACTAAGTTCTTTGCCAGGGGCAAGGAGCCCTGAAGTAGCTGGCGGGAGCCCAGACACAGCTGTCAGCGTGAGCCTGACCACTTCTGGCATTGCTTTCTTAGCCAAGAGGCACGGCGATTGCTTACCAATAAGTCATGATGAGTTGATAATGCAGGGGGACTGAATCATAAATATTTCAGCATTTAAGTGTGTTTTTCCATCCACAGAGACACAATACTGCAATGGCAAAAAGGATCCCCCTTTACGATGGGCAGTTACACGAGGTGGGAACAACTCTTAAAAAAAAAAAAAAAAAACCATGAAAATAAAACTACTTTTAATTGAGTATATTAAATGGCTGATCTATAATGGCTAAAACAGAATGCTACTTGAAATTGAGCTTCCTTTGAAAATGGACTTAAGTCTATACTATTTGAGCATTTTATGATTGTGAACTCCTTATCAAATATGGATTTGTTGCTCTAGCAATATTAAAACCAAAAAGTAAATTATCTGAAATGAATCAGAATCGATAACAAAAAGATGGGGGAGGGCGGAATTGGTTGTATGTGACCAGCCGTAACTGATAGGATGGTACTCAGGACGTTTTGAAGGATCTCCCCACTGAATTTTCATCAACTCTTTACATCACCAATTTTCATTATGTGTTTGAAAATTATTATATTCTACGTAGGGATATCCCATTAAGATGGATTGCTTAAAATATTCATAATTCTTTTTCCATTCTTTAAAAAAAAACCATTTGGGTTCCAAAGCCTTCTAGAAAATGTCGCATGAAGCTTCTGCAGCCTGACTCTCACGCAGTTTGAGCTTCCCCCCTCTCTCAGTCCAGGGCACTTCATTCTGGCCCCCCCTTCCCTACTCCTTTTCTTACTGTTTCATCCAAGCTTTCAAAACGCCACTAAGAGAAAGGAACTAGGACATTTGCAGCCGCAACAGCGCTACGGAGTGCGTGAGACCAGGTTTGGAAGCCAACCTTGCAGCTCACTGTACATGGGGCTAATAACACTTCACAGTGCTGCTTGGAGATGAAATAACCCACAGCTTCCGAAAATTTGAAGTGACGAGAAATACGTATTACTGTATTTCAGTGACAAAGAAAATAATGTGAATATGTCACGTTTTGTGCCTTGATCGAAAATGCTTCCAAATCAAGAGAGTCTTCATTGTGTTTGTTTCCTTCATAAAATTTTAAATCAAGTCCTGGAAATATCAGAAAGATTTCATATGGAAATGGAGGGCAACCAAAGCAGAAATGTTTTAGTAAGTAGAGGTTGATTTGTTTACTTGAAATAGAAAAAAAGTAATTTGCTTTTTTTCTTCAGTGGGCATTTCCCTCTCTGGATTTTCCAAACAGACTCAGAGAATATATATTTTCAGAAGTATATAGAATAAGATAATGTCTGTCTTCAGATCCTTCTATTTTATTACCCTGTTTAGGTGGGAGGAGCCTTGATTTATCTGAGATTGCAATTTTCCTCATTTATCTCCTGCAGCACTGTTTCGTTTTATTTGTGGGTTCATTTCATGCCTAATACTTTTAAAAGCAAAGGGACATATGTTTCTAGTTATGTTCGGCGGGGGGGGTTCTTTTCAAGCTGTACATGAATCAATGATTTCTCACACCAGTGTCATAAAAAGTCAATACCTGATCAACTGTGACCAATAGTCCAAACACAGAAAATGCTAGCCTGAATCAGCCAAGTGACGAGTTTAAGCAGAAAACTGAGAATATTGGGTTTACAACCAAAGCCGGATTTCAAATTTCTCCCCAGTTGCACTGCTAATTCTCTTTTGAAGCACTAGATGGCACTATGAATTCATTTAATTTAGACCCCAAAAAGCCCAACCATAACTTCAAACAGAAAAAAAGATGAGAATTTTCCTTAACTGATGTGATAGTCTGACACATATTCTTAAGGAAATGAATTTATATGATGTAACAGTTATTACATTAAGTTTCAGCGGGGGCAGGGGGAGACAACAGCATCTTCTTTTGGCAAGGGAAATGTGACTGTTTCTACAAACACACACCAGTCAAATCAATGCTCAGAGTCTAGTCAGAGAAAAAGAGTCAGACGTGCTTGTTGCCTAACTTGACTACTTTCTTACTTTCTTGACTACCTGACAGTCAAAACACTCAGGCCAGTTTGTGTGTGTCAATACAGGCTGCAGTTTTTATGTTATAAAGTGAACTTCTGTGTTTGTTAGATTTCTTTGCTACTGCCTTTGTTGTCTGGCTGGTTAGTTCAGTTGGTTAGGGCACTCTACTAATGAGGCCAAGGTCACCCCGGTTTCCATCCTTGCCTGGGGGGTACGTTCTCCTCACAAAGAGAAAGGCTGTTTCTGGACTTGAAACTGTGACCTTAACTCTGACCAGCCATCTCAGGAATGCCTGATCTTCAAAGATGACTGTATACGAAAATCTGGATGATCAGAATAAACACATCATTACAAGGAGATAAAAGCAACTCAAAACATATATCCTATTAACAGGAGATCTGCAACGCCATTTTTTTTTTTCCTCTAGAAAGTACTCGGAGACTACTTCTAAAATCAGCAGTGTTAGCTAACGAAGTTGTGTTCCTTGTCCGTCCATCCTAATATAACCTAAAGAAACTTCTCTATGCCAGGCAGGGCACTAGATGTTGAAAGGTTGAGAAGTAAGAAACTGCCAGTAACACAATGACTTAACCATCTCAGTAGGGAGATAGATAGGCAAACACATATTAGAGAAGGTGAGAGATACCGTAACAGATATATACATAAACTCCTAAGGAAGCAAAAAGAAAGTCTCACTTTCAGGCAATCGTATGAACTAGATGGTAAAGGACTGATAAGAGCAAGAGCCAAATGTGGACAAAAGCATTCAGATGAAAAAACAACGTGTGGAGACAGAGGTTGTTTGAGAGAGGGGCATGTTTAAGAATCTAGAAGTGCTTCCTGTGCCTAGAATTTTGGGTATGTGGTAGGGAATGGCAGGTGTTGAGCTGACAAGGAATCCACATTAAATCAGATAAGCTTTACATCATCTAAATCTAAAAAGCAATGAAAGCCAAAATATAAAATAAATATCCATGAATCCTCACTAAGATGAATATACGGTTGAATAAATAAGAAAATGGGGAAGATGGGATAAATCTCTCCAGAAGAATCCTGAGTTAACGTGTGCAAATACGACCCAGTCAAGAAGATGGAACGTAAACCCCTCTCCTTCAGTGTGGTCTGAACATACCTTTTATCAGACAGCACAGTATGGAAAGAGGGATAAAAGAGTGAGTTACCATGGAAAAACCTGGCAAACACACCTCAGCCAGGTGATCAAGGTAAACATTAACATTGAAAAGTCATGTTTATGGTATTTCATCACTAGGGCCTTCTTCCTCAAAACCCATGACTTCAATTTAACCACGAGATCCAGACACATGCCAACTGAAGAACATTGTGCAAAATATCTGACCAGTGCTTCTCAAATTATCATGGTTATCGAAAACAAGGACACTGTCACTGCCAAGAGGAGCCTAAGGAGACATGACAGCTAAGTGTTATATGATATCCTAGATGGGATGCCGGAGCAGAAAAGGATAGTAAGTTAAAACCAAGGAAATACGAAGTACGGATTTCACTTAGTGGTAGAGCAATATTGACTCATTAATGTTGATAAACATATCATACTATTATATGACATTAATAATAAGAGACATTGGGTGCAGGAAACATGAGAACCCTCTGGACTACCTATGCAGTTTTTCTGAAGATACAAAGCTACTCTAAAAGAAGAAGTTTAGGGGCTCCTGAGTGGCTCGGTGGGTTAAAGCCTCTGCCTTCGACTCAGGTCATGATCCGAGGGTCCGGGGATTGAGCCCCACATCAGGCTCTCTGCTCAGCAGGGAGCCTGCTTCCTCCTCTTGCTCTGCCTGCCTCTCTGCCTACTTGTGATCTCTGTCAAATAAATAAATAAAATCTTAAAAAAAAAAAGGAAAAGTTTAAAAATCTTAGTAGCAAATTATCATTTTGAATAAAATTAATGTATTATTTTTTCAAGAGTTATCTGTAAAAGTGGCAACATTCTCTACCTCTGCCTACCCTCTAAAACAGAGGAGGGGAGGAAAAAAGGAAGGAAAATTGACCTGGACTCTGGCCTCAAAAATATCTATACATTGAGAGTGCCATATAACATACCCAGGTAGCACAATAAAGTGATTATAAAATAACTGATGAAAAGAGCCATTGCCAACTCCATCCATGATGAGTGGACAAGAGTGAGGAACTGATTACACGTAATACTCACCTGAGAATGTGAATTGTGTTCCCATATTTTTCCTTGGTGGGGTGACTGAAAACAGACCAGTAGAATTCATGTCAGACATCTAAGTTCTTCAAAATCTTGTTGAAATATAGACTATCAAAGGATACCACTTTAAGTCATTTTTACACAGCAAACAAAGCCTGGGCTCCTTCAGGCACCACAGGGAAGAGACATAATGGAAAGCATTTATAAGGAACCAGAGAGATTCCTTCTTCTTCATGAGCGAACATGGCCCATTATAAAGAATAATGACTATGAACAGGATAAACTTGCTCCACCCATTTCCAGGTGAAGAAATGAAGGCTCAGAAAACCGGCTCCCATGATTGCAACAGTGGAAAAAAGAATGGCAGTCTCCAGCCTGTTTTGCAAATGAATCCTCTGTACATTGTGTTCTATGTAAATGGTATCCCCTGGAATTGCACAGCAGGTAGAACTGTAGAAGTCATGACAAATCCAGGGCTTCTGAGCTCTAGTTTTGTGTACTTGCTTCTCATTAGGGACAGTTGAATAGGGACTATTCACCCAGTGATATTTTTATCATTGCAAAAAAGCAATTGTTTTGCTCACTCTGCAGCTTGCATTGGCAATGAGAAATACCATCATTGAACCAATCCAAGGGCAAAAACATGATGTGTCCCTTACTCAGCAATTAAGGGGAAAGAGCGTTTCTCTCCAGTAATACCTAATAGGCTATGTTTAATACAAATTCGTTAATACTGAGGAAAAAATTTATAATAACTCTTCTATTATAGCTCTCAGTACACTTGTGATATTAAATTTGTCTTCCTACTTTATACTTACTCGTTTACTTATATGCTGAGAAGTTTCCTTCATTTAAGATGTTTTATGGAAAATTTTGATTATCTTCTGAATTATTTTGTGTCTTTGAATTATTTTCACAATGAACAGTAAAATACATTATGTAGTGACACAGTAGATTCATGCAAGCATACACATACATTTAACTCAATTCACAGGACAATACACGTGCATCATTTGTACAATCATTCATATTTTTTTATTCTATTCTCATTCATTTATTAAGTTCACTTGTCAATCATTAAATAATGAGACCCATTAATTTTATATCATGACTTATGGTTTAAAGAATATTACCTTAAATATTAATTCATAAAATATATCCATAATTTTACTAAGTAAAAAATATTTTTAGAATCCTTTATATTTTAGATATTATACTAAAACAATGCCAGATATATATTCAGACTCAATGCATATTTATTAAACTAAATAAATAAATTAACTTTCTCACTTAAACATGTTGGTCATTTGCTGTAATTGCTAACCAAATGATTTTAACATGTCTTGGACACTGACTTTTTTATTTAAAAATCACATTAAATATGCTATCAGCAAAACTGATAGATTAAGATATATAGAATTAACATAGATATATACCATAGACTAGATATAATATATATCTATAAAACCTCACGTCTCAAAAATTGCCTAAATGGGCATGAATCCTGTTTCGTATTCGTTTTTCAAAAATACATAAAATAGTTGAGGAGATTTTCAGTGCTGATAAGGAAGTGTAACACATCACGAATTATAAATTAAAGTTATATAAATCTTTTTTTCAATATAAACTTGAATCTTGATTTACTTTTATGTGGAAATTATAGAAATGAAGGCTTCTTAGTTTCAAGATTAAAATACCTGCGCTTCCCTTTAACTCTTCTCCTTCCTTTCTGTCTTCTCCCATATTTTTCCCTCTCCTCTTTCCCTTTTAGGTTTTCTTTTTATTAGGTGTGGCTGGATATAGAAATAAGTGTAGATATAAATGTGCGTAAATGTATGACCTCTTGTATCTACAGACTTACAGATGTTCCCTTGCTTGCTCCGCTGAGATGGCCATGGAAAGAGCAGTGTCCATGTTACAACAGCGTCCTTCCGTAGAGCACACAGAGCAGCCAGACCTTGGTTTCTAAATACCATGCTGCTCCAGAATGTCCCACAGATGGGACGGGTTCGGGCAATGAAAGCATCACATGAGCCCGAATGTCCGGTTTCACCAGGAACTAAGGAAGTACTCCAAGAATAGTGGGGACAGGCTTTAAGGACTCAGGAATCAGCTAGAAGAGATTTCCCCTGGCAAAATCTGAGACATTGATCTTTAAGACATACTAGTGAGAGGTAATTCCACCCATTGAATAAAATAGGAATTCATGAACTCATACTGACACTAAATTAATTGAGACACTGATAAGGAAGGGGATATTGCCAGAGTGTGAATATGTCACACCACCAAATCCCAATTAAGTTACAAAGAGGGAAATACAGCTTTACTGGGAAGAAGCCTGAAAATAAGTGAGCGGAGTGGACTTCTCCATTAATGAGATGAACTGAGGTTGTGAGCCCCAGATATGACAGAATGAGGAAAACTCAGCATCATTTCTGTTCACTCCGACCAGAGATGCAAAACTTGGACATAATCATTAGAAAGATCTGATATATTTACTTATTTGCTCAACCCCTTTGCATATAGCCAATCTCCTAACCTAGCTAAGTTAGGGGGCTTGGCCCCAGCCTCACCCCTGGCTCCTCACCACCACAGCCCTGGGACCCTTCAACATCGCTGCTTCTTTCAACCCAACAGATGAGTGTTCTCTCCCTATCTGTCATTATTCACTTGGGAGATTTTTACTGCAATTTTCATTTTATAAAATGTTTCTGCTAAGAGATGGAGACAGGTGTTTAATGTAGAAACCGCAAAATTTGGAAAGCACCTTCCAGAATTACATCTTGCATTTTGGTGTATAATAAAATACTTCCATTTTTTTTTCTATGTAATTCTTGTTAGATAGAGCAATGTTATGAGATATTTTACATTATCAAATAATATCTTTTTTACATTGTCAAATAATATCTTTTTCTCCTTAATAATACTTCTTAAAATTTTATACCAATAAATATTCTTTTATGGAATTACTTTAATGACTGCATATTATTCCACATATTAATTTAATCAAAATTTTGGACATTGGGGATGTATACAATGTTCTATTATAAACATTATTATATGTGTATTCTTTGCATATATGCATGATTATTTCTTCATGATATAAAGTTTCTGAAACAAAAAATTCATATTCATAGCATCTTTATATTTATTACCAAAATGCCTTCCAGATGCAGTATAGCCATTTTTACTCCTACTGATAGAGTATGAGAGAGCCTATTTCCCCACAGTTTTTCCATTAAATATATATATATAAATATATTATATATAAATATATATAAGCTATTATATTTTTATATTTATTTTATTGTGTTATATTTTATTTATCATATTATTTCTATTTCTATTTTATTCTATTATATTTTTTAAGGATCTTTAATTTGTAATTTTATTTCTTATTATGACCTGATTTTTGTAAGATTGAACATTTTAAAAATGTTTATTGGCTTCTTGTGCTTCTTTTGCAGGAATTATTTTAACGTTTTTAAGCAATCTTTGGAAATTGCCTTTCTTTAAAATTTATATTCATTTTCAATTCTGAGTTCATTAATCCTAATCAGATGCTATAATCCTCTATTTCAATTTAGATTTCCATCCCTGTCCTTGAGAAACCTGTAGAACAATGAGAGATGCAGACATATAACGAAAACTACAATACAAAGTGAAAAGTATTTTATCAGATACTTTCAAGTTTTGATATGGGAATATACTCAAAGAAAGCATTAATTCTCTATTGGGGGTCAGAAAAGTCTTCAGAAAAGAAACTACATTTGAGCTGGGCTTTGAGGAGGAATGAGAGCTTTCCAGATGAACAACCGGAGAAAACATATAGTGATGAGGGAAAACCATGATCAGACCCTTGAAGCCATGAAAATGAATGGCTTTTTTGGAAACAAGGAAAAGTCTGATATAACTAGAATTTGAGATATATATCTGATTCAACACACACACACCCTATGTGTGTATATAGTTTATATACTCAAAAAATTTCCATTTTAACCATACAGAATTATAAAACTTACACCGTATTTTAATTATCAAATGCCATATAAAATGAGTGAATGTAAGAGATGTTTTCCTTTCTAATTTCCACTGAGGTAAACGTTTTTAACTGAGTTATTACTTTCACTTACTAACCAAAACCTTATAATTGGGGATCATTTATTCAAGAAGGTTTTTGATACTGACCCATTCATCCCTTCATTTATTTTTAAAGTGTTTATAGACCACCTCTATATAAGCAAGCAATTTTGAAATTCAGAGGGTCCCTTTACATTGTTTTTAACAAATGTGTGACATTATTATGAATCTGTTACAAATTCACTGATATTAAGATATAATTATCCAATTGAAACAGTAAGTAGTCTCTACACTTCCAACAAAAATTTCACACCAAAACAAAAATAATTCTGTAATTTGGGTCACCTGGGTGGCTCAGTCAGTTAAGCGTCTGCCTTCAGCTCAGGTCATGATCCCAGGGTCATGGGATGGAGGCCCACATCAGGCTCCCTGTTCAGAGAGAAGTTGACTTGCTGCTCTGCCGTCCTCCCCCCTACCCCATTTATGCTTTCTCTCACTCTCTCTCTGTCAAATGAGTAAATAAAAAAAATCTTTCCCCCCCCCAAAAAATCATGATTCTGTAAATGGTATTTAACAGTTAATGACCCAAATCTTTTTCTTATGTTTCTATTTTTTAGGCATATTATATTCATCATGTTTCCTAAATATCTATTAATAAACTTAAGTGGAACTTTAATTTTAACTAAAAATTAATTTTTTTTCCTAATACATAAGGATCTTAAAAAAAAAAAAGATATCAAACACCTTCTCTGGTATGTATTCCTTACACAGATAATCTCAGACATGTATGAAACATGCTAGTTTCAGTAACACACTATATCTGACACTTGACAAATATATTTTAAACTCTTAAGGTTATAAAAAAAGGATCAAATCATAAATTTAAAAGTACTTAACTGAATTCTTCTGCTGTGAAGACAGTTGGAAATGCTGCAAGGAATGAAATTTGGGGACAGAGCCATGTAAGCAGAAGAATTTGCAATCCGATTAAAGAGGCAGAGTCAATACCAACGATAAAAAGATAAATAACAACACCAAAGTTAAATAGTTAATTATGAGACCGACTCAAAGGTTGTAATAAAGCAATACATTATTCATTGTCTAGTATAATGCATATCCGAGATGTAGTAAAATTTCAAACAGGAAGAATTCAGAGTCGAGCCAGAATGACTTTGGAAGGTTCTTTCTCCTTAATTTCCAGAAAATGAAATCAATGGTATTCATCAATATCTGTTCATTCTTTTTCCCCATCTTGTAGAAGATATTTCATCTACTTCCTTCTTCTTTATTCTCCTTTCCACTGCCACTTCTATATAAAATGTGGCAGTTTAAATGACTGTGAAGTCTATGATGTCCTTTGAAACATTTCAACTCTGCCAAGGTGTTCAGATTTTGCTGACCACACAACTGATTTCATCATTTTGGCTGAGTCAACAGTTTCCTACCAATTTATTCAGACGGATGAATTACTTGCATGTGTCACTACACTGATGTATACTCAGGTGAGATCCTCTGAATTTCCCCATACAAGCCCACCCACTGGCCAGAACAGCAGCGTATATTCATTTCTGCTGGCTCCCTGACACAAACACTGGCAGGGTTAGGGGGCTAAGGTGAGTTCTAGGTTTCCAATTTGCACACCATCATTGCTGGATACTTTCTCTGACGTGACTCCATCTCAAGGTGAACCCAATCTTGACATTCATTAACATAATCATAACTGAATTCATTTCCACATCTAGATTAATTAATTACAAGAATCTCACACACTTGTTTTTTTTTCCTCACACACTTGTTTAAAAACAATGTAAAAGAACTCTGAATTTCAAACTGCATGTTCACATATAGGTGACCTATAAACACTCCAAAAATAAATGAAGGGATGAATGGATTAGTATCAAAAACCTTCCTGAAGAAATGATCCCCAGTTATAAGGCTTTGGTTGATAAGTAAAAAGTAACATTCAGGGTTCTAAAACATCAAGTTGTGTGATCGAAATAGATACATTTTTTTAAATAAATACTAAAAAATGAGGGAATTCTATTTTGATATATTTCTGTATTTTTTTCATGTATATGTTTGTGTGTATAACAATTTATTTTCCATGTAAGTAGAAGTTCCAAGATCATAATCCAGAACTGAATACTAAATAGTCAACAATATTGCACTGGGCGCCGGCATACAGATACTAAGCAGTACTTTGAAATCAAAGAAGCTGTTATTCTAGATTTTTAAGCAGATGTAGTTAGTGGACATCATTCAGTTAGATTTAGATGCCAGAAAAAACTATGACTCTTATTGAAGACAAAGAGTTTATAGGACAGTTTGTCTTCTGTTTGCAAACCAGAAAAATGTCTTTCAATCTATGAAGTAATACATGTATCATACAGGAAGGACTTTTATAGCTAGGCAGATCATTCCTTCTCACACCACATAACAATGCATTTAGCTACGCCAAGTTTTTGACATAATGTAATTATGGAGAATTTTCCTACAGACCCACATGGAAGGTTTTTAAAAATAATAATAATAATTAGCAAGGGTCAGAATAGAGATAGCTAAATACCTTGGGAATGTGCAATCATGAATTTAGTGATTGATAGATGGAAAGTAAAAGTAAATACCAGATCCCTTGTCCCTTTTATCGACTTTTAGCTGGAAATTGTAAGTCATAACCTCCCTCTCCCTCAGCTTCCTGGTGCTTGATTTCTAAAAGGATGACTGCTACAAGGAACAGCTTCATTTCCGTGGAGGCAACTCACCAAACAAGGGTAGACCTTCGAGCAGTTGGTCAAGGAAACTGTGGTTTGTATTTTGTTCTACTTAGTAAGAGACTGTAGGGGGGGAAAAATCAGATTTTTTGAGCATCACTTTATTTACATTCAGCAGAAATCATCTCTGCTGTTCCCATCTAGCAGTACCCAATATGACACTGAATTTTGACAAAATGCTTGAGCAGTGAATGAGATAATCACCATGTGCCTTGCTTCTAATGCAATTCTCTAGATTTTGGTTTGTGTTTTGTTTCGTTTTGGGTGGAGAGTTTGTTCTGAGTTTTATTTGGGGGGTTTTAGTTTTTGTTTTTGTATTCAGAAGCTCACCACAGAACATGTCCAAGTTTGAAGGAGAACTATCATTCCCTAAAGAGTAATTATTGGTGGGCTTCCACAGAGACAAGGTGGGAAGAGATAGAAAAGTCACCACATTTCAATTCACTTACTCTCTCTAGTGACAGAACGAGAGTAAGTGCAGATCCACACTTCATTACAATAAAGCCAGAAATGTCTGATTCTTTTGTTGTTCTGAAACCAACAAGCACTAAATGATGCTTAAAATAAAAGGTCATGGATAGGGCGCCTGGGTGGCTCAGTGGGTTAAGCCGCTGCCTTCGGCTCAGGTCATGATCTCAGGGTCTTGGGATGGAGTCCCGCATCGGGCTCTCTGCTCAGCAGGGAGCCTGCTTCCTCCTCTCTCTCTGCCTGCCTCTCTGCCTACTTGTGTTCTCTGTCAAATAAATAAATAAAATCTTTAAAAAAAAAAAAGTCATGGATAAAAATTGAAAACTTTACATTCTGAATATTATAAGAATAAAGAAATTAAATATTTTTAGTGATTGGGTATGTTCCTTTAGTTTTGTAGGATTTTTCTTCAGTGGAAGCTCAATTTCATACATATTATCTCAGTTCCCTTTACAACTTTCCTGTGCAATCCATCCTAAAAATTTTCACACTATTACTTCTAAATGAAAAGTGTTAGAATTCAGTATGTAAATACATTTGGATTTGTTAGAAATGGTTGAGAGAGACAACACAATTTTAACACCATTTGATTGTGTTTTACTTGGTTTGTTGCTGATGGGGATTTTTTCATAGAAATTCAAAATGTCAAATGTCTTTCACCCAATTTCTTTTAAAATAATTTATATGTGCCATAATATCCTATAAAGTGAAGATTCCTTTTTCCCTCTCCAACTCGGTTTCTTTGCTAAATCTTTCAATCTCCCCCCCAAAAAAAAATCCTATCTGAAACATTGATTTGGCTACATTATTTCAACTTACATAAATATAACTTCAATTCCAAATTCTATTTATCAAATATGGCTTTAACTTCTGATCATTTACATGTTGATCCAATTAGAGATATGATGAGTCTGGTTGCATTCTCTCCTCTTAGACACCTGCAATCACTCAGTAACATCACAAAACCATCCAAAGCTGCAGAGGGTCTTCTGCTGCTAAAAGCAAGACTAAAATGAGTGTCCAAATACCTCCATGCGAACAGCAAAGCATACCAGGATACTGAGCAGTGTGTTTGGAAAACCAAGTACATTTTGCTGAAAGCTTCCATAACAAGAGTAGAGCCTTTGAAGAAAAGAGATTCTAAGAGGGGCCATATACGTAAAATCAATTCAACTACTTATCTGGAAAAAAATCTTTGCAATACAAGGCATTGTTCTTCTCTGTCTTAAACATGTATATTACATTGATTCAATTTTTAAGATTTTATCTATTTTTTGTGAGAGAGAGAGAGAGAGCACACACAAGCAGGGGGAGCAGCAGGCAGAGGGAGAAGCAGGGTCCCTGCTAAGCAGGGATTCCCCCCTCCCCCATGCAGGGCTCGATCTCAGGACTCTGGGATCATAACCTGAGCCAAAGACAGATGCTTGACCGACTGAGCCACCCAGGTGTCCTACACTGATTCAATTTCTTATAATAAATGGAATATGGTTATTTGTTCTGTTAATAAATAGATTGATAGCTTCATATTAAGAACTTAAACCTTCACATCAGACAAACCTGGGTATGTATCCTGGTACAATTTGTAATTATGTGGTTTGGGGCAATGTACTTACACTCTCTAAATTGGTGTCTTTTTTAAATCAATAATAGTAACTACTTCACAGGATTACTCTAACGATTCAATGAGATAATCCATAGAAAGTATTTAGCACATTTTTGAACTTTGGTAAGTACTCGATAAATGATAGCTGCATTAGCAGACCTATGCCAATCTCCCTAGAAAGACTTCTTTCACACAATAATTCTGCTTGGAGTCTGTCAGCTAACATATAACAGCACTTGGTTTAAGTCCCTGCAGATTTTGTGGTTGGGCGATCACCACTGCAATCCCTATCCACTGTAATGTTCTGGTTACCATCTAAGAAGTCAAATTAGCAGCTAAAAACTAGCTGGAATGTTCCCAGAACTACCTAAGATGTTTTATTTGTAAGCACAACGTTTACCCAGGGCCTTTCGGTTTTATGTGATTAAGACTTTTAGCCCTTGACAAGCAATACCCAGAAAAGTTGTGAGCAACAAATCAAGAAACACAAGTATCTGTTGGAAAGGCCCCCTGCTCATCACCAGCTCCTTTCGTGTTCGTCTTTTGTTGTACTATCAGAGCTGATTCTGGCCCAGAGTGGTTCCGGGTCATCAGTAAAGGTGTCTTTGGGTAACATCTGTCATAAAATGCTCCCTAGAGAATCAAACAGAACAAATCATAAAAGGCCATAGAGCAGACTGTTGGCACTCACAAATCTAAGATTCAAGGCTTTAATTCTCATCAAACCTCTGATGTCATTGAAATGAAGCAATTTGTGATTGTTTTGTGGCACTAACTAGTTAGTAACTAACTAGTGAGTTAGTTACTAATTAGTGTTACTAACTAGCGAGCTACTAACTAGCAAGTAAGTCCAATGACAGCTTCCGCATCTCTTGGCTTTATGTTCCCCTCCATCCTCATTATACATTTATTCTCATTAAAGAATAAGGAATAAATAATCTAATAAATGATAACAATAAATAAAAAGACTACTTAATATTTTGGCTATTCTAGTTTCTATATTTTACATAGTAATTAGAGCCCTAAATTAGGACATTTAGGAAAGCCTGGGCTTTATTCCTCAGCAAGGTTGAATGTTCACTATATCTCATCCTCCAAAATGTGAGGAACTTTATAAGACACTACAAAATCATTGTTTCAAAAACAGTTCTGATTTCTAATATTGAATATGTGGCTTTCATGTAAGTGCTATTACATAGATTATTTTTTCTTTTCATGCATTGATTTCAATACATTGCTAATTCTATAATATACAATGTAAACTTTGCTAATAAATATAGCTAAGATAAGACATTTTTTGCTCCACTCAATAGAAATGCATCTCCTGTGTGTAACAAAATCAATATATCTAAAGCTGGGACTATTCACAATAATAAATAAGGCTGAATTTAGCATTTTATAGCTATTTTTAACATAATTTCAAAAATTAATTTGAGTTTTATACTGTTTCTCAGGATTATATTATGTATTATGTATATTATAATTTATATTACATTATGTGGCTATTATATTTATATAGGTGGTCCTAGTTATAATATAGGCTGATCTGTATGTGACAAAGACACAGGATGGATTATTTGTCCCTCTTACGAGTCTGAGTTACTTTATGGCTCTGTTCCATAAGGTCATGAGAAGCTCACACCCTTTTCTCTCAAGAAACTTTGCATTCCTATGGAGTTGACTCCATACACATTGTCAAGATGACTCCCTACTAGGTCCACATCTCCTTCAGGAGGAAGAGGTAAAGAAGAAGGGGACAACATACCCCATCTGCTTAAAGCATGACCTAGAAGTTGTATATACTACAACTGTTTACATCTCATTGACCAGAACTTATTCTCATCACCACCTGATCTATGTGGGAAGTTAGAAACGTAATCTTCACTACTGAAGGGAAAACCCCAGGTCTACCCCTCAGCATCACCTTCAGTTTCAATGTCAAAAAATAAACTGAACAAACCCCAAATATTTTATTTTGATCATTACTCACTTTATTTCAATTTCAAACATTAGAGAATAGAAGGCATAGAGATAATAACTGACTATATTGAACATTACTGATTTCAGAAACAGGAGCTGTTGGTCCATTTCTCGCCATAGCCTGAGGTTAACTTCTTAGTGTCACTTAGTGTCAGCCTCCTCACCCATACGGGTATCACCTACTCTACTGGTCCCACTTTCCTTTATAATAGTGAAGATCAGAGAAATAATTCATAGGAGTTAGGAACAGGAAAGGGAAGGCATTGACATATTCAGCGTGTAAATAAATAAAAGACAGGATGGAATGATCCATTGGGTATAAATCTTGAATGAAGAGCAATTTGCTCATACATAACCTGATGCTCTGTCCACACCAGCCCTGAAGAAAGGACATGAACTCTGAGGGTGCATATAACCAGCTGGAGGCCTCAATATCTGAGTCATAAAAGAGAAGGCAAGCATATTAAAGTGGCATTTTTTATATACTCTTTTCCTTGGAAAAGATGAAGGAAATATTTTCTTTCATCCCCCTTCTCTGTCCCAAATACATTTCGGGAGGAGATTTGAGGAGACTTAAACACAGGTAAAAAAATATATATGATCCTGGGTGGCTCAGTGGGTTAAAGCCTCTGCCTTTGGCTCAGGTCATGATCCCAGGGTCCTGGGATCGAGCGCCACGTAGGGCTCTCTGCTCAGTGGGGAGCCTGCTTCCTCCTTTCTCTGCCAGCTTCTCTGCCTACTTGTGATCTCTGTCTGTCCAATAAATAGATAAAATCTTTAAAACAAATAAATAAAGCACCCGGCTAGCTCAGTCGGTAGAGCATAAGACTCTTAAAATAAATAAATAAATAAATAAATAAATAAATAAATAAATGTATGTTTTAAAAATATATATGAAGGATATTTAAAAGCAAAATTTAAAAAGGAAAAATAAATATGGTAGAGATTAAATATGTAAGTTTTCACGGCAAGAGGAAAGGAAAAACAATCACTTAGATAAGGGGAGTGGATGTGAGTAATAGCCCTGCAATTCTCTGGCAAAATACCAGGAGCAAAACTTGAGCACTGATGGAAATACTCTTAATAAGTAAATTCAGCAGAAGGCCTTTTATTGATTTTAGAACAGACTTAAAATTCTGGTATTTTTGTTTGGTTGTTAATCCGCATCATGTGTGTCGATGCTCTTGTTCAATAAAGAAGTTAAAAAGCCTATCCACTGTGCTAATAAAAATAATAGGAGCCGTTATCAGAGCACAAGAAAAGGCCTTTATATAAAAATACAAACACACTCTCACACACGAATTATAAGTAAGATGCAGCAAAATCAGAGGATTTTTAATAACCGTTTTCAGCTTCTAATGCTACGGCCGGTGTCTCCTTACCAAAAGTCAAATTTATTTTTTATATATTTCACTTTAAAGTAAAAAGGAAAGAGTTCAGGGTGTGGGGAAGGGTTGGTCTCCCTAGCATTCCATTCACGTGAACAATGCAGATTTGACAAGATATGACTTCTTACTTACCAGGTGGGAAAAGGTGTGGTAAACTGATGCATGGGACATGCTTTTAATTTTTGCTTTTCTTTTCCTTTTCTTTTTTTGAAACCTAACCAAATGATCCTAAGAAGAAATCTCACAACCACTTGTCATTTCTTTTCTGAATATAAGTTGTTCCTTGACTAGTACAATGATGCAGACTTGACTATTAACTATGACTCTGGGGATATTTATTTATTTATTGTTTAAAATAGTAGCCATGTTTGGGGCGCCTGTGTGGCTCAGTGGGTTAAAGCCTCTGCCTTCGGCTCAGGTCATGATCCCAGGGTCCTGGGGTCGAGCCCCACATGGGGCTCTCTGCTCAGCGGGGAGCCTGCTTCTCCCCCTCTCTCTGCCTGCCTCTCTGCCTACTTGTGATCTCTGTCTGTCAAATAAATAAATAAAATCTTTAAAATAGTAGCCACGTTTCACATTAAGTTGGATCATTTTACCAGTGAAACAGCCTAAATTCTCAACCATCCTTTATTCTTCCTAAACATGCATTTGAAGAATATTCTACCTAGAAAGCACTATCTTAATATGTCCCTCAAATTGATCAGACCTCAGTCACCACCTGGTAAATATAATCTACCTATTCTTAGGACAAAAAAAAAAAAAAAAATTACAGACATCCTGAGTCCGCTCTCTCTCCTCAGACCCACTTCCAATCATCTACAGATCAGCTCAGCACAGCCTCCAACATATATCCTCAACCTGATGATTTCCCAACCTCTCCTCTGCTGAAACTCTGATCTCTTGTCGGGAACTGTTGGAATAGTCTCCACTCCTGCTCCCTGTGATGTATCATCCTCTCAGTGATCTTCTGTAGTATCATAGTCCGTCTCTGCTTAACACTCTGCAATGACTTGCCCTAGAAGTGGTATACAATTCTAATTCCTCACGTGCCTATAAGATCTTGCAAAAATTAAATGACTTCTATCTTTCTGACATCAACTTCTACCCTCAATTCCTTTGACTCAGTTTGCTCCAGGTACTTGGGC
The DNA here is from genome assembly GCF_009829155.1 of Mustela erminea. NCBI lineage: Eukaryota > Metazoa > Chordata > Mammalia > Carnivora > Mustelidae > Mustela > Mustela erminea. Next base: position 39,525,226 of record NC_045630.1, on the reverse strand, counting down.
TCTCTGTATACTCCTCAAACACACAAAGCTTATTTATTTCATGGGGTCTTTGAACCTTTTCCTTCTTTCCTTCCTCCCTTTTAGAGGTGTCAGCTCTAAGGTCATGGTCTCTGGACATCTTCCCTGACTACTCCAGCCAAAGCAAGACGGTCAAGAGTTAAAAGAGTTTCATTTGATAATGTTGCCTATACTATGATTCAGATTATCAAAATTCTATTGGAATGCCAAAGAGAATTAATATTTAGTTGTGTGAACTTGCACGTTAAAGAGACAAGGAGTTATAGCTGTGAATTGTAATAAAGCAGAGTACTGTGAAAAGAGCATAGGTTTAGAGTAGAATTATTTGGGTTTAAATCTTGGCTCTTTCACTTACTAACTGCATCACCTAATTATTTAACACATTCTAAAACTTAGTTTCCTCATCTGTAAAATGTGTATAAAATATCAAACATATAGATGTGTTTTAAGAATTATATAATGGTGGTGGGGCACCTGGGTGGCTCAGTGGGTCAAGCCTCTGCCTTCGGCTCAGGTCATGATCTCAGGGTCCTGGGATTAAGCCCCGCATTGGGCTTTCTGCTGAGCGGGGAGCCTGCTTCCCCCGCCCCATCTCTGCCTGCCTCTCTTCTTACTTGTGATCTTTGTCTGTCAAATAAATAAAATCTTTAAAAAAAAAAAGAATTATATAATGGTGTACAAGGACTATAGTAGCTACTCTACTTAATGGGGCCAGTATTTTGTTTTCATTTGTTTCTCTTATTTTCATATGTTAGGCTTATTGTGTATGCTGCTTAGATAGGTTGTAATTCCTTCTCTAAAGGAAAAAGTAACTAGTCTATAACACATGGCTAAATAAGTTAGGATAGCAGTGGTTCCCAGTTATTCCAGTAAGAGATGTTTGTCAAAATCACCACACCCAATTTAACTTCTAGACTGAGTCACACTCAACATGAAAAAAAAAAAGAAAAGTGCAAAATTATCTTGTTGTATAGACTAGCATTTTAAACATTGGAACGCAATTTGAAATATTCAAGTCATATGAGAAAGTAGCCACTCATTTATCCTTTCAATAAATATATGTAAAGTCCCAAGCATGAATCCAAGTGCTGTAGATGCAGCATTATGACAAAGGAGGGTACAAAGCCCTCGGACCTGTGCATCTTGCACTGTAAACCACCCCTTCTTAGAATCAAACAAAATTTCATCTGTTGCCTTGTACTCTTGGTTCCAAGTGACAAACTTGGGACCAAGGGACTTGAATTCTATTTCCAGCTCTACCAGTCATCCATCATGTGACTTGGGGCTAGTGACAGTTTCTTTGAGCTTCAGTTTCCAAGATGTACCCGGCTCTATCTAAAGTGCCGATAGCTCCAAAACGCTAGGTCTCCACAATCATATGAAAATCTGAAGTTAGAAAGCTTGCAGTCAAGAACTATTTCGTTCTTTAATGTGTATGAGTTTACGATAATCTTTTTGCAACTAGATGGTTCCCACATTAATATTTAGTACTGAGTTGAAGAAGAGATGAAACTTATTTGGAACACAATTGCCTTAATTTTTTTTTTACTCTAAATGATGGTCCAAGATTTTATCCACTAAATCTTACATTTTTCCTTTCAATTGTCTAAGTGGCAATGTACATGTTTGTCTCAGCTTAGGGGATTTTGCAGTATCAAAAACTTTCTCTCTTTTCTCCAAAAAAATAACCAAGAAACATTTGTGTAAGGCCAGTTGTCTGAGTTCAATACTATCTTCACTTAAGTAAAAGACTATTTTCCCCCAAACATACACTTATTATCACCATGATGATTATCTGCATTGATATCCCAGATTTATTTTTATATGGTTCAAACGTACTAGCCATCATAATAATCATTGAAAAGCAGATGCTGTGGCTTATTATTTTATGGTTAAAGAAAACTTTTTTTTTTTTTTAAGTAACAACGTGGTATCCAGGTTACATCTTGATAATCACGTTAGAACTGAGAGTAAAAAATGGCAGATGGAATTTTGTTTTTCTTTTTCCTCCCCATCTCCCTTTATTCCCTCACATTGTCAGGACGGCTCCTTCCATTCAGATGGCAAGACTGTTGTGAATGAAGGCAGACCTGCACCTCCGGCAGTCTCTCTCCAGTTCAATTACGGGGCTTTTGCAGGGCTAATTAGCATTCCTCAGAGCTGGAGCTCTTTGAGTGACAGGTAACCATGGAGAGTCACACTCCTGTAGGTGATCCGCAAGAGTCTAGCTCTTCTTTTTAATTAAAAATTAGAAAAGCCTTAAAGAAAAAGCATAGCATTTACTGATGTATGCCGTTAGCCCAAGGTTGCCATGCTAGAAAAAGAATAACAGGAGTGTCAGAAGAAAAACCGATGCCATTTCAAAAGGAATAGAGGAAAATAACCATGATAGATAGATACAGGAAATATGTGTATTGTCTTCCCTGAGAACAGATATCCAAAAAGAAAACACAAAAAGTCAAAGGATCATTTCTTCCTGACAGCCCGTTTAGATAATAATGCTCTCCCCTTCAAAATTGGAAAAATAATATTGTATTTAGTGACAATATGAGATTTTTTGGTCATTTAGAAAGTATCAGATTTGGGACTTCAGAATAAGATATGCAGTTAATGCTAAATAATTTACATTTGGGCAATGTTGATTGCTGCTTATGAAAAATATAATAACAAAATAAAAATGTATTGTAGGCTATTTCAATCCTGAGAAATATTGGAAAAATTCCCTGAATACACAAATATCTGATCTTGAGAACTGATGTCAATTCCAATGGTGGATCTTTCCAACAAAGTGAATATTCTAAGTAGGGCAGGGTAGTGAATTAAATATTGTTACCTTAGCTTAGCAGTCCAGATTCAAAGAAAAAAAAAGTACAGAAATTTTATAATATGCTAAGGGAATATTAGTATAAATTGCTTATTCAAATATGGGTGAGTAAATAATTTAGATAATCAGAGTCAATTCTAATTTTCCCTGAACTAAAAGGAAACTTCTCTATTTTTCTTTTGGTTCTGTACAACTTATAAAATATTTAATTTTAACATGCCTCTCCCTTTCCTGTTTTTCCCCAAAAGCAGGATTATTGTAAAAACACTCAGTGCTGTTATTTCTGGCCAGCATAAAGCCAGGAAGCTCTTACAGTCTTATGGGAATGCCTAATCTCATGAGTTTACCAGTTTTATTTCAACTATGGAAATAGGGAAGGATACAAAGCCACAGTGAATTCTTCAGCTATTCTTTATAATAATTTCCACTAGGAGAAGAATTCACTAAAAAGACAGAATGGTTAAATCAGTTATGTTATTCTGTAGCCATCCTTTTCTTTGAGTCACATTCCAAAAATTGGGAATTTTTTTCTAAAGTGTGGGCTGAATGCAAAAGCAAATTTATTGCCAGTGGCGTCCCACAATATGTAAGCAATGGTTCAAATTTATTGCCAGTGGCGTCCCACAATATGTAAGCAATGGTTATTGTTCATTGTCCATCAAGTCACTCATAAGTCCCTATTTATTTGAATGCTGTTTCTTAATAAGCATAATTCCTCAACCTTCAAATTTTCCATAAGGATTTTCTAAAAAACAGGTTCTTATTTCAAGTTTCATCCTCAATAAATTCAACTTGTTAATTACTCTTTAATTTGAAAATACAAAGAAACACTAGGTCTCGAGGGTCTCAAAACTTGTTTTATTTTTTTTCTGAAATTCTTTTATACCCAATAGAATTATGCTAAAAAAGTAAAAACCTTTAAGCATTTCATTTTGAGTATACTATAGGTGAACTAATGGAGGGAAGTAGCTGTTGGTTACATAGTCGCCTCTTTTGATAGGTACTCCTTCCATGCATAATGTATATCAATTTTCCTACTAACAATGAAATCAAATCAGTAGAAACACTGAGTTGAACAGAAAATATTACACATTTTACATCAGTCTCTTAAAATGTTGACTGAGTTTCATGACAATTTCCAACTATTTTTAAAACAAACAGATTTAGTTATTAGATATTTAGAATTGTTTTCATTTATAGTCAGTCATGGATTTTCACAGGCTGATCATTTTGAGCTCTCTGTCTACATTTTTCTGTAGGTACTGAATGAAAGGGAAATTTTACAAGTATGGACCCCTTTATATAACAGATTTATAATAGTGAAAGGGAGCCAGGAATGGTCTCATGGTCCGAACTGTTGGCATAGCTGATCTCTTACCTAATCGCTTTGCATCTTGCTTCATGACTGTCTCTTCCTTACTCCAGAAGAGGGAAGAAATCAGCTACTAACAAAGGTTATTAACATTTTTAAGAAAATGGTGGTAAACAAGACGCTTGCTATTGTCCCATTGTGGAATATTTTTGTTTGGTTTTCCTTCCGAATATCATCTTTCAGGTTCTCCATAGTGGTTCCCTAGAATCGCAATAGGTCAGAAACATAAAGGCGCCTATTGATGTGGTATAATCTTCACATTTAATAGACAAAGAAATGGACAGAGAGAGATTAAACGTGAGCCAGCTAATTGGTTTCAGTGCAAGAACTGGCCCTGAAATTCAAGGTTTAGATTTCCCTCATCAACAGACTTCTCCAAGGCTAATTCCATTCCCCTAAACCTTCTCATTAGATTCCACATAGACTTGTCATGAATTGACTCATGAAATTGACTCACAGAATCAACAAATACCACAAAAGCCATGGCTTGCAACATCTTACCATATTACACCCTTTCCCAAGGTCCAAGACCTCGCTTACTTCAATGTCATTAACCCACAAAGATGTTGGATTGGTAACTTCAGCTGGCAGGGTGATGTTCTTTGCCTTTGTAAAAACCATGACATTCTCATATTACTTTCATATATACTCTGCATTCACTGTTACCTCACCATAAAACACTGGTATTTTGGGTAGGAAGGGAAAAAAAAAAGAAAGCATTTTCTTGGCCATCTAAGATGTTACTAATTTAGATGTCTCTACATCACTGAAAAGAAAATTTTTTAATTAATTAAATTAAAAAATTAAAATAAGCTAGATATTTCTTAAGAAAAGTAGGTTTTTATTATAAATCAATACCAAAAATGTGTGCTTGAAAAATAATAAATTTCCTTAAAAATATTTTTTATGTGTATGTTTTATGTGTATGTTGTTACATTTAGAATAATATGCTAGATTTCCCTTTTCCATTCATTTTCCATTCGGTTAACACAATCTGGTCAGAAAACCCACAAAACAAAAATTGAGATCCTATTCCCATTCTGAATAGAAAACTAGTATATTATTACTTGAGCCAACTTTTTCTACTAAAATCTTTTTTTGTTCAATCTTTAGTAACTATCATCATTTCTTCTATTATGAAGAATACAACTTCTTCTATTGAGATTGGATTGCCACATTGCCCTGTGCTAAAGATTGTATGCTAAACACTAACTAACATATGAAATAAGTGCATAGAATAAGTACATACTGACAACTGAGTCACCATCAGATAAATTCATCTTTTTGTTTCCATTCTAGCTGCCACACTCAAATACCTTTCAAAAGAAAGTATAAGCATGAGCAGAGAAAATAAGAAGAAAGAAGCAGGGCCTAAAAATAATTATTATGTGAGTAAAGGTTTGAAAAAACTATAACTATCTACATTTTTTAAAAAGGGACCTGGAAAGAACTTAAGTTTTTTGAAAATAATAATAATTATCCCAATTATTGAATTAAATTAATACATAATTATGTGTGCTTTGAATTCGGTGAGTCTTAATTTCTAGATTTTTCTCTTTCATCCCCTCCTTCTTTGTTCTATTTCACAAAAGTAGTCATTTTTAATGGTTTTCATTACCCTTCTAGGATATTTTAGGATAACATATTTAAACCTTGAAGTGTTTTCCTACTGGAAAAAAAAAAAGGTTGCCTTTTCTAAATAGCTGCAAAGGGGAAAAGGAGGAAAAGGAGAAAGGGGAGGCAGAAGACAAATGTAAATGCAAATGTAAATGAGCCTTAATACAAGAAGAGAAGGTCTTTGTGGAGAAAGCTGGGGCGAAATTCCCATCATACTGGAAATACTGAGGAGTTGGCTGGGTTATCAACCCATGGTAGGAAAGAAGACATTTTTGTACAAAAGGACTCAAACATTGTATGAACGGTTTTATGTCTTTTTTAACCTCAGTGTCCTATGGAAACTAAAAATACACACATACACACACACTGTAAATAATGTTTTAGAAGCAAACATTGATTTATATCATTTTAATGGTTAATCCCCTCAGAAGTTTCTTCTGTCTTAAAAACAAATGTTTTAATATAGCCTATTACCTGAAAGCCTAAAGAAAACAAAGTTATAAAGAATATTTCCAGATTTTCTTAAAAATAAAGAGGAAAAGAAAGAAGAAAGAGAAGGAAACAGGAAAGGAGAAAGGGAGGAAGAGGGTAAGAGAAAGGGGAAAGGGGCACCTGGGTGGCTCAGTGGGTAAAGCCTCTGCCTTCAGCTCAGGTCATGATCTCAGGGTCCTGGGATCGAGCCCCACATCGGGCTCCCTGCTCAGCGGGGAGCCTGCTTCCTCCTCTCTCTCTGCCTGTCTCTCTGCCTACTTGTGATCTCTGTCTGTCAAATAAATAAATTTAAATTTTTGTTTAAGAGAAAGGGGGAAAAAAGGTTGAAATGTCAAAACAACTGCTTTGCTTTTCAATATTTCTGACAGATTAATATTAAGTAACATTAAGTGTCATTGGTTTGGACCACAGTAGGAAAACTGAAGAGGAAAATGAGTTTAATGAGAAAAAAAAGAATAGAGTAAGAAGATAAAGGGATAACCAGAAAGCAGAAGGGGAAGGAAGACAAAAGAGAGATAGAAAAGTGGTGTGTTCTGGAAACTGCCACGGCCACTGATGTCAGCATCAGTCAGCAGTACCAGTAACCTTCTTTAAAGATACAACAGGACTTTGATTTGTCTTTAATTTGTCTTTAAGAGTTGTCCAAAAATATTTCTTTTCAAAACTCAGCTCAAGTTAAAGCAAATATTTTCAAAAGTAAAATAGTAAATCTGCTGTTCTCTTTCAGATTGTAATTTATTAAATGTATAATATTGTTCTGTAGGGTGAAAATAGCCAAACATATTGAATCATGTTTTTCTTCTGATAATTTTTTCCAAGTAGTCAAAGAATATGATTATGATTATACAGAAGTGCTGTCACTTAAGATACTTAAATTACTGTACATGGTTAAAAGTGGAGCAGACTTTTAACATATGCAATGCTTTTTACCAGAAGTTGTATAACGTCAGTGTCTATGAAACTACTGAGTTCAGCTTCTTAATCTCCCTGCTGCCAAACAGCCCACTAAATCTGTCTGTAAAATTCACACGTGCCCTGCGTGTCAGCTGCGTCCCAGCGTATCCGAGAATGGATTTTCCATTGAACATTACTGCCAGAGCACTTTTTCTTCTGGCACCAGTAAAAAGATTGAAATATACCTCGGAGTTTAAAAAATAAAATATATGATGAACTTCAGTAATCTAAGAATATATAGGCAGGGTGTAAAAAACAATTTGAGATATATAGACGTTTGAGGAGATCAAATTCTATTAATTTATCCAGAAACAATTACATTCAATTTATCAGGCTTCTCAAAGGTGAGGTAATAGTTCCTGAAAAATTTTAGATCTACTGTAGGCTTTTTTCTACCACATTTGCCCAAATTCTTACCCAAGTAGGACCTTTCTTTCAAGCAAAAACTTAAGGGTCTACAGCTTTAAAAAGTGGTTTATAAATGTCCACTGGTTTGTTCTGACCACTACTCAATAGTAATTGAAAAGTAATTGATACTAACGTATCTGTTTCACATGGGAAATGTCTCTCTGAAAAGCCTAAAATGGTTCAAGTTGATGAGCTTCCTAAAAAAAATCTGTTTGCAATGATGTAGTACTGTCTCTGTTCCTTTCCTTTCTCCTTACCTCTTTGTTTCTCTCAACTAGAGCAACAGACTAAGTCCAGAGCACTACACTAGATGCTACTAGAAGAAGAAATTGATAAAATATATTTAGACAATTCCTGTTGTCTAAGATCTTAACATTTCGTCAAGATTTAAATACATATATACATATGTGCCTACACACACACACACATTATAGATACATACATACACAAACATGTATTTAAATATATATACACACACATACATAATCATAATTCAAGAGAGAAGTGAGAAATAGTATAAGAAAGATAGGGGAAAAAAGTGTTTTATAATCACAACTGAGATAGAATATGTTTTCCCTGGAAGCAAAACAGAGAAGTAGCTAGAATTAGCAAAACCTTTATGGAGAGCTGGTATTTGAAATGGAGAGGAGGAAATCCTAGGCAGAGGACACAGCACAAAAAAAAAAAAAAAAAAAAACAATATCGTGTTGTCTGGGAAACAGTGACTTCAGGAACACAATGCACTCAAGGGAACATAAAGGGGGATAGAAGCTATTCGCTTTGAGCTAAAGGGTTAGACTTTATTTTGTCCAAAGAATAAGCACCAATGCAGGCTTTAAAAAGAAGTAATGAGAGATGATCATATAATTCAGAGATTTATAGTCAACACACCCCTTTTATTATTAATCTCTGTATGATAAAGGAAATGGGTTAAAACATGGCCTCCAAGGCTTTCAGTGAGTCCTGGCCCTGCCCGCCTCGGCTATCAGCAGCACCATCTTCAAATGATCCTCCTGGGCTGTCTATTCTACAGCCTCTGGATTCTAGAGGTTCTCAAGGCATCTGAGGCTGTTTGAGTATTTAACTTCTTTAATGTCTGATATCCTTTCTTTCTGAAACACCTTCTCTCTTCCCTTCTCCCCCATCTTCTTGTCCAACTGGCTTTCTCCAATTTATTCCTACAGCTCCTCCTTGATGAAATGCTCTTGCTCTCTTATTCTACTACTTTAATTATACCTTGACTATAACGCCATTGCTGCACTTGCCCCAACTCTACTAAGAATATATTAGTCCAACAAATACATTCTGATTATATCCAATGTCCCAATTCAGAGGCAGGGGTTACAGTTCTTTCTAAAATCTTGTGTTTTAGTGTTTATTTAAATAAACTAATATGCTTTGTAAACAGATAAAACTAAATCTTTTTGTAACACATTTAAGTGTACTTTTAGAAATAATAATTATTTATCTTAATAAAATATCAGCTATACCAGGATGTTTATGGCATAAATTCTTATTCAATAGAAAATTTGTGAAATTGAAATTGAAAATGAACAATTTAGGCTGAATAATTAAAATGGTTCTTTTTGCATAAAGGGAGGGAGCTGACACATCTAAAAACTCTTCACTTTGTTATTTCTAAGTCTCTTCATAATCCTCCAGTTCATACTCCAGCCAATGGCAAACTGAACCTAGCATATCTTTCAATTATTTCAGAGAAGACCCCAGATTCAGCTTAAATGACTCAAAACTATTACCGGCTTCAAAAACAAGCCTGTCTTCAGCAGTCATTAAAATAAGCACTATCTTATGTTCACGAGGACTAACAAACATCAAGGCAGGCTAATGAATATCAGAGTGTAAGTTTGATAAAAACCAGGTGGCAGCTCAAAAATCTATTTAAAATTCCCTACTTCTCCTTCCTATTTCCCTTTTTATTAGGTGTTTGTGGAGAAATACTGTCTACACAAAATTCTCAAGGATCGGGAAGTGGGAGAAAATAGAAGTCAATGAATAGGCCCTCAGACTTTCTTAAAAAACATTCCGTTTCAACCTTGACCGCACCTACTAACACTACTGTTTCTCTTATCAATAAAACCCCAACCAATGTGAAGAGTCTTTCCTCTTTTTTTTTTTCTTCTGATTATCCTTCCTAGTTGGCAACTAAACTTCTATAAACAAAACTGATGGCCATTTGAATGGAGCACTTGTACTAAGCAGTTGTGCAGTTTCTACAACTTAGGAAAGCAGGACCAATACCAAACATCTTAATGTAAAAGAGGATGCATGACTATAAAACTCTAAGAACTACTGTTACTTACAAGTAAATTCTCTCATATACAATGTTGTTCTCTCCCTGCCCTAACCTCTACTTTTAAATAATTGCATCCAGATTTGTCATCAGGAAATTCTTATCTTCCATTCTTGGTCCATGTAAACTCAGGGAGGATTTGAACCCAGTCACCTGGCTTCAGAGATTGGCTTAAAACCCAGGCCTACCTAATGAGAGTATTCTATCTCCTGCCTATAGTGACTGGTACATGGATTAGTGTGTGACCTGGGCCCTAGAATCAAGATCATTCCTCAGATTTCTGTTAACTATTTGGAATATTAATAGAACTTTCTAGTCAGATTTCCAACTTTAGCATGCTATATGCCCAGAACTTTTAAACCTCAAGCCACCACACAGAGGAACCATGAAGGAAGCTAATGAGAAGTGAAGAGAAGATAAAGAAGGGGGCAGGCAGCTGCCTAGAAGGGGATGGAAGAAGAAAGAAAAAGAAAGAGATGGTTATGTCCTTTTAGTACCTGGATCAAGCCTTAACTGAATCTATCCTTGTATTTTTTAATTACAGGTCTTGATAAGGTACCTTTTCTTCTAACAAGTACCTGACTTGGTTTACTATCATTTGAAACTGAAAAATTCCTTTGAATACAAGCACTAGAAATACAAACAGAAGACCAAATAAGCCTGATAATTAAGCCAATGAACAATGTAGGCTTATTCTGACAGATGTTTATCTCTTCCAGACCTAATTGCATAGATAGTCATAAAGAAATGAGTCTAACTTGGTAGATTTATGAGGACATTATCCAATAAGATTTTATAAGCCACATAAAATTTTTGTGGAATATTTGAATGTACTTAATAACTTGCAAAACTGGTCTGCATTTACATTTATTTATGTCAGTTTTGAGCTAGAAAATAAAAATATAAACTCAGTCAATGAAAAACACACAAGCCTTGATGCAAATATCTGGCAGTCCAGGTGACAGCATATCACATTTATATTTTGTTTGTAAGAAACCCAGTTATGGCATTTTCTCTACATTTGTATTATGTTAATTTGGTCCTTGTCTGGCTGTGATGCTGCTATGCATATTAAAATGCAACATAGATAAAATAAGAATAAGAAAGGGTATCTTCAGTGGGGAGGAAGAAGGAACAGAAAGTCTACCAATGGAGGCAGAATGATAGGCAATGAATCTGTTTTGACTCTCACTTGTCTTCTACTGAGAACACCATTTGTTATCTTATGTTTCTATTTATTAACTTATATTTTGACAGGTATTGATAAGAAATTTTACTTTGCACAATTTAAAGTAAATTTTAAAGTGCTAACTTTTAGCATATTGAAATCTGTGCTTTAGCATATTGAAATCTGTGACTATGAAAATAGTGAGATTCCATTCATTACATGGTATGTTGTTCTCTGGCAGTTCTTAGTACTGGAAATACTATTTTCAAGTTGAGAAATGGCATTTTTATGACACCAGCTTCCTTTTAAACAGGACCCACAACAACAACAAAAATACATCTATATACATATATAGATGACTATATACATGACTATATTTATATATATTTGCTATTATATTTTTACTATAATCTCTGAGTTTTTGAATTGAGAAGAGTAAAACATATGCAGAACATAAGGATAGGTTCATGAAGAAAATGTTGTCATATTTTTCCTCAGGCATTTTTGGTTACCCATCTATCTAATGAGAAGGTCTGGGAAGTAAGAAGAAAAAAATAACAAACAACAGAAAATGAGAAACTTTCTTCCGTGACAAGAATTCATTTCAAATCTATTTAAGCAGGGGATTTGGGAAAGCCAGTGAGTAATATAAGCAACGCCAAAGATCATTTCTGGGTTTGGTCCTGACATGGTGTCCGGAGACTCCATCCCAAAAATACCACAAATTTTACCCACCTGTTTATTAAATGTTTTGTAAATGAGCTAGAATAAAAGATGGTAACCAAAAAACCGAATGCTTGAAATCAGTTTTGTAGGGGGAACAATTACTACTGATAATAGTTCCTAAGATTTGATCACAGACACTGGAAACTGAAGTGATTAGGAGAAAAAAAAAGAAATTTGAAGGTGAGATTAAAGAATTGGAAAATCAATTGACTTTATTTCCTATGCAAAAGTAGAAACTTCTGAGAATGATGATAGCAACTGAGCAGAAAAATAAGACAGTGACTGAGGTAAAAGCCATTCAGAGGGAGGATGAGTGGCTCATAGTGAGGATGAAAACAATTTAAGAGAAAAACAAGATGAAAGCAATCTCTTAAGAAGAGATGGTGGAGAAGAATGTTGTAGTTTGTGAAGTGCTGGGGTTTTGAAAGAGGAAGGAAATAGCTATAAAACAATGGAGAACCAAAGGCCATGCCTGTCCTACCATTTGACCTTGAAATAAAGACATATTATAGGCAAATTGGCTCCTCTTTGGTAGATTTTCAGGAAAAGGATGTTCAGGAGGTTACCAAGTTTCAGTTAGTGAGGAAAGGGAAGATTCAGAGAAGAGGCTGATGGCTTTGTTAATCACAGAGCTGGAGTTCCTGAAGGTTTAGGGAGGAGGGAAGACAAATGGGGGATTGGATAGATTAGTGGATGGAGCGTTCAGAGCTGCAGTGAATGTGAACAGCCCAATGATAATGGACTGTTGGTCTTCTGCTCTGAGATGTGAGACATGATAATTCACCAAGCAGCAGGAAGCTGTAGAGGTGGTTAGAGATGAGTTCTGGCCAATAAGAAGTCTAACTGAATCAATATCCAAGAGGTCATTATAATTTAGTTACAATTGACATGAGCTCTTTCATTCTCCTCAAATTTTGGGGAATTCACAATATGCCTGCAGCTTTGGTTTATTCCAACTGAAGTTTATAACATTGACTTTTAATCCTACCAAGGTTTTTAACATGCAATATAGAAGAATTTCTAGCAATACAATTACATCTGTCTCCTTGAAGTCATCTAGAGATCTGGTAAAGCTTAGGTATCAGCACCAGCATGAAAATCTTCCTTATTCTTAGCATCTTTGTGGGAGAAGAAGATGATGACACGGCTAATGCCTGGGCTTTAATAGTAAATCCATAAAGTTTCCACCAAGGGTGTGGAAGGTTATTTTATCATAGGACCAAATGGGTAGAGTGAAATGAGACTAATAGTGTTGGCACAGGCTCCTAGTAATAAGACAGGCAAAAATCTTTGCTCAAAGGGCACATGTGTTTAACTCAGCCATCCAAATTAATCAAGAGTATAGACCAAACATCAAGTACCCTCAATAGCAACAACCTTAAGTTACTGGTAACCAAGGAGGAACAAGAAGAAAATTGTCTTCAAGATTCACCTTCCACACTTACAGACTTCTAAGCTTCTATTTCCAAAAGGAAAAAAGCAATACGTTCTAGGAGAATCCAAAATCTGGTGAGCTCACCAGATTTTACCATTACCTCAAAGTTACGTCACAACGTTTTATTCTCAGTTGGAGCTGTGATTCGTGGTGTCCTCTCTGGGTTGTCTGTAAGATGGAAACAACACCTATAAGTGACAATGAGAACTTATGAGTTAATCTTTATCAGTATATTTAAAATTAGTTACAGGGGCTCCTGGGTGGCTCATTCGGCAAAGCATCCAACTCTTGATTTCAGCTCAGGTCATGATCTCAGCATGAGATCAAGCCCAGTGTACAGCTCTGCACTGGCATGGAGCCTGCTTGAGATTCTCTCTTCCTCTCCCTCTGCCCTTCTCTGCCTCTCTCTCTCTCCCTCTTTTAAAATAAATAGGTGATAGATAGATAGATAGATAGATAGATGCTAGATAGATACATAGATAGATAGATGATAGATAAAATTAGTTAGAGAAGGGAAGTCCCAGAAATAAGGTAGTATTATTCCTGGAACATACTTATTATATTATGGTAATTTTCTAGGAAAGATTTGTATGTGTTGAAACATAATAAATTTTCAGTCACCCTTTAAGGCTGTTTTCATATAAATATATTTATGTTTTTCTTGAGTACCTGAATGAAGAAGTGGGCTTTTTCTAGTTTCTTTCCATGTTTCAGATATAGTTAACAGTAATAAACAGAAATAAATGATTTGAAGTCAGTGGATTTTTTTTTTTGAGAGAAAGAGGGCAAGTCTTTTGCTTACTAGTGCTTAGATCATTTTTTTCTTTTGTTGCAAATCTTGGTAAGCTCACTAAGTGAAGTCCATTTTAAACAGAAACTATTTAGAAATTACCATGTCAGGCCTACATCTGTTTTTATTTATTGTCATCTTCATATTACCAACTATCGTAATTAAAATTTTACTTATCTGCTCTATTATTAATTTCTAGGCACCCCACATGAATAATCTCATTTGATTTATTAAACATTACTCTGGATTGTCAGGCAAGGTCTTATTATAACTTTTTTAATAAATGAGGAAACCAATTATTTTTTTCAGGATATAACTACTTCAAAAAGTTAAACCTGGAATTCAAACCCAAGATTTTTAATACAAAAATTTTGTGACTTTGTCATGATAGTGCCTACTTCATTGTATCTGTTATTCTTAAAAGCCTAATAGTGTCACATGGACACTATTCATTTTCCAGGGTTGTGGTAATAAATTACCACAAACTTGATGGTTTTAAAGGACATCAATTCACAGTTCTGGAGGCCAGAAGTCCAAAATCAAGGTGTTACCATGGCTGCACTCCTTCTGAAGTCACTAAAGGAAGAACTCTCCCTTCCCTTTCTCAGCTTCTGTGGCTGTCAGCCTTCCTCACAGCTCTACCTCAGTCTCTGTTTCTGTCTTCACATGGCCTTCTGCTCTGAGAAGACCTTCTCTTCATGTCTTTTCCTTTAAGGACACTTGCCATTGGATTTAGGACCTATCCTAACCCAGATGATCTCCTCATCTCCAGATCTTTAACTTAATTACATATACAAAGGCCATTTTTCCAAATAAGATCACATTCACAGGTTCCAAGACATAGACATATCTTTTGGGGCACCACCATTCAACTCACTACAGGTGCTTATCCTTAAATATCATGAAAATTAATATGGGACATAGACTGTTCTTATAAAACACCTGCTAATTATAATTGGAAAACATGAGTAATATTTTATAGTGTCCATTTAGAAAGTAAGTTGGAGTCTGAAAAACTAGTAGAAAGAAGCCATTCACAAAAGTTATATTAAAACTTTTAAGTACTTTAAAATTTTAATAAATATATAAAATTTGTCAGCTAGGATTATAATCGTGATTCTAATTAAGTTGAAACAAAATGCTTACAGTAGTAGGGGTTCCAAAACTATTTAACTGATAAATGGTGTTCCCATTCATCAAGTCCACAAAGTCAGGTTATTTGGGAGACAGGATCTCTAATCCCTGATACCCAATTTTCCTTGCCTTCTGGACACAGAAGATAAATATATATCCCTGTCTCTTAGAAGTTAGGAGTGGCAGAAATTACAATTGTGTCTTCCAGGAAGAAAGATTTTAATTACTGGCACCCAATTCTGTATTTCACTTTATCTCTTCCATAGCTTTTGAAAAACCACATTGTGAAAGCTGTACAACATAGAGCCATCCCATGGAGGTTAGTTTAGCTGCCCTCAGAGTTCTCTGGGTTCATAGTGCACTTTGTATGAACAAGAAATAAATCTTTGTTTTAAGCCCCTGAAATTTTGGGTTGTTTGTTAGTGTAGCCTAACCTAATCCATGATGACTTAAACAGTTATTTATATTAGGAATAGGTGACAAAAACTCTAAAATATATGGAATAGGTTAATGTTGATCCTACAGTGGGTACCAGTTGTGAATGGCCACCCCCTGCAGAGGCTAGAAGATGGAAATCAACCATCTGCAGTGGCAAATCATTTGGGAATAGTATCACCTATGATAATTTATAAGGCAGATATTCTGCAAAAAAACTAGTTGCTCTAAATGAAAGATTAAATAGAAAATTGGAGTGTCTGCAGATTGATGTCAGTTGCAATTGACAAGGTATCACAAAAAGAAAAAAAAAAAAAGATGATCTCAGAAAAGAAAAGATTGGTTTGCAATTAGGAGGTTCCATAAGAACTTAAAAATAGAGCTACCCTATGACCTAGCAATTGTACTACTAGTTATTTGCCCCCAAGATAAAAATGTAATTATCTGAAGGAGCACCTGCACCCCAGGGTTCATAACAGCAATGTCCATGATAACCAAACTGTGGAAGGAGTTGAGATGTCCATTGACAGATGAATGAATAAAGAAGACGTGGCATCTATATGGACTATTACTCAGCCATCAGGAAGGATGAATATTTACCATTTACATCAATATGGATAGAAATGGAAGGTATTATGTTGAGCAAAATAAGTCAATTGGAAAAAGACAATGATCATATGGTTTTACTCATATGTGGAATATAAGAAACGTGCAGAGAATTCATAGGGGAAGGGAAGGAAAATTGAATGAGAAGAAATCAGAGAGGGAGATAAACCATGAGAGGTTCTTAACTCTGGGAAACAAACTGAGGGTTGATGGAGAGGAGGTGGATGGGGGGCTGGGGTAATTGGGTGATGGACATTAAAGAGGGTATGTGATGTGCTAAGCACTGGGTGTTATACAAAACTGATAAATTACTGAACACTACATCTGAAACTAATGTTGTACTGTATGTTGGCTAATTGAATTTAAATAAAAATAAATAACTAGAAGAATAAAGAAGTATGGGGATTAGTAGGGTTAGAAAAGTTATTGCTTCTTAGAGTCTACTTTGTGCAAAACAGAAAAATTAAATCTAAATATTAAGGCAAGGATCAAATTAAAGGATGACTATCACACCATTTTTTTTAAAGATTTTATTTATTTATTTGACAGAGAGAAATTACAAGTATACTGAGAGGCAGGCAGAGAGAGAGAGAGAAGGAAGCAGGCTCCCTGCTGAGCAGAGAGCCCGATGCGGGACTCGATCCCAGGACCCTGAGATCATGACCTGAGCCGAAGGCAGCGGCTTAACCCACTGAGCCACCCAGGCGCCCTATCACACCATTTTTAAATCTGGAAATAGATTAAGGTATCTCAGAATAAAGATATGATTAAAAGTGGGGCACCCCCACATGCAGAAAAATGACACTGAGCCATTTCCTTACACCACACATGAAAATAGACTCAAAATAGATGAAGGACCTCAGTGTGAGAAAGGAATCCATCAAAATCCTTGAGGAGAACACAGGCAGCAACCTCTTCGACCTCAGCCGCAGCAACATCTTCCTAGGAATATCACCAAAGGCAAGGGAAGCAAGGGCAAAAATGAACTATTGGGATTTCATCAAGATCAAAAGCTTTTGCACAGCAAAGGAAACAGTTAACAAAACCAAAAGACAACTGACAGAATGGGAGAAAATATTTGCAAACAACATATCAGATAAAGGGCTAGTGTCCAAAATCTATAAAGAGCTTAGCAAACTCAACACCCAAAGAACAAATAATCCAATCAAGAAATAGTCAGAGGACATGAACAGACATTTCTGCAAAGAAGACATCCAGATGGCCAACAGACACATGAAAAAGTGTTCCACATCACTCGGCATCAGGGAAATACAAATCAAAACCACAATGAGATACCACCTCACACCAGTCAGAAAGGCTAAAATTAACAAGTCCGGAAATGACAGACGCTGGCGAGGATGTGGAGAAAGGGGAACCCTCCTACACTGTTGGTGGGAATGCAAGCTGGTGCGACCACTCTGGAAAACAGCACCAAGGTTCCTCAAAAAGTTGAAAAAAAAAAAAAGTTGAAAAATAAGTTGAATAAGTTGAAAATAGAACTACCCTATTGCAATACTGGGTATTTACCCTAAAGATACAAACATAGTGATCTGAAGGGGCACATGAACCCAAATGTTTATAGCAGCAATGTCTATAATAGCCAAACTATGGAAAGAACCTAGATGTCCATCAACAGATGAATGAATAAAGAAGATGTGGTATATGTATACACAATGAAATACTATGCAGCCATCAAAAGAAATGAAATCTTGCCATTTGCGATGACCTGGATGGAACTAGAGGGTATCATGCTTAGTGAAATAAGTCAATCGGAGAAAGATAACTATCATATGATCTCCCTGATATGAGGAAGTAGAGATGCAACATGGGGGGGTTTGAGGTGTAGGAAAGAATAAATGAAACAAGATGGGATCGGGAGGGAGACAAACCATAAGTGACTCTTAATCTCACAAAACAAACTGAGGGTTGCTGGGGGGAGGGGGTTGAGAGAGGAGGGTAGGGTTATGGACACTGGGGAGGGTATGTGCTATGGTGAGTGCTGTGAAGTGTATAAATCTGGCGATTCACAGACCTGTACCAGTGGGGATAAAAATATATTATATGTTTATAAAAAAATAAAAAATAAATTTTAAAAAAGTGGGGCACCCCATCTATCCTTTCAATTGGCCAAAAATCTCTAAGGAAAGGAGACTGACAGTGTGACTCTCGCTGAACCATGATAGAATTAATGGAAAAGCACCTGCAAATATGAAGGGATGGGAAGCTGGGATAGAGCTGAAAGAAAGAGAAGAGGGGAAAGGTAGAAAATAAGAAAGCAAATATTCCAGGAACTAAATCTCAAAACAAAACGGGGTGCCTGGGTGGCTCAGTGCATTAAGCCTCTGCCTTCAGCTCAGGTCATGATCTCAGGGTCTTGGGATCAAGCCCTGCATTGGGCTCTCTGCTCAGCAGGAGCCTGCTTCCTCCTCTCTCTGTGCGTGCCTTACTGCCTACTTGTGATCTCTGTCTGTCAAATAAATAAATAAAATCTTTAAAACAAAACAAAATAAAAACTTGTGGGCATGGAATTGGTACATGGAACGTGTAGAACCAAATAGATAAGAAGCTTATGAAACTTCTGAGAGAATTTCACTGCCAAAGGAATCCCATGACTGGTCTCAAAGAGACGGTGTCTATTTATAACTTAAAATCACCCTTGGTATATAACCCTTCTCAGGCAGGTAATGGCCTAAGAGAATTGCTTATTTCTCAATTCTTTATCTCTTATTTTCCCCAATGTCCATTATAGATGTGACTAAGTAGAATAAAGAAAGAACTGAGCTTTCAAGTGTGAAGTTGTCAAGTCACAGGTCACCAAAAACAATAGGCTAGGATCCCCCTCAGCGAACAGAAGCCTGGCTTATCTGAGGAACGTTCCCTACCACTCAGTCTAAGGGGTCCTCCCAATGACTGCCCATCAGCTTCTCTAAATCCCCACACTGAGTTTTGGCATCATCCTTTTTCCTTCATAGTCTGTGGATTATGAAGGGAGAAAACAACTTTTCCTCTAAGTTTATATGTTCATGCTCTATCAACAAGAGCTACATTCTTATCTGGGATCTCATGGACTCCATGATGGATGAAGAGCTTTTGGATCATCTCTCTTACAGAGGGCTTGAATGTCAGATTGGGGCAGAAGAGAGGAAAGAACATTTGATTATCAAGAGTGGTTGGTCTATGGCTGACTTTACAACTATTTGCTAATACCAAGTCCTTCACCTTTCAGGTTTACCAGATAACTGTATTTGCCCCTGAAAGTTCAGAATAGCCCTGTGACTTGCTTTGGCTAATTAAATGTGAGCAGACATGGTATTTGTCACATCTGAGTAGGAGCATGTAGCTGTAGGTTCTTGACTCCCTAACTCTTAATTCCTGTCGTGACAATTCTGCAAGCACATGTTGATAAAGAGTTGCCATACTAAAAAACAAGTGGAGGAACACTGCTATCCCAGACCCATAGAAAATCCATGTGAGAAAGGGTTTCTGCTTTAAGCCACTGAGGTTTTTTTCTTTGTCACTGTAGCATTACTTAGCCCATCTTGACTAGCCCAGGATCAATACTAAAATTTGAATAAATTGTGTTCTTCCATTTTCTAGTTGTTATTGAACTTATTTTTAAAACAGCTATTGTATTTTTTTAAAAATCTAAAAATCATAGCTTTATGCTGATGCTCCAACATATATTACATTACTTTATGCCTGGTTTATCTTTTCCACAAAATAAAAAATTTTACCTATGTTAAGAGCATTCAAATAGTTTAATTTTTTAAAGAGAACGTATTCTAAATCTTTATATTAAGTGGCATTCCCTATCAAAAAACCCAGCTAAGAATAACCTTTTCGAATTTTGTGTTTTTGTTTTTTAGACTGACCATGCTTGGAACTTTAATGTCATTAGAGTCTACTTTTCAGGATGAATCAATCTACCTCAAACCCCAGGCATTTTACTTGATTTGGGGAGTGGAAAAGTTCCATAGACCAAGAAAATTACTTAGCAATAAAATATGTGAGAAACAGTTTGACAGTTCTTCCTCTCTTTTTTCCCTTAGCTATAAAACGCATTTCTACTCCTCCCCAACTCTGCTGTCACTTTGAAAGCCATCCAATAAATTGGTCATCCCTATCATAGTTACCAGTAGGTAAACGAGAGAGAGAGAGAGAGAGAAACATCGTTTCATGAATTGAGATTAGGGTACCTCTGCCCAAACCCAATGACTTCCTTAAAGCCATATTAATACTTTCCAAAGACAAATAAAAAAAGCGCAAAATTAACTTCTTATTGGTGTAGCTATCTGACGCAAACCCCCTGCAAATCCATTGCCATCAAAATATCTCATTGCCCAAAAGAGTAGATTCCATGAAGCCTTTTGCTGACAAAGAAAATATTCTGTGATGTTGTTTGTCATATATGATTTTCTGCCTCGGTTTAGCTCAAGCCAAGAGACTAGGCAATTATCCTTTAGCTGATCTATGGCATAATCTGTGGTACTTGTCTTAGTTATAGCTATATTTTCAGGCAATTTACCTATAGGAGCCACCAGTCCCTACCTGCTGACAAAGGTTTTCCAGATCCCCCACCTTAAACCTGGACAGCTCCCAAAGGAAGGATATTTATACATTTAAGGACAGCCTTAACTTGAGGTCACATATGGGTCACAAATTGCCAGGCGTGCATGTGTGTACACCAGGTCTAGTGTAGACCATACAAAATCATATCCCAGCCCTTTGATTATGTACTGTCCTGTCCCTGTCTGGATGACTTTTCAGAAGCTGACAGAGCTTTTACAATTTAATTGGTGTTGACACCTTTTGAAGCCATGCCTTGAGGCTCTAAGGGTCATTGTATGCTTTCTCTGTTTCTCTCCAATGCCTCCACTTGGCTACCTCACAGTCTGTGGTGCCTGGCTGGCCCCTGCACTTTTTATTCATGTTCATACTTGTTCTGGGTCCTGTTACAAGAGCCCTTGTTAAATGCCCAGCAGGCAGCAGTGAATGGAGATTTTGACTATGTGGGATTTGAGACCTCTGGCAATAATGGAGAATAAACTATAAATATAAAAGTATCCCTGTTGTGGACTGTGTTGTTATCACCAAAGATTTATTCCAGAGGACCTCAAACCTAAGGTACTTTCTGTGCACGCTCATGGCTGTAGGCCTTACAATTAGGTTTTTGCTTTCCATGCTGGGGATTCTCTAACTATGACTTTTCTTCCGTCATCATTTCCAATTCAGTACCATCCTTCTCTTAGCAACGCTCCTTCCTAACATTTGTTGGGATAGCACCATGATTCTGACTTACGTTCTGACCTCGTTACCTCAAAGTTTAAGGAAGAAACAAAAAGATTGATTTCTGCATTGTTTTCAGGCTCAATTCTGTAAAAGTGTCTTTTTGCCCCCAAAGGGTCATGTTTATCAGGCAACTTTGTTCTTACGTCCCAAGAGTGAGAGGTTGAGGAACTGTTACCTTTTATAGAGCCTTGCTCAATTCGTTATATTTTTTAAAGTATCAAGATTTCCAGTCACAGTTATCAACTGCCTATAAACTTGCAAGCTATCAAAAGAATGTTTCTTGTTCATAAACCCCATTAAAAAATACTCTTACATATGGAAGTGTTAACATCTCTGGAAAAGATTTTGTTCTTCCCACCATCAAATTTATATGGTCTACAGTGAATATAATAAATCAGACAGATGTTCGAATTTTTTCAAGTACATTAAAAGAAAAAGACTATCAACTTATTAGGTTGCTGTTCTAGAAGATAAAACATATCAGAGAAACAAAGGGCATTCTGAAATTATTTGTATGGATGGTTACAGGAAGTAACATGGATTTTTTTAAAAAGCTCCTCCTTAAATGTTCCCATTTTTTCACAATATAATTCTACTGAATTTTGGGTTATTATAAAGTCAATTAATAAGAAAATAAAAATGGGAATATCATCAGTAATGATTTTCTAGTGAACTGTGTAACTGATTTCCTCCAAATATGAACACATTTGAGGAAAACTCACAACAGGTATGGCTTCTGTTTAAAACCATATTTCTAGCACAAGATTTAGGTAAGAAATAATTTTTGTTTCAGCAAGAAATAATTAACCTTCTTCAAAACTAAAGAGATAGCTTTTTTAAAAAATGAGTTAAAAACATCAAAAAGGATTACTTAACTGGATGAGGAGACATTTGAAGGACAAGTTCATCTTTCTACCTGTGAAAATCTCTTAAGAATGAAAGATTACCTGCTGTTTTTCCAGTACACCAAAGCTGGGGAAAGATAAAACTATTTCTAGTTATACATAGCAACAAGGAACACAATTAAAAATAATTATGAACTTACCAATAATGAGAGATAAGTGGTATTAGAATTCACATGACTGGAAACGGAGATAAGACCCAGGCTTTTAATTTTTTGCAAAATGTCAAATGTGGAGAGGACAAGAAAGACTCTTCTCTGTTCATCTGTATCAAGGACCAGTGTTTACATCACCTCACTATGTCATTTGTAAATCCTGTGATTTGGGGAAATCACTCAATTTTTTTTTTGAGGTGAGGGGTAAAGTAGATAATATATGTACCAGAATCTATGACATACCAAGGAAATAACAGTTAGAATTTTATTAGATTTTTTTGGTTTTGTTTTTGTGACCTTTGTTGGTATTTTGAGACATGGCACAATATTTTATCTTTTGTATTACTGGAAGGAATCTCCAGAGAAAGAAAAGTGTTTTAAAATGCCAGGTATGGGATTATAAATAATAAAATAAAGATTGATATGAAGAGAAATACACCATTTCTGGAAAATAGAATAATGGCTATATAAAGCAAATCAATAGGATTTTACTCTCAACTCTGGCATAAATAGCAGTGTGATGTTATTCATATATTCATCCAACACATTCCTTTGAGAGCCTGTTTGCAGGTCCTATACTGGGGATATTAAGAGGAATAAAATACATATTATGTTCTTAAGCTTATCCTTGAGTAAGCCCCTTCACGCTGTTTACCCTTACTGAGACCCATATCTGTATGCATCAAAATAAATTACAAAACTAGGAGCACCTGGATGGCTCAGTCAGTCAGGTCTCCAACTCTTGATTTGGACTCAGGTCATGATCTCAGGGTCGTGAGATGGAGCCTTGCCTCAGGCCTCACACTGAGTATGGAACCTGCTCAAGATTCTCTCTCCCTCTGCTCCCCTGCCTTGCACAGGTGCATTCTAAAATAATAAATAACAACACATAATTGACCTTATTTGCTTTTGTTGTACCTCCTCACTAGACTGTAACATTCAGGGATAACAGAAGATACATTTTATTCACCTTTGCATCCTAAGCATTTTCACACTGACTCCTATTACTGGGCATTCAGTGAATGTATACAAAATGAATATTAATGAGTGAATTAGTGGATAAAAAAATGAGAAGGAGGGATGACTCTATAGTTACTATGGTGGGTTACCCCTTTTTCAGATCTCAGAGAGGACTTCTCTGACAGTACTGATGTGATCTCTGGTTGCACACTACCATGTAATTACTTTATGTATTTTTTACATTTTACTTGTTTATTCCTTGTTCGAAAGCTGCATACCAGCAGGAACCTTGTCACTCTTGTTCTAACACCCAGCCAAATGCCTGTCATGTAGAGGGAGCTAAGTCAAGTGTTAAGTGAATTAATGGGTTGATTATCCTATAAAGCAGGAATATAGGAATATCTTTCAGAAAAATTAGAAAGGATTCAGTTAGAGGTATATAGGATTTGATACAAAAACAGCACAAAAAGGTGAAGATATACCCTGCAAGCTGTTGTAAGATTTGATTGGGAACCAAAAAAAAGGTCAGGTTTGGGAGTCTCAGATACAGATCTGGGAGTTATCTCTGTTGGGTTCAGGACGTGACTCAGAGCAGACATTAAATAAGTGTTTGTTGAAAAGTTGCTGACGGCAGAAATTCTTGAGAGAAAGGGATCAAGAGAGCAAGTGAAGGAAAATGTTTTATTCCTCACTGTCTCATTTCCTTTTATTACTGTAAAAAAAGAAAAAACAAAATTCCAGAATAATAAAAATACAGAGAAAATTTAATATACAGTAGAGGTGAAACTTTGCTTCCATAGTCATTGATTCAAGCTGTGTGTAGAGAGAGAGAGAGAGAATATGCAATCAGTCTTTAATTTAACAAAAAAATTTGGTTAACCTACTGGTTATTTTTAAATAACCATGGGTTGTAAAGAAAGCCTTCGTGGAATTTATTAAAACCACTCTTTATTTGTGATTGTTTAACCTGTATTAATTTAGAGACTATCAGAATTCAGAGCATCTGGGCTCTGAATTATATTCCTTCAGAGAAAGACTTTCACTCTACTATGTCCTATGCCTTTATAGAAGGTTACTGTAAGAAGTGCCTTTTATGTTATTTTTGTAATATTATATTGAAGCTTATAAAATCATAGAGCAGAAAGGAAACTAAGAGACTACCTTGTGTAATGTCTTTATTTTGCAGGGGAGACATTTAAGCCAAGGGAGGAAAATAACCATTTTTAAAAACTTTTCAATGTACTTTCTTTCTGTTGGTAAAAAAAAATAAAAATAAAAATAAAATGACTCAATAGATTTTCTCTTTTGCTTTATTTGGTAAATCTTAGAGCCACGTCCACACATGGTTCTTAAAATACTCTGGTCATGGTGCTTTCCTGGTGAACTCTGTCCTATTTTTTAATGAAAACATTCATCCTAAATTGTGACTTAATCCATAAACCACTTCAATCTATTTCAAAAAGAAAGTAAGGCACTTAAAATAGTAATTACTTGTAGAATAAAAATTTTATTCAAAAGTGAATTATTGCCATGTGCTCATCTCATGAGGCCATACTCTCAAAAAATATTTTCTCTCCAAAATAATTAAGAATTATTCCAAATTAAGAACATCAACCAGAGAACAGCCAATCTATTCTTAGTGTGATATCTGAAAAGAATTTGGTTTCAAAGTTGTTGTAAATGCTGTAAAGTTGTGAGGACGTAGGACGCAGGAACATTCCTTTCTGACAAATCAGCATCATCAACAGACGTCAAACATCCTGGATATCAACTGACAAGTTAGAAGAGAGTTCAATGTCCAACTTTGGCTCTGGTACCCAACTTCTCTGGCCCAGTTTTATTATCTTTAAAATGAGAGTTAAGTAGAACTTATCGATAAGGTTTTCATGAAATTTCATATGCTTTTAAACAGTGAAAAATGGTAGTTATTATTATTATTATTCTGTATTAAGCATCAATTATGTGTGAGGCACTGGGGTTTACTAACCAGAAATAATGTAAGTCCATGACTTGAACGATAACACCTCCCAAAAAACCATTAAGTCTATCTAAGAAGATGAGAATTTGATATTTTAAAAAATCAATAAATTTAATTCAATGTGATTTTATCTCAAAGAAATTGAGCTTTAGAGTTGGAGAGTGACATCACCAAGATGGCAACACAGGTTGTTCCCGACTTCACTCCCCCTCGCAAGAATAATAACTAACCACTCTCCAAGAACAAGACATTACTGAGAGACTCCTAGAATGTGGTGAGGCTGGAGCACTCCTCCTGTACCACAGTGACCAAAATAGGTTGCATTAGAAAGGTAAGTGCAGGGGAGACTGGGTGGTTCAGTATGTTAAATGTTGGACTCTTAGTTCAGGCTCGGGTCATGATTTCAGGGTTGTGAGCCCCAAGTTGGGCTTATGCTCAGTGGTGGAGTCTGCATGGGATCCTCTCTCTTCCTCTGCCCCTCCCCCCTCCCTGGTCCCCACTTACGCTCACGCTCACGCTCTCTCTTCCTAAAATAAATAAATCTTAAAAAAAAAGGGGGGGGTTAAGAGCAGCAGTTACCCCTTGACCACACTGCCCATCCCCCAGTACAGAAGAGTACTACTTGAAGAGGTCTTCCCTGAGCTGCCACGTTATTCCAGTGGGAAAAGAGAACAACATGGGAGAGGTGGGCAACGAGCCTTCCCTAGCGTTGTGGGTCATTTTGTAGGAGCCCTGCTTTGATCCTAAAACAGGGATGTGCTCATAGCTGGGAACTTGGAAGAATGTGGATCTCCCTGATTCACATCCTTAAATGAGGAGGTCCGTCAGCCCTATAGTCTCGTTTGCTCATATCAGACAAGGTGCTAGATCACAGCCCCAGCCACTGTGGAGGATGACTTCCAGCCCTATCTGTCCAGAAGGGCTGGTGACAACTCCTGGAAGCAGTTCAGCCTGGGAGAGAGGGGGCTAAGCAAAGCTGATTGTCCCCAGAGCAAGACCGGTACCAGCCATGCAGGTGTCCATGCTACGCACAGACAGGAGATTCACTCATAGGAAAAATTGAGGGTAGGAGGTCAGTCAGTAGCTCAGCCAAATGGAAAATTGGCCTCTTTGGGAAATTGAGAGCAGCTGAGAGCATTTCCTCCCCCTTTCCTGCCAGGCAAGGGGACTGAGACATGGCTCCACCCACTACAGAGAGTATCTTCCAGCCCAATCTGAGCAGAAGAGCTGGCAGCAACTCCTGGAAGCTACAGGGCCCAACAGGGCTGAAGTGGAGAAGAGAGCAGACAGAACTTTTTTATCAAAAAGACCAAAGATAACAAATGTGCATGGATGTGAAGAAAAGGGAGCCCTTATACACTGTTGGTGGGATTATAAACTGGCATAGCCACTATGGAAACCAATGTGGAGGATCCTTGAAAAAAATTAAAAATTAAATTAAAAACTAAAACTAGTACTACTGGACTGATCCAGCAATTCCACTTCTGGAAATATATTCAACAGTAATGAAAACACTAACATGGGAAGGTATCTGTAGCCCCATGTTCATACCAGCATTATTTACAATAGTCAAGACATGGAAACAACCTCAGTGTCCATCAGTGGACGAATGGATAAAAGAAATCGAAGCATACAAATACAGTGGAATATTATTCAGCCTTAAAAAGGGGGAAATCCAGGCGTCTGGGTGGCTCAGTGGGTTAAGCCTCTGCCTTCGGCTCAGGTCATGACCTCAGGGTACTGGGATCGAGTCCTGCATCGGCTCTCTGCTCCGTGGGGAGCCTGCTTCCTCCTCTCTCTCTCTCTCTCTCTCTCTGCCTGCCTCTCTGCCAACTTGTGATCTCTGTCTGTCAAATAAATAAATAAAATCTTAAAAAAAAAAAAAAGAGGAAATCCTACCATTTGCAACATGAATGGGCTTTGAAGCCATTATACTCAATGAAATAAGTCAGACAGAAAAAGACAAATACTGTTTATCTTACTTACATGTGGAATCTAAAAAAACAACCACTACCACCACCACCACAATAAAAATACCAAAGAAAAAAGAGGTCAGATCTAGGTTTACCAGAGGTGTAGGGTGTGGGAAGGGGAATTGAAAAAATGTGGTCAAAAGGCATAAACTTCCAGTTATAAGATAAAGAAGTATTAGGAATGTAGTGTACAAATGGTAACTATAACTAATATAGCTCTATGATGTATAAGAAAGTTAAAAAAGTGAATCCTAACAATTCTCATCACAAGGAAATTTTTTCCTTTCTTCTCTTCTTTGTCTTCTTCATATTGTATCTATATGAGGAGGTGGATGTTACTGGAACTTGTTATGATCATAATTTAACAATATATGGAGATAAACCATCATGCTATACACTTAATCTTATACAATGATGCATGTCAATTATGTCTTAATAAAACTGGGAAAAAATAAATATTAAATTTATAAGAGTAATGCCTACACTGTGCTAGAGTAGTTACAGTAACTTAAGAGAAATGGAACTTACTATGAATGTGATAGAGAATATCTATCACTCATTCATTCAGAGAATGAATCACTCTCATTTAGAGAAGATTTATCGACTCATTCATTATTTGCTTTTTTTCCTTTATTTTAAATTTTCAAGAAGACAAGTTATTCAAACTGAAGTTCTTTTAATACTAAGGTAAACAAGAATTTGTTTCACTGAGTGGACGCAAAATCAAAGATATTTTATTCTCCTTAATAAAGTTAGAATTTTTGAAGTTTCATGATTAAAAACATACTACCATTCTACATTTCTAATGTTTCTTTAAGTAGTAAACACTTCTGATAGTAAATACTGGTTGGTTTGTTTTTTTCATTAAAAAGAGTTCACATTCCATAGTTATACTTCCCATGATGCAGTTCAGACAACCTATGGCACTACCGCAGGTAGAGGAACCTGCCTTGCCCACAGAAATTACCTCCAGACAATCAGGTGAGAGGTGGGTTCTTGGTATTACTAAAATATGCCACATTAGTTAATTTTTAAAAAATGAGTATTGAGTCCCTGATATGCCAGGGCCCATCTGTAAACAAAATTAAAAACTTGATCTTATGGGGCTACAGAGAGCACAAATGAATGAATGCATGTATGCGATGTCAAATAGAGATAACTGCTAGAAAGAAGACTGAAGTAAGGTAAGGAAACAGAGAGCCATGAGGAGTGAGGGGAACAGGTGATAGAGAGAAAGAGAGAGAGATTCCATTCCAGTAGTATGGTGACACAAGCCAATAGACACACTGTCAGAAGGCAGTAGGAAAAACACAACAGAGTACAAGAATAAGCAAAAGTTACAAGACAGTGGAAACAATGACTGAACAAAAGTAGAAAAGAGGATTCAGCTGATGGTTAACAGTAACAGAGATGTTCTCAGTCACTATAATGATTAGGATCAATTACACCCTTGATGCTAACAGATGGTAAGATTAAGTCATGACATAATGGTATAGCCAGAACAGTTTCAATTCTCCAAACCTGACTATGCAACATTGTGATTGTAACAATGTTTGTATGATTGTAACCAGAATGTTCCATTTTTGGGAGGCATAAAATCTGTGCTTATTAAGACTGTTTCCTGGGGCACCTGTGTGGCTCAGTCAGGTTAGCCTCTACCTCCAGTTCAGCTCATAATCCTGGGACCCTGAGCCTAAACTCTGCACAGGGCTCCGTGCTTAGCAGGAAGCCTAAAGCATGCTTCCCCCTCTCCCCCTGCCTCTTCCCTCTGCTTGGGCTCTCTCTCTCTCTCAAATAAATAAATAAAATCTTAAAAAAAAAAAAAAAAAAAAGACTGTTTCTTAGTCTTGTGAATCTTTCTCATGAATCATCAACCATTTTCATTGCCTAAGTATATCTCTGTTCCTTTAAACTTGAAGAACTTCAAAAAAATGACCTTTAAAGGCAAAAATGAGAGCCTTACTGATATTTTAACACAGCTGGCATGTTCTTTCTAATTAATTATCTTTTCCACTTTAAACATCATATACCCCCAATGTCCTCTTTGTAGAATATTTATAGAATCTTCACTACCTAGTTATACTCTAATGTGGGTCATTTTTGAAAGATAAAATATGATGGTTATATACACACACACACACACACACACACACACACACACACATAAATATTTATGAGTGCATCTTTATTCTATTTTTCCCTATAGAAAACTATTTTCTAACTATGTGGTAGCCCGCCTCCAAGATGGCCCCAATGATCAGAGCCTCTTGGTACTCACACTTTTATTGAGACCCATTCCACATTGGACCAGGGTTAGTTTGTGTGATGAATCACATAGGGAAAAAGCAATGATAAATCACTAGAAAGTTCAGGCTTTGGAATACTCCACTATCAGTCTAGGGCTGTCTCCCTTGGGCATTTTCTCTCTCACATTCTCATCCTCTCTTTCCCTATCTCTAGATCTCTCCTATCACATACCCTGGGGGAATCCAGCTGCTACATTGGGAGGTTGTTCAGACCACCCTGGAGAGGTTCACACCAGGAGGAACAAAGGTTCCCAGGGAACAACCACTGAGGAACTGGAGCCTCCCCCTGAGGTGATTGCAACCCAGGCCGTCATCTGACTACCACCTTGTGAGAGACACAAACCAAAACCATCCAGATAAACAGCACCCAGATTCCTGATTCTCAGAAACTGTGTTGAATGTTTATTGTGTTAAGTTGCTAAATTTTGGCTATAATTTTTATACAGTATTAGAGAAGGCATGGATAACAAAGCAGCTACTATGCCATGTTTTCTTCTTATTCTCCACCAACCTTTCTAAATTCCATCTCAATCTTCTAAAAGTGTCCTCTTCTTTTGGGTATTATTTAAATGTTGATATTCAGCGGAAATATTGTCCCAGGCTTCTCCTTTTCTTACTATTTCTGAAAGTCCCTATTAATAGCGAAGACTTAGGGTCACTGATTCACGGATGGTTCCCAAATTTGTATTTCTGCTGCTGATCTGTTTCCTAACAACTGCCAACTAAGCATCTCCTCTTGGATGCCTCAAACGCATATCAAACTCCACGGACCCTAAAATTAATCTATTATTCTCTTCATACCTTTCTTTTTTTTTTTTTTTCCTTACATCAGATCTTAGAAGATAGTCTATGCAGTGGCCCAAGTAAAACCTTTCCTCTTCCTCAGCATCCACTTTCAATCACTTTCTAAGTCGCACAGTTTCTAGCTTCATCATGTCACAATTCTAGCTCTCCGTTCTCATCCTTACTACTTTGGTTCAGACATTACCTCTCTTATTTCCCTTGTTCTTTTCTTCACCCTGAAGCACTGAGTGGTCTTTCAAAACACAAACTAGAGAAGTCACCATAGAAAAAAATAATTTGTGTATCAATGAAATGCTAAGAACCCCCTAGAGGACACTAGTCAAGATTAACTGATTCTAATTTTCCTTTATCTTTAAATTACTTTTAAGCCTTGTACATTTTAGATAATGGATAGACACACAAATTCCGATCTGTCTGGTGGTGATCCAATTGATTTCCCTTCTTCGGTGTGGAAAAGCCAGTTTTATCTGTTACACATTGATTTCAACGTTCCTTTACGCCATATAAATCTGTGCTTCTTGACTTCACTTACAAATCAGCTTTAACATCTGCTTGGTTCCCTCATGAGTTAAATAAATTCTTAACATGTGCTCATTTTTATACCTGTACAAGAGTCATGATTTTACTCTTTTTTTTGAAAATTATCTTTTAACACTTCTGCTTACGGTGTTAAAAGTGCATTTGGAATCGAGTCCAAACTCCTTACTGTAACATCCATGGCCACTGACAAGCTGCTTCCTATTTAAATCCCCAGTCTTCTCTGCTGCCACTGCTATGCACAGCCTATGCTCCCGCAAAACTACTTGCTAAGTCTTGAACATTATATCCTGTTTTACAGGTATGACTTTTCCCACAGTGCTCCTCTGCTTCTTGGTCTGGAAAATCCTATAGGGGAGAAAACATTTTCTTCCAACCTCTCATGATCTTAGGCTAGATCTGAAAAATTAAACTGATTAACAAGAGAAAAACATACAAATTTTAGTGAATTTTTTTTTTTATAACTTTTAGACAAGTAATACATTCGTGAAGAATTGACAATACAAAAGGGTTTGGAATAGGGTTCATTAATGGTGAAGAGGTAACTAGGAAGATAAGGGTTTGTTTAAACAAGGTCTGTTTATACAGATTTCCTAGCCCCAAATTCCCTGTCTATGGTAATAAAAATGCCTTCCTTCCTGTTGATACAGGAATGGTCCTTTCACATGAGAGCTTGATGACCTGTTTCAGGAAAGAAGGGTGAGGAGGAGGAGGTCAGATTGACCTTCTTGCTTCTGCTGTTCTCTTAAATTCTTTCAGCTTAAGATATTCAATATGCCAAAATGCCATATTTTCGAGCATGTGCTGAACCTCATCAATGCCTACTGCTCCGTCAAACATTTCCCATCTCCAAGCAGAGATTAACTGCTTCCTCTTTCAGTCACCATACACTTCCTCTTTTATCACACTCTATGGCATTGCTGTTTACAAATTTCTCATTCTTAATAAAATATTTATATACAGGCAGATTATGCTCAGTTTAATAACCTCAGTACCTCAGTGACCTCAGTTACCACAGTTTGAGTCAACCAAAGACTATTTATTGACCATCTGAGATATGTTAAGCCTATACAAGATATGGTCACAATATAATAAGTGAGAAATAGCCCTTGTCCCCAAGGAGCTCAGACTTTAATTGGAGACAGGACCCAAATCTCATGTTTGTATTTAAATGATTAGCAATAGTTATCAAATATTAAAAGTATCCTGCCTTATCTTTTTCTTTCTTTTAATTTCCCATTATCACTGCAGTACCTTTCTAGCCTACATTAAGTAGCCATTTTTAATTGTTCTCCCAAGAGAGAAAAGACATCCTGTGCCTGAAGTAGAGTAGAGCATAGAAACCCTAAGGCAAATGCTTCCAAATTGGGTTTAGCTGCCCATGCTTTTTGACAAAAAAAGAAATGGGACTGTTGTTTGAAGATTTGAGAAACCTGAACTATTTTGGCACTCCCTTTCCTCACATCCAGTTCCAGAGAACTATAGATCCCGAGGAAACACAGTTTGCTCAAATAATTAATCAATTAATTATTGGATGGATGGATGGATGGATGGATGAATACATTAATATAAGCCAATTGAGTGCTGGGCTATTACTTTGCATACTCTATAATATATTTCATTAGCCCAACTCAAAATACATTAGTTTCTATGGAACAATCACATATTTCTAATTTTATGAGTTACAGTCAAATGAAGCATCAAGATTCTGACGTGAGTTCTCCCATTTCCAACCTCAACAAATGAATTAGTATTATATTAAGTCAGCTCATCTTCACTCTGTACTTGTATGGTTCACTGAAATTTGCATTTGACTAGTTAAATTTCACTTTATAACTTTCAATCAAGCCTAAGAGTTTTTAAAAAGTATCTTCATTCCATCATTTAATGTATCATAGGAACTTGAGCTTCAGAATAAAGGCCATCAATACAGCTTACTGTCTATAACAACATGACTTGACTATCCCGCTTTCTACACCAGCATAGCTTTAAGACTCCAGGGTTCTCTTGCTGACAAAGAAAAGTTGCAGATAACTCCTTTGCTGATTCTACAAACTTCCTAAAAATTCATCCATTTTTGAATAGAAAGCATCCATGACAGTTTATACCCCAAAGCTTTTTGCCTCAAAATCCTCTCTGGCTAGGTCCACTAATCATAAACTATTATGTTATTTCTCTGCATAGCTCTAACTAACCCTCTTCACTAAAAAAGACCTGCCTCAGACGAGACTTCAGCATCTCCTTAAAGACCCCTCCCCTCTCTGAGAGAGCACTGATGCTCTCTCTGTCCAGTTAGTATTCTTTCTTACTGAGCAAAAATAAATTCAGCTTTGTTTCATCACAGATTGTTTTGGTGATATTTTATACAACAAGTATTTGACACTTCAATTATGCATACAGCTTCTAGGGACATACATGGAACGAGAGAAAATGTTCACAATCATAGACAGCCAGGTGAGCTGAATTATTTCTTATGGGAGGAAAGTCCTCTGCCAAATCACCTTCACAGCCACAAACCAGAAGCCCTTACTCCCAGTTGTTCATTTTCTTTATAGTTGACAGTCATGATTTCTTTTCTCTTTTCTCTCTCTCTCTCTCTCTCTCTTTTTTTTTTTTTTCTTTTTTTGGTAAGATAACGTACACAAGGAGGGGAGGAGGGGGACAGAGAGAGGGAGAGAGAATCTTAAGCTGACTCCATGCCCAGCACGGAGCCCTGTGTGGGGCTTTATCTCACAATCCTGAGATCATGAGATGAGCCGAAAATCAAGAGTCGGAGGCTTAATTGACTGAGTTACCCAGGCACCTGACATTCATGATTTCTAAAGGATGCTCTAATTGTGGTTAAAAACATTTACAAGTGGCAGAATTTATCTATAAATGGATGAAATAATAATGTCTTCTGATAATATCTACCTCTCAGGGTTGAATGAGGATTAGTTAATAAATGACAAGTGCTTAGAACAAGGCCAACACATAGCAGGTGTTTAATATATTATGTAAGATGTATTCTATCTTTATTCAAATCACTAATAAAAATATTGGCTAGGACTAAATGAATACATGACCTTAGAGATGTTAGGGAAGACCTCCCTAGTTTTATATAAATCTGTTAACCAACGATCTTTTGGGTACAGTGTTCAACAAATTGCATGTTTAACTATCACTTAGTTTATATTTCTCTAACTTATTTACCAAAATATCTAAACATATTATCTAAGCATACAACCATAATATCTTAAGTATTTTCCTGTTCTTAAGTATAATAACCTTATCAAAAATGGAAAAAAAGAAAACATGATTTGTGTTTAATTGAATACTTTTATGTCTGCTATCACCTTGGAAAATTTTTGGGAAGACTGGAATGTGCTGTTAGCAAAAGGAAATTTCAGGCAGTGGATGAGGGCATTAGCAGAACAAGAAGTCAGGGGCTTTGGGGAGTGAGGATGGAGAATAGTCTCCTTCAGAGGGTGTGAGGGGGGTCTTCTTGCAGAACAGAAGAGTTACAAAGTCAAACTTTTTGGTAAATTGGGTAACTTAGCTTCTTGGCAAACGCTGGAGATAGCATTAGTTTGTCACTTTTTTCTTTTATAAAATTTGGAGTTGGGAGAGAGACACTAGATCAGCATTCCTCAGGGTTCTCATGTTTCTAAATCTGTCTAAAAGCCCAAAGGCAAGAGATCACCAGCCTGACCTATGGTTTTATGAGACTCACTTCACCATCTTGTGGCTGGGACTTCAGAATGGGCTTCATTTCCTCCTGGCTCTAGCGTCTTTCACACAGTCTCTGAAATTTATTTCCTTCAGGCTTAGTTTCCAAAAAGAATATTGAAGGGGAAAATGTAGGGAAAAAATACAGGCAGAAAGTCCCAGGATGTTCACAGTGCCTGCAAGAGGCAAGTGAATTACACATGCTAACCCGCAGTCTTTGTTGTGTATCTCAACAAAATATGGTGGCATTGCTAGTGGGATGTCGCTACAGTGATGACCCGCTTATTTCCATTTCATTATTGAGGCCTCAGCTGGAGCATAATGTTTATGGCTCATGTTTAATGTTATTTCTAGGTTTTAAGAAAAATAAACTATTTTCTTTTTACACAAAAGCTGTCTCTAGAGTGGCTATATGAATATTGTGTTGTCTTTTCATAATGCTTTTCAAAAATACTTTAAGTATGAGCATAACACACTCAATCCATGAGAACCTTTCAACTCTTGAGTGTGGAAGTGTTTGTTAAGGTTATTATGGGTCCTACAAACACTTCTTTTTTTTATTACAAACACTTATTTTCATGTAATTCCATGGCCCTTAAAAATTAGGGAAATGAGTCTTTTCGTTAGAAAATTATTCAAAGCTTTAAATTGAAAACACATGTGAGGTTATGGGGTTCGATTTTTATTTACCGGAGGCAGAATGAAATTTTCCTGTCTGGAACATAAAGAAAACTTTTTCTCTCTCTGTTTTTGAGGTTCCCTAAGGAACAAAATAACTTCTCTCCCTTGTGAGCCGTGTTATGCTACCACTGAGGAAAATGTAAGCTAAACAAGGAAGAACAAGAAGAGAAAATGGAAGAGAGAGAAGACAAACCCCAAATCCAAGTGTAACAGAAATACAGCCATGATAAAGAATTCACATCACAAGGTGAAACTTGTGATTTGTGAGACTTGTGATAAACAGGTCATAACCTGTTTATGTTATTGTCGGTTGAGGATGGGTAGAATTCTCTTAACAATGCCACTGTGCAAAGCCATCATTTCCTATTGCAGTTTGAGAAATAAATGCAATATACCTTTCTCTTCTGCCTCGTTTTTAAATAAAATCCTAATACAAGAAGAACTAAGCTGAGTATCAGAAGGCCAGGTAAAAAATATAGACTATCAGAGATATATGTAACGAACAATACCCTCCTACCCCCACATTCCTTAAGACAAGCACATTTTCCTCAAAAAATTGAATTTTTTCTAACTGCATTGTGAGTATTTGAAAAGATACAAATAAGATGAAAAACAGGGGCACCTGGGTGGCTCAGTGGATTAAGCCTCTGCCTTCCCTCTAGGTCATGATTTCAGGATCTTGGGATTGAGCCCACATCAGGCTCTCTGCTCAGCAGGCAGCCTGCTTCCCTCTCTTACTCTCTCTCTGCCTGCCTATCTGCCTACTTGAGATCTCTCTGTCAAATAAATAAATAAAATCTTTAAAATGAAAAATAAAACTCCCTAGTTTCAAATACATTTATTCCAACAAAAAAGAAGATTGGATTATGTTATTAAATGTATTAAATGCTAGGTTTTCTCTCCAATTAAGGGGAGAGAAACATTTGATCTTAACATTTTAACTCTAAAAAAAGAAAACAGCTTGTTTCAGCTTATTTGCCTTTAAAATTAAGTAAGTCTTGTCTTTTTGTTTGACCAGAGTTTAATTGATTATATCTATATAGGCAAAGGAATAGTGCTTCTTAGTCTGGCATATTTAAACACTGCAGATTTTACGTTGATGGAATTTGATTCCATAAAGTGATACTCTAATCCTACATATGAATGTATGGAACTAACAAAATGAATAACTAATAAAAGCAGATATAAGCACTTATTCACACAGGGAGAAAGTATGAATTTTTTTAAGACTTGTATTTCCTGATACACCTGGGTGGCTCAGTCAGTTAAGTGTCTCTGCTTTCAGCTCAGGTCATGGTCCCCAGGTCCTTGGATCTGGCCTTGCATAGGGCTCCTTGTTCAGAGGGGAGTCTGCTTCCCCCGCTTCCTGCTGCTCTTCTTGCTGACGTGCTCTCTCTCTCTCTCTTTCTCTGACGAATAAATAAATAAAATCTTAAAAAAAAAAAAAAAGACTTGTGTTTCCCAATTGTTTTCCAGAAATTTTGCTTGTCTACAATTAAATTTAGATTTTACCAACTGCATAAGAGAATGTCCATCTTGCAACATACTTACCAACACTGAACATTATAGTTTTATTAATGGATTAAACGATTTAACTAGTTTAAATTCTTTCAATGATGCTGTAGCTTTAATCTATAATTATCCAATAAATACAAATATAGATATATAAAACTATTTGTATTTTTTTTAGACTTTTATAATGGCAAATTTAAAAAATACAGAAAAGTAGGAAGTACAGTGTATTGAACACAGCATATTCCAAATACTCATCACCTAAATTTAATAATTGTTAACATTTAGCCTTATTTTCTTCATCTATTTGTTTTATCTCTAACAGATAAAATCTTTTTTCATCAAAGCCATTTTCAAACTCCTCTTCCAAATTATAGCAATTCCTTAATGTAATCTAATGCATGTACTCCCTTTTCTCCAAATTCTCAAAAATGTGTGTCTCTCTTTTTTTTTTAAGATTTTATTTATTTACTTGACACAGAGAGAGAAAGAACACAAGCAGGGGGAGCAGCAAGCAGAGGGAGGGGAAAAAGCACACTCCCCGTTGAGCAGAGAGCCTGAGGTGGGGCTCGATCTCAGGACCCTGGGATCATGACCCCAGCCAGAGGCAAACACTTAACCGACTGCACGACAGAGGCACCCCACAGAAATGTCTCTTCATACTTGGTTTGTTCGGATCAGAATCCAAAATCCACACAGTCCGTTGATATGCCTTTTAAGCCTATAATAACAGACCATTTGAATTAATGTTTATTCATTGAAAAAAAACTGGTCCATTTTCCCATAGCAATTCCCACATTCTAAATTTGGCCAATTATGTCCTCATGGTATTGTTTAACATGTTTCATTTGTCCTTATGTTGCTTGTAAGCTACTCATTATATTTAAAACTTTGATTAGATTCAGGTTGAACATTTTGGCAAAAAATTACTTCAAAGATGGTGCTGTATTGTGTATATATTGTATCACATCAGATGTTTCTGTTGTGTCACTGCTCATTCGGAGTCCCTTATTTTTTTACTTGAGCTGCAATTCTTCTTCTTTTTTTTTTTTTAAGATTTTATTTATTTATTTGACAGAGAGAAACACAGAGAGAGGGAACACAAGCAGGGGAAGTGAAGAGAGGGGAAAGCAGGCTTCCCGCTGAGCAGGGAGCCTCATGCGGGGCTCCATCCCAGAACCCTGGGATCATGACCTGAGCGGAAGGCAGATGCTTAAAACTGAGCCACCCAGGCACCCCTAGCTGCAATTCTTTTATAAATAAGAACATTCTCTTCTTAACTATTGTTTACACTGAAAAACAGCCCAAGGAAAAGGTAAGGCAAATGCCTGAAACTTCCACTTTATCATGTTTACCCTATAACTCCTTATCTCAGCACATACTAGACTCAGCCAATTAGATTTTGTTTTGTTTTTGAGGATTATTATGAATTCATAAACTTTTATATATTTGGTCAGATCAATCCTTTACAGGTATTTTTCTTCTTGATGACGAAATTACCCATCTTGGGCCAGTAAAAGTCCCTTCAGTTGGCTATGCATCCTTTTGTATTGTTTTGTGTCATTTTGTTTTGCATTATTCCAATAGTTTTTGATAGCTTCCTTGCTATCAAGTAGGTTTAGTTTGTGCACTTCCTGTTCCTGATTTGGAATCAGCCATTTTTCCAGGAATTCTTGATTTCCTTCACATAACATCATATTAAGGGATCATGATCTCTGCATTAGAGATATTTGTTGCTATGATCCTCCTACTAATCATAGGTCTTTCGATGTATAGAAATAAGCATTAATACTTTTGATAAAGATAAAAATAAATCCTGAGTTCATTCTAATATTTTCAATTTATATCAAGAATTATATTTTACTTAAAGACTGTGTTTTATAATTGATTTTGTTTCTCTTATTCTGAAAACTAGGATTTCTGAAAATATTACAACAATTATTTGTTGTATCGTGATATGTATTTTTCCAAAATAACAAAATGAACACTAACACTAACAGTAAGCCCTCTAACTGGAGCTTCTTGTTTGTTTTTTTCTTTTGTCTTAGGTCTGTATAGTTAAAATACTTTTTTAAAGGGGTCCCTGGTTAGCTCAGTCAGTTAAGCATCTGCCTTCGCCTCAGGTCATGATCCTGGGGTGCTGGGATGGAGTCCCATGTGGGACTCCCTGCTCAGCAGGGAGTCTGCTTCTCCCTGTGTCCCTCACCCCCTCATGCTCTCTCTTGCTCTCTCCCAAATAAAATAAGTAAAATCTTTAGAAAAAAAATACTGTTTTAAAACAACTTGAAATAATTATTCCATGTGTCGTTATTGTAGCAACTTGCTATACAGTTAGGTTCAGTTGCTTTGATGAATTTTTGATTTGGGAGAAAATTTTTGGTTTTGATTTGATTGATTTGATTTTAACTCCATAAAACATTAAGTGGTTCCATACCCAAAGATACAAAATGAAACACAGGGAACTCTAGCTTGCTACTTTCTGCTTCTACATTCATAATCAGTTTTATTAATATTTGATTTATCATTTCATTCTTCCTTTTGAAATGCAGACAAAGAGATATACATGTTCATATTTGCCTGCTCTTTTTACACAAACCATTGTATTCCATATACTCTCTTCTGCTTCTAATAAACATCTTTTTATAGTTGCTTTGCTTGAGTTAGAATCCAAAGTCAGCAGTTTCTTTCCTAGGTATTTATTCAAGGAATTATAAACATATGCTCCCAAAAAGGTTTCTGCACAAATGTCCTAGGCGGTGTCATTGATAATAATCAGAAACTATAAACAACCCAAATGTCCGTCAGCTAGTGAATGGACCAACTAACTGTGGCATATGCATGCGATGGGGGACTACCTAGCAGTAAAAGAAACAACCATTGGGTCACCTAGGTGGCTCAGTGGGTTAGGTCTCTGTCTTTGGCTCAGGTCATGATCTCAGGGTCCTGGAATGGAGCCCCGCATCGGGCTCTCTGCTCATTGGGGAGCTTGCTTCCCTCTCTCTCTCTGCCTGCCTCTCTGCCTACTTGTGATCTTTCTGTCAAATAAATAAATAAAATCTTTAAAAAGAAAGAAATGAAGAAACAACCACTGATACATCCAATAATATGGATGGATCTCCAAAATATTTTGCTAAGTGAAATACAAAAACATCAGGGACACTCAAAAAAAAATGCAACATATTATCCCATTTATATAAAATTACAGAAAAGACAAGTCACCTGTAATATCAGGCAGCAGTTCAGGGTTGGGGGCAGAGGAAAATGACTGCAAAGAGGCATGGAGAGCATTTGGGGGCAACGCAAATGTCCTCTTGACTAAACTTGTGTTAGTTATACAAGTTTATACATGTGTCAAATTCATCATATCATACAATTAGAAGGTGTACATCTTCTGTGAATCATATCTCAAAAAGTTAATTTTTTTAAAAAATGATTTTTACTGTGATGCTATTTGTATCATCCTGAAATAGAAGCTAAAGACAAAAAAATAACCACCTTAATTCCATAAGGACACATCCAAGACGGTTGAAGAGTGAGGATCTCTGATTATCTAGGTATGAGATAAGCTTATCGGGACTAACTATGGAATTTTTCCTATAGGCAATCCCCCGAAAAGCTTTTGAGCTTTTGGCAACACTGTTTGGTGGAACATTCATGGTCACTTGAGAGCATAGATCTGTTGATGATGAAGCACAAACCAGTGTTCTTTAGAATTCAGCTGAGTTAAGGTTAAGATAAATACCTACTTATAAGAAAATATTAATAAAATGCACTAATTTCCCAAGTTGATCATATATTGCTATTTGTATAGTTTATGATCTCTCGGGTCTTTTTTGTGGAAAACGAGAAAAAAGAAATACTTACTGAACATCTGTTACATGACCAGACACCTGGTTAAACATTGTAATCTTATGTATCCTCACAACAACCCAGTGTAGTATGTGATACCATCCTCATTATACGTAAGTACAGCATTATTATTTTATTTCCCAACTTTGAAGTTCCTAGTAGCTTGTTTTTTTTAAAACAGTACCCAATGTCCATTCCTATAAAATCAGTTTCTATAAAAGTGTTGGATAGGGCCAGATCTAAACATAACCAAGACACTCAGTGTAAGAATTCATTCATGCATTGAACTCATTTCTATTGTTCACCAGTATGAGTGGTAGTATAGTGCTGTGGTTGGAAGGATGGGTTCATGTCAAATGTTAGCTCCACCACTAACCAGCTGTATCGCCTTGGGCAAGTCACTCAACGTCTCCTTGCCTCTGTTTCCTCATCTTTAAAATGGGGAATAGTTAACTTCAAAGACACCTACTTTGTAAGGCTTTTGTGAGGAGTTAAAAAAGTAAGTGGGGTGCTTAAAATAATACCATAACAAATGGAAAACTCTACAATCATGAAGACAGACTTCATGAAAACTCTACAATCATGAAGACAGACACAGGGCTATGATCAAGAGATGTTGCCACTGCAGTGTGTATTTAAAGCAAAAACACAGCATTTTGTTTTGTTTGGTTTTGTTTTTTTCATAAAAGTGATGGAACATGGTAAATGACAACAAG
The DNA here is from genome assembly GCF_009829155.1 of Mustela erminea. Lineage (NCBI taxonomy): Eukaryota > Metazoa > Chordata > Mammalia > Carnivora > Mustelidae > Mustela > Mustela erminea. Next base: position 39,483,566 of record NC_045630.1, on the reverse strand, counting down.
AAGGTCAACTTTCAGCCCGTGTGCCTTGGCTGTGCCTTTCCAACTTCTTCATTGACCCCAGTGTGGAAGTTCATACCATTTTTACCACAAAAATTTTATCACTGTGCTTCAGAAATATAAAAGGTGTTTTTAGATTAATTCCAGGTTTCTCCCCTTTTTCTTCCCTGCAAAAACATTCTGCTAAGCTCTCTGGAGCACTCCTACACTGGCCTGGAGAAACGGCATTTTCAGATCTACTTCAAAGCTAAAGCTCATCAGAATCATTGGCACAGAAGTGATGATCCTGAATGTGGGCAGCAGTTCTGAGAGCTTCAGCTTCGTTGGGTGGTGGATAAACCAGTCAGCATTTCACAGTTGTGTGACAGGTGACACAAAGGAAGAACTTTGCCAAAAGCAACTTCCAGCTGAGGTGCCCTTACCAGAGTAACTACCGGATTCACAGAGGAAGGGTGCTGTTTTGTCAAATCATTGTAAGGCCTTCTTCACTCCAAATTATAAAGGTCTCAACAGAAGGCTTTAGTTGAGGTGAGCAGTGGTGTGTGTGTGTGTGTATGTGTGTGTGTGTGTGTTTGCAGGCAGGCTTAGCTAGACCAAGAACCACGTGGGATAATTTGTACACAAATTAAGTAATGTCATCTGATTCTCTGACCAGATTATAGATGCAAGGATCAGGTCCTAGAACTCTGTACAGGCTTCTATCTCACCCAATAATGAACATCTGTATACACTGAATTTATAGGAATGATCTCTGCTGGACTACGCTAGAATCACGCTGTTCTCCCAACTCTCCAGTCTGCGGGTCTTAGCACTTATGGTTGACAGTCTAGTAATACTAGCAATTGTTACTAGGCTGGCTGAAAATCCAAGCAAGCAAAGAAGTTGTTTATTCAACAGGCCTCCAGAAAGACAAGGGCTGTTTTCACAAACCTTGGTGTTAGTTACGACAACAGAGAATTTATTCAGATCAAAGCTGTATAAAATAGGCAGTTTTCTGTTTTGAGGTCATTCTCTTCCAATGATTTTATTCTTCTTACGGTAGAATCATGACCCGCTCATTTGAATGCCTTTATGCTAAACACCCATATACTGAGTCTCTAGGGCTCTCTCCATGCCTCACTATAGGCTCCAGCCATATCCTGCCTATTTCTCCCACAGTTAAAACTTATGAACCATAATTTATATTCTTTCACAATCCTGAAATGAATTTGCTGACATGTAGAGAGAAATTTCATCCATTATATCATTCTATGGCTGATAATATGGAATTTGCCACCTCTTAAGAGGAGTTGTGCTTATACAGGTAGCACTAGATGCCAGAAAATACAATGTCCTTATTATTTTTTTTAAAGACTTTATTTATTTATTTATTTATTTGTCAGAAAGAGAGAGAGAAAAAGCACACAAGCAGGCAGAGAGGCAGGCAGAGGCAGAGAGAGAAGCAGGCTCCCCGCCGAGCAAGGAGCCCGATGCAGGACTCGATCCCAGGACCCTAAGATCATGATCTGAGTTGAAGGCAGCAGCCTAACCCACTGAGCCACCCAGCATCCCCAATGATGTCCTCATTATTATCAACCTTTGGGAGGAACTTGTGCTGAACATTAAAAGATTTGAATGTATTTTTTCCATTTCTGAAAGATTTAGGAAATAGGATTTCCTTGAGGACCAAGAGTTTGAGGACAAAGGGTGCAAGAGACTAGAGACCAATAATCTGCTGGCACGGGACCAGAGTTGGAACTAATACGCTCAGACATCAGAGAAACATGGCATGATGCCATCTACTGGAAGTTTACACAAACTCCTCAGGACTCTGTCATCTCCTCAAGAAGGTCTTGTGTGAACACCCTGCTTAAAAATAACCCCTACCAACCCTAGTCTCTTTCCTTGCTTTATTATTTTTCATAGTTTGCCAATGTTAATTCCAAAAGTAAGAATGATCTGAGATGTTAACCTACTTTCAGAGTGTGTATATATATATATATATATATATATGCACATACACATACATATAGTTTGTAAACGTGTGCACATGTGCATGTGTGCGTGTGCGTGTGCATGTGTGTGTGTGTACAGATTTATAAACATACGCTAACCGACTAATAAGACTCTGAATTCAAGACAAACTTACTTACTCACTATATGAGCTGCCTTGCAGTTCCCGTAACAAATTATGACAAATTTGTTAATTTAAAACAATGAAATTTTATTCTCTCAGAGGTTAAGAGGACATGAATCCAAACTTGAGGTGTTGGCAGGGCCGCAATCCCTCTGAAAGCTCTAGGGGAGAAGAGGTGATCTGCTTCTTTCAGCTTCTGATGGCTCCAGGCATCCTTAGGTTGCAACCAGATCACTCTAATCTCTGCTTCCGGGTCACGTTGCCTCCTCCCCTTCTCTGTGGGTCTATCTCTAAACTCCCTCTGCCTCTTTCTTGTAAGGATACGTGTGACTGCTTTTGGGCCCATCCAGATAACCCAGGACAAACTCTTCCTGTCAAGATCCTTAATTTAATTACATCTCTTTCCAGACAAGATAATATTCACAGATCCTAGGATTAGTATGTGGACCCAGCATTTTAGGATATAGCATTCTACCCACTACACTCACAGAAGATGTTATGTCTGTTCCCCATAGGGAGACATGATCAGGTCTTCTTGCCATCTCATGTATATTAGGGTTTGTTCCATAGAGGAACTCAGGAATTGGAAAAATTAGAGCTTATAGCGCAGCAGGCTCTAACTGCCCCCTCTTCACCTTCAGAAATGGCGAGACAGCAATCTCTACCCTGGAATGCAGACAAGTCCTTTCTGGAGAGCAAAAGGGAAGATTCTTAGGTTTATACCACCTTAAAGTATAAGCAGATGGGTCCAGGTTGGTTTCATTGTCCAAAGAATATAAGTCAGTGGCGTCAAGGTGGGAAGATAAGTGGTTCTCTATCTCTCCAGAAGTCTCTGTCTCCATAGTTGCTATTCCACCATGCTTTTAAGCCAGGTTACCAGTAATTTCTGCTAGGAATGCCCTGAGAGTACAGAAATATGAAATGCTCTTTTCACATTTAATTAATTTCACATTTAATTAATGCTCATGGAGCATAATTTCCTGACAGTCTACATTTAACACATTATATAGTTTATTATTGGTCTTTTTTATGGTCTAACTAGAATATAACTACATGAGGGCAGGGGTCATGCCTTTCTGTTCACTTTTGTGTTTCCAGAATCTAGGACTGCACTTGCAACATACAGCGTGCTCAGGAATGTTCAGTGAATGAAAATAGCCTTGCAAATGCCCAAGAGAGGACTCTGAGTCTAAGTCGTAAGTCAGCAGATCCCCTGGGACCCTCATCTCCTACACTGAGCCTCTAGGAGACAACAACAAGACCACCACCAGGCGTATTCATGTAAGGAAGCATTATGTAACCAGCTGAATAAATGAGGTTTCCCAAGCCCCTATTTTGTCATAATTTAGCATTATTATGAATTCCTATAAAGTATGTCTGTTCTTTACCACCGGTTATATTTTCCAAATAATTGTTATCTCCCAATGATATTGTTTTGAAAAGGCATGGTTTCCAGGGATGAATTTTTTTTTTTATGATATTTGTTTTGAACATATTGAGATTAGGGATCAAATATCAGGTAGAACGTGAATCAAGTTTCCAGGAGAGCAACAGAAACCCTTCCAGGGGTCTAATGCAACTCTGAATTTTAACAGTGAATATACAATCTTCCTTTCTAAGCATGACTTTGAGATTCTAAGACTGGACACCTAGAGGCGGGTTCTCACGACAGTTCTCAGGAGCTACAGGTCAGTCACTCCATTAATTTATTATATAAGTGCATGGCCCCATGTTCTGTTCCTCTTCCCACAGCACATACCACAGCAATAGTTCTATACGTATTTGTGAATATTTTCTTAAATATGTCTTCCCAGCTAAAACATAATATGTCTTCCCACCAAAAACCTAAGCTCCATGAGGGTAAGGACGGTCTCTATTTTCTATTACAGACCACATACATAGTACTAGGCCTGGTGCATAACAGATGTTCAGAAAATACATATCAGACAGAAAGAAGGAAAGATGGGAAGAAAGAAGGAAGGAAAGGAGGGAGGAAGAAAGGGAGAGAGAGGGAGGGAAACGGGAAAGCAGGAAGGGAGAAGATGCTTTTATGCTTCTGTTGTCTTCCGGTCGAGACAACTATAGCTAATTTCTTTTAAGTCCCAGAGATCTACATCATTGCATGCTTTCTGCGGGTTCTAGCTTCCTCGCCATGGCCAGATCTGGGTTAGAAAAGTTAGATAGCTACTTAAAACTCTAAGAGGCCCTCATAATCCTTCCTCCTGCCCTTTTGCATTGGCCTTCCTGTAATCCAGGCATCCCCGCCTACAAGGACTGTAGGCCATCTGCTCTATAAATTAAAAGTTCATAGCTTTTAACACTTGTGATGGATTTAAATGCTGCGGTGAATGGACTGAGGAATGTGGAAACATGGTTTGATTTCTTTTGCTACTCAGCAGCCAGGTCTTGCTATATTGTTCTTCCAGAAGTGTTCTTTGACGAATAGTACCCCAGTGATACTAGGGAGGCAATGGTAGCCAGAGCTGTAGAGGCAGTAGCCTGCCCTTCTAACTGGTTGATGGATCTACAAAGCCTGAGTGAGAGGGACCCAGGGTGGTAACTGCAGCCATCTTTCTCTTTTATGATTCCACTTTCTTTTCATTAGGTTTGACATTTTTGAGATTGAGCTTTGTAACTAACTATTAGCCCAAGGCAAGGACTGGGAAAATGAGAATTTGTTGAGAAAGTGACCCCCATCCACAAACATGAAGTGTGAACCACTGTACTTATGACCTGCCATGAAAGGAACTCAAGCTTGGATTTATGGGCAGATATCGCACTTGATTTGATAAAGTAAAATGAAACCAGCCCCTTCTGCACCTGCAGGCAGGCCTAGGGACTTTCCAAAAGAAATATTTCTATTATTTTTATCTTCTTGTGTTACAGGATTTGAAATGAAAGTCTGTGTCCACTCAGTAGCCACAAAAGACTATCAGTGATGAGCTGGGAAAGTTGGTTCATAATAAGCAAGACACAGAGAAAACCCAGCAAACTGAAGTTGTCCTTGATGAGGCTGGGCTGTGTATCACACAGTATGCTCATGCCATTTTCAACCCCTAATCAAGCATAAGAACCTACCAAAGCCATGTTCTGTCCGTGACAAATGTCCAGAAAGCAACCCATTTGCCAATCAAGGGTCTGTTTGCTCGGTGAGAGCCCTCATTCGTAACTGTTATCCTTCAGGCTTGAGAAAGACAGAATGACCCTGCTGCTGAGCAGTAGCTTCAGCCCCAAGATTTTTCTCTCCCAGCTACTCTACTGCTACACAAGGGGCTAGCTCCAAGACAAAAAGGGCAGCATCTTCTCTCAAGAAATTCCCAGTAAAATGCCTTACTAAAACATTCTTAGCCATTACTTCCAGAGAAGGAGCATGCTTTTTTCCTACTTATTTTGTGAAGGGATAGAATTTCTGCACAGAAGACACTTTTCCCTCCTGCGCAGAAAAAAAAAAAAAAACCAAAGGGGTTATTGCTGCCATGCCAGGAAATGCTAAAGGAAACAGCTGAAAACAAGAATTCCCAGCCTTGATGGCCTGGGGCTCTGACTGAACAAGAATGCAGTTTTCTTTATTAAAATAAATTAATTAGACTAATAAATGAGGGAAGAGGACAGAATGAGAAAGAGAATTTTCCCTGTTTAATGTGTCTATTTGGACCCTGCGGGACATAAAGTCCATAAAAATTCTTAAGGGAATTAAAACACATGTGCTCCGACAATGTGTTGTTTTCTTCCTCCACCAAAGGATCAGAAGTCTTCAGAATTTCAGGCAAAACATTAATCTACAAAGAATCTCTTGGAAGAAATCAATGCTTTCTCTATTGTAGTGTTTCATTGTTTATCTTTCTAAAAAAGCAGTGAAATATCCTTGTCAAGAATTCAAGAATATTCCTTTAGACTTTAAAGTCTCTTTTCTCTCTAGAGAATTGTTTACTCCTTTTTTTTTTTTTTTTTTTTTTTTGGTATTAAAAACAACAACAAGTAGACACAAAAGTCTCAGACAAAAATCTTTGAAAATGGTTAAGGACAAGGGTGTATTGAGACTAAGATGTGAGTAAGCTTAAAAATATTTTTAATTGAATGTGCTACTATCTTGGAAGTTTGGGTTATTAGGGGGAAAAAAAGAGGTGGTCAGAATACTTATCCTCACATTTCTTAAGAATATTTGTGACAAACAATCAATGAGATCCTTTTTTATTTTATTCTTTGAAAACATTTAATTAATTTATTTATTTGAGAGAGAGAGAGAACAGGAGAGAGGGGCAGAAGGAGAGAGTCTCAAGCAGATTCCCAACTGGGCATGTAGTCCCATGTGCGGCTCAATCTCATAAGCCTGAGATAAAAAAAAAATCAAGAGTTGGATGCTCAGCCGACTGAGTCACCCAACAGCCTCAATGAGATCTTCTTTAGATGAAAAAATATATAATTTTTTATATATTTTATATGTATTTTTATAAAAACGAAAAAATTTTAAAATTCTTTCAGTAATCAATAATTAAGAAGTAAAGTTTACTGAATACCTACATTACTTAAACTCTTAGGCTATAAAGAGTGTATAAAGAGGGACAAAAACAGTTCTTGCCTTCAACAAGTATATAAACTAATTAGTGGCTTAAAACTTCAACACAGAAAAGTCACTTAACCTTTGTAGCAAATAATGTCAAAAGCCATATTAACCATAAGTGGAATGACATGTCAAGAAGCACTCCTTCATGTGGACTGATCAACTGATCAAGGAAATGTTTTGTGTAGCAGTTGGAACTGAAGTTTGGTTTTAAAGGCAGAGTAGGCATAAGCTAAGGGGTGCTTTAGCTCTCTCCTGTGTTGAAAAAAAGAAAAGAAAAGAAAAGAAAAGAAAAAGAAATCCTATAACCTCATAGATGAAAATAACAATGATTACTAAAAATAGCCCATAACTCTGAGGTTGACTGAGCTCACATAGAACGTTCTGCTCCATTTAATGTCAGCTGGAGTGAGTTACTCAGTTGCATTCAGTAGTTCAACAGGCCAGGTTGAAAAACCCAAGAAGGCTTCCTTCACATGGCAAATATCTCAACGCTTCCTCAGGTGACCTCTCCACAGGGCTAGCTTGGACTTCCTCACAATATGGTGGTCTCCGGCTTTTTACAGTACTCACACCTATGGTTTCTAAGAGTGAGGAGGTGAAAGCGGCCAGTCTGCATTAAGGTCTAGTCCCAGAACACACACAGCTTTACTTTTGCCACATCCTGGTCAAAGAAAGCCACAAGACCATCCTAAACTCAAAGGGAAAGGAAATAGATTCTACTTCTTTATTGTTGGAACAGAATAAGGGCAAAGGCACTGATGACTCCAAATAGCTTTGGGGAGACTATTATAAGCAAAGAGAAAAGGGAAAATAGAATAGAGATCCTCCCTTAGAGAGTGACCTCTAAAACTAAAAAAAAATAAATAAATAATGATTCTTAAGAGGTTTTCTATGGGTCTAGCAGTGCTACATGTTAACCATAGAGAAAAAAGAAATCTATTCCTTGGCACTAGAATTCAAAGAGCTTTCCACCATTTTGTTGTTTTTGTGGTTTGGGATGTTTTTCACACTAGTTTTATTTCCAAATAAGGTACAATATAAAAATAACCAAAAAAAAGGCTTCACTACTCAAGTAGAATCAAGAATACAATGGAAACTGACACATGAATATTATAGACAAGTAGAAAAAACAATGACATTCAGAATTCTATGCTGAGGACTAGAGAAATATTTTATTCTTCCGGTAAGAGCTTCCCTTTAAAGCTCAGTTGCTTTCCTGACAATTTCCATTTACCCTAATTTAAGTAACATCTACATCCAAGTGCACATTCCTACCAATTATCAAGAAGACTCTGCTATGGTGATAAATCTAGATTATCAGCCCAATGGACAGAATTATGTCTCATATATTCTGACCTGTACCTCTCCAGTTCTCTGTAAATGCTTATTATTAACATAGATGCTGTTAGGATTTTAAAGAGAAACAATAAATTACTGGTTTCCCCACTTGAATTCTAAGTCAGAGCAACAGTAGACAAACAGTAATGCACAACGAAATAACACTAGAGTCTTTGTTGCTGATGGAAACGGAGGCAGAAGATGCGGCTCCACTCCCCAGCAGGCCTAGGCTCGCCGGCCCAGAGCTTGCCTGCCCAGGCTTGGGCCTCCCTCAGGAGCAGGGCCTGCCCTCTGCAAGACGTTCTGCAGAGAAGACCAGACCGGACAGCAGCTTGCTGAGAAAGGAGGTCTTCTGGAAGGAGAGGAGAAGGCTGGGCTGAGAGACGCATGGCTGCCTTCACCTCCCAAATTGACCAGTTCACCCTCTTCTCCAGAGTGAAGTAGGTGAGAAGGCAGCACAGGTTATTTAGAAAAATGCCCTTCTTAACAGTAGTGTGATCAATTGAGCTGAATTGTTCCCATGAACAGTTCCTTTTAAGTATACATATACTGATTAGTATAGTAGAAATATAAAATACACACATCTTCACCAGCCAGAATCCAAGAGAAGCTTACTGAGACCCCGACTTTCCACAGTTCATATTCTTCCATTCCTTTTTCAGTCAAGAAAAATCTCCAGAAGTTTTAAAATTTAGAGATAATGTAAAGCACACACACACATAATGTAAAAATTAAAAGGAAAAAAAAAAAGGTGAATTAAGAGGAACCTCAGAGGGGTCATCACTCACTCAGTTCAGAAAGCTGAGGGAAAATGCTGACAACCACACTTAGGCCTGTTTGGAATCTGCAACATTAGAGGAAGATAATATATGTGCTTTTAAGAGAGTAGGACTGGTTTAAAAAAAAAAAAAAAGCTTTTCTCTCACATCCTATGATAGCAAAGATGGCTTTTTTCCCCCATTTTATTTTATTTTATTTTATTTCTTCTCAGTGTTCCAAAATTCATTTAAAACTAAAATAGTCCAAAGTTTTTACCCTTCATGTAGATTGCAGTTAATGTTCTTCAAAATCTCATCATTGATTTTTATAAACCAGTTTATCAGATCTTAAAAATCCTGATAATTCAGCCCTCTGGATGCCACGAAGTAGAGTTTACAGGATTGAGAACCTCCATCGGAGGAGCCCAGTGACACAATCCCAAATTTACACCAAGTCCATTGTGGGATTTGAGCCGCTGGTTTTTCTTCTTTTCTTCTCAGGCTTAATGCTTATGTTCCCACTCTCAGAATTAACCTGTTAATGCCCAAGAATATACCACACTGGGGTCTGTTCCTGCGTTTTACAGTCTGACAGATATTCATCTCCGGCTCACAGCTTGCAGGTGGGAGCCTCAGCCGAGGAGCCTTGGTGTCAAGAAATCAGCAGCTGCTCGTATATCACACTGGTCATTAGTGGAGGATCATTCTGGACCTTTGCCCACAGCACCTTGCTATGGCAGGAGAAGGGCTATAAAACCCTAGGCCCTGTCAGCCGTTGTCACTTAGGTGAGAATTTATCAGGTCTCCGAGTGCCCTCTGACTGGATTATTATGAATAATGAATGAAGCTTTATGCTACACTGAAGCATTAATAAGATGGGAATGACTGGGAGGAATTCCGTGCACCACAATCACAGTCGCTCTCCGGGTTAGCAAATCCGCAGCTGGTGGGCCTGCCCAACTGGGCCTCTGCTGAATCTGCGACCCAAGTGAGGTCCTCCTTTAATTACAGAGCTGAGCGTCACGGTCCGAGATTTAGCCTGTGGCTGGTAATAAAGAACCGGGAATGAAGTTGGGTGTCTACACTAGTAAAAGTAGGCCAAACAAATTTTAGACGCCTTTATGAAAACAATTCGAATGTTTGATGTCAAGCGTATGTTTTGCTATCACCTTCAAGCAAGATTCTACTGTTGAAAGAGAAGGCTTGTAGAAAATTTTTAATATATAGATGCAAGTGGCTTCCATGACTAAATTTTCTTGGGTGTGGAGAGGGGAATGTCACCCCCAGGGTGAGTCTCCGAAATACGTGGGCTAAAGTGAAGGAACACTTAGGAAACCGAGGGGCAAAGTGTGCCACTGGTGTGAGGGAAAACAATGTGTCTCCGATACATCTGAATAGAAATCATTTTCTAAAACCCTATGAGGGTTATACACTGGTCCAGCCGAGCTGCCTCAGAGCTGATACCTTCTCTAGGCTGCCATCGTGGCCACCATTGCTGGACATTCCAGTGACTTCCATCCAGCCTTCTAACTCCTACTAAAAAATAAGGCCATATGATTTTCTTTCTCAGAAAACACTGTTTGATCGAATGAGGTGAAGAACAACTTAGGCTGTTTTGATTTTCCTTTTGTATCTCTTCCCAGGTTTCAAGGGCCAAGGACTAGACAACGGGTTTGTTGGTCGGTCTTCTTCAAGAGACTCACTGACCAGCTCCCACTGGATTAATTTCCGTTCTTCATACACTTTCTGAGCCTCTAAATTTTTCAGAACTGTGGGAAATTTTTGTTTAAAAGATATTTCTTCTATGTGATTGGACTGATACTCGAGAATAATATCCCTTTCTTAATGTTCCAGTGGTCATTTGGACATTATACTTCAGTTATCCAAGAAATTCTCTGATGAAGTTCCTCTTGCAAATGATAAGAATAGGAGTTTCAAAGATGTGAGTCTATCTTGGGCTGTGTAGAAACAGGCTGAGCTAGAAGATCCCCTTAACTTTTTTTGTCCTCAGCTGCCCCATCTGTAAAATGAGGGAGGTAGATTTTACTTCTTAAGCTCTGCCCAGGTTAGAATTCCTGGACCCATTATTGACTGAAAGAGGCTCAGAATAAACACACTCCACAGCTGTTGTAAGTACGACGTAGAAGAAACCAGAGCCTAAAAAAACATTAAAAAGTAGATCCGGAGGGAATCTTCCTTTACTCTTGGTACAAAGAGAGAAATCTATTCCCTGGCCATTCAGGTAAATAGACGTTATCAAGTATAATCACTTAACATTAACTTGACAAATTGTGCTTGCCTTTCAATGTGTTTTTACCCATTATTTTCTCATTTAAGTGATGAATTTTCCCCTCCTTTTATTCCTAGACATTTTTTGTAGTCGGGAATTATAGAATTTTTAGGACTGGAGTGGAATTTCTATTTGACCAAGTTTAAGTTCCTCAGATTCTCCTCCTCTGAAAGCACGTCTGACACTCTAATCTCCATCAAGTGGCACCTACACCTCAGTTAAAATTATAGGTGCTTCCTGTTGTAGGGTGTTGCCTTTTCTAGATCTGGGGTTGAGCACTGTATACTGCTTCCTACTGAACATGCTACCCCTGAGGACACACATAACACATTGCCCTATACTACCTTCATAAAAGTGGTCTGGGGTGTTCAAACCCAGGATCCAATGTCATGCTGGGAAATTTCGCTTTCCTAGATGCAGGCCATCATGCAGGAACTTCCAAGAAGTTCCTTTTGAATCATGACTTAATTATTGAAGGAACTGACATTTCCTCTTAGCCACAGATTGAGAGCCATCAAGTGTGCTCTCTCTCTCCATTGATTGTATTACCTGTTTCATGTGTTAGGTATTTAAACCACAGCTTGAAGAATGCAATATTCACGCATAAGACTGACCTTCCTGAGATTCCTCAAGACAGAGATTGTGTCCTACATTTGAATTCTTCAAAGGCTCTAGCAGTATCTTCCTCATTTATTGGATGATGATAATTTATTAAGTATTTACTGTGTGTCAGGAGATGCACTGGTCCTTAAGGATGCAAAGATGACTCGCACATATTTCTTGTCCTCACGGACTCCACAATCTGGTAGATATTTAGTATTGAAGCACCGAATTTGTCATGGCTTAAATGATGTCCTTGAGGGAAAGATGAAGTGATATGATTGGATCCAAGAAACCTTAGTTAGGAAGGTAACAGGTTAAACTATCATGTACAAAGGGCACTGAATAGTTACTGTGCCAATGTCAGTCTTAAACTAGGTTCCCTTCATCATAGTGCCCTTGTCCCTGCTTAACTCGTTATCACCTTTGATGATCTGCATGAAGATCTAGAGGGCATACCTGTCAAATCTGTGGCTAAGAGGAAATGTCAGTTCCTTCAATAATTAAGTCATGATTCAAAAGGAACTTCTTGAGTTGAAATGATGGCCTGCATCTAGGAAAGCGAAATTTCCCAGCATGACATTGGATCCTGGGTTTGAACACCAGACCACTTTTATGAAGGTAGTATAGGGCAATGTGTTATGTGTGTCCTCAGGGGTAGCATGTTCAGTAGGAAGCAGTATACAGTGCTCAACCCCAGATCTAGAAAAGGCAACACCCTACAACAGGAAGCACCTATAATTTTAACTGAGGTGTAGGTGCCACAACTGATAAGGAGAAACATAGTTAAACAAGACTACCCAGAGAGAAGGGGAACCCAATAGTCAATGTGACTCAAAATTAGGTCATAAGAAGAAGGAAGAGACTAAGGTTGTTTTACCTGAAAAAGAATAATAGTAGGAACACGGCCATCATCTTCACTTATTTGTAAGGCTTTGCTAGATAGATTGAAGTGACTCTCTATAAACTAAACAGATGTTGGAAAACCAACAAAGATAAATTTCAGCTCAATGTAAGAATGAATTTTCAACCTGCTCTCTACATAGGCAGACCTGAGTGGTGGTAAATGTGGAAGAGAGAATTGAGGGAACCTTCAGTTCACCAGGGCCTCCAATACCCAGTCTTCTAACTACATATTACACAGTCAAGCCACTCTAACTCTATTTCCAGAGTTCTGTGGATATTCGGTTTATGAGTACGGGTTTTGTGTATCAGTTACATATGAAGAAGCTGTTTGTGTTGTTCAGAATGCATGACACCACATATGTGAAAATTTCACTTCCATACACCACTTTTGGAAGATGGCATGAGAAGGGCCATTAACTAAATATATTCTGAAGGTGATGCCTAAGATAAGAGCTGAGCTAGTGCCCAAAGGGAAGTCTTCTGTAATTCTCCACAGAGAAGCAGAGAACAAGGAAGGGCGAGCAGTGGCCACACAGCCAAGGGGAAAACAGACCCAAGAAGACTCTGTGATCTACACACAAAAGGAATCGTTCCGCCACCGACACACTAAACTGACAGAGGCACGAGGCAGGCAGTTCTTTTTTCTTTTCTTCCAGTTCTATGGAGAAATAATCAACATATAACATGGTATAAAGTGTACAGCATGATAGTTTTACTGACCTCTATTGTAAAACGATCATCACATCAGCTTAGTTAACATTCATCCTCTTGTATAGATACAATACAAAGGAAAGGAAAAAATTTCTCCTTGATGAGAGCTCTTAGGGTTTGTTCTCTGAACATCTTTCCTGTACAGCACACAGCAGTATTAGCTACGGCCATGATATCGTACCTTCCACTAGTACTTGCTTACCTTATAACTGGAAGTTTCTACCTTTTGACCACCCTGTTCCAATTCCTTCTCCTCCCATACCTGGGGCCTCTGGTCTCCACAAGTCAAATCTCTTTTCCTATGAGTGTAGTAAGTTTTTTTTTTCTTGTTTTCAGATTCCACACACAAGTGGAGTGGTACCGTATTTGCCTCTCTCCATCTGGTTTATTTCACAAGCATGATGCCTTCGCGTACATCCGTGTTGTTGCAAATGGTAGGATTTCCTGTTTTTATGGCTAAATCATATCTATTGCATATAAATATATATCTACCACTTCTTCATCCATTCATCGCTCAGTGGACACAGGTGCTTCCATATCTTGGCTATTGTAAATAATGTTGCTGTGAGTTATGGGGTGCACATATCTTTTCGAGCTGGTGTGTTCATTTCCTTTGGATTTATTTCAGAAGTGGAATTGCTGGATTATATGGTAGTTCTATTTTTAATATTTTGAGGAACTTTCGTACTATTTTCCAAAGTGACTGCATGACATAGCCACTTCTAATCCCTTCCCCTTATCAACACATACTTAGTGTCTAGATGACTACAGAGGAGGAGGAGGGGAAAAAAAAAAAAAAGTGTGCCTGAAGACCTTCAAACCTCAACCTTTCCTCCCCAGAAAAAGCTGAAGGATAGAAAGCGAACTGCTACTAAAGAAAATTTTGGGAACCAGCTAGTGGATTGAAACTGTGTCCGAATTGTAATTCAGTGAGTTCCCACTCACTGGCAGCGTTCACAGCATCCAGGAAGGCTTCAGGGAGACCTTGCTGAGAGGAGGAGCTCCAGCACCAGACAGGGGCTACCCAGGGCAATCTTTAAGCCTCTTTCCAATTCTGAGATTCTGGGCTTAAATGCTCCCTGCAGTTCTGGCTGACAAGTTTCTGTTCTTCGTGCTTTAGGTCTTCATGAATATCCGTGGGTCTAGGTGGGAATTTTTAAATGCTCCACTAAGTAAAAAAGATCCTCTTACTCACTCACTCAAGCCTCTTCGTCAAAATGAATCATGCCTACGTGAGCAGAATTTTCTGATAATTGGGAGGAACTTGCACACCGTAGACACTCTCTGTGTGCATGTGTGTGCATGTGTGCAAACCCATGCAGACCCATGCACTCAGGCACATATGTTCTGCTGAAACATGTTGTCTGCATGGGCAGGGGAGGGGGCATCCTCCCACCAAGCCAACACAAGTTTGTTATGCAAAACATTGGCATTGGCAGAGTTTCATACCACCACTAAGCCATAATCTGCTTGGCAGGCATGAGGGATGCCGCAAAACCCCAAGGTTAATTGGGAACAAGGCAGTAAACACTAGCCTCTCCCAGGGCGAGCTTCGTACTGAGAAGCTGTCCAAGGACATAGTCTACTTCAACTTTAATGAACAGAGCTGGTATTTGAACTCTCAAAGGTAAAGACAAGCAGTGGCAAGTTTATCAAGGTTTTAAGAAAATTGCATGGTCTTTTATTTTTAAGATGTTGAAAAGAACTTAGGGAGTGAGATGACAAATCACCTAGAATTCACAAACATGAAGGAAACGTCTAGTCATGAAGCCACACACAGGCATTTCAGACCACCCTGAAATGGTTTTACATTCTGACATTTATAGGGTCTCTTTACTCCTGGGGCTTGTTACACCCTTAATATGCAAGCTTACGTTACTTCTGGGTGCAGAATTGACATCTTCATGTTACGTTAGAGAGACAGTTCACAAACAGGAGTCGGGAAATAAAGAATGAGTGTTGTAGACCGAAGATCTTTTCAATTCACTACACGAATTTTACTTCAATACGACTGTTAAAATGGAAAATAAAAGGGAAGAGGTGGGTGTGGGGAGGAAAGTACAGTTTGGGGTCACAAAAGCGTCAAACACAAGAAACATTTGGGGTCACAATAAACGTGAAGGAAGATGATGACAGAGGTAAACCAGTGAATACCTTGATAAACAGAGTGAAACTTGACTCAAGAACAAAGGAAAATGTTTGAACAGGAGAAAATGATCAGCAAAGATCATTCATGGGGAAATTAAAAACAATGGAGCCATGGAAAGATACAAGATAGGTAATATATGAAAGAAGTTACAAAGAAGTAGAACAAAATTATTTTAAAAAGTAAAAGAAGTGTAAAATCCACTGTAATCAGTGCTGCTGTCTTTGTCCCTAGGAGCTCAAACAAAGGAAGAAGAGAGGCCCATAGCTATTATTTATTCATGTCCCTTGCTTCAGTGGGGTTCTCCTGGCAAATTTCCAGCAGCTTTGCCATTTTGCAGACTAGGGACTTCAGAGTGTAGCTGCTCTGAGGATTTGGCCCTATAATCTCCTTTAATGTTTCTGTTGCACCAAAAGGTCACTCTCAACTCAGATGTTCATAAAATTGACATGAGTTTGATGTCCCTTGGAGATCTAGAGCCGTGGCAGACAGGGGATACCCGTGATGGAGATCATACCTTGGACGTAAAGAATCCCCTCAAGGGTTTGTCATCTCCTATGGTTTAATAATTGTGCTGTCACACCAGACCTAACTTTTCCATCTGTTTGACTCTCTATGTCCTGCTACATGCCACAAATTCAGTAGTAAGCCACAATGACTGCTCTAGATAAAGCAACCCTCTACCAGCCATGGTTAATGGAGGATGCAGGAAGAAGTGGTAGGGCCTGTGTTAGGAACTTGAGGTCTATTATAATTTCAACAATAACTTAAGATGTCTCTGTGTCTCACAGCTCAGTAGCCTGTGACAATCTCCATTTATTAAGCCTCTAGTAGGTCCTAGGTCCTTTATGTATATTATCGCTGATAGCCCAACTCTATAAGTTATTAAGATCCTCACCTTACATCTGAGGAAACAGTGTCTCACAGGGCTTGATGTGTCCAAGAACATACAACTAGTGAACATCCTTGACCTAGCTCTAAAGGACGGCAACACATTCACAATTTTGACTTTACCACATTGGCCAGATTGGCAAAAGCTACTTTACCCGGGGAGCCTGGGTAGCCCAGTGGGTTAAAGCCTCTGCCTTCAGCTCAGGTTATGATCTCAGGGTCCTGGGATCAAGCCCTGCATTGGGCTCTCTGCTCAGCAGGGAGCCTGCTTCCCTTCCTCTCTCTCTCTGCCTGCCTCTCTGCCTACTTGTGATCTCTGTCTCTCAAATAAATAAATAAATAAATAAATAAAATAAAAATAAATTTAAAAATTTTTTAAGTTATTTTACCCCTATTACCAATCTTCTCTAGGCTAAATTAGAGTAGAGGATTTTAATAAGTTCAGGGTATTTTATTGCATGGTGTGATGTGCCAGGCGCAAGAATAGAGAACAAAATGAGAATGCAGAATTTTCTCCCTTTAAGAAACTTACCATGAAGTGAAGGAGGCAGATTCATAAGCAAAACTAAGGATCCTGGCCCCTTGGGGCTCTAGGAAGGGCTTCCCAGTCTTCCTGAAACTAATTCACACTGACCCACTTAAAACCAATAGGATCATGGTTTTCCTTATTTTAATAAAGGTTAAATAGTTAATAAAATAAAAATTTAATAAAAATAAAAATTCTTTTTCAAGGAAATATTAAGGCTGAACCATTCTACCCAGTTCTAACCCCATCCCAAATAACAAAGTTCATTCTGAAGACCCTATTCCCAGGGTCACTGGGCCAAGTTTCATGTAGTTCATTAGACTAAGGAACCTAAAATCATTAGTCTGCATTTCAGCAATAATAATCCACAGAGACTGGTCTTATTTCTCATATATGGAGACCTAGGCAAGGCCATTAGATGGAGTCTTTGTCTAGGCACCCATAATTTCAACACCACAAGTGAGAGTCTTACTGAGTATTTCACTCCTATTTCTCTTTTTCCCCATATAATGTCACTGGCAAAGGACAGCCTTATACATGAGCAAAGTAGGTAACTCCCCACCGGGTAAGACACAGGGTGCCTGGAAGGGCTCTTATTCCAAATGTACCTGTCTCCCTGGCTTATCTCAATGCCTAAAATGTCACAATTTTGGAGGAACAAGATCTTTTTATTGACTTTTATGTAAAACTAATGCACGCTCACTGGGAAAAAAAAAATCAAACTATAACTATGGAATAAAACACAAAGGTCCCCTTTTGCTGTCCCTTCAACTCAAACCCACAGGCATTTCCAAAAAAAAAAAAAAAATCATGAATGTAGATAAGTAGTTAGATAATTGCAAAAATGTACTCAGTCTCTTGTCAATAGACATTTGTTTGTGATGTTTATGATTATTAAAAAGGTTGCAATTAATATCCCAACATGTATATCCTTGGGCACATGTGGGAACATCTCTAAAGATAACGTCTTAAAAATGGAATTACTGGGAGAATGTGCATTTTGAATGTTCACAGATACTCGTAGAAATTCTAGAAACCAGGGAACTAAGTTGTAGTGAGTACACTGGAAATTAACTATACCGTGAAGCCTTCCTCACTTGTGCTGCATCCCAGAAAGAAAACCACTTGGGTACATATTCATGGGCATGTGTCGTGCATTCATATCACACCCATTTAATGTGTCCTGGAAGCAAAAGTTGATTGCTGTTGCTTTAAACCATTCTCAACTATTTAAGAGGAGGACTTCAAGACAATGGGTCACTGAACGTGTACCTGGGAGGGAATGTGAGGCCAAGATACATAGTATAGAGATGATGGCATGAGAGGTCCAGGCACTAGATAGCAGAGGTGGGCACTGAGAACGTAGAGGGATGCAACGAGAGGAAAACATGAAGGGAAAAGAGAAAAGTCCAATCCATTCACAAGATTATCTGGAAGTGTTCAAAACCATCTTCTTGGCATTTTCTCCGTATCAGAGACCTCTCACAAGACAGTGGAATAAGGAGAAAGAGAATTAGACTGAAGGAGTTTGAAACATTGCCACGGGAGGAGAAAGTGAAAGTTCCAGAATAGTTGTCTCTGCCTTATGGAAAAAGAGACAAAAAGTACCTGGTCCCAGTGTTAGTTTCTTCCTTCTCTCCCCCTCCTCTAAGCTTTCTGAGAGCCACAGTGAGAAATCATGAACTGACACTCAAGTCACTTCATGTATTGTCCCTCTGACAGATGGTGTAAGCAATAGACCACTATCAAGTTTGCTGGCCTCACCTACACCACCCTCCCCGCTCTGGTGTTTCTATACAGTGACTGCTAATCTCCTTTCCATTTCTGTACCTTTGCATATACTGTTCCCTGTGCCAGGAATGCCCTTTGACTAATCCATTATACCCCTTCTCTGGGCCAAAAACTATCATTCTTCATGTTTAAACTTAAATGCCAAGTCTTCAGGGTTGCTGCCCTGACCCCACCCACACATTTTCCCCAAGGCTAGTCATTTCTTTCCATTAAATATTTTCAGAGCACTGTGCCCCTTCTATCTCAATAAGATTAATAATCACTTGTGAAATTGCTTATGTCTAGATGAAAGAGCCACAAGAGAAGAAATAAATCTGTCTTGAGCACGAATGTGTCTATACCACGGCATAGAACCTAGCACACAGTAGGAACTGTGTAAATACTGTAGAATGATGATCAAATGAACGGATGGACAGACAGCTACAAACCACAGTGATCAAAAGAGATAGGGTGTTGTGTCAGAGAATTTGAATAATCCTGAATCTGAACAATCAATTTCTGAATGTTAGGAGTTAGCTATGGAGTTGAATTAGTTTGACAAAAATTTAAACATAAAAACATTTAGAAATCACCATGAAAATTAGTGAATCTCACTGGTAGTAAGAAAACACTGTTTGTATAATCACTTAAAATATTTTTTAAATAAATATATCATTTTTCTGAGGCATTGACTGAAAGAGATTAAAGGCATTTAAATGTAAATACATTTAGGGATGCTGGGGTAGCTCAGTTAGTTAAGAATCTGCCTTTGCCTCAGGTCATGATCCCAGGGTCCTGGGATCAAGTCCCACTTTGGGTTCCCTGCTCAACTGGGAGTCTGCTTCTCCCTCTCCTTATGCCTACCCCCAGCCCC
This sequence comes from Mustela erminea, assembly GCF_009829155.1. Taxonomy (NCBI): domain Eukaryota; kingdom Metazoa; phylum Chordata; class Mammalia; order Carnivora; family Mustelidae; genus Mustela; species Mustela erminea. The sequence continues at coordinate 39,464,079 of NC_045630.1, read as the reverse complement.
TGCTTGTGCTCTCTCTCTCTCTCTCTTTCAAATAAATAAATAAAAATCTGTTTTAAAGAATATAAACACATTTACTAAAATATTTGTTTGATGACAATGAAAGATTGAAAGGATTTTTGTATTGTTTATGTATTAGAGCAAATGAACTATTTTAAACAATTTAGTTCACAGCTTTCCAATTACAAGAGAATTAACTTTAACATTTCTGGAATGATAGTATTTATTTGATATGTGCTATTCAAGTTAAAATTTATCTTCACTATAAACTCTTGAAGCTTATTTAACAAAAGACATTTTATCTAAGGTACTCGAATATATTATTTGTAAATAAAATATTCCTCTCTGATAAATATGTAATTAGCCCTTTCACCCTTGTTAATATACTATATTTTTCACCTGAAAAGTTGGAATGACTTAAAACTCTCCATGTAATTACATAATTAGGTGTTTTCTTTAAATGAGGATCATATGCTCAAACAAGAAAAGGTCTGTTTTATCACACCAATATATAATCAAACTGTAGACATTCCAATAAAAAAGTTCAGGCCAAAACTCATATTAAATATGCTGAAAATACACAGAAGATGCCATTTAGGTTTTAGGCTAATGAGAATTTGGTAAACATTACATCAACTAACTTTACTAGCAAAAGACTCACCTAATATTGCATAAATCATAAGGATTATATAGTTGGTGATGAAATAAAAATAAGCCTCAAAAACATAAAAAAAAATCAACCCAAAACATTTTAATTTATTATAGATTTAGGTCTAACTTTTGAAATTATATTCTAATCAACATTAGAGTAGTCAATCATTATCTTGATCTCAATCTAAAGTTATGCAATTTCTCTTAAGCAGTAAAAATTGGATTATTCATAATATTTTTGTAAAAGTAGATTTTATAATATCACAGCCAAAGATTTCTTTGTGGGTAAATATTTACTCATATTACCATTGGTCCTCTTTTCAAAAAACCTTTACCTTTTGACTTAGAATTAGGGATGGATACCAGTTTCATTAATTTTCCAAGAACTAAATCAGAAAGAAATTAGAGTTTTTAGATTTATCGTTTTAAAAATCAGATGAAATGTTTATTTTTATGAGCAGCAAAAAGAATGACTGAATCTTAAGAATTAAAATCTATTTTTAAAAAAATCTATCATATATGGCCTATTGAGAAATCCATTTGTTTTCATAAAGAGTGAAAACAGAGCACCAGGCTAACAATAGACATCTATTGCACCAAACCACAGATAATCCATATGCTGTTGTCTTCCGTGGTTTAAATATGCTCCATGTTCTTTTCACCCTAAACTCATTTGGCTTGAGTTGTTGATCAAAGAAAGTTATGCATGAGAGACCATTCTGTTCAGGAACGAGGGTCTGTCATGCCCTGAAACATCCTTGTGATTTATAATATATGAACTCTGTGTGAAAGAGGTAAATAAATTAAGGCAATTTGAAAACAGAGGGAAAACATGCTCTGTATACGATTTATTGGTCACACAACCATGAGTATTATATTCTAACCCAATTTTAATTTCTAAAAATACTTGAATAACGTGAACAGAAACTGTCCTAAATATAACACACACACACACACACACACACACATGCATCAAACATAATAAAATTACACTGGAGAAATAATTTTTCTGCTAATGTACTTTTTAAATATGAATTTGATTCTTTCACGTTCTTATGGGTGCAGTTGGGTAACTTGTCCCTTGTTATATTTTTCATTTTTACTTGGATTCCTGCAAGCAATTTGCAGTTTATCAAAAACTCGAAGCCAAAATATTCTCTCTGCTAAACTAGGAAGTTTAAACCACCCCAATGAAAAGCAAAGAGAGAGAGATAAAGGGATCTCAGTTCCGTTCAGGCTGTTCTTGGACATCAGATTAAAATAATGGGCCCCTTCCTTTGTAGAAAAGAGAAAGATGATATGTAAGCAAAGGACAACAGAAATTTGGGGGATAATTTCGCAGGTCCTCCTAAGTTAAGATGATATAATGACTTAAAGTTTGTTTCCCGAAAAATTTTGAATGAGAACTCAGATGAATTCATGGTCATAAGTAAATGACAAAGTTTATTTCAAGCCAAATACAAATAAATTATTTGGGAGCTTCTCATAATTTAAGAAAACTTTGTACATTCTTCCTCTCCTTTACTATGGAAAATCACATGAGTTTGGGGTAATCAAAATAAAATTAGAGATGCATGGCTTGCACATATTGTTAAAGTAGGAAATGTCCTAAAATTTTAAATGCTCAGTTATTCTCATGAGTTGGCTCACCTTTTCCCAAATAGAATCTGAGAGAGTTAATTAAGAAATATAATCAGGCTTTAAAAGAAAGCTGAAAAAAGCTGGATAAAGAGAAAATGAGAGTAGAGAAATAAGATGGTATCATAACTAACACGTGCTGTGTGAATCACGCATGTTTGTATACAGTTTCCGGAATTACATTGTGAATTTGATTCTGAGCTTCCTAACATCCAAAGCAAACCTGCAACAGCTCAAATCTACCCAGTCATGAGTCAGGACTGATTTTCCAAGAACTAAGAAAAATTCCTTCCCTGAATCTTCATAGAAAAGAACACTAGACACATGGTAACACCTTCCACCATGTTTGGTACAGTGCCAAATTTCCATTCATAAAAGAACTCTACACAAGGGCAAGTCCATGTCATCCCACTTGTACTTTCTAATAAACTGGATGGATTCAAGGATGAATTATTAACTGCCATGAATCAATAGACTGCATAGCCTTTAGGCAAGCCACATAATATTGCAACCAAACTTCTTAAGAATGAAAAGAGTCGGCTCAAGTTTTTATTTGTTTAGTTGGGTTTTGTTTTGTTTTTTTTTTTTTTTCCAAGCTGAAACCTGAGTGCAGGCATTCCTTTGCAATGAATAGGAAATCCATGGGCTTTGACGATCATCCAAAAAGTGAGCAAGGTATTCAGCATCTTCTTTTTAAAAATGTAGGCTTCTGACCTAGATATGTGGAAGAAATGGCCATTCAGTTTCCACAGGTACTATCTGGCCTTACTGGATCAATTCTAAAAGATTGGAATGATGCATTCTCCTGCTGATAAATTACAACTGATTGCAGGCACCCACCATACAAAGGAAACCATGTCAGATAACTTAAATCTGCAGATATGAGAAAAAAAAAATATGGTATTTTCAATGGCCCTTTCTGACCTCTCAGCACTTGGGAATTTTTCCTCCCATGTCCCTTAGGCATTTAAGACTTGGTTACTACACCATTCATTATACAGTATGATAAACGTCTGTTCATTTTTCTGTCTGGTTCCTAGGTAGGAACTATGTATGTTGGGTTGGTTTTTGTTTTTGTTTTTGTTTTAGATTTTTATTTATTTATTTGACAGAGAGAGACACAGCGAGAGAGGAAGCACAAGCAGGGGGAGTGGGAGAGGGAGAAGCAGGCTTCCCACTGAGCAGGAAGCCCGATGCTGATCTCAATCCCAAGACCCCGGGATCATGACCCCAGCCAAAGGCAAAGGCTTAATGACTGAGCCACCCAGGCACCCCATGGAACTATCTATGTTTTATTCACTTCCGTATCCCTTCCAGGGCTATGTCACATTGTAGACATGCCTTAAGTATCTGTCAAATGAATGAATAAATATCTTCTGGGCTAATTACAAATATTAGAATGAAATAATGTGAAAATGCATGACTTATAGTAGGTATTCCATAAATGTTTCTTTTCCTCAGGTTTTTGGCAAAGGAAACTCGAGCAATTTTCCAGCGAGTTTTCCAAAGTCTAGGAGAAGGAGAGGCCATCACACATCTCTCTGATTTCACCATGTTTTGCCTTAAAGTTTATCATGCCAGTATTGTATAGAGCTTTGAATTCAGACCTTGATTTCCAAACCTGGCTCAGTCAATAATTACCTAAGATCTGAATTGTCTACGTCTGCATTTTGTCATCCGTAAGACGTGAATGATATAGATACCTACTTATTTGAGTTATTATCTGAGAAATATACAAGATAGTGCACTTACAGTGTTTGGCACACAACATGTCCTAAATGACTGTTGATCGTCATTGTCTCTGTTCCTGAGGGCACAACTGCCACTACTTCTGTGGTCTCTCAGTCTGGTCTTTTTCTCTCCATCAGTCCCTGGACTAAGTGTACAATAGCCATACCACCGTGAGAACAGAGATAGTCCAGAGATCCAACCCATACCTCTTAGAGGGGGGAGCTTATATGTTTAGGAGGGGGATGAGGAAGGATGAAAAGATGAAAATGTCTGAGCTTCTACTCATAGAGACAGGGTAAGAGCAAACAAAGGATATAAGAGTTGGAAAAAGGAAAGCACTAGTGAATCTCCCTAGTGAATTTACACATCTGAGCCTTCCACAGACTCACTTTGTACTTTATTCTCTGCCTCTCTTCTTGAAGAACACACAAAGACTTTAAAAAAAACCCTGTTTTTCCTAAAAACCATGCAACCCACACATAACTGATATTTCTATACAAAATGAATGCCATGGACTTATTCCTCTCTTTTAAAAAAAAAAAAGCATATATGTTAGAGCAAAGCATTTGCAGTACTAATAAAATTCTGGCTTGAATAATCAATTTTGAGTCTGTTTAATATTTTCAGAAATATATTTATTCCACAAAGCAAGATACAATAAACTATTTGATCCCTGTTGTATTCACCTATTATCAGTTATAAACTGTATCATATGGCTGCAACAAAGTATTTCTGAATGAAACAATGTCCTGGGGCATATTCTGGCTGGAGAGACTAGAAGGCACCTATGCTCACCACTATACCACCAACTCCAGCCAGATGGAGAAATCAGATTCATCCTCAGGTTTAAAACATGAACTCAAAGTCCCCAGGATAGTAGGGCAAGTACCAAACAAGTACTTGAGCACAAGAGCAGTGACTGTCTTCACAGGATCCAAAATACTGTTTGCTATGTAGTTAGTCCTTCCCTTATATCTACTATTTAACTAAGCTGGTAATGAGTGAACAATGGACCTAGAAAAATGGAAATTCATTGAGGACACAAGTCCAAACTCTTCATTTTATGCATAAGGAAGCTAAAATTTTTTGAGGTGATTTGCCTGAATTCACATTTTTAGGAAAAGCAGTCTTATGCACACAGTCTTTCAAACTTCACTTGGTGGAACAAAAGTGGACCTTACACCTGGAACACTTTCTTATCAAGAGATAAGAATCCTCCTAATCTATGCTGGGTTTATAATCCTGTGTAGAAAAGTGTTTCCATGTTTCAGACTCAACATGTGCTCCTTTGTTCTACTTAATCATGTGCCACCTATGGCATCTGGCCAACCCCACTACTCTATCTACCTTTTGTGGGGACAGGATGAGGTCTTCTTGCTGCAGAGCAAGAGGGATGTGAGCAGGACAACAGCCCTACACTGGCTGCTGGGAGGGACCCATTGATCATGGAAACTCGATGCCCACTACTGATTGTGCTCTGTGTCTCCTCTAAGTGAGTGAAGTGTTGTTCTTTCTGGTGCTTGACTGCACTGTATTTTCCTTGGTAACTGTGATTCCAAGATGCAGGGGACAGAAGCTCTCAGACTTTTATTTTGGGTAGTAGACAATAGATAGCACTTGCTCCACATGCATATTATTGGTTTGCAGAATCTGATATGGTAGGTAGTTCCCTATGGTTGTTTCCTCCCAGTATTTATGCCTCTGTGCAGTATCTTCCCTATTAGTATGGGCTGGACCCAGTAACTTGTTCTAACTCATAAAATACTGCAAAAGCGATGGCATGTCACAACTGAGATTGGCTTGCAAAAAGACTCTGGCTTCTGTTTTACTCACCTTGCTCTCCCTCTCTTGTTCTCTCACTTGACTCTGCTCAAGAAGCCAACTGGCATGTTGTCAGTTCCCTATGGAGAGACCTATGTGGATACAGCCAGAGAGAACAGCCAGTGAGAAACTGAGGCCCTCCTCAAATCAACAATCACAAGGAATAGAATCTTGTTAACAACACACGAGTGACCTTAGAAGCAGATCTTCCCTAAGTCAGGAGTTCAGATGAGACCACAGCCCAAGTCAACACTGTGATTCCAGCTATGGGAAAGACGATGAAAACAAGAACCCGGGTAAGATATTGGTGGACTCCTGTCTGGCAAAAACCATGAGATCCTAAGTTTTTACTCCTTAAAGTCAGTAATTTTTGGAGTAATTTATTATACCACCATAGATGACTGAAACATCAGTAAGAGGATTGGACCTGAGTGTTTTTCTGCTTCAACATAGACAAATTTGTTGATGATGCTTTAAAAACTATCTCTGAGCATTATTTTCCCAGTTACTTCTATTTTTCTGCATATTTTCCATTTATTTTAAAACTTCCTCTTTATGAAGTCAAACTGTGTATTTCACTACCAAGAATTTTTTTTTTTATTTCTTTTACTTCTGTTGGCAAATTTCAGGACCAGTCCTGTACTCTCAATTATAGACAATGGAAGCGAGGCACAGTGTGCCAAAATGTATATCCAGAGACCATTTTATTAGATACATGTCAGATACATCTAATTTAGAACTCCATAAAGACTCAAACAAGCTGAAAAACAAGAAATAGAAAAGATCTAACATTTCCTCATAGGATATATACCTCCTTCTTCATTTCCCACTAAAGCTGTGCTCTTCCCTGTTTTCACCAGACCTTACATTTAGTCTGGTAGTTTGAGGCTTCCAGGTAGGAATTCTGGGTTTCCTCTCATTGATTTCGTATCTAACCTTGGGCAAGTCCATTAGCCTTCCTGTAATTCTTTTTTTCCTTCTCACAAATAAAAATAATACATCTTGAGAGAGAATTTAGAAATCTTTGGAGAAAAATTATTGCTAGAAAAAAATCTGTTCATTTATCCTGCTTATTATATTATATTATATTATAATAGAAATTCATGACATTGTATCACTATGGTTATCATCATATTCAATTGCTACATCAATTCTTTTCCCTATGTGTTCTGTATACTATTTACCACACTTTAACCCAAGATGTATAAAAGCAGATTTTATCTGTGGTGATAATGTATCAATATAGTATATCAATTAAGAAGTTAAGAATTGTGATCATGATACATTTTTGACCATGGTTGGCCTGTTAAGAATTAGCATATTATTTTAATATTAATAAATAATAGTTGGTTTTTAGAATACTTATTGTTCAGATCATTCCAAAGTGACCCAGTCCCTTCATTTATCATATTTTTTTGAAAAGTAAAGAGCCAGAGAATAAATGAAGTTTATTGTTGTAAAGGGAGATAAGTATGGATTTTAATTTCCTTTTAAATACTTCAAAAAAGCAATTCTTGAAAAACATCACCTCAGTTCATATAACCAGTGTATTGATGTACAATATATCTGATTATATGAAATATCATCACAATGCAGTTTAGTTTTCTCTTCCTCTACCCATGGAAAATGTATTTAGTAGAAATAGTTTTTTCTTTCTTCTTACTCATGACTTTTCTGGTCTAACTTGAGAAAGAGAACATCCTACAATCACACGTCAAAAGCCAAGTTTAGATTAAGGCAAAAGTGTCCCGGCTCTGATAATGGTCATAACTTCATACTTGATTTAGAGGAAAACTTTCCTCTTCCCAGGATCCTAGGTGTAGGTTTGGATTCTACTGTGGGCCGACCATTACTGTAGAGGAAGGCATATGGTTCCTCCTCTTTCTTTCTACCTCATTCCTCCTAGTTGTTTCTGACCCATTCCAGGGGCAAAAGCAGGGAGGAGAAGCAGGATGTTCCTGGCCAGGACTATTAGAAGCTGCCTTGGTGCTCCCGGGGCTACTGTTGTTAAAACTGACTTTCTCTCACAGGTTTTCTGAGCCCGCCTTGCTTTCCTGAGGCACAAGGCCCTGGTGCCAGAAGAACACAGGCTGATCCTTTTGTCTGGCTGCTCCTGACATTCACTCCGTTTCATCCCTTCTGGAGTCCCACACCTGAAAATCCCTTTTAGGTAAGATCCCTTTCGAAAAGGACCTAAGAGTTAGGTTAAGAGTTTCCCATCTACTCCCTGATATTCTCTCAAATGTAACCCTACTATTAGAAGATCATGTTTTGCACTCCCAGAGGCAGCCCACAAATCTGTGGTCCCAAGTCCTTAATAGGAGTCAGGACCCATTGTGGCACATGTCTGCAAAAGACATGTTCCACACTTTCCAAGAGGTCCATTGAAGTGCCCTCACTAAGTTTGGTAATCAGAGGGATATGTCTTCTACCTTCCCCTTTGTCAGAAGATCCCAGAGCTCAGTTCCCTCTGAGCAAGTTCTCGTTATAAAATCTTCGTCAGCCAAAACCTTTTTATTCCCCTGGAATGGATGTGGACCAAGAGTAGTGAGGCTGTCTTTTTAACTCAGTTCCTAGAAGAAGTTGGAAAAATCATATCAATTGTAACTTGCTTCTTCATCAAAATTTCCAACTTAACATTTCTAATAGAATTAGCTAAAGTCTAATGAAAAATTCGAGTGGTAAGTAGATCCATGATTCTATAAAACTCAGATGCTCTCATGTGTCCTTGGACATTGAAAGTTGCTCTACTGAGAACATACACATTGAAAAAGACATAAGGTTAGTACATACTTCTTTGAGCCGATTACAGGATAAACATAAAAATGTCCCCTTCTGACACTTTAGATACCAAGGTTCAGCCTCGGTCAAAATCTTATGGCTAAGTTATAAATTGCAGGAAACATTACTCTTGTAGCATTGACACAGCTTAAAAGGGAGCCGCTGAGGAGGGCAGTGGGAAAAATAAGGAACATATCCACCGCCATGCAAGAGCAAACTATGAAATGTATCTAACAATGCATTTTTCCTCAAATTATAATGAATGTTTTACAGGGATCATATGTTGGCAGACTCATTGCTAAAACAATACATCATTCAGGACACCATTTTAAAGCTGATTTAAGTAATCATAAACAGGTTCTTGAGAGTTCCCATTATCCTACTTAATAAACCACCTCAAAACTCAGTGGTTTAGGACATAAGCCTTCATTGAATCAAAATTCTATAATCGAGGCTGGTCTCAGGAAGGTGGTTCTTCAGAAGAAGTCTAAGTCATGATCACTCATGTGGCTATAGTCATCCAGTGGTTGTAATTGGAAATACAAGATGGCCTCATTCCCATGTCTGTCCCCATGGCTCAGATGGCTGGAACAGCTGGAAATATGCTGGCTATCTCTCTCAGTTCACATGATCTCTGAAGCACAGTGGCCAGAATTCCTTGTGTGGGAGCCTAGGATTCCAAAAGAATATGGCTGAAAGCCACCAAGTCTCTGAAGGCCTCCACACAAGACCGGCATGTCCTCAATTTTACCACATTCCGTTAGTGAATACAAGCCATAATGCCAGCTCAGATGCCGGAAGATGGGAAATGGACTTTCCTTCTAGATGGGAAGAACGGCAAAGGATTTATAGACATCTTTATTCACAACTTGAGTGTTTAAAGAAAACAGTAAACTTTGTTGTCTGTTCACTAGGATACTAGGATCAATGTTGATGAATACTGTCTCTAAAATGCTGGCCAACTGATGATCTCAGAAATCAATTTCAGCAACATTTATCTGAAAAAAGGAGAGAGATTTCATACAAACAGATGGTGATACTATGTGTGAGACCTAGGGAAAAAAATAAAATACATACATAAGGGATAACTAATACTGAAAGAGGCAGATTGCATTTCTAGCCATCTCCATCTCTACTTTTCTTACACATTATCATCATCTCAAATATCGCAAGCTCTGGCACCCTAAAATATCCCACTAAGTCCTTAATCTCTCATTAACCCATCCTCCATGGGGCACCTGGGTGGCTCAGTGGGTTAAAGCCTCTGCTTTCAGCTCAGGTCATGATCCCAGGGTCTTGGGATCGAGCCCCGCATCGGGCTCTCTGCTCGGCAGGGAGCCTGCTTCCTCCTCTCTCTCTGCCTGCCTCTCTGCCTGCTTGTGGTCTCTATCTGTCAAATAAATAAATAAAATCTTTAAAAAAAAAAAAAAAACCCATCCTCCTATTCATCTGTTCACTGTGCTAGACCTCAGAGATATAAAAATAAACCACACACAGGCAATCCCTTCAAGAATCCCACAATTCTGGAATTACAACAAAAGTTTAGGAATGATCTAGCAGAGATAAAGAGGGCTCTGGAGGCCCATGGTGTTAGATTAAATTCCTAGAGTCCATAATCCAGTCTTTTGAGAGACGTGTAGGAGTCTGCTGGGCACATAAAACACGTACAAAGTCAGGGAGGCAAGAAAAAATTTTAGTGCTCAGAAAACGGAGAGTAGTTCAGTGTGAAGAAAGGACATAGTATGTATAGGAAATAAATTGATGATAAGACTGGAGATATAAGTGGGATTTCATATGTCATTCTAGGAGACTAAATCTTAACCCATGTAGGTAAGGAGCCATAAACAGGAGAGACCCCTCCAAGCTATCTAGTTTTTGAGGTCATTTTCTTTCTTTCTTCTTCCTGAGCACCACCGGTCCTAGTATGCTCCCCTCAGTGAATAACGCTATAGACAGATAGTACATTACATGGTTCTCAGTGCTATCAGATGTCATTTAACTACTGCTTTTTAAAATCTTTTCCTAATAGTCAGCCTTAGATGATGGGGACACTCTGGGTATTTATGCACAGAGGTCCAGTGTGTAGGTTTTCCTGGAGGCAGTTGTTAGAATTATTAATGTCCCACATAGAACTGGAATCAGTACAATGGAGGCAGGAAAAGAGAAAGAAGCAGATAAAATAAAGAGAAAGAGAGGGAAATGTGACATGCCTTAATGTCAAAGGCATAAAAATCAATTCCTTTGTTCTTCTCAGTGAAATACAGAGATGGTTGTTTAACACCCCAGCAGAACAAACACAATGTGTGCAGTAAGAGTTAGTAAAGGATTAACCAAGGAGGGCAATTCATAAAAACTAAACTGTAATTTACATTCATTAACATAAGCCATATCTGTTGCCTACCAACTATATCCCCGACACATTAACAGACACGAGCTGTATGTATCATGACAAATGAAATAAACCTGTTTCTGCTCTCTTGGTGCTTACTGTTTTTCTCCCAATTGGCGTTTGATGGAAATTTGGGAATTCACCGTCAAGACCTGGTTTTCTTACTAACAAAGTGATAGGTAAGGAATGGCACTTTTCCTAAGGACCATAAGAATTAACAAAAGCTCCTCCTAATCTTGGGTTGGCTGAGATGCTGTTAGGACTTACACATTGCCACTACATGGGGTTGTTCCTTTGTCTGGAATAGAAGGCAATGACTTGACTAGAAGAGGGGAAGATCAAGAAATTTATCATTGAAGGCTGGTATGGAACAAGGCTGAGGACTGGGGCTTCTCTTCTGTCCCCTGTAGGAAAGAAGACTTCCTCCAAGTGTTATGTTATTGCAGACTTACACCTATAGTATACAATGGCAAGATGAATGCGATCATTAGGAGCACACTGTTCTCTATCACACATTAACCAATGGAAATTACATAATATTAAATGTCTTAAATGTCTCAACTCAAGAAGTATACAATTCTTCCCACTTCAAATGGAATTTAGAATCCAGTTTTAGTTTATTCTTTGTTTGGAACTCAGTCCCTGATTTAGGTACAACTCATTGCAAAGTCCTGTTTGCCCAGTGATGAAAGGTTAACTTTAAGGCGATGGTTCTAGAAAGCATCTTCCAATTCTAACCAAACTGCAGGACCCACAAAATTGGAAGCTCAATTTTGATACTTTTTAGACATAGAACTTCGGGATACTAGATGGTTGAGAGCTTGACGCTTAGGGCATCAATCAATGAAATGTATTGAAGGACAGAGAAGATCTTGAAAAAACCACCCTCCTGGACCTTGATATCTAAACCAACACATGGGACTTAGAGGTCCCTCAGAATTCTTCAGAATTCTCACCTGTAGGCTTCTCACCTCCTTCAGTTTATCCCACTTTGCTTGGATGTAGTCAAAAAGACCTGTGGCTGCTTCCCCACCAGGCATTATATATGAATAATCTATTCATTTTGGAAAGTTTGGGAACACAATGAGAATTTAATGACTCTGCTAAGATCCATTAAAATAAGACTATCATAAGACATTTTATAAGATTTTCATTTGTACTTCCAAGCTCTTTAATCTAGCTAATTTAGTATAGGACTCCATGCTGGAAGCCAAACTTGTAATTTGGAAGTAAGATGGGCTTTTCAATTTAAAGTCCCCCCCCCACCCTTTTTTTTATTACAGCCAAATGCAACCTGCTGTTTTAAGATTCTCTGGATTATAAACATTTATGTCCAATCCTCTTTTTAAATTATTTTCTTTTCCAAACTTTAAGAGGCTAGACCCATTAAAAAAAGTTTAAAATTTCCTAAGTCTTAGTTTAGGAGGAAGAACAAAAATGGCTTCTACTATTCAACCTTTTGCACGTACAAATTCAAGGTTCTGTTTTTACAGAAGAACCTTTTTCCAAATTTATTTCCAGCTACTTTTGTTTTCCTTGAGGGACCTTTGAAACACTATATTGCTACTTTTCATGTTTTTTATTTGCCCTGTGGAACAATAAAAGCTCAAAGGTTCATAAATATGCATTCTGTAAATGTATTATGCTGACAAAGTGTTGCTCAGATAGCTGTTTTTGCCTTTGGGGAATGAATAAGTTTACAGCATGCTTGAAGAGAGAAAAGAAAAAAGAAGGGGAGTAGAGGAAATGGAAAGAGGAGGAAGAGAGAAAACTGGGGATAAACAACAAGGAGGGGGAAGAAGTGAGGGGGAAATTAAAGAGCCACAACAACAAAGGAGCGGAAAAAGGAATCCACCGTGATGAAAAATGCAAAAGCAAATTAAAGGCGAAACTACGGTCGTATTTTATAAACGTTTTATAATGTTGAGGAAGAAAAAGAGATCTGTTTTTCTTCCAAAGATCTGAAGTTGGGTATTTTCCCCCCAAAATGATTTGAACTGAGCAACACGCCGCTGTACCTATATTCTCATTTGTGTCAGGCTTTTCTTAAAATAAAATTTGAACACAAGGTCTTTGTCCTTATTAATTCTAATTCCCCCTGGAATGAATCTAGTTCTGCTTCATTCAACTCAAATTAGATAAACCACAGGTCTGATGATCATCAACATGTGAGGAATGGAAAGAGGAACACATTTCAATGACCGAAGTGAGAACACCTAAATACACTAATCTCTAGCGAACTGTGCTAATGAGTGTAAGTGCAGATATTAGTGAACGAAAGCTCTGATTTGGATTAAGTTTGTCAGGTGTAGAAATAATTATTGGTTAGTCCTATGTTACCAGTTTCTGTTCTCATAAGAATTAACTGTGCCATTTAGAAATTCTTCACATTTTTGAAACAAAAAATTGTCATACAAAAAATGACTAAATGGAAAAGAAATGTGAACAAAATAACATCTTTAACTTAAAGGAACAAATGTCTAAGAAATAGTAAAATTACTAGGGATGAAACGGACAGAATATCTCACTGGGCAGTCTCTCGTCCATCAGTAACTATTACCAACTATTAGTTTTTAGATTTTATGTATTTGACAGAGAAAGAGAGAGAGAGAGAGTAAAAGCAGGGGGAAGAGCAGAGGGAGAGGGAGAAAGAAGCAGGCTCCCCACAGAGAGAGAAGCCTGATGCAGGACTTGATCCCAGGAATCTGGGATCATGACCCAACCCGAAGGCAGATGCTTAACTGACTGACCCTCTTAACAACGGCTTCATGACATATTTTTATCACTGAAAATGATCAGTGAAAATATTAAAAAGTAGCTAGTATTCTAAATTTAAATTTTAAAAGATGAGCAGTTTATTTAAAATATTTCATCATCAAGCTAACTACCTATTATATATCTACTTCACATCCTACTTCACTGTGGAATTCTCAACCATCATTGGTTAGATAAAAGCTCCTTCCCAATCTACGGCCTTCAACATGTTGCTTCCTCCAAGATTTCCTCAAAATTCCACAATTATGCAGTCAAAATAATTCTTTGATACTTTACATAATTTATTATTTTGTTTGTGTTTCTGTTCAGTTTTTCAGTGGGTATTGAGAGCCTGGCATTATGTCCAGCAATTTTCTGAGGAGTTTCCCATCACATAGAGATGACACAGTAAATATAACAGGATGTGCTATGTGCACTGAGAGAGGGAAAGAGAGATCCAAAATGCAACGGGAATTGCTTAATTCTGCCAGGGAGGAGCACAGAGATGATGATACTGAACTAGGCCTTGATGGTTCATCAAGCAGAAAAATGGGGTAGAGGCACAAACAAAGGCATCAAGACATAAAAGGAGGTGTGTGGGGGAGAAGGCAGTTAGATGATATGTTTGAAAGAATGAGGAGCAAGAGCAACAAGGCTGTGAAGGCCATTTGGGAAAAACCCTATAAGCCAGGCTGAAAGTCGGCTTATCCTGTGGCTTTCAAAATTCTGACCACCAGGCAAAAAAGAAATACTTAATATATGCAGCCCAGTATATATGCACTAAATAAAGGAAAAGTTTCACAAAACCGAACTTACCCTTCCAATTTGTAAAACACTAATATTTCTATTTAATTTTATTCGATTTCATTTTCTGAAGGTCCATTATAACCCTCCAGATTGACCATGACCTCAATCTGAAAGAAAATTTGCTATAGGCAATTGGTTTTAAAATGTGGATAATACATTGGATCCAAGTTTTAGAAAGAAAAATAATGACAGAAGAGAGATGGTTTGGAACATGGAGGAAATGAAATCAGAGAGTCTGGGAAGGACAGTGGGTAAAGTGGTCTGGGCAAAGGATCTAGAGTTAAAACAGCAAAAAAGCAGAGTATTTCCTAATGTCAGATTTGAAGAATTAATTCATACTAAGGGTTGGGGATTTGTTCCATGGCTACTCCTGGGATTATTTTCCTTTCAAAGCAGGCCTTTAAGAGAGAGAGTTAAGACAAAGGAATAGCTCTTCAATAAGGAGATAACTTGGGAGCATATCCTCCTGGAGCTACCGAAATTACTTCCTTAGGGGAGTCCCTGGGATGTGATTCTGGCTTTAACTATGCACAGTTGGGGGTGGAGCGGCTGGTACTAGAAATAGGTATTTACAAGTAGGATGAAACCAGGTGGTCCATGGTTTTCCCCACTACCCCCACCCATCCCTCCACCACCCCACCAGCCCCAGTTTTTTCTCTATAAAGAATCCCTTCTCTCCTCTGTTGGGACAGAAGTCCCCTCTGACATATTGTGAGTGTAAGTAATCTGTCATCTCGATATTTTCTTTTTTTCTTTAAAGATTTTATTTATTTATTTATTTGACAGAGAGATAGAGAGCGCAAGCAGAGGGAGAGGGAGAAGCAGGCTCTCTGCTGAGCAGGGAGCCCGACAAGGGGCTAGATCCTGGAACCTGGGATCATGACCCAAGCTGAAGCCAGCCGCCCAACGCACTGAACCACCCAGGTGCCCCCATCTTAATATTTTCAAATTGCATGTGGAGTGAGAGGACTTGACACACGGAAGGAGGAAGACAGCGTCCTAGCATCCGGGTGTCAGTTCTTTATCACCTCATAAATATTGTATAAATCATGCTAAAACAATATGAAGAAAAAGATAGTCATTGTCTCTACCATCTTAATTATTTCTTCATTTTTTTTTTCTGAGTGGTAGTCATAGGATATATATAATTTGAGTTCCTCATTTCACTACCTTGAACATTTCCGAATTGCTAGATGAGCTTCCTAGAACTGAAGCCAGAGGCATTTTCCAGTTTCCATTTACAAAGCATTTACCAACGTCTCCCACTTTTCTCAAACTCAGCTTCAACGCACACATCCATACAAACCTCAATTTCCAAAGGAAGGAATAAATATGAAATGGGAGATAGAAAACGTGATTCACCTTAATTCTCTCTGGAAATCGGTTCTAGAATTTGAATTCAATACTATGTTTGTATCACATCTTTTCCACTACAGTGCAAGGTTGAGCCATTCCTGCATGTCAAGTAAATGGAGATTTCAAACTAATGCTAAAGTCCATATGGACAAAATACAGTGGAAATTAATTCTTTATTATACCATTTCATCTCGTCTAAATGAGTATTTAGATCAAATGTGAAACCTCCTTGTTAAGCAAACAGCTCTCTTCTCTTCAGGATGCCAGTTTCTTCTTCAAAGGCCTTTTGTTTTATGGGGTCTTCGAGATTTCTCCATTTCATCTCCATTTCATTCACATCCCATTCCCTAAGCCCAAATGACATTCCTTAACAGATGAGCCTTTTATTATAATTTTTTTCTTCTCTCTCACTTTGATTTCATCCCCCTTTTACCTTCTTTCATGCTTTCTGAAGAGAGCCATCCTCTTCTGAAGCAATTTCCTCACAATACTGAGGCTTCTTTAAGGAACACTTTAAAAGCCGGCTTTCATGTGCTCCCCATCCACTGACCTCGAAGAACCCAACAAAATCAGCTACCGCTGTGGTTAAAAACAAATCAAAATGGGCCCCCAAGCATATCTTATTTATTTTTTATATTTATTTATTTATGTGTTCTGCTTTGCATTTAGAAGTTGAATCCAAGAATCTTTCTGGATTGTAGGACAGTCCTGGGCATGGATATTGAAAGGAAATGTTACTAAATGAAGAAAAGGAAAAAAAAAAAGTAAACTGTCACCCAGGATTCTATCAGCCAGGAATCTCTGTTAACAAGGATGTGCACATTTCTCAGTACGCTGATAATCCATTACCATAATGATGGTCTGAGCGACCGCAAGTTCGCAGACGGCTGTCTGAGTAGTCAAAGATCCTTACATGCAGCACAGTTTCACAAAGATGTTCTTAATTCCTTGAAAATTAGTTTTCCCTAGATCCTGTGGGTGAGAAATGTATATAATTTTGTTGTCCACATATTCAGAAACTTTTGTAAAAATCCAAAAAATGAAAACAAAACAAAAACAACAACAAAGAAAACATACCATGTATTGTTTGTGTACAGATTCACTCACTGGCTCATTCATCAATTAAATGATTATGTTTATGTTAGTTTCATGCAAAGCTGTGTGCTAAAAGCTTTAAACATAGAGATCTCCATCCTTCTTTCAGCTTTCTAATCTTCTCTCTAGCACCCACAGTTTCATTCTGTTCCCTTAACCCTGGCGGGTTCTCTCTTCTCTTGCACTGCCTACACCTGCATCAGCTCTGCCTGGATCCCTGTTCTGTCATCTCTTCCCCCTTATAGGTTTTGCCAGGCAGATTTCTACTTCTCCTTCATACTTCTGTCTCAGCTAGGTTCCTTCATTAATACATTTTAAGTTTACATATTTTAACTTTATATATACGCATACACACACACACACACATATGTATGCATTTTTTAATTGTATATGCACGTATGCTGTCCTCAGCCCATTGGAACTGAGATAGGTTTCACTGGGCTTCCTCTATTAGTCTTTTCCACTATGTATTTATATAATAACATAATATATGTCCTACTGTATATTCATACAGTGATAGTGGTATTTTGAACTTCTCATTTACAAAGTATTTACCCATTCCCACCTCTGCCCACCATTTTCTCAAAACCAGTCTTAAATTGACTCATCAGGTACACGTATAACTTAGGTTTAAAAAGAAAAAATTCTTTTTTTTCTAATCAGCAAAATTTAGAGAATTGACATTGGTCTGCCATCAAAAGATTGCTGAATGAATATACTTTTAGAAATTTTAAGTAAAATTAAAGTTTTGTGTTGTACAGATTTTTTAGAATTTTTCCTCATTTAAATTATTTTTTCATTAATCAACAATCAGTGTTAAGTGGATTAGATCAGAGGACTTCTGCTATATAATTATTAATTAAGAAAATGAGAACCAAATGGCGTAAGGCACTTGTCCAAGGATGCCATCTAACATAAATGGGGCCAAGGCTCAGCTTCAAATCTCTGTGGATCCAAAGTCAAAGGCTCTTTCTAATATGCTCCACTTTCTCTTGGTTTATAAAAACAACTTTGGCCAAGACTTACAGTTGCATGAACATAACTATTTCACCTTAATTCCTCTAAAAACACATTGATCTCTACAGGATTAATTCATGTGAACAAAATAAAACCTAAGACCAATTTTTCAAAAGATAGACTTCATTTGCTAAGTAAAATTAAATTATTCTTAAAAAAAAATAAAAGAAGGAAAGAAACCAACTGTTCTCCAGGTGCAATTGAATTTTCCCATTGGGCCATTTCTTTCTCATTTAGAAAATGTAAGCAGTCAATACAGAGCATAACTAAGCCCAACTATTGACCTCAACAGGTCGATATGGATGTTCAATATTAGTCAGACATAGCTCAGTTGTCAAATTTGCACTCGAGGAAAAGATTACTGTTTCAGTTCTTATTACTTATTCCAGGAACCAACTGATTCCCCGTGGTCTTCTATGTAACCTATCTGTCATATTCAAAGCAAAGCCGCCTTCAAATGCAATATTGACCTTAGAGAGCTATCCTGTAGGACAGAGAAATTGTTCCGGTATTCAGCCACAGACTTATCCTAATCCTTGCCAATCACCTTGCTCTAGGGAAACCAGATACGTGCAATGTACCAACCAGACTACGCAGTGGGGGGTCTGAACAGCAACAATGTAATCATATATTTCCTACATTTGTTATTTAATGAAATTTGACTATGCCTTTCATTCCAAAAGTCAATAAATAATTTTAATATTCAACTGAAAAGACTGTAGAAACTGTTTAGATAGACCAATGAAAATGCATGCACATCTTTGGGAAGCAGGAGGATGAAATTTCCTCTTCTACAGGCATTAAATCTCTCATATGTAGCCCTAAGAAGAAGGCACCACGCATCTCTCTTCCCCCCGTTCACAAGCACAAGCATGCACACAGGCACTCACTCAGGATACAACATCAAGGTGATGTATCGGCACGTGGTGAATAATACAGCACAAATTACGTGTTCTAAGAGACAGTCACGACAGAAAACTGCATGACAATGTGACTTACTCTACAAAGAGTAATAGAAAAATTACGTTTACTGTGCCAAATTTTGGAGAAGAAAACAGGCAAGTTGTGGAAAACATTCATGATGGAAAGAAAATATGGGTTCTAAGATGTGTGTCCCCAAAGATCATCTCTTCCCACAGCCCTGCTTGTAAAACTACCTGTCTTCAGTCTGCCTTCATTCTGGATCTCTCAGGTACATCCTATGCTCACCGACGGCTCCCTCCCTTCCAATCAGAATGGGGGAAAAAGAAACAAAAACAAAAACAAGGAATCCCTCCCCAAATAAATCTCCATAACCTCAGCATCTAAGTGTGACACTGGTTAGACATTTCCAGTTTTCACAGTATAGTTAAGTAAAAATTAATCATAAAATAATCTCCTTGACCAGTTCAATGTGATTATGTGAAAGAATATTTGGCAACAAATTGATAAAAGTGAAAAACATGTCAGTTCAGGCTTGTTCCTGCCAGTTCCTTAAGCTACAATGCCGTGTGTTGGGTTTTCACTGGCCATCTAGTGTTGCTGGTAATGAGATAGGCATTGGGACACACGCACATGAGAGATGAGACACAGCTCCAAGCCTCAAAGGGCTCCATGTCTAATGCAAGTGGTGCACATATAAATGTAGCACGATAGCGCAAAATAGGAGCATAAACAAGGTGTGGAAGTGAGTATAGAAAGGATTAAAACTGATCATAAAGAATAAGCAGGAATTTGTCAGTTGAAGAGGAGATAAGAAGCACAGAGACTATTATGTGAAAAGACTTAGAGTAATGAAAACATTTGGTATGGTAAGAAACCATGGAATGGTGGAAAGGACTGGCTGGCAAGAAAGAAGGTTCAGGAAGGGGTGGGGAGAGAGAGGAAGAAAGAGAGGGAAGGAAGGAAGGAAGGAAGGAAGGAAGGAAGGAAGGAAGGAAGGAATGAGGAAAAGTGTTGAGGCTTAGTCGGAAAGACCATATATACATACCATTGAGGAACTGAGTCAGACATTTATCCCAGAGCTTATGACAATGCAGCAGAAGTTTATAAGCTTGGAGAAAGGGGAGACATTATCAGATGTTTGCTGAAGAGAGATCTTAGTACCATATTTGGCCTTAACAGGCACCCCATACGTATTCGATAATGGAAAAGGAATATGAAGCTGTATGGGAGGGGGAATGCCCTGAAGAGAGACTAGTTCTACAATTATTCAACTACAGGTGGGAGAAATAAGAGCATCAAATTAGCCAGAGGGCCTGACCCAGCACATGTTAAAAAGTGTAACTGACCCAACTAGTTTAGAGGTTGGACGTTGAGGACAGAGGAAAGAGAACTCCGGATTTCATGTTTGTGGGTGGCGTTACTTACAATGGAGAGAAGAAAAGATGACAGAAGGATCAAATGTCTATGAGAAAGTTTGTCACTATCCCATTTGTAATGCTATATGTATTTGTGAAATATCCTTAATGTGCCCCCCTGTTAGGTTTAAATTCCACAGATGCCCATGACACATTGCTTGGTACAGACTAGGAACTCAGTTTTATTTGTATAAGAAAGAAAGATGGGATCAAGGCAAGGGGGAAAGAAGGAGAAAGTTGAGAGATAGTGGCTGAAGTGGGAGTTCAGGAGAGAAGAGCACAGGTCAGCAAATAGGATCATTCTCATAAAACTCAGACTTGATTTGAAAGCTATTGAATCAGTGCTGCTGTATAAATGCAGCTTTAACGCCTCCATTCCGATATGGGTTTTGAAAATCAGCAAATTTCTTCCTGGCTGAAGGGCATATTTACATGTATATATTTATTTCCAGCGAAGTTGCATCTACACAATTAATTTTTTTGAGATTCATTTATTTATGAGAGCGAGAATCTCATGAGCCTGAGATCATGACCTGAACTGAAACCAAGAGATGGATGTCTAATGGACTGAGCCACCCAGGTGCCCTACACAATGGATTTTTAAAGTAGTATCTGTAACTGAAATAGTATTCTATCTCAATTTTAAAGCATCTTGAAGATGTAGTGACCAATTAAGGTTTCCTTGTGTTCCCATATGGAGCACCACAATGTCCTCAATAACCCATTTTCAGGATCCCGTTTCAAATGATAACATAGAAGTATTCAGCAAACTGCAGATATTCTAACAGACACAATCTGAGAAATGAAACCCTAAAACCAAAGTTTTCAGGATCTACAACAAACACACCCGTACTGTATTTAAGCAACAACCATTACTGAGTCAATTTGCTGCTTCAATATCGAGCTCATCTCTCATCATTTTGATACTGTCTTTACCAAGAATGTTTCAGAATAAGGAAAGAGATGATTAGCATATCATAAGAAGAAACAAAGAAGGAAAAATTACACAGGGTAAGAAACACTCTGAATGTTTTAATATGTAGAATCAAATATTCTTTTACACTTAACTCAATTTTGTCTTTAATATAGGGCTGACTTAATATGATATGACTGATGTACTCTCCTTATTTCATCTATTGTCATGTTCTTCAATCGCCCGAGCATTCCTTAATCAAAAGAAGAGTTCCTTACCACCCTTGGATATCAAAGGAGAAGGTTTCTATAGCTATTACTGAACCAAAGAATGATTTTTTGAAGAACCTAAGGTGAAACATTGAAAAATCCTTTCGGGATACATCTGAAAAATGCCACATGTGTGTTTCCTCCAAGTAGCTGGTGCAATCCATCAAAAGACTAATAAAAACAGAGGCCCACACTCACTTGATACATGTATTCATTTCTCCTATTCTCTCGCATTTTCTGTGTGGCTGCAGATCTACTCATCTTACTCATGCGGAGTAGAGCAGCACTGGGTAAAAATGCCAGACCTGATTAACGAGTCAGGTGAGGAAATGACCTCTGAAATGCTTTCATTTCAATAAACCTTTTATGCTAAGGAGCCAGGCCAGGGTAGGAAAGACATCGTCATGGTAGAGCAAAAGATATGTAACACGCGAACAATAGTTACGATTTCCCGCATTGAGGCATGTCCTATCTGTGGCCATAATGTCACTAGGTGAAAGTTATTTAATTACTTTGTTCTGGAAACCCCAGCCTTTTTGGTTCAAAAGAAGGCATTTATAAAGCCTACTTGGAATTAAGATAATTAGCACATATCCCATTATTCAAAAGCTCAATCCTGTGAGTATAAATAATTATAAAATTCAATTCAGAAATGACTAGACTTTTTTTTTTTTAACTGTGGCTAGTGAACAGAGTCTTTTTTTTTTTTTTAAGATAGAAACCTACCCATTTGAAAACAGAAGTTGTTAACTTGCTCCTTGAATTTAACATCTGGTAACATTTTCATCTTTTGCAAACTAGTAAAATGTTATAGTATTTTTGACAGTGAGAGTTCAGTGCCAGAAGAAATTTTATCAGTACAAAGAGACTACAAAATAGGTTTCTTACTGGGCCACAGGGTTTCTTAATCCTTATCTTACAACATAAAAAATGCGCTGCGGGGAGGTGCTATTTGCCCATAATTTCTCTAGGAATTAATTTAGGGAGAACTTAATGGCAAAGAATGGGATACCACTATTCCCCTAGACTGCGTTAATGCACGGAGGGAAGTCTGCAGTTGTTTGAATCTTTCAGGGCTTGGAAGACTTTACGAGAACTGCCACTTCGGGGTAATCCCTTCTCCCTCTTATTTGATCAGTCACGTCTCTTTTATTGGACCACATTTATCATTCAGTGATTTGGTTTTGTGATATCCAAAGGCAAACATATTTCACATGACCAGCAAACTTCTAATATGGAAAAATGAGCACACGGAGGACTCCTGAGCAGAGAGCCGTCTGAGAATGTTCAGCCCTGTGCACACCGTGACTGAGCAGAAGTGGGGGTCAGCCCCCGGAGCTGGGGGCAAAAGGGTTCAGTGAAGGCAGCACGTGCTATGGATAGAAGCATCGGGGTATAGATTCCAGTTCTGGCACTTCCAGAGACTTGCTTCCGTCCTTTAAGGTACTCTGAACCTCAATTTTCTCATCTGGAAACTGGGGAAATGAGATGTAGGCATTAACATAATTTGTGAAAAGCAACTAGCAGTGTGCCTGGCAAGAAAAAGGCTCACCGACAGACGTTATTTGTGTTAGTCCTGTAGGGGGCACTGTTTGAAGCGTAAATTGACAGGAACTATTTTAAAATACAGATCTGTACCCCTGAAACAAATGATACATTATATGTTATAATAATAACAACATTATATGTTAACGATATAATGTTAATAATACATTATATGTTAATAATAAGTTAATAATAAATTATAAAATAATGTATTACAATAATAAAACAATACATGTTAATAAAAAATAATTATTATTTTTTAAATATCAGCCTCTTTATAATTTTAGCAGAAAGAAGCTAAAAATGCATGGGGGAGTGTGGGTGCGTGTGCATGCTTACACACACACACACACACACACACACACAGATGAGTTTATATTTGTCCATAATCATATAACATAAAAGTGAAACATTTGTTTATTCAAATTTCCAAAGTCTCTGTATACAAATAAATTATTCAGCAAGGACGTGGAAGCACAAATTATTTCTCTGAGGACAAGGAGGTTTATACCCAATAAATGTTCTGATTAAAAGGTTCTGGCTAGGTCTGATTTGTCTGTGGTATTATAGAAACTTAGAGGGCAGAAAGAGAATTAACACCTTTTCAAAAGCAAAACAAAACAAAAATCATTAAAATATCTTGGTTACAGATAAAATATTACTTGTAACCCAAATGTTCTATGCAGTACTCATATGAAAAGGAAGCAAGAAATTCATCCGAACTGGTCTTACCTGCAAAGAAAAATATCATTTGTTTTATTGTTATTAAAATAACATAATCACTAATATTGTTGGAACATTTATTATGTGTCTGGCCCATGCTAGGTACTTTTCATGAGTTATCTCATTGAATCTTTACAACTGTGAAAGGAAAAAGGAAAGCTTAAAAAGTTAATAATTTATCCAAAACTCAAGACGCTGGCCCTTACTCTAGGTCTGATTACAAAACACCTCAGCCTGAAGGGTGCCTCTGAAATCACAGTATTTTTTAAATTTATGTGAGATTAGAACAACTCAGATATCTCCAAAAACAAAAGCAAAAAATTGCCTTCCAAAAAATTGTCTGGCATTTTCCCATGAAAGAGAAGACAGTATGTGTACATCCTGACAATTAACTTACTACCAAGATGCATGCAGTTAGGTTTGTATTTACAATGGACAACAATTACAGGAATGAAGCGGTCCAAGAATTCATGTCAGTAAGTTGGAGAATAGGATTAGATAAAGTTAAACTTCTCTTCAGAATGTCGTAACAAAAACAAGACGGCTTGCATGGAAAGCTTTATCAAAACCATAGATCTATAAGGATAAATCCCCCTTTTGTGTTACATCAATAAAAATAAAACTTCACAGGGCGCCTGGGTGGCTCAGTAGGTTAAGCGTCTGCCTTCAGCTCAGGTCAGGATCCCAGGGTCCCCGGAATCAAGCCCCGCACCAGGCTCTGCACTCAGCCAGCAGTCCGCTTCTCCCTCTCCCTCTGCTGTTCCCCCTGCTTGTGCTCTCCTGCTTTCTCTCTGTCAAAGAAATAAAGAAAATCTTAAAGAAAAAAAAAAAAAGAATGAAACTTTGCTCACTGCTTTCACAACAGAAAACTGAAAACTACTTGTATGTCAAACCTGAACAAAGGGAAGGGAATGCAAAAATAGCATTTTATGCTGGAAAATTGAGGAGTCCCTGAACCTCTGCTGTTCTTCATGAATAACCTCGTCCTACACGAGGGCAGCGGAGCGTCCTGATAAGCCTCTTGGGAGGGACTCCCAGATCAGCTCAGTACGTGTGTCACTTTTGGCAAGTTACTTACCCTCCTTGTGTGTCAGTCTCATAATATAAAATGGAGAAAATAATAGTATCTACCTCATGGGGTTTTACTAAGGATTAAATGATTCGTAAAACACTTAGAACAATACTCAGCACAAGGTAGATTAGTTTTCTGTTAAAAACATATTTTGAGTTGCCTTTCTAAATAAGAAATATTTGAACTCTAGCTATAATAACTAAAATGTATTGACTGCTGGGGTGCCCTTCGGCTCAGGTCATGATCTCAGCTCAGCATCATGAGATCGAGCCCCGCATCAGGCTCCCTGCTCAGTGGGAAGCCTGCTTCTCCCTCTCCGGCTTCCCCTGCTTGTGTTCCCTCTCTCACTGTCTTTCTCTCTCTGTCAAATAAATACATAAAATCTTTACAAATAATAATAAAATAAAATGTATTGACTGTTTGCCATATGCCAAGTGCTAAAGTAAGTCCCTCATAGAAGTTAATTTATTTAATTCTTGCAATACATTTTTGCTGTGGATACTGCTCAGATAAATGAGATAACAGGGTCTCACGGTTGATAAACTGTAGAACTCAGAGTCAACCCAGGCCATCTGGCTCCACAGTCTCCATTTTTAATTAGAAAACATAATTATTCTCCCAAATACAGGAAGGAAATCTCATCATTAAAGGCAGAGGGGATTGGTTAGTGATAAGTACCAAACGAGTTCTTAAACTGGCTTATTTTTAAATTAAAATAAACGGAGACAACATCTTACATTGTCTTTGACTTAAGAGGAATGTGTGTGTGCTTAATTTGTCAAAGATCATTTATGTAAGTCCAAAATATATATCTGAACCCTTGCACTTCCAGTATTGATTTAGTTCACTATAAATAGACAGAAAGAAAGTAGCCACATAGATTAACTGTGACCTAATTATGTTAGCCTTGTTCTCTACAGGAACTTTCCATCTTAATTATTAGCTCTATATTGGACTAAAGACAAACCCTTCTATCCTTTGTTATCCTCAAGCTGTACTCTTGGAAATCCACAGATAACAGCTATCATTTACTGAAACCTATCATGCTCCATGATTTGCACTAGCCCAAGGCTCCCCAAACAATGTTAAGGTAAGAATATTTCATGGGATGTAATTAGGTGATCCATGGAAAGAAAAAAATTTAAAAAGTCCCAAACAAATAATTTGATATGTTTACCTGTTAACCAAGTTTCCTTTTTTTAATGCAGATTTTCTCAGAACTGTTAATATATTTGCCAGTCTGTGTATTGTGAACCTCCAAGAAGGGGATTTAGTAAAGTAGTTTTTCCCTACATTTATATGACCACAGAGACTTTAGTTGTTGGAGCTCAGATTTATATCTCCTGGAAGTAAGGGATCTCCAGAACACACTTTAGTATAATGTCACTTTAATATTATCTCTGTTTTACACATTACAATTTTCAAAGACAGGTAGTATTATCACCATTATGCAATTGAAACTAAATCTAGGGATGTCAAGTGACTTGGCTGAGGTTGTATTTATTATGTGGCTATGACAGGATTCAAACTCAGGTCTCGTACAAATGGTTTGGCTCGTTCCACAACCCCATGCTGCTTCCCCCATAAAGAAATGGAGCAAAGTACTCCAGAAGGCCAGCTTCTTGCACGCTTCCCATCTTTCTGCCTCCCAGAACTCCCAGTGACCTCCAGCATGAGCCTGACATTTGCATGAAAAGAAAGAAAACTTATATCCTTGATTCTTTCCTCCTCTTCTTTCTCACCTTTAGGGGAAAAAACGCCCTCGTGGATGTGACATCCTACTCTAAGATGGAGGATTTTGGAAGAAATCAAAATTTTGATCTGCCAGAACATGAGTACAAACATCCCTTTCAAAGACCATAAGGAGCCCACGAGCCTCCCCTCTAGAGAAATTCAGGCCTTTTGTTGCCTGGTTGAACTGTAACAATCAAACCTTGCTATTAGTGGGGAGGTTGAAAAGAGGCAGAATACAATCTAATGTCATTTAGGAGCTCATAAATTACACATTCACATTTCATAGTTGCAAGAATCCTATTTATCTCTGCGGATATAGCATTTCCTTCCATTGGATAAATAAAAGTAACCCTTCTTTTTCCTCATCAAGACTTTTTTTAATGAAATTGGACCCCTAGTTCACACCACTCAAAAATAACTCAAAATGGATAACACTTAAACATAAGCACTGATGACATAAACCTCATAGCAGAAGAAAATACTGGTCTTGGCATCAGTTTTTGGACGTGACACTAAAAGCACAAACAGCAAAAGCAAAAATCATCAAATGGGACTACACCAAAGTCGAAAGTCCCTGCACAGCAAAAGAAACAATTAATAAAATGAGAAGACAACCCGCAAAATGTGATAAAATTTTTGCAAGCCATATATTGGATAAGGGGGTGATATCCAAAATATATAAAGAAATCAATTTAATAACAAAAAATACAATTAAAAAGTGGGCAGAAGGACAAAATATAGATTTTTCCAGAGAAGACATCCAAATGAGCAACGGACACATGAAAAGATGCTCAACATAACTGATCATCAAGAAATGCAAATAAAAACCCCAATGAGATATCACCTCACACTTTTGAGAATGACTATCATCACAAAGAAAAAAGATGGCGGGTGCCAGGAAGAATGAAAGGAAAGGGAACTCATGTTCACTGTTGGTGGGAATGTAAATTAGTCCAACTACTGTGGAAAACAATGGGGAGTTCCTCAAAACATTAAAAATAGGTCTATCATACAATCTAGCAACTCCATTTTGGGGTATATACCCAAAAGAAATGAAAATTGGATTTCAATGAGATGCATGCACTCCTGTGTTTATCACAGCATTGTGCACAGTAGCCAAGAGATGGAGACAACCCAAATACCCAAAAATGGATGCATGGATAAAAAAGATGCGGCAGGGTGCCTGGGTGGCTCAGTGGGTTAAGCCTCTGCTTTCAGCTCAGGTCATGATCTCAGGGTCCTGGGATCGAGCCCCGCATAGGGCTCTCTGCTCAGCAGGGAGCCTGCTTCCCCTTCTCTCTCTGCCTCTCTCTCTCTGCCTACTTGTGATCTCTGTCTGTCAAATAAATAAATAAAATCTTTAAAAAAAAAAAAAAGATGTAGCACATACACATAATGGAATATTATTCACCCATGAGAAAGGAGGATATCCTCCCATCTGCAACCATGTGGATGGACCTTGAGCTAAGTGAGTAAGTCAGATAGAGAAAGACAAATATTCTATGATCTCACTTACTGAAGAATCTAAAAAAGTTAAGCCTGTCAAAACAGGGAACAAAATGATTACTGAAGGATGGAGGGCAGAAATAAGAGTGATGGAGTTTAAGGGGACAAACTTGTGATGAGTAGTACATAAACCACAGAGATCTAATGGGTGGTATAAGAGAAATATAGACAGCAGTATTAGACTATAATGAAGTAACGTGGTAAATATTTTAACATCAACAGTGAGATTACAATGTATAAATGTATCAAAATAACATGCCACACCTTAAACTTGCACAACGCTACATGTTAAATTTATTCAAGGTTTAGAAAGACTTTTTCTAATATGCTCGTAAATGGACTGCTTATCGCTTATACAAGAATCACATAATCCGGGCTCCTGGGTGGCTCCTTTGGTTAAGCATAACCTCCACCTTTGGCTCAGGTCATGATCCCGGGGTCTTGGGATTAAGCCCCACACTCGTCTCCCTGCTCTGCAGAGGGGTCTGCTTCTCCGTCCGCCTCTCCTCTCTGCTTATTCTCTCTCTCCCCCTTTCTCTCAAATAAATAAATAAAATCTTAGTAAAAAAAGAGAATCACCTAATCATTTCCTTCACTCTAATATCATCCAAATTTTTCTTCTCCCTACTAGTTTCATCCACTCATTTAATACTATATTAGCAATCAATTTGTTGAACTTGCATCGTGTACTTTATTTTTTGCTAAACCTCACAACTCTGCAAGATATAGAAAAGAAAAGAATTTCTTAAGTCTCTGAATAAATTAAGATTTAACTTACTTGTGAAAATTTTTTTAATATTTAACACTCATCTCTTCTATACAAATTCTACATTTTTGTGGTTGTTTATGACAGAAAAAAACTTAAAACACTTAAGCAATTTATTAAAATGATCAACACAGATTATTTTCATGAATGAAGCAAGCCTTGTGGTCATTTCCATGTATACAGGTAGCAGTGTTCATTTCTAGGTAACCTGTATAAGGGCATGGAATAATTCAGAGTCTGAACCATCCACACAGTCCTAATTAAAAAGCATCCATCCCCTTCAGCCCCCTCTTAAGTTTTCATTGATGTATTTACTTCAGTCAAATCAATGCCATCCTTTCTAAACTGCCAGGTAACAAAAACCAGACCCTAAACATTTTGTAATAAAATAAATCATTTTCCCTTCTGTTTAGTTCTTGTCCCATGTGTCTGACAGGACTTCGCCACTTAAGGAGGTAGCATTTCTTGTTTTCCACCACCGATCTGTCCTCAGCTTCTGAAATTTTTGAGAGCAAAGCCTCTTGAAATTAGATTGGTAGTAAAGGCTGGGAAAACATTTAAGCAACCAAAACAAGCACGGATCCATTTCTCAAACTGCTCACTGTTAGGCTGACATCTAAGTATCCATGGCGTATAATATACAAAAGAATTAGGAAACAGAGTCTGTGCTCCCATAAAAATAAACACAAAATATTTTAAAATTGGGGGCACCTGGGTGGCTCAGTCATTGAGCGTCTGCCTTCGGCTCGGGTCATGATCCCAGGGTCCTGGGATCGAGCCCTGCCTGCATCGGGCTCCCTGCTTGGCAGGAAGCCTGCTTCTCCCTCTCCCACTCCCCCTGCTCGTGTTCCCTCTCTCACTGTGTCTCTCTCTGTCAAATAATAAATAAAATCTTTAAAAAAATTTTTTTAATTTGTCCAACAAAAAAAAAAAACAGTAGTATATTTGGATGTCTGGACAGTATTCAATCACTGTGCGACTGTAATTAAAGGAGCACTTTTCATAAACACTATTGTCAACACCCATACATTTTGGTAACTAATAAACATTGCCCAAAGATACTTCTTTTTTCGTTTGCTGATGTCCGTTTGGGGAATAAAAGATGTCAATCAGAATCGTGTTTGAACTTGTTTAAGTGGGTAGAGAGGGAAACGGCTGGATTCAGCCAGAGTTTGATGAAAGGTTCGAGTACGGATTCTGAATTGTTCAGTTAAAAGAATGAATAAAAATACTAAGGGTAAATGGCGGAAGGTAGAACTGAGAAGTACAGAAAGAAGCCATGAATTTCAACAAGGGATGCTGACAATTTCCACTAAAGCTCCGTATTTAGTGAATAAATTCCTCTACTCTTAGGATTTGTAAATCTTTAGACAAAAATTATTTTAAATAAATTCGTGTCCAAATATATATGTTTATTAACTAATGGTGATTATTTTTTATTTACCCAAGAAGACATGTAGGCCATGCATGGTAATCTAACTTTCAGTACATAACAGATATGCTTTCAAACCCAGGAAAGATTTGTTGACATGATGACAACAGATCTGCAGAGGCGGACAGAATACTGTCCTATTACCAACACTCCCTAGGGCACACAACCCTCAAGAGTAAAATACTTTTCTTAGGGAAAAAAAATTCTGAAGTTTGAGAATTTTCAAACGAAAATATGAGATATTCCTGTTTTCCTCATTGGAAGAGATCCAGAAAGAAAGAGAGAGAGAGAAAGAAAGAAAAGAAATGGATAAAGGGTAGCAGAGGTGATGGGTGAGCAATCAGAAAGGCAACTTTTGCTTTTTTTATAGGATTTAGTAAAATGCTACATGGATTGCCAGGATGTCTACTCCAATTTTTCCTTCTTCCTTCCACTTTTGAGAGAGCTGGCATGGAGTGGCTGCAGGCATTTTTAGTAGACAGCAGAGGGGAAGTTAAGGTGTTAATTACGTTTAAAAGTTAAAGGTTCATTACATTTAATTTGGAGTATCAGTCTGGGTCAAATCAGGAGATAAAAATTACAGTAATTTAAAGTGGTAAGACTTAATATAAAGAACTATTAATTGTAAAAGTGGATTGGAGTGCAAAGAGATAGGCCGGTTACAAAGAAAGCTCTGACCAATATAGGAAAGGCAGATACAAGGAACAACCGCCACCCCTAGGGCTGAGACAGAGTGCCCAAGGAAGAGCCTCCATAACGGAGATCCAGACATTGCTGGAAAGGGCCTGGTCGTGGTGCCCTAAATGGCAGAGAAGTCATCATGGTGCCACGCTGGCAGAACTTACAAGAAATCAACTGAAGTGTGCCAGGGAAGGCTGTTCATGGGAAAGAATGTTGGTAAAACACTCCACTATGAAACCACCCTAGGGGAGAGAAGCCATTCACTGCTGGAGGAAAATACTGGGGAAGCCACGAAGTGCTGAGTGTGGTTGGTCACTGCCCTGCAGGAGAGCTCCAGGAGCCTGATGGCAGAGACCGTCACACTGCAAGAGCTGAGCATTAAGGAAACTGTCCAGAGAGCATACCAGAAACAGGAAGCGAAACCCTTACTTCCTATAACGTCTCTCCACCACCCTCTACTGACAAAGTTTAATGTTGTGCCCGCTGACTTTGGAAAAAATAAAGAAATAAAGGGCCCAGATCCCTTTTCATAAAGCAGGCAATTAATTTGGAGGTGAGTAATGAATCGGTAAGCAGCACAGTCAACCCCTTTCGCTATTCAGCTTCTGCATGCATTCTTACTTGCCCACATATTTGAATTCCTGTACATCAACAGAACAACTCTATAATTACACCTAAAACAAGATGCCTTATACATGAATATGTTCTCACTCCTCAAAATAAGAACCGTGATCCCAACTGTCATGGTATCCATTGCCGCCTATATTAATCATCGCTCATACTCAGTCCCAGTGCCAGTGCAAATTCCATTACCTAAAGACTAAACTATGGAATTAACATTCAACAACCTGTATATAAAGTTAAACTGGAAAGGAGAAAAAAGAAAAAAAAAAATGATAGGTACCCATACATAAACACGCACATGTGAAGAAGAGAAAATCCGGAAAGCTGTGACAGTCCTTGTTCTGTAATTGTCTGTGAGGTCATAGTTGTTATCTCTGGCTTCTTTCTTCCAACTCTGTTCTGTGTTTCCATTGCCTTCAGGAGCTCAGCTGTTCTGTGTTTGTTACCTGGGGGAGTGATGCAAACCTTCATTCCATAAAGGTCTGAGCACTCAGCTGCCCCTCCCTTTTTCAGTTGCTCTGGTCATTTAGACCCTGACTCTTGGATAGACAAGTTCTAAAGGCATCCCAGAGACCCCTACGGATTCCAGACCGCCCACATTGTCTGTAGCAGAGACCCAAGTCGTCTGAGTTAAACAGGTATAATCACGTCAGCTAGAAAATGAACCCATTTTTGTTTGCCTGTTAGTTCAGTGCATCAGGGGTCCCAGATGTCCACGTGTCCCTTTCCCTTTCCAGCTCAGTGGCAGAACTGCTGTGTCCCCTCTATGGTAGCCTTTCCCTTTTGTGGACTAAGCTCTAAAGCAGCCAAGCTTAAGTTCCTTTCCTCACTGTCGGCTTCAAACTGGCAGAGTTACAAATGACTCTTTGGATGAGTTGAAGTAGCACATTCAAACATGGTATCTATCCATTGCCTCCAAAATTCAAAAAGTTTGTCATAGATGGTGCAGGGTCCAGTGACTTGTTTTTCACTTTGGAGAGGATGTCTTGGCATGCTCCAGACTTTCACACTCTTGGAAACTTTAACTGAGGTGGTAAGAGCCCGAACTTTGGTGGGCTTCCACCCTCTCATTCACATCTGTTTTAGTAAGACATTTCAAGTTCCTGCTCAACAATTTCAATCAATAAAATGGTGTCAATAGAGTGGCCCAGGTAGTATTCTGTGGAGGGACTATATTTTAAGATTTTATTTATTTATTTGACAGAGAGAGATCACAAGTAGGCAGAGAGACAGGCAGAGAGAGAGGAGGAAGCAGGCTTCCTGCAGAGCAGAGAGCCCAATGTGGGGCTTGATCCCAGGACCCTGAGATCACAACCTGAGCTGAAGGCAGAGGCTTTAACCCACTGAGCCACCCAGGTGCCCCGGGACTAGATATTCTTATGTGGTTTTCTGTCACTTCCCTGTTTAGTTGATCTACTTCCAATCATTCTTATAAAAACGACTTTCAGGATTCACTGTGCCTCTTCACTGAACATTATAACACAAAGGTGTGTGGCCAATACTACACAAAATGGGAATTCTGGCAACCAGTACTGGAAATATGTGAGCGATGAGAGGTGAAGAAGAAACAAGGTGTAAAATACACAAAGGCAAGCTAATCTGTGGCGATTTCTTCCAGTCATTAGACACAAACCTGGTAAGCAGAGGCTTCAGCTCTCCTAAATTACTTAGTCAAAATGGAAGTTTTCTTTATTATTTGATAATGAAGCATATATAATTATAAAGCACCATACATATTTTTTTTCTTTTTTGATGGGATTAAAATGGAATAGAATCCGTAAGAGTTCTTTTGTTCTTAGGGCACAAGCCTGTAGCAGTATACATACAACGAAAACATTTATCTGTGAAATCCCATGTTCTATGCATCTCATCTAACAATGATAAAGAAGTTTTACCAATGATGTAAGAAAAAAAAAAAAACAAAAACAAGTTATCTTTCTATTTTCTCAACTAGAATTGTGACAAATGTTTGTCATTTGAAGAGGAAAATCAAGAGTATCCAAGCAGTTAATTAATAAAAAATAGTGTGTCTTTTCTGGATTTGTTGATGTTGGTGTTATCTGTCAACATTTTAAAATTTTGTATTTGCAAAAGAGCCAGGGTCCTTATTATCCCTGTGGAGTAAGAGAATCAATACTGCCAGTTCCAGAAAACACCAGGAATTTGCTGGATGTTTGAACTTGTTAATAACAGAGCTGAAGTGTATCAACATCTTAAAGAGGAAAATGTAATGGAAACGGCTGCAAATGGCATAGCCGGCCAGCAGTGAAGAATGACTTGAGGAACTAAAATTTACCATATTGCATACCTATTTGGGGCAGAATTTGATAGAAGTACTTTTATAGCAAGATTATGTATTTATGTTGCCTGGACTGGTTTTTACAATTTTAAAATATTTCAACTTTATCTTTTTTGTATTAATTATAAAATTGGCACATATATTAAAAAGTATCCATTTGAAATGTGTCCTCCCAAAACACACAAACTTATTTTATGGTAAAAAGATGTTTCCTCTGAAATGTTTTTTAAGGAATTCTTAGGCTTCTTTTTGCCAAATAAAACTATTAAAATTTCAATAAAATAAAATAAAATTGTGTATTTTTGCATGTTCTTTGCTCAATTCTGGATACATATTCACTTTTGTGTTTAAATCTATATTGATAATTTTATACATTTCTATTTAAGTTTCCCCAAAATAAATAAGCTTCAGGCCCACCCAAACTTGGATCAACCCCTGATGAGACACAGTCTGGTCTTGTAACTTGCCAAACTAAATGTGATGTTTTAGTACTCCCATACATCTGAAATCAAGCATTATCTAGATAGGTATTGACATACAAACGCTATTCAAAGAAAAATCCTAAAGCCACAAAACAAAACCTAACATAAAGCAAAAGAAACAAATGTAAAACTTCTGTTATGGAAATACAACGCTCCATCAACAAAACTATACTCTGCACTGAGACCAAGCCAGAAAAACAAAGATCTTAGATCTTGTTACAGTTCTGTGGTTATTAAAAAGAGAAATTAAACTTCATTAAAAGCTATTGGGTTTTCCAGCCTCACCTCCGGGCCCCCATAAGCGGTTCTGTACCATTTATAGACTTGCGTATTTATTACATTTTTCCCAGTAGGTGGCAGTAAAGAGTCTCGTTCTAAATCAATTAGTATATTATAACAATTTCTGACAGATGAAAAGAAAATGTCTTGAGGACAGAGATTCCTTTTTTTGATATAGACAAAGGTGCTTATAGAGGCTTGAGGTCATGCCGAATTGTTTCAGTCATGTGAAAATCGTAACCTAAAACTCAGATGCAAACTTAACTCTGTGACCTGGGAACTTGGAAAGCTGCTCAAAGTTGGGGATTAATCTACCTTGGGAATCCTGGGAAGAGGAGAGGGAGCACAAATTGCCAATAACGTATTGTTTCTGCAGAAAGAATCTTGTAGCTTCCCAGGATGGGGGAGGGGTAGTGTTCCTTTTTCTGGATCAAGTTAATCACTCTTGGAAAAGACTAATCTGTTAAATTCTGTTGGTTAGTAGCTCTCAACCAACGCATTGACTGAATAAGATTAAAAATATTCAAGACTGTGTGATCTTTGATATCAGTTTGGACCTGCTATGGTTTTACTTAAAGCTCTTGTCTTCCTTTTCACATATATCTGATTTATATACACATAGAACAATATGGACAGGAGATACACGGCTTAGAAACCCAGAATTTTCGTATCTTAATCATGAATGCACAGTCCTCTAAGAATCAGTATTTGTATAGTATTATTTGTAAGCAATGGAGTAAACACTGGGAGAACAGAAGAGTTAAAAACCAAAGCTGACAAGCAGCCGGAATGGCTCACAGGTTGAGACTTAAGAGGCACCGTGCAGCTGAGAACTTTGAGAATAACATCAAGTGGAAACAGGAGCAAAATGATTTTGAATAGCGTAAGGCTTACACATCAACCTTAACTAAAAGACTATGAATGGATAGGGGGGTTCAGTTATTCTTTTAACTGAAGATTAGTTCAAGTCACTCAATTATTAAAGCTGCAGAAGATACCAACATATTTGATACAGCCTTTGCGGGCCTGCAAGACTTGACAGATTAGACTAAAAAGTCTCATTTCAAACCAAGAAACGTTAAAATCCACACTGAAGATACTTGACAGGGGAGCACCTTTCTGTGAAGTCATTTTTCTTGTGTCTTAAAATTTAAGAATGGTACAAATTAGACTGTTTGTACTTAATTTTCATCTTTGACTGGGAAACTTTAAAAGTTTAAAGAATCTATTTCCCATTGATTCAGTCTGTCAGTCAATAAGATAGACTGACTTCGGGGAATTCTCTGTTCTCTCCCTGCTCTTTTATGATTCTACACCACACAGTATTTTTAAACATCAAAAATATTTTTTTTCCAGAATAATCCACCCATCCCATTACTGTAGTCTCATTATGCATACACAGTGTGAATTTTTGTTATTGTCTTTTTAGGATGGGGGTGTTGTATGTTGGGGGCTTGAAGAGGATTACTTTCTTTTCTTTGGGTTTTTTACTTGAAGCAAGGGCTTTAACCACATGTGCGATTTTACTAAATCAGCCTGACTTTGTGGCCGTGAATAAACATCGTCTTCCGAAGACTACCACCTATTAAAGTGTGGCCCCATCTCTCCCAACGAACAAAAAGTTACCCAGTATAAAAGTAGATTTGCTTACTTCATGAGTGCTCGGCAACCAAAGGGCAGTGAAGTCAGAAATATGAATGCACGTGGCACACTGTGTGCCACTGAACAGGGAAGGATCAAGGATAAAACGGGAAAATAGAGATATTTGCAAAAGCTTTGAAATGAAGAATGATTTAAGGAGAGGCTATTTCTTAAAGGCAGCTGAGAGAGGCCTGGATCAAGGGTTGTTCAGAATGGAGAAGGTCCAGAAAGGATTCTCTTAAAGATATTTATCAGGATAGAAGAGCTCTCAATGACCGTTCGTATGAAAATAACCAGACCATATGATATTCACGTTTTTTTTTTTTTCTTAATTAAAGAGCTCCTTGGAATCCAAAATGGCCTATCTTAAAGGAAGAAGGCATCCGGAGAGAGAAGGGGAGGAAAGTGGAGAGAGAGGAGGAGCAGAGAATAGGGGAGAGAAAGAGACCGGTAGCCTGGACAGAAAATAAAACAAATTATGGACAGTGGTGGGCCTATAAATTCTTGATTAATGTGCTAAATTGGCCTAAAAACGAGATTCTGGTTTATAAATTATCTTCTCCTGTTACCTTGCGTTCACAACTAAGATCCGCAGATGAAAGACATACCCTGAGAGAAACACCAACAACTGGAGACAGATAGCACTTCCAGGATGCACTAAGAGCCTCAGAATGAGCCTTACCATAGCCCATCCTGTTCCCAGTTCCCACCCTCATCTCTGAAATTCCTAAATGAATGGTTGAGGAAAGAAGGAAAGAGCCATCTGAGTTACGGGTGTTCAGTCGGGTACAGTGTTCTGACAGGGGCTTCTCTTTCCCTCTTCCCCCAAAGCACAAGAGGGCAATCCATGAAAATTAGGATGTCCACAAGAAAAGGAGATTGGCATTCTTTGCTGGTTGAACTCATAATGGGTTTTGTTCATCTGTGCCCTGTACTTGCTTGAGCAAAAAAACAAACAAACAAACAAACAAACAAAAAAAAAAAAAAAACAAGAAAAGAGAATCAGAGAGAGATATAGTGGAGAAGGAGGCTGGGCCACCACAGCTGAATAACAGCCGGCATATTCTAGACTGTTCCATGAGATGATTTTTCCATGGGTCAAGCTGGCAGTAAGGATAACATCATGTCCTATAGGATCGCTGCCCTATCCAGGAGGACCGTCAGGTCAGTGAAGAACTCACCACAGCAGGGGACTCAGGTAGACCACCAGAGGCAGATTCTAGCTGGGAATGTGGGGGAGTAGCATCAAATCTCCAAGGCTTTAAAATTTAGCAATTTGGTTTGCTCCGACAGGCCCCTGAGAAAGTCAATATTAGGATGCTTGTCATCAGCAGCACATTTTTCATGAAATTAATAAAGCTGAAGCTTCCAAATTCTGTGAAAGGGCAGAATAACATATTAATAGAATCATGTGGGGCTCTTGTGTTATGTTGGGTTGTGTTGTGATGTGTTTTTGTTTTTGCCAAACTTACAAAAGTAGGATGTTTCTGCAAGAAAATATAAGGTTCATGAGGTAAATAAATGTGTGGATTAGGAGAAGAGAGCTGTTGAGGATGATGACATTTCTAGCTAAGAAGACTGCAAGGGATGTTGGCATTATTAAATGCTACAGAGATAAAAGGTAGAATGCTGGCTTTGGGAGCATGATTAATGAGTTCACACCTGGATATGTTGACAAGTTTCTTTCATGTCAACTCATTTTCATTTATTAGTTTCCTCTGTCCCTGGTCCTACATCACCCCCATTGGTAGTCTTTACTTATTAAACACACCGACAGTGACTCGTGCTCAAAACCTAAGCAGAGGGGCGCCTGGGTGGCTCAGTGGGTTGGACCTCTGCCTTCGACTCAGGTCATGATCCCAGCATCATGGGATCAAGCCCTATATTGGGCTCCCTGCTTGGCAGGAGCTTCTCCCTCTCCCACTCCCCCTGCTTCTACTCCCTCTCTTGCTGTGTCTTTATCTGTCAAAAAATAAACAAAATCCTTTAAAAAAAAAAAAAAACCCTAAGCAGAGTGTGGCCAAGGAGGGGGGGTGGGGCACCACATGACCTGTAAACACTGGCTCAGTGCGCTAGAGGTGATAAGGTTCCACCTGAGTATTTAGAAATCTCATCGGAGGGGTTGGTTTTGGGTTTGAGGATGCCGGTAATTGTCACCTCGTAACACCTCTAGGTGCCATGCCACTTGGACAGGAAGGATACAGCCATTTCAGCCACCGATAAAGACCTGTGTCACTTCTGTGGTCTTCTCCTACCGAAATACTACAGAACACGGTCACCCTCTGCAGATGCGATCGCTGCTCATGGGTTGTCTCTGAGAGTGAGTTTGGAGACCACGTAGGCTTCCTCTGGACTTCATCTTCAGAATAATACATAGTAAAGATTCTGAGAAATGGGGGAGCTGGTTGACTGTGATCTGCTTGACCGATCTTGAAAGCAAACGAGTGTCTAGCCTTACCAGTAATATAACAGCTCCTGGGCAGAGGGCTTACGTGACCCTCCCAACCAAACTGTGAATTAGGGATATTTAATTCCCTATTTTAGGAATGAAGAAAATGAGGTTCAGAGAAATGACCCAAGCTAAGTAGTTCAAGGTGGCAAACAAAGAAGAAAAAGCCAAGCTTGTCCGATTCCCAAACTGTGCTCTTTCCATGATAGTTTATTAGAAATGTTTAGCTGATGATAAAAAAGGATGACATCCATACATTAGTACCACTTTGAGAATGCGGGTAACCATCAGAATCAAGAGCTTATTTTTTCTGATTGACCCTAGTTCAGTAGTAACTCCTAACTAGAAACGTTTGACTCTGACTTTCCCATTGCACCTACTTATAAAACCCAAAGCATTTTGGTAACACATTCAGCATAGCACAATCATTAAGGAATATACGTAAATTATTTTAAAGACATAATAGATCTCCAAGGACATCCTCATAGATTAAATGTCAGAGATGAAATATTGCATTTCAACTTGAGAGGCCTTTTGGAGTAGATAGGAAGACAATAATCGAGAGTCCTGTAAAGTGCGATTTATGATACTGGGATTCTGGAAACAAGTCATTTTTAGTAACCATTTAACAAAACGTGTGATCTGACCCATAGCGTTGACTCTGCTTCAGACCCCATCGCCTGATGATATCCCGAGCAATGAGATTACGTTTGTAAATTTCAGGGGTTGACGCCAATGAGCTGCACCATCGCAAAAGTCTCCATGGTTTAGAAAAGAGTACAATCTGTAGTGGCATATGTGGCGAGCCACTTGATCTCATTTAAAAACAAAAGGATTTTTTGGAGACATTGATGCTTAAAAAAAAAATGTGTCTGTAATAAGAGGGGGTAGACTTTGGCTCATGGGCCGGTCTTCAGAATGCCAGTCACCAGCATGGCACTTCAGCTCTAAATAGGTGAAAGTATCAAAGAAGAAATAAGGTCCATTCCAGACTCCTACCCAGCAAGGCAAAAGATGAATGCCTGTTTGCTCAACTTCTCTGTATTCAGAAATACATACACAAAGCCCAGTAGTCTCTGGACAGCAGGTGATCTGTAAATTCCCTCGTCTGTTTGGTTCTGCTCTAAGAACAGACTTATTGAGCTCCGTGATATTGCTGTTTCACAATTTCCTATACGGCTTCCTCGCTCTTCAAAGAATAAGGAAATCAATAAAGTTTCTCCTGTTTGTTTATTGCAATTTGGTAGAGAGGCACTTCAAAACCTCCTTTCCATGCTGGTTCTAACAGCTGAGGGCGGGAAGACGGGTAGGAAAGCCTTTCTTTCTTCAGGAGCTTCGTTCTTTCTTTCCCTATTCCCTGTGGCTGAGTACAGGATGATTTAGCAACACAGCGCAAGGAGGGGGCTGTCGTGATGGGCTCTGACATTGCCTGCCTGGCATGAAGGCAAGGGTCAGCTTCGCGGTGATCGCTGATCACACGGGAGAGAGGGTGTGCGAGCACCTCGACAACTGGACTTGTTTGCCAGCAAATCTTTGGCTCTCTTTTGGATTTGGGAAGATAGCATTTCTCGCAGTAACTTTTGATTTTTATATGTTGTCAGGTTATTCAACCAAATAAACAATCATTTTTGATTGTTGCTGAGTACCTGCCGGCCTGTGGCTATCCGACGCTTTAGAATAAAGGAACCACCAGAGCACAAGGCTGCGGCTTATAAAGCTAACGTTATTTATTTATTTTTTTTCTGTAGGGTTAGGCTTTATGCCTAAGTCCCACTTGCCATTTTAATTTTAAAAACGTAAAATCTCACCCTCTGAAGAATTCTTTCTTTGGAAATAAATAAATACACTTGAGTTTAACCTAAAGTTAATTTTTCATGAAGAATGGGGGCAGGAGGGAGAAACGATGGCCTTGCACCAGTAAATAAAAAATGAGGAGGGAGATGTTCTCCCAAAGAGAGACATGGTACTTTCTGCCAAAAATTCTGCTCCAGTATTCAGTGTTGGCGGCGAGAAACCCAAGGCTCCATATAGTTGTGGGGACGGAGGCTGACTTACTATGCACCTGTCTCTGGCTACAAAAGGAAGACAGAAAAGGTTTTCCCTCTTACCAATATTTCGCCCTAGTCATGTATAATTCATAATTATAGAACCTGTTTATGCTTCGACCAGTACCTAAACGTTTTTACTGAACTTCATCTTAATTCCTTAGTGAAGGTCTTCCAAAGCTTTACCCCCTATCTCTGTGATTAGCCCTCCTCCCAGGCAGGGACCCCAGGATTCTATTCGATGAAAATAGTCGAGATTTCTGTCCTCCTGTCTCTGGGCCTTTGTGTAGTTCAATTAAGATTAATGGTGTTTCTTCTACCCAAAATCATAATCATTTCTCAGGATGCCCCATAACCCTGGAGGCTCAATTCAGATGCTCTTTTTCATGAAGCATTCCCTGACCTTCTTAACAAGTTTAAATGATTATTTCCTCCTACACTTCTATAGCTTTTCATTTGACCCACTTTAATAGCACACACATTCTTTCTTTTAATGTATATGACCAATGTATGATATCTCTTGTGATAGAAAAGAGATCCCTTACCAATGATGCCATGCCTTACCTATTTTTGAAATGTCTGTAATATCTAGAACTAACCTGTTCATAATGCGTCCTCAAAAAATGTTGAATTTAGCTTTATAAGACACTTACTTACCCAAGTACATCATGGATTTTTAAAAAAAAATGTGGTGGAAATACTGAATAGACGGAGACTTTGTTTAAAACTTACATGTGGTTTACCATAATTCAGTCATGGTGAGGCCAACAGATACATTGATTCCTGCCACTGGAAAGATAATTTGTTACTCAAAGTTGCCAGGAGAAGGTGGCACTCTTTTGTAGGCCACCCTCCTCCCCCATGCAAGGGCCATGCAAGGGCCACACAGGGAAGGACTGGGGGTGGTGAGGGCTGAAGATGGAATCCTGCGCAAGAGCCTTGCTGGTGGCTTTTTCAGGAAAGGTTGGAAGAGGCAGGGTAAACAGATAAGGAGATTTAAGATTGACTAGTTTTGAGTCATTTCAGTAGGTGTAGGGGATGTCCCTAGTTGTCTGATATCCAGCCAGGAGACCATTCGAGCAGGGAATGGTGACCCCAGAGTTTAAGAACCTGACAAGATGTTTGGAGGTGATGGGCTCTGGATTGGCTAGTGTGCATACGAAAGTCACCCTAGCTGTTGAGTCATTTGCTGTCTCTAAAGACTGGCTAGCAATAAAAGGAGCAGTCTATCCAGAGTCAACAAAACCCCCAGATGTCCAAGTGTAAGAAATACAGAAACGGAAAAGGCAAGACTCCCTCAAGGTCTTCCTGCCCACTGGAAGCTACTTCTTCCCCACAGACACCTACTGCCTCTCTGTTTCCCGCCCCATCCATCTGCTTGTGAATAAATACAGTTCAATAGCACCATCCGGAAATTATGTGTTTTTCCAAAAATCTTTCAGATAACTTAGATTTAGCCTTTTAAGTACCATGATATTCCTCTTTCTTCAAAAACTGAAGAATACTGTATATAGAAAAGGGCACTCATCCTACACATATTCAGCTCTGTGAATTACCACAAAGTAATGACATTTCTTTTTACTCTAACCATTTCATGAGACCCTTTTTGAAACACATCCCACATTTTCTTAGAGTGTTGCGTGGTGCTCAGGGGTATAAAGTCTAGTCCTAGAGTGTCCGGCTTCAAATCCTGGCTCTGTCACTTCCCATCTGTTACTATCAGGCATGACGCTTAACCTTTCTGTTCACCTTTATCAATTTCCTCATACATAAAATGGGGATAATAATACCAGCAGCCTTGTAGGATTGTTGTGTGTAATAAGTGTGTTTAAGACAGTCTCTGGCACGTAATCGATACTCAGCGGCAATAGAATAGAATCATGATCTAACTTTTCTTCACGACAATACGCAATGATGAAAGAGACTCAGAAGATGTCTCCAGCTATAGCCGACTGTCCTTGTCTGATAGCTCTGTTCTTGGAATTCTATTTGTGGCTTTCTGTAGACTTCATGTCTTTTTAATCAATCTAGCTGTTTGTCAAAATCCATTTTTGTTTCTTCTCACTTTTATATCCTTCGTCCCAAGAACAGAGCTTAGAATTTAATACATGCCCAACAAGTATTTTTGAAAATAAACCGTCATTCCTTGTTTTTGCCATTATACTTCTGTCTAGTATCAATAACATGTGTTGCTTGTAATCTGCTAAGGGCAGGAAAACCGAAATGACCCAAAGTAGGAAGGTCCGCACATGAGCCTCAGCTTGTATACAGACATATCCAAATACAACCAAAAATCTATTTTCCAGTAAAAGAAAAAAAAATCTTGTCAGAAAAGGATGAATCAAACACAACAAATTGATCTATTTATTAAGCTCAACAGCACTTCTTTGCATTTGTAACTTGATTCTGACCATGATCCAGTATCATAGACTCAAGTCAGGGTTCTACAGAACCATAAATAAATACCAACAATATGATTTACTCAAAAGCCTGTACAATGGTTGCCAACAACACTGCTCTGTTATGCTTTCACCACATATAATTCAAAATGGGGAGAAAGGGGTATTCTCTCTTTCCCCCACTTCTCTCCCATTTTGTCACACATCCTTTTGAAGCTCTGGCACTTGGAAGATTCCTCCCACCCCATTTATTGGTGATGGTGACCCTTCATGGTAACCAATGATCTGGTGGAGTCATGAGGAACAGAGGCAGAGGTGCACAGAAAAAGAGGGAACAAGACTTGTTGAAGCAAGGGATTCTTAGGAAGTTTGGCAGAGATGCCCATTGGAAGTAGTGGTGTTCAGCTGAGGTGGTAAGTGGTGCTTACCAGATGGTTAGAAGTAGCTCGCTGGATTTGGTGATGAAAATTAGTAAGTTGGTCACAGGAATGTTCTTCATCTGACAAACACTATGGTAGGTTGCCAAGGATGTCCATGCCCTAGTCCTTGGAACTTGTGAATATCTTATGTTATATGGCGAAAGGGACTATGCAGTTGTGATTAAGATTAAGGAGCTTGAGACTGGGAGAGTTTCTTGATGATCCAGGTGGGCCCAATCTAACCACATGAGTCCTTAAAAACAGAGAGACTTTATCCGCTGCAGAGAGATGGCAGCCTGAGAAGGACTCTATGTACCATTTTGGGCTTTTAAAGATGGAAGAAGGGGCCACCGACCAAAGAAAGTAGGCAGCTACTAAAGAAGGAAAAAGAACAGATCATATTCTCCCACTGGAACCCCCAGAACAACACAACCCACTGAGACCTCAATTTTAGACCCATGATATTCATGTGAGACTGCGGATCTATAGGACTGGAAGGGAATACATTGATATTATTTAAACCATCATGTTTGAGTCATTTGCAGCAAACAGTACATGAATACAGTAATTATGGAGGTCCATCTCGGACCTCACCAAACTAAATACTAGAGCAGCAACAATGTACAAAGTATACTCGATTTCTGTCCTAATGAGGCTACAGTCTAGTATTTACAAGGTTCTAAACCCACTGATAAGTACAAATACGTGTAAGGTAGAGAAGGAGCATCTTGTTAAGGTACTTCTACTGGATTCTATCTATAGTAAGTATGCAAACCATGTTCGGAATCATAAGAATAGACAATTTCTGAATCATCTTTTCCTACCTACACATTGTGCTCTTGACAAAAACATACAGTATTGGTGTAAGTCACTTCAGAATGTTTTACTATGAGATACAGTAGCCCTGAAAAATTAATTTTATTTTTTTAAGAGATTTTCTTTATTTATTTGAGAAAGAGAGTGCAAGCAGGGGAAGCAATAGAGGGGAGGGAGAAGCAGACTCTTCCCTGAGCAGGAAGCCGAATGGGGGCTGGATCTCAGCACCCTGGGACCATGACCTGAGCCAAAGGCAGCCACTTAA
This sequence comes from Mustela erminea, assembly GCF_009829155.1. Classification (NCBI taxonomy): domain Eukaryota; kingdom Metazoa; phylum Chordata; class Mammalia; order Carnivora; family Mustelidae; genus Mustela; species Mustela erminea. Next base: position 39,419,344 of record NC_045630.1, on the reverse strand, counting down.
CCGACTGAGCCACCCAGACGTCCCTCAAAAACTAATTTTAAAAATGGTAAACAATTCTATAATATTGCTCAGTAAAAACTGCCAGAGGCAATGAGAAGGGTGAATAGCCAACAATTAACTTGGCAGAGGTAATAAAAACAAGTGACATGTGGAATTAAACACAGAGCACTGCCAACATTTGCCTAATTTACTAAACTGGTTATTTGTAAACCATTACACAGAAATATAATTGCATATATATGTACAATACATTAATTGATTTTAGGTCACAAGCAACTTAAGAAATGAAACACATCTTTTCATGATTGGACCTCAACTTTACGTTTTCCTTTGGACTTAATGCAAAATACTAAAGTGGATGCTATTTCCTGAAAAATAAAATACCTTCTTTTTTGGTTGTCACAGTAACTCACAGGAATGAAAGGTAGTTTACAAATGGACAACGATACTACTGCTTATTCATCTGTTAGCTGGAGAGACAAAAAAAAAAAAAAATTAAATACCTGGTTATTTTTAATTCAACTTTTTGCTGAAGATTAGCATTCTCAACCATACCATGTCTTTTTATAGAAATGCATCCTAATTTATCTATAGCTAAATTAGAAAGGAGACCAAAGTCCTTATAGATGGTAAACTTAAGACAATGAGCTTTTTGTCTGACTTTGATAAAAGATAATTTTGTCTCAAGGACAAGTACATGAACCATTCTATATCACATAATTAGCAGCTCTCACTCTGATAATGTTTACAGACACTATCTTCATGTAGGAATCCAACTTAGTTTTCAATTTCCACCATTCCATGATGCTTCTCTGGTGTCCACGAGGGTGTCTTAGCCTCAACATTATTGACATTTGGGGTAGGACAATTCTTTATGGTTAAGGGCTGTCTTGTGCAGCATCAGAACGCCTGGGTAGTTCATTTGCTTAAGCAACTAACTGCCTTTGGTTCAGGTCATAATCCCAGGGTGCTGGGATGGAGCCCTGCATTGGGCTCTCTGTTGGGCAGGAAGCCTGCTTCTCCCTCTCCCACTCCCCCAGCTTGCATTCCCTCTCTCACGGTCTCTCTCTTTGTGTCAAAAAATAAAATCTTAAAACAAACAAACAAACAAAAAAAAGTATTTAGCAGCATCTCTGGCATTTACCCATTCCATGCCTGTAGTATCTTTTCCCCACTCGCACCCCTTACTTTTGACAATCAAAAAGTCTTTAAGACATTGCCAGTGCCCTCTGGGGTGCAAAATCTTTTCAGGTGAGAATTACCAGCCTAAGTGATGACTAGTGATTAACGTAAACGAAAATCACAGAAAAATATCTCTGAAGGTATGAAGTCACTTTGTAATTCACAGTTGTACTTCCTGTTACTGACTTAGTGAAGAAACAGCTTCCATTAGCAGAGCATGGGAGAATTTTCTCAGGGTTAACTTTCTAACGTATTGACCATGAATGTAGCACGGATGGATATTTCATTGCAGGGATCAAGGTCTTTTATCTTCAGAGCCAGAATTAAAATAAAACTTTCAAAACACTAGTAATTTTTAGGCAGAAAACACCATAATATTCTGTTAGCCACTCTCCCAAATAATTTTGTAGATTCCATTTTAGTTAAAGGACAGCCATATATGACTTAAAAATATAAAAATTGTAACTGGATGAATATTATATACATCATCAAGAGCGAGGATTCAAAACATCACCAAACAGTGGGTACAGAGAAACTTAGAAAGAATGACCAAGTCAATTATGTGGGATGCCAGATGTGGGCTATCACATAAAATGTCAGGGATACATGAAATTCAGTTTTTATTTTTATAAATACACTTACAAAATGCTTAGTATCCAGGGAGGGAACAGCATTGCGGGGCAGTGGGGCGGGAGGTGAGGGTAAAAGGATTGCTAAAGGAACTGCTGAATTATACACCATTTCTATTCCTTCTATAACCAGAGCAACTTTGGGTTTTATTTACAACACATGACGATAAGGGTTTTGAACAATGGCTGATGCTTGGTGTCTTAAAAGAAATATTATTAAAGAATCTCTAGGTTCGTGGGGCGCCTGGGTGGCTCAGTGGGTTAAGCCTCTGCCTTCGGCCCAGGTCATGATCTCAAGGTCCTGGGATCGAGCCCCACATCGGGCTCTCTGCTCGGTAGGGAGCCTGCTTCCCCCTCTCTCTCTGCCTGCCTCTCTGCCTACTTGTGATCTCTCTCTCTGTGTCAAATAAATAAAATCTTAAAAAAAAAAAAAAAGAATCTCTAGGTTCTCTAAAACTGGAATAACATATCCTGAAAAGGAGAAGTATCATCATACAAAATTTGGAACTAGTTTGATTCTCTAAAGACACAAACCAGTGAATCAACCTGCATAAAAAGCAAGAACTGACTGATTTGTGTCATTCAACTAGTTATGCCTATGAAACACTGAGGAGAAAAGATCTTTGGCTTATTTGAGCAGATGATATATTAAGAGAAAAAAAGTGGATAAGGCTCAAGGTAAGCTGGCATAGTACCATCGTTTTCATATCTAGCTGTCCTATATGCATTGCAGTAAGATTAGTGTCTAGATTGGTTGTCATTCCTAGAGTCTCACAGGACAAATTTGAGGGGGAATGGCTTTTATTTGAAATTTTATTGAAAGAAATTAGATTCCTAGATTGATGACCTAACAGAGATACAAGAGATAAAATATAGATATAAATATATTTTATAGATATATATATCCTTCTTCACACTTTGCCACCAAATATACACAAAAAGGAGAACATGGTTTCTATAACAATGTGAATCAAATTTATGTTTGCTCATTTTACATAGCCAGCGTTAGACACGTAATCCCACATTTCAAGGAATAGTGGGTATTTAAAGAACACTAAACTCACTTCTAAAGAGCACATACTTTTTGAATTCCTCATTTTTCAGTTACCAGGTGAATTCCCGTGGTTTAACCTATGGAAAGACCAGATCTTAGGGTACAATGCATGTGCGTGCACACAAACACACACACAGACACACACACACAAGCAAGCTCCATGTTCTTTTTGCCCTTAGGAGATTGAAATTTGATTTACCAAGCTAGTGGACAGGTTGGCAATTGAAATCAAACTGCTCTCTGCTTCTCAAAACACTAGGCATGAGGGTCGTTTCTTCTGATTGGTTATCCCTGGAGAGAAGTAAAGAGCAGAGGGAGAAAATATTGTGGCCAATGCACCTGAGCTAGCTGCTGGATCAATGGTCAGTATCAGCGGGGCTCTATTTAATGAAGCTTACACCAGTGTCACCGCCTTGCTGACAACAGTGGGTCGCTCCGGTGCCAAAGCAGAGGAAGCGGAATCCATTGGAAGACAAAATAATTGCTTCATTTTGTGGTACAAAGATATAAATCTGATTTTTGTGTACATAAGAGCTAGCTTTAAATCCTTAACTGGAAGAGAGCCTTGCACAGAACACAGAGGAAAACATGATAGAAAGAGATTGTGCAAGGCTGGCTGGTTCACAGGACTCTGGGAGAATTGCTCAGAGAGCTTTATAGTCAAGGAGCTCTCAGAGTCTGTAGCCAAACACCCACCCCAAAGCATGCTGTCTCAGTTACAGAGAGAAAATCATTGTTTTCATTTGTGCTTTTCCATGGTAAAGTGTTTTGACAAATCAGGAGAAGCAGGTAAAAACTCCACTGATGTGATTTACACCTAATTTATCTCATTACTGCCTCATTATTATGGGGGAGACTCAGCAGGACACCTCTCCCAAATGCTGTATCTGGCATCCGCTTGAGAGTAAAAAGGAAAATAGAAGTGATGGTCCTAACTCAGAAGAACTGTGTCACGTTTAAATTTTCTTGAATTTCCTTAAACTGCCTTTGTGCTAGCAAGTACAAGTATGAGGCTGTTGTGTACTTTTTAAAGACTTGTTTCTAAGTGTTGGTGAGATTAAAATTGAGGCATAACTTCCTGAAAACGTTAGCACAATGCAGCCTAAATTAAGGAATTCAGATGATATCTACAGCATTTGTGCATGTTTCAGGTTTCTACATCATAATCTACCGTATAACTGATAAAAAAAAATGCATTATGTTTGCTTTGGGGCAGTAGGATAACTCCATTCTTCACGAGATAACTGACAAATTGCTAAAACAGACCTGTCTTCAAAGCAACCCTATTGTAATAAATAAAATAGTAGAGAAGCACACCTGTTTTTACAATCTTAGTGGAACAGAATGTGAACTCATGAAGGCACAATCAACACTTTGGAGCCATTATCTTTTTAAATGAGCCAATTCCCCGAAACTTTTAGCAACATCCCAGTATTCTTTCCCAAATCTTCCCTTTTCTTGTCCCCCTGAAATTTTTCCTGCATTGATTTTCCCCACAAAGATGTGCTTTGAGTGTATCACGGACAATGATGACTTTCTCCTACCGCTTCCAGGCTCTGCGACCTTGCACACGTCCACATTTTGAACTTAATTTGATAATTTTTTAAAATTGAAGATAATATCGACAACTACTTAAGTGAGACAATTTTTTAAAAATTAATGTGAGGGATGTGTCTAAGTATTACACCTGGCGCTTAGAATATCCCTGTCCAATACAAGTTAAATGTAAATACACTCCATTTTTCTATCTCTTTGATGACCACTAACAGAGATCTTCATGGAACGATAAAGAAGTGCCTTCCTGAGCTTTGTTCTCAATTCCCTCTCCACTAGCTCAGTGTTAAAGCCACCACTGTTCCATCCCCAGGTCATTGTTTAATCAAGTGTGGCCTCCAAAACACAGATGTGAGCAGGCTTTCCTCCCTCCCAGCCGGACACAAAAAGAAAAGAACAATAAAGAATAAAGGAACTGTCTTAACTCATCTATATTTTAGCTCTTTCATGCAACTCTGGATTTTCTCAGAAGATTCCTCCGTAGTCAACATGACAGCATGAGACTTTGAGCAGAAGAACGAAAATAAGATCTGACTCAGTGACCTTGGGAAAATGCTTTATCTTGTCTGGGCCTCGGTTTTCTCAACTGCTCAATGGGGGCAATGACACCAAACTTGTAGGAATATTAAAAAATATACATACAAATGAATTCACGTATGTAAATATCTATTCCACGAGTATCTGTTGGGTACGTACTATGTTCTAGGTGCTTTGCTAAGCACTGAGGATGTAGCAATAATTATGACAGACATTGCCTCCACCTAATTAGGGAGCTTCTAACTTTGCATGAAAAGCAGACACAAAATAATGGCAGAGTATTTCATTATAAGAGGGGCATGTGCTATAAGAGAGAAACACGTTGTGTTAACAGAGTATATGCCAATGGTCAGGAATGTCAGGAAAGCCCGAGTAAAACAAAGATTTGATTTCAGCTTCATTTTTAATATTTGGTAAGTGCAAGGTATATAAGAAATGAATTTTATTTTCCTGGATCCAGGACTCATGCAACCATTAAAATGGAGAAATGTCTCCTGATTACTCAATTTACTTCATTTTTGTTAAAAAAATGCATTATGGCGTACCTGCGTGGCTCAGTCAGTTAAGCTTCCAACTCTGACTGCATCTCCCAACATGATCTCAGGGTCGTGAAGCCAAGTCCCAAGTCAGGCTCCACACCCGGCCGGGAGTCTACTTCTCATCATCTTTCCCTCTGCCCCACCCTCTGCTCACGGACATGCGTGCTCTCTCTCCCTCCCTCTCTCTCTCTCTCTCTCTCTCAAATAAATAAATAAGTAAATAAATCTTTTAAAAAGTAAGAAATAAAATTTTAAAAATTAAAAATACATTATTTAAATAGCCCATAACTTCAAACACATACATGATGCTTGAGGTATTCGAACATGCCTTTCAGGCTGTTGAGGATACAGAAGTAAATAATAAAGAAAAATACAAACATTAGTCAATAACATATACTCCTTATGCATTGTTAACCAGGCAAATTTGATTGGCAGAAGCTTTCAATATGTCATGCATTAATCCATTTATTTATCGAAAAAGTAGTAAGTGCCTCTCTGCCAGGTACTTCATCCCAGCTTTAGGCAAAACTGCAGAGACATTTACTCTGTATCCTTCCCAGCCCTTTCCCTGTCCTGTTCCCTCATGCTTCCCTTGGACCAGTCACAGTCCTCCTGAGCCCTCAAACTCCAGTCTTTCAATAAAAAATTCCTTTCAACCAAATCCCTTGCAAATCAAAGCGACCCACCCCTTAGTGTAGCCAGCTCTCTGGATTCCCGCTGAATGGTGGCCGACAGCAAGGAGAAAAGGACTCTGATTAGACTTCTGTGCTGGACACTTTTAGTTTCAGCCTCATAAACTCTCAGACTGTCTTCTACAGCCGCCATTACTGAGATATCCAGTTTCGCGCAGGTGACATTTTCAGTAGGAACAGAGGAGGTGGTGGCAGTCATGGAGCCCCGGACCTCGGAAGCAGTCTGAACCAAGGAGGTAGTTGGTGAGATCAGAAACTGGTTTCGGAGAGTGGCAATGAGCAAACATTGGTAGTGTGAGCCAGGTTTCTTTTCTGTCAGATAAGAGTTAAAATTTGATAATGGAACGCAAAAATAAAAGTTACTCCCTATGGTAGCATGTCAACTAATAAATGTAGAAGGAATGACAGAATGGGAAAATCATCATCTGGCAATCATCAAAGTAATAACACAGGCAAGAATAATCAGAGGATGCTAAAATTAGTGGGCAAAAGTTTGTTGAAAAATGTGGTATTTACATATTCTCAAAGTATCTGTCTCCTACATACTATTAAACACAAAGCAAAAAAACAATAACTCCATAATTAAGGTCACCAACTTAAGTGATCAAAGTTTGCACCAAGAGTAATGGGCAAATTGACATTATTGCTTCCTGGTATGTTGTATGCAGATAAACTTGGCTTTGTTTCAGTAATAATCCATTTCATGAGCAAACATCAGGCAAACCTGAATTAAAGGTCATTCAACAAAATAACTGGTTTGTACCTTTAACAAATGTCAAGTTCAGACACTCGGGTGGCTCACTCGTTAAGCGTCTACCTTCGGCTCAGGACATGGTCCTGGGTCCTGGGATCGAGTCCCGCATCAGGCTTCCTGCTTGGCTGAAGTCTGCTTCTCCCTCTCCCACTCCCCCTGCTTGTGTTCCCTCTCTTGCTCTATCTCTCTCTGTCAAATAAATAAATAAAATCTAAAACACAAACAAACAAAAAAAAACTAATGTCAAGTTCACGAAAGATAAAGAACAGACTGAGGAACTGTTTTCCGCTGAAGGTGACTAGAGAGGTCTACGACTAAATGCAACACCCACTGCTTGGATCCTGGAAGAAAATTTTAAAAAATGGTTTTTGCTATAAAGAGCAACTGTTTGAAGTTTGAATGTGATTCATAGGTTAGATAATAGTAATGATACTGCTTTCCTGATTATTATGATTGTACTGTGATTATGTAGGAGACTGTCTTTTTAAGGAAAGCGACAAATATTTGGGGGTAATAGGCATCATGTTTGCAACTTACTTTCCGCTGGTTCAGAAAAAAATCTATATAGTTATTGGGATTTAAAAAGAAAAATAAAGCAAATGTGGCAAGATATTAACATCTGAGAAATCTCAGTGAAGAATTCTAAAGGAGGTCTTTGTACTAACCTTGTAATATTTTTTTTGTAAGTTTGAAATTATTTGCAAATTGAAAGTTTAAAAAAGAGGCATAGACTCAAAAGTAAAAGTTATTTTAAGTAGGAAAAAGGTCCATGCTTTTGTACTGAACAAAAGAAAAATATAGAGGTAGAAGAACTTACCTATCGTTGTCACCCACACTCATATGGTAACTGAAGTTAGTTTAGTTTGTGTCCTTCAGCTTTCTCCATATTCAAATGATCACATAAAACACATACACCCTATAGTTTGCTTTTAAAGATATATTTATTTTAGTGAAAGAGAGAGAGAATCTCAAGCAAACTGCACGCTGAGCACGGAGCCCGACACAGGGCTCCATCCCAGGACCCTGAGATCATGACCCGAGCCGAAATTCAGAGTGGGTCGCTTAACCGAACTTTCCTCTTTCATATATCAAGTTCCCATAATACTTCTTTGTGTATTTGACCTTCTTGTTTTGTTCCACCATTCCATGACCTTGTTCCTCTGCCAATACCACAACTGCTTTATTTAAGTACCTTTATGGTAAGTTTTAAGCACCTGATAAGTCAAGAGCAGATGACTTTTAAAAAAAAACGTTCTTAGCTATTTTTATAGATTTATTTTTCCATATGAACTTTGACATCATTTTACCGGGTTCCAAAAAAAGGTGTGATTCACATAGACACTACCTTACCAATATTATACAGTACCTGATTTTCATATGAAGTTTCCCATCTGGAACACAGACTCTTTTTCTATTTGTTCTGTATTTGCTTTGTGTTCTTCAACAAGACTTTATAATTTCCTAAATATCGGTTCTACATGTTTCTTGCTCAATTATTTCTAAGTATTTTATAATCCCTATTATGAATTTTTATATTACTAATACATTACTATTACTTATTACCCTTATATTACTGATTATTGCAAATATAGAGAAAATACACATCTCTAAATCTACCTTGCATTACTCCGTCCCAACCCACCCACTCTCATCTGTTGCTTCTCAGAGAGCCCAGCTAACTTCCCACAGGCCAGCAGGCTCGTTCCCTTGTTTGTTCTTTGGCTGACTCCTTTTTCATCCTTTAGGTCATTTTACTTCAATGTTCCCTCCTTAGTGTCTCCTTTCCTCCATAGCACCCGTAACGATTTGCATTTATATATTTCTATTTCTATAAATGCATTTCTACCCAACTTGACTTTAATCCATGAAAAAAAAGAAATAGTTTTCTCAAGACTAATACAGGATCTATGAGGATACATGATAAACACTTGCAGGCTCAATGGATAAATCCTTTCTGTGGACCTCTTTCTTTCTTATCACCTCTGTACTCCCTGTCCGGTATCTTCAATTTCTCCTCCACATGCTAGCTCTCCTAATCTTCAAACCATTTTAGGTTCACTTGACCTTAAAATGTGAGCTATGACTCCTTCTGGTTACCTTCTATTTTCCTTCACCTGCCATCACCATTCCGATTTTTACCTGGGTTTGTTTTCCACTCTAGTCTTCTACTGAACCTGTATGACCGTGGCCTTCTCGGGAAGTCCAGGAGCTGGCTGTCAATCCTATGATCTCCAACTTCTTTGTCATTGATGGCAACTTGTAACTTAAAATTTTTCTTCTAGTTTAGCATGTGTTTGCTTCTCTCATCCCCTTACTTGCCCTTGCCTCTCCCGATTTCTGCGAGTTTTGCATCTCTGCATAGTATCCCCCTGAAGTGCTCAGTTCCACCTACGGCATCAAAATGTTCATTTATTAATTCAACAAAAATAAGATGAGTGACTATCAAGAGGATTGTGCTAGGTGTTGCGTATCACACAGAACAACACAGGAAGTACCTGTCCACCAAGAGTTGCGGCTCTAGCAGGGAGACGGAAAGTAAACAATCACACAAGGAATCATTTGGCTACAAACAGTTGGGTAAGTGCCAAAAGGAGACGTACACGATGTGGTCTGGGTGGCGCCTGAAAAACTACATTTAATGTCAGCCATGAAAGTTTGGTAGGGTTTTTGGTGGATTTTTGAAGGATTTTACCCCATCAAGATCTTTTAGCCTCAGCATTTCTAGATGCAGAAAGTAATCTTCACTTCTTTATGTGAAAAGAACATTCGAACTATTTCTAAGATTGCTAACAGCGTGTTAATGGTGACTGGAATGGAACAGCTTACCTGAATTTTAGACTCATAACTTTATAATCTGAGAAAACTTTTTTTTCACCTTCTAACTCCTTTTATTTACTTACTTACTTTAAAAATTTTATTATTTATTTATTTAATATATAATGTATTATTTGCTTCAGGGGTATAGGTCTGTGAAAGCAGACTCCGTGTGAGCAAGAATTTCGATGCGGGACTGGATCCCAGGACCCTAGGAAAAGTTCCTTTTCTTATTCAAAGACAGAAAATAGCATGCCTGGGTGACCTTCAGCTCAGGTCATGATCCCAGGGTCCTGGGATCCAGCAGGGAGTCTGCTCTGTCCGCTTCTCCCTCTCCCTTTTTCCCTCCCCTTGCTTGTATCTCTCTTCCTCTGACAAATAAATAAATAAAAATCTTAAAAAAAAAAAAAGACAGAAAATGATGTACTGAAGAGAGTAGGAACATGTGGAGATGTACTTAGTTTAATGTATATTTATTAAACTACTTCTTAGTGTCTGTCAGAGCTCCATTATCACCCTCAACTGTTTCAATTCTTAGGCTTCTCCCAAAATGGTAACGTCATGGAAATGAACAAGAGCTGTTTCTTCTGTAGGTTAAGTGAAATAAACAATGGCAGACTTTAGTGGGAAAAAAAATCACAGATACATAAAAATTTTATTGTACCCATTGTTTAATTTTGTTTTTATTTATATTAGGATATTATACAATTTCCAAAGCTAACAACAGAATCTTTTTAGTATGTGTATTTGAAGCATAACAAAATAAAAGTATTTCACAAAAAAAGTCCATATTACAGTACTATTGAAATATGAGGCATAGGATAATTACGCATTTGTGGGTTATAAACATAATACATTCATTTTAAAGAAGAAACATTTAATATGAATAACATTTTGGTTAAAATAAATATCATGTAAATGTTAACAGCAACACCTGAAGTATATTGATACAAGAAAGGTGTTTTGTAATAGGGTACTATATAAAATGGTAAAGCATTCACGAAATGGCTGTAACATCTTACTAAATTTACAAGCATTGCACATTGTTGAGCACTTTTATTTATACAGGGATACACTTCACCCACCATTCCTAAACCTCAGCATACAAAAACAGTTACCCCACATCTTCCTCTGGGGAACCGGTACCACAAAGTCTAAATAAGGTTTAGAATCAGATGTACCTTTCATTTTACTGTTTCCCAACTCAATTCATATGTTTTACTTAGTACAAAATTTACTTATAAACAGAAATATAAAGAGAATATTTCATAGGTGATTATAAAAATTAAAGCTTCTAATCATCTTCATAATTCTCTGAAACAATTTCATTCAAAATTAAAATCTGTTGTTTACACAGTTGTTTCTTCAGGAAAAAATATGAACAATTAGATAGGAAAAAGATACAATATCGAAAACAAAAAGTTTCCACTTGTAGAAAATAATAATGGATTTCCCTAATCATTAAATTCTTCCTAGCTATTTCCTTCTAACAAAGAAAAGCTTAAATTTTTGCTTAAAAGTCACTGGGAGGGGTTACACAAATGAATTTGAGGTTCACTTATTTTTCTAAAGATTGTAAGAAAAAGGAGATTATCTGTTCCAACCTCAGAACAATTTCCTCTCAATTATATTATAATAAAATGAACATGACACTAATGGTCAACAGAAATAACCTACTTACTCATCCTTCTGGAGAAAATCTACGATGCTCAGTGTAAAAGCTGTAGGTAACTGGAATCTGGTAAAAACGATGTATCTGGTCCTCATTTAAAGGACCACCCGGGCATTCTCGGTCTATCCCAAGACAAAATTACCCTTCAGATACCACAACTGATTACATTTGGGGAGTGAGGGGAGTTTATGCTTTTGCCCTTTATAAACCATTTTTGAAGTTTACAAATGTCTTGAAAGTATTCAAACGACTGTAAGAAAAATACTTATATGAGAAGACAAAACCAGAGGTTACATCAGCTAAAGGTAGGTACTCTCTAAACACGAGGTTTCCATGTTGGGAGGATTATCCATCCCAGGGTTCCAGGGTGGCCGGGTGTCCTTGAATGGTGACTGCCACTTGGCCTTTTGGCTTTCACGATTCTGTGACAAACGGGTCACCACTAACAGGAAGGCACTCAGGGAAAACCCATCTCCACAACAGCATTTACTAAACTCTGCCCATGTCCTTAAACTAAATGAAGCGTTACCATCTCTGTCATCTTCATGCATGAATACAATACTTGGCTTAAAAGCTTCTCAACAGAAGTGTTAATCTCATAAAAATTCTGGCTGTGGTAATGGCCAGTTTTCACTGCTTTAAACATATTCTAAAATTACAACCTTGTCAAATGAACTGAAACTGTGTCAACATTCACAGGTACAATGCAACACACATTCTTTCTTCCTCTCTGACAAAATACACGCATACAGGGTGGCCCAAATTTTATAAAAGTTAAAAAATGTTTTTAATCCAGGAAAAGTATTGGTATACCAAATATTTTTTAAAGGGTATTATGTTCTCAGAAAATCTGAAACATAATGGATAAGATGCACATACAATATAAATAAAAAAGTTAACTTGAAGAATACAAAAGAATTTCTGAAGGGGACCAATCAGAACTTCAATAAAATCTATGCATAAAAACATATGCTTACACTATAGTGTACAATTATGAAGAGAGAATTTAAATTTATAAAGAAGTTGAAATATAGTACTGCAAGATTATTCAAAGATTTTTCAAATGTACAAACAATAATAAAAACACAAAAAAAGCCTCAGCCAATGTGCAACTTTCAAAATTACTATCACACCAGCCAAACAAATCCTTAACCACTTTTTAAATGGATTCATTTATACCATTTTAATGCAAAAAGACTATCAGAGAGATTAAAACAAAACAAAATAAAGCAAAGAACTCTTCAGTGTCTGACTCACATTTTGTCCCCCAATTTTTTCACATTTAAGAGTTGCCCTTTGAATGTATGAGCTAAGAATTTTAAGTGTTTCTCAAATAGTTTATGTCTACATTTATCTTAAGAATTATATTTGAAAGCTACAATGCTAAGAACTAAAACACATACTTCAAACTTTTAAGAATAAAATAATCACAAAAGTTCACAACTGTGTTAATTTTCAATGTCCATAAATGACAAAAAAGCAAACAAGTCATGTGTTCAGATACTCTTCCTCAGGTTACAAGTCTATCTTGATGAGTGCCAAGCTGCGCCTTCAACATTTGGCACTGAGAGTCTATCTGAACACAATTCATCAGCAAAAAGGAAAAAAAACAAAACAATAAACAAAACAACTAAATAATTCTTAAAAGCTTTAGCCATTAAAAACCATTAAGTTTCATTTACTCTCCTAACATGCAACCTGACGATCCAAAGTCATTTGGGGTTTGTTTGCAAGAAGGTGACTTAAGCTGGTACAAAATGAAGCTTATGTGAAAACTGGTTAAGGATTCAAAGCACATTAGCTCTGAAAGATTCATCTTAACACCCAGACGAAAAAGGGGAGGTATGATTTGCACAAAATACTTTAAATTAGTTTGGTTGTATTCTCCATGATCTTCCACGTATTTAGCTGCTAGCGGTGCATGCGTGCATCCTCTTGGCTACATCATAAACGTAGGTGATGTCTGGTCGCTTCTCTGGATCTGGACTGATGCACATATTCACTAACTGTCGTAGCTACAGAGGAAGAAAATACAAGACACTTTAAAATACCATTTCAGGGGCGCCCAGGGAGGCTCAGTTGGTTGAGCATCAGCCTTTGGCTCAGGTCATGATCCCGGTGTCCTGGGATCGAGCCCCAAGTCGGGGCCTGCTTCTCCCTCTCCCTCTGCCTGCCGCTCACCCTACTTGTGCTGTCTCTCGGGAAAATGAATAAAATCTTTAAGTAAATAAATAAATAACCATTTCAGTTAATTATTGAAAATATTCTGGCTAGATATAGATTTACAAGGAAAGTATAATTTCTGACTAAATAGTCATATGTGGAATTTGGGAATCAAAACAAATGAGCAAAGGAAAAAAAAAAAAGACAAACCAAGAAACAAACTGTTAAACTACAGAGAATACTGATGGGGAGGTCGGTGGGGGGGTGGGCAAAATCAGTGAAGGAGATTAAAGCTCACTTCTGCTGAGCACTGAGTAACACAGGGAATTGCTGAATCACTGTACTGTACACCTGAAACTAATGTAACACTGTACATTAACTATAATGGAATGAGAACGAAAAAACCTTAAAAAAAAAAAAGAATATATCTGACTGTTGTCAATGACTTTACAATTAGTTGAAGTCTAAGAGGTATGAATAATCATTGGTAAGTGTTAAGGTCAAGAAAAAGTACTGTCTACACTCAGAGGCTTTACAATGATGTTACTATTTTTCAAAGAAGTTTATCCTAGGTGGCACAGTGGGTTAAGCCTCTGCCTTCAGCTCAGGTCATGGTCTCAGGGTCCTGGGATCGAGCCCCGCATCGGGCTCTCTGCTCACTAGGGAGCCTGCTTCCCTCTCTCTCTCTGCCTGCCTCTTGCCTACTTGTGATCTCTCTCTCTGTCAAATAAATAAATAAAATCTTTAAAAAAAAAAAAGCTTATCAGAAGACAACAGTCATAAAGGACAACAGGTTTTTATCTCTAAGGCTCCAAATTAACTGTAGATATATATACATTTATTTGATCTAGAATGTATTACATTAGCCTTGATATTAAGTTTAAATTTTCATAATTATATAGCATGTATCTACAGATCTAAATTTATATGAGGCATAGGGTAGATGGCTATCATATGCACTTATCATAAATCATTTTATATAAATATAAAATGTTTTTATTAGACTCATATTAAAGAAAAAGTACTCTTCTAAACTAAGAATAATCAAGTATAAGCGAGGTAAATTATGAATTTATTTGTACCCCAATCCCAACCCTCAACTGCATGAAGCAGTACTAGAATCTTCACTTTACAGAGAGAGCTGAAGTTTACTGACGTATTTCCATTACAGAAAATAAGCACATCTCAATACATGGGGATTGGTCCTAGAGCCAGGGAGTAGAAGTACATGGGATTTCATTCTCAATTCCAACGGCATCAGTTTGCGACACTATGTGCCTTCGTAGCACCATGTGTGTGACCTCTCACAGATGATAAGCCAAATGAAGAGGAAGAGCCAGATTCTTTGGCTTTTGAAGTATGTCTTGAGGAATAACTTAGATATTTTGAAAATGTGCACTAATTCTTTCTGGCCAGTTATTAGCATGTAGTAAATATTAATGATAATATTACATCCACTGAGAGGGTCTGAGAATTTCAATTTATATTCCTTGTAATGCAGCAGACAATAGCATTGAAAATCCTCAAGGGGTACAGCAAATCCACAAGGCATTTTATCATGGCGATCTGAGAGAAATTTAAATCAGAAAGAGGCTGGCATTTTACCCATTAAAATAAAAACAAATACATCCAATTATACACAATACAGAAAGCAGCAGGAAAAACATTTGTAATGATACTTGTATTTAAAAGATAATGTGTTCTAACAGGTCGCCTAGTTGTTAGATATTTTGTTTAGAGATAAAAATGACAAAAGCAGCAGGAAAGATGACAGAAAAAGATAACTGTGGTACAAAAATTCATTCCATTTAACCAGAATACATGCAGATGTAATGGCAATATTTGACTGAATAAAACTACCACATCCTTCAAACCAGTCCAGAAGCTTCTCTTCCCAGCCTGATAGGTCAGAATGGGGTGACGCTTCCCACCTACTGTAGTAAAGGGTCCTCAAGTTCTCCTGCCCAGAGGAGAAAGTCCCCAGGATTAAAGATAGATGGATATAAATGTACTCGAAGAAGACAAAGACTCTGGATCTCCAAAGCAGAAGATGAGAACCAGATGTAATCAAGAGGAAGAGAAGTCAACAACACAGTAAACGGAGAGCGAGTGAGGACAGCGGCTGAACCACCATGTTGAACCCCCTCCTTCGGGACAGCCTTCCTAAGGACTGACAGGAGACTCAGAAACACTACGGTAGACAGAGCCAGAGCAAGACTGCATTTGTTCTTCCTCTCTTCCTCTTTCTCACGTGGTTTGATCTCCATCTAAAGTGTAGTTCATTGTGTCATCAAGATTTATCTTGTCCAAAGACGTTTCTAACAAGTCACGTAGTACAAAATCATATACGACATAAAGTAGGCATACCTCAGGATATTTATGAATCAAATAATCTGATCAATCTTTTCCCTAAATTGTTACCTAATAAACAAGTTGATAAAATATGAAAACAAGATCCTATAAAATTAAAATATGCTTGAGTAGCGATCCTCACTCATCTAGAATAGAGCACTATGTTGGCATCTGAGGACACTGAGGGTACACCAGGGTGAAAAACCAGCCCAGAAAGGCAGGCCTGTTGTCTAGGAAAGAAGTGAGAGATTGACTCATTTTCCTTCCTGACAATCTGACCCTTCTTTGCTTTCTACCTCTCCCTTCTCCATGTATTCATTCATTCAGTAAAATCTTATTGAGCATTTATTATGCACCAGATCCTTTATTAAGTAGTAAGGATAAAGCAATAAATGAAATACACATGACACCTGCCTTTGTGCCACTTACAATCTAGTGGGGGAAGAAAGACTGACAAACGTGAGACTGAGGAAACCATATTAACTAATTCTCTCATAACTACAAAGTGATAGGTATCTCAAGAGGTATTTGTGAGACAGTCTGAGGCAAAAAGACCGTAGACGGCCGCCCGGAAGAGACAATCATTACTTTCCTCTTTTTCCTTCCATCTGCCTAGCTCCGGGTTGTTTCATCTCATTCACTGAGGATATCTAGC
Organism: Mustela erminea; assembly: GCF_009829155.1. Taxonomy (NCBI): domain Eukaryota; kingdom Metazoa; phylum Chordata; class Mammalia; order Carnivora; family Mustelidae; genus Mustela; species Mustela erminea. Next base: position 39,402,747 of record NC_045630.1, on the reverse strand, counting down.
CTACCATATTCTTCATCCCAAGTACAACAACCACATCTTTGGTCACTCTGATGCCCATTTGAATCCTCTATCTAAAACAAAATTCTTGACGACCTGGCCTTAATCTTCACTTTTACTCCATTTTAGTCTCTGCCTCCCTAGGGCACAACCTAAGCTTTACAATGTCCTGGGTCGCATAATAAATGTGGACACAAGCCCCTGTCCTTCCAGGGCTCCCACCTGTCCCCCAATATGGTTGTGCTTTGATTCGAGACCCTTTCCAATACCTTTCCTCTTCCTCAATCATCGACTTACGTCATCCATTTCCAGGCTAGACCTCATAGTACAATCCTTGAACAACTTCTTTGGCAGCACCATTAATAATCCTTTATCTTTTCACAGTATCAACCCTGACAATTGTTTTCTTTGCTTTTCTACCAGGATGTGAAGGACTGCTGGAGAAGATCACAGACTCCATATAATCCGGAGTCACCAGATTCACGGTTCCAACTGCAGTTGGACCTTAAAAGCTGTTCTTTAATCCAAATGTTTTGCACGATAAACTCCATTTCCCACTATGGCTAATCTCAACCTTCTCTAATCCGTAGGCACTGGCCTCAATTCTTTCTCCCCCAGCTCTTGCTTCCTACTTCACAGAGAAAAATCAACACTGTTAGGCTTAAATTTTCCTCGGTATCTCAACCTACCTTGTCAATATCTGGTCCATATCATTTCTGTTCTAGCATCAGAAGAATATATTTTTTCTTACTACTCTCAATTCTATCACTGGACTCTCTTTCAAGAGACTATACATTATACACCATCATACAGCAGCACCTGAAATACAGTTGGCTGTGAATGTCTAATGAGTGAATATTCAGTCTGTTATTACTTTTCCGTATTTCCAGCCTCTCCTCATTTGTTGACTGTTTCATCACAGTCTGTAAGTATAGTCAAGTTTCACTTCCTAACTAGTGCCCCATCTAATGTATTTGCTCTATAGCCAAATTTCTTTGGGGTAGGGGGAAAAACCCCTACATCAACTTCCTTAATCTACTTACTTAAGCCAACTATAATCACTTTTTCATCTCCTCCACCCCCCAAGAACATTTCACTGAAATCGCTTTGGCAAAGGTTAGCAGTATTTCCCATTTGCTAAATCTGAAGAACTCTTTCCTGTTGACCTCTTTGTACTGGTACTCGACCTTTCTGCAGAGCCGATGCTTCTGATCACAGCCTTGTTGGGTGTTGCTCCTCCTCTGGGTCCAACACACCACACTGGTTCTCCTCTCACTTCTCTGACTTTTCCTTCCTTTGTAGGTTTATCTTCCTCTGGCAACCCCTCTACTGTCAGTGTGTTCCGAGGTTCATTTCTTTCCTCATCTCTTTTATTTTCTCCCTCTACCTTCTTATCCTACACACTTTATTTACTCCCCTGGCTTTAATAATCACCAACACAACACGCTGAGGAACACACACACACACACACATAGAGGCCAGACCTCTTCATGGGCTCCATTCACATATCTCCGCCCGGCTTCTGAGCATATCTACCTACAAATACCTCATATTAAACATGTCTGGAACTGAGATCTTATTTTTTTTCCTCCCCAAACCAGTTCTATCTTGGCAGTGCCTCCAATTTCTCAAGCCAGAAATCTGAAATTCATACAAGACACCTCCTCATATTTCTTCCCCCGGCGCAATGATCATCTACCAAGTCTTACTGCTCCTTGACTATATTTCTTCTTGCCTTAGGCTCCACTGCTTACACTCAAGGGATAATCTTCCAACTGACAGCTTTACCTCTAGTTTCTTCCAATCTCCCTCGCACTGCCGGTAAACACCAAGCTGACCACAGTTCAACGTTAGGCACTTCAATGGCTCCCCACTGCCCTCTAGAAAGTCTAACCATTGGCATGGTATATTATGGGGTTCTAACATCTGGCTCTTGCTTACCTTTCCAGCCTCACATTTAGCCCCAAATCCCTCCTCCCTCCAGGCCCACTCTACAATCTAATGATAACAAAGCATTCAGTTCTGTGTTCATTCACCAAACTGTGTTATGCCCTGAATCTTTAAGTATGTTGCGTCTCTGCTTATAAAGACTGCCTCGAAATCCCCCCCGCCCTTGCCTGTCACCTACTCATTCTCAGAGCCTTTCATAACAACTCTACACACACACACACACACACACACACACACACACACAAATGGGCTGAGGCTTGAACTCACAATCCTGAGATCAAAACCTGAGCTAAGATCACGAGATAGACGCTTCACTGACTGAGCCATCCAGGCGCCATCCATATCTTAGTATTTTCTATTCGTTTTCCATCATACCCTTCACATACCTTTTTTTTTTTTTTGAGGTATGACATTAACATTATATTAGTTTCAGGTGTTTGCACACTTTAATTAAAGCCTTTCTACCACTTCATTTAATATGTCCATTTTATATATTTGTCATATTTTATATTGACATATTTTATAATGACATATTTATATTTATATATTTGTCATATTTTATAATGACATATTTTATATATCCATTAATATGTTCATTTAATCTGTCCTTCATTTAATATGTGTTCTCCTATTAAACTGAAAGACCTGGAAGATGGATATTGTATGAACAGTAAGTGCTCACCAACAGGTTAAGTGAAAGAATGAATGGGTAACTTCTGAGTGAGGGAAAATGGAATGGTTTTGTGGTTGTGGTAACCAAGTGAAAGTCCAAAGCACGAACACAATTTTGACATATAAAATGGTAGAGAAAATTCCAAGCAGAGGTAACGGACTGAACAAAGGTGCTGAGCCGAAGAAAGTGTGAGGTGTGTGAAAGCAGTGGCTAGTACTTCTGCATGCCTGGGGAGCAAGCAACAGGGATGAAAGGATAAACTGAGGCCAAATAAGGTAAAGGTTTAAGGAGTTTACAATCTATTGCTAGGAGCAACAGGAAGTTAGTACTTAAGCCAGGAGGCAGAGGTCACTAAAGGTGCACTTCAGGACAATATTTTCTTGGAATAGTCAAAGATAGAGCAAAAACAGAGCAATGCGAGCAGAATGCTCAAAGTTGCTCTAAGATTTCAGGCAAGAAATATTGTTCACAGGAAGTTTCCATCACGGTATGTGAAAGGACATTGTGTCCTCTAACAGAAGTATGTGACAAAGAAGGAAGACTGGCTTTGCAGGGGCAACAGGGACACTAAGTTTTGAAGGTATCACCTGTGAGGTACTCACAGATTGCAACCTGGGTAGAACTGTGAATTCCTGAATTTGGTGTTTAATTCTGTATCTATCTCTAGGTAACTGAATTCTATGTATTACATAATTTTTGACTCTACCCATATTAAGATCATGAAGATAGAGGAGATAGCTTTAGTGAAAACTTATTAACCTATCCTGAACATAGTTTTGCATTGTATGGTTCTCTTAAATAGTCATATGTTAATTAGTCTCACTTAATGGTAGGTATCATTCTGGATATTTTTTTTTTAAGATTTTATTTATTTATTTGACAGCGATCACAAGTAGGTGGATAGGCAGGCAGAGAGAGAGAAGAGAGGAGGAAGCAGGCTCCCTGCTGAGCAGAGAGCCCGATGTAGGGCTCGATCCCATGACCCTGGGATCATGACCTGAGCCGAAGGCAGAGGCTTTAACCCAATGAACCACCCAGGCTCCCCTGGATCTTTAAAAATCCTAAATTTATATAGCATTTCATATTTCATAAAATCTTCCATATCCTTTTACTTATTTATGTTAAGATTTTATTTATTTGAGAGCGAGCCTAAGTGGGGTAAGGAGCAGAGGGAGAAGCAGGTTCCCCACTGAACAGGGAGCCCAGTGTGGTGCTTGATCCTGGGATGAGTTGAAGGCAGACACCCAACTGACTGAGCCACTCAGGTGCCCCCCATATCTTTTTATTTTTAAAGTGTTGTAATCTCTCATAACAATCTCAATTAACACAGGGAAAATTAAAAAATTAAAAAGTTAATGTTGAAACCCAAACTGGAACCAAGTCATTTGATTTTTTAATGCAGACCTTTTCCACTTACCATTGTTGAGAGCTTGCTTACTTTTATCTAATTTGGCCTTTTGGTTTGAGTTCCTCATAATGCCTAATACAGCTCTGCATATATAATGATTTCTCAGTAACACTAACTGGTTGAGTTTCAAAGCATTACCACTATAGAGGGCTATCACTTAGTCTGAGGTATTATCTAAGTTCCGATCAAGAGGATGTGATACTAGGTATTGACAGGAGATACCAGTTATGTGGTGACCATCACAGAGTAGAGAACGGAACATCTCAGGTACTTTATTCAAATTCTCAGAGGCTGGTCTGACTTCGTCCAATGAACACAGTGGTGAGATGCCTCAGCTTTAATCAACGGTGTCAAAACTGACTTGCTGTTTGTTTCCCCTTAGGCAAATCAGCAGCATGGAATCCACCACTCTCAGTCCTTATCAAAGAATATTTAACGGTGTATTGAATATTGAAAGATCTGAATGTTCAAAGAGTACTGAAAAGTGTGCTACGTAGCCTCTATCAAACTCCTCTAAGACAATGAAAATTTAGGGAAGACTCTGTATCTTTATATATATAAGACTCTGTTCATCTTTATGACTTTGGATAATCTTAGCTCTACCCTTTAATCAAATTGGGACACCAGAAGCTGCATCACGGGAGCACAATGGTTTATCAAAGCTGACAAATCACCTTTCCAAAGCCATGCTTTAATGCTTGCTTTTGGCTTTTATCAAATACCACATAGGTATTTTCTGTATAGTTGCTACTAAAGACACTGCCTGGTACATTACTCACAGATCCTTCTAGGAGATATTTCTTTCTTTCTTCCTTTCCTTTTTTTTTTTTAATGATTTTATTTATTTATGTGTGAGAGAGAGAGAGATAGATCACAAGCAGGCAGAGGGAAAAGCAGGCTATCTGCCAAGCAGAGAGCCTGATGCGGGGCTTGATCCCATGACCAGGGCCGAAGGCAGACACCTAATCAACTGAGCTACCCAGGTGGCCCTTATCGGAGATATTTCTATTATAATTTAGTAGGAGAAAACTCTGTCTTCTCTGAGGTACCAGTATATTTCCTCCTTAAAATCAGAAACAACCCTTTGAGCACTGACAGAAAGGAAGCAGTAACTAGATGAACAGCTCAACCAGGGCAACTCTGGGGCCAGGAAGCTAGGTGGGCCTATATTCTCTTTTATCCTTGGTTCTGAATTTGTACTTCCATTTCTATTTTAATAACTTGTTAAGTCATGTCTTTTTTTCATTTATTTTAAAGATCTTATTTGAGAGAGAGAGAGCAAGAGAGAGAGAGCACAATGGACGGAGGAGCAGAGGGAGAGGGAGAGGGAGAAGCAGACTCCCTGATGAACAGAGAGCCTGACATGGGGCTGGATCCCGGGACCCTGGTCTGGGATCATGACCTGAGCCAAAGACAGACGTTTAACTGACTGAGCCACCCAGTGCCCCAAGTCATGTCTTTTACTGTGAGGTACCTCAAATCCTTTTTGATTGTAAGAGAAAATGGGAGATTTACGTAGACCTACATTCTTAACTGGACGCAGTTTTCCTTGATACATATGAGAGAACTACTGGCTGTTCTAAAGATACATTTAAATAGACTCGTTAACGTGGTGGAGGAAAAATCAGCTACAATAGTCTTTGGCAATGTAAAGGGGGGAAAAATCATAACATAAAACTTACTTTCATGTTACAAATAGCCACAGACTAAGTTTTATGCTTTTAACTTTAATAATTTGGTTTAAAATGACAAATTTATATGGATCTATGAATGGTCTCTTGTCATATCAGATAACAATTCAAGTTCTATAAATAAGGTCCCATCTCATCCTGTCTTCTTTGAATGTATACAAAAGTACAGTTCCACTTTTCCATGGTAGAGTTATTTGTGCTCCTGATATAATGAATAGAAGTATAAAACTGTCACCTACATATCAGAAACCAGAAACATCAAGAGACAGAATAAAGAGTTTAAAAGTTATTAAGTAGAGCAAGAGGAAAAACTCTTTACCTTTGCCAGACAGTTTCCAAATTTTTAAGTTGTTAAATAACTACCCATAACAGGTTCATTTGGTTACTCATAGTTTCACTTTTTGCAGCCTGTGGACACGTCTAGAAGCCATGTTACTTGGATGGAGAAACTCCATACAACCAGTCATTAGTTTTCCTAGGTTTCCAGTGAAAAACGGGAATATAGTTCCTTGAACATTTTCATGGTCTATATGGTAAGATCTTCATGTTCTATAAGGTAACTCTGCAGCTTTGACTATATGTATTTCTAGTACCAGCGCTGAGGGAAAACCATTTCCTAAAAGTTGGTATTTACTGAGTTCTAATCATGAGTCAGGCATGGTTCTATACATTTTTACACGCCTTAATGATTCAGTCTTCCCAACAACTCTTTGGGATAGGCACTACCGTAACATTTCACAGAGAAGTAACATTCCCAATGTCATAAAGGCCATAAAGACGACAGCCTGGATTTAAACTCAAGTAGTCCAGCTTCAGAGTCTGGGCTTTTACAGTTACTGTGTTACACTGCCTGAGGAAAAATCCTAACGTGGTCTGTAGGTAACCTCATGGCCACCTCTGCACAAAAGTGGGAGACCTTCCAGATGGACAAAGACAGTTCTAGACTATCTGACTCTCAAAAGAATGCTATCTCTAACACTGGCGCATCTAGTTTCTAAATTAATCTATCTGTCCTCATATTTCATGGACCAACTCTGATCAAAAAGCAAACCCAGAAATTTTCTCTAGGGCTCTATAAAACTCACAATGAGATGCAGGCCTACTTTATCCATAAGAAATACATTTAAATGATGGCACAAAAATATTAAGATTAGTATTATATGGTCTGAGTGACAATTTTAATGTTATTTCTAATCTGACTCACTTATTAAAGTGACAGTAACTCCTTCCAAACAAATAAAATGTAGCTGAATTTTAACATGGAATGATTTCTTTATGCCAGACTATAAGCTTACATAGTGTCTTGATGAATTATAAAAAAAAAGTCTCTAATCTTTCTATCAGTAAGTCAGACATTAAATAATCAGAATGTGATAATTACCTTAGAGATTTCCCTCAATGTTAGCCTTTACATTTTTTTTTAAAAAGTTCCTACAAGCCTCTGGGAGAAAAGAAATTAAAAACCTTTAACATTTATCTAATATTCTGAAAAATTCTAAGTACTATATTACTACCCATGTTTGAGGAAAAGATGTTCATACAATAACTTTGCCAGGCTATATATTCCTGCATGCCAGGCTTCAATTTCTAATAGCCTCATTAGGTAACTTACTAAAAAAAAAAATTTGTGTTCGAATTGAGGGAATTAGCTTTCATTTATCCCTTCAAAATAAAACCAAACCAGTAGACTTTATAACTTTAATAAAAAATAAATAGAAGTAAAGAAACATTTCATAGTTTATGTTATGTCAAAAAATTTATTTAGCTTGCATTACTTAACACACGTTTGTAAAAACATGTACTTTGGTTTGTTTTTTTTTTTAATTGTTTTATAAATAGAGGTCAGAATACAAACGCAAAAGCCTTTACAAAATCAGAGAAGAAAAAAACGGCTTAATTCAGATGCTTATGGGAAATTTAAAATGCAATACAGAAACATTTAATTGAGAAAAAGCATATAGGAAAATAAAATGAGTTCTTTATAACATTTCTACAGGATTATGAAATCAGAAGGTCATATGGAAATTAATGAATATATTTGTTTTCAATAAAGTGCAGAAAATATAATATATATTGGTATCTATATTTCCAAAGAAATATCAAAGCATATGGGTTAGTACCAGAAATATTAAAAAGAAGAGAGTGTTAACAGCCATTGTTGTCAGGGTGATAACCCAATTACGTATCAAGTTCAGTCACGTACAGGTAATAACAATAGGGCTCTTTGTGCATTATAGCTTTAGGTCACTAACACAATTCTCAATAGAATAATAAAGACTGGTGCTATTGGTACTGTTTCTTTTTCACCCCCATCTTAATCCCTCTGAGACCAATTATATTATATCAGCCTCCCAGATATACCCAATTTCCATCTACCCAAGGACACATTTTAGCACCCCAAAGTGGGTCTAATACATTAAAGTACACTATATTTCGGAGCTTTAGATATTTATACAAAATGATTAGGCGTATCCAACTTGTACACCAAAGCATCACTAGTGATTGACTTGGGGGTAGAGGGAAAAGGGGAAAGAAAGCAATCTTACACAGATATAAGGTAATGTAATGTCTATATTTCACAACTGAAGATCATTCCGTGTGTCTTTTGAAAACTGCGAAAGTCTTACAGAAAGTTACATGGTTTTATAGGATCCCACAGGATATGTGAAATATAGGGCACCGTTTTGGATTCGTGTCTTCAAGGAGCAAGTCCCCTGTGCCACTTCAGAAGCACTCGTGAACAAAAGGGCCTGCTTAAATATATTTTTTAAACAAAAATGGAACCTTCGAAGCTTAAAGATCCCTAATCTTATATGGCAACTCCAAATAAGGCAGTCAATTGATATTTTAAGTGATGAGACTATCTAACTTAATAAACCCATTTTTAAGAAGGAAAATCAAATATTATTACAGTATTTGAGATAAACCTCCAATGTTAAGTTAATCTTAATAAACAATGGCACAGTTACATAGTTATTATTATAAACAGTCTAGCATTGGATTACATGATGATAAGGATACAGAAATATCGTGAAAACAGATTTAGCTCCAAACATTAATTGTGCCATTTAATGTAACACCTCTCATTTAAATATTCTTGGGATAGTGTATTAGAAGAATCTTCCAGCACCAATTTAAATTAATGTTGGTTAATTCTGACTAACAACGCCAGGGAATTTATAAAGTTCTATTAAAATTTGTGAATCTAGTACCTATAAAATGGAACTATTTAGACTGCTCCAATGAATAAAAAAGCTTAATAAACTTAGTTTAACTTCAAAATATGCAAAAATAATCTGTACCTGACACTTTCAGTTCTTCCCTTATAGACACAAAGTAGTTCTTTTATGCCTAAAACAAAGGTCAGGTTTTTGTTACCGACTCCAATTTCTTAATAAGTTTCTTTAAATATATTCTGAATTTATTTGTCTTTAAAAGATTTTATTTTTGAGAGAGAGAGAGAGGGACAGTGATAAAGAGCATGAGGCAGGGGGAGGGGCTGCAGCAGAGGGAGCCCAATGTGGGGTTCCAACCAGGACCCCGAGATTAGGACCTGAACTTAATGACCGAGCCACCCCTGTGCCTCTAGTGCTAGATATTCTCAATTAATGCATATAAGTAAAGCAGAGGCTGCACCACTAAACTAGTTCTAGGAAGGTAGAAAGATAGAACAAAACCCTCCCTTTCTGTCTTCCATTTCTCTTTAAAATGGGGGGAGTGGGAGACTAAGGCAAAAAGAAGTTCGTTATTTATGAGGTAAAAGCTTATGAGAGCTCATTCATTCTCCATTACTGCTTTGACTAGATGTGACCTTTCAGGCTGATATTTAAGAAGATAATTGTGTACTTGAGAAGCAATCCCATTCACTGATTTTTAATAAAAACAGATACCTTTCTACCTGTGAGCTGGAGATAAAAAGTGGCAAAACGAACACACTTAATGCACAACAAGAGAAGGATTACATGATCTGGAAATTGATTACTGGCTCAATAATTCTATTTCCCAAATTACATTTTGGTTTCCCCAGGAATAAAATGAAGATGGCCTACTGAATTAGCGAGTTCTCAAAAATATAATTAGAAGACAACCACAGATACTGTGTCCTACACAAGTTTTTCTTAGTTACGATGAACTTAAAACGACCCCTAAAAGCTAAGTATCTGCCACGGCCATCAGGTCAGACCTACAGGCGCTGCCATGATACCGCTGACTTCACTGAAGAGCTTTTAACCCCCTCACCAGTGCCCGGTAGGTGCTGAATTTCTTTTTCACATAAACCATTGTTTTTTCAAATCCTCCGTTTAATTTCTATTTTCTCAAACCACTATTCTCCCTTACTTATTCCCATTTTTCACTTCCGTCTACAAACCCTTGACTCAACTTTTAGAACTTCCATCCAAGCTTCTCTGTTCAAACCTAAAATGAAGACACATCTGCTAAAAGCATCACCAAGGTACAGTTCTGTTCAATCTTTCTCATGCCTTCACTATTTAAGTTAGGAATTTTTTTTACAATAAATAAAAAAACATTGAAAGAGACAGAATCTGTATTCTGCGTGATGTTAATGTTCAGATTTTCAAGAAAGATGTTGGCTGAAAAGAACTCAGTTGCATTCTGTACTTTCTAAATAGCTATCAATATAACTATATATTGTTTTTTTTCTTCAATTTAAGAGTCATGAGATAATTTAGTGAACAGTGAAAATGAATACTTTTTTTTTTAAGATTTTATTTATTTATTTGACAGAGAGCACATAAGCAGGGGAATGACAGGCAGAAGGAGAAGCAGGCTCCTGACTGAGGAAGAAGCCCGATGCAGAGTTTGATCCCAGAACTCCGGGATCATGACCTGTGCCAAATGCAGATGCTTAACTGACTGAGCCACCCTGGCGTCCTGAAAATCCATACTTTGGATGACCACTCCTGTAACTCTCAAAGAAATTAAATACTGAAACTGAAGGAAAAAAAAAATCCGTTTCTCTTATTTTCCAGTAAATGGACACTGGGCATTCCAGAAATGACACTGCTTGCTGATAAGAACGGGAAGTCATATAATGGGTAATATCATTAAAATAAAATTATCATAGCTTCTGGCCTGTCTTTTGAGTAATTTTCTACCATTACTGAATGGGGAGATCTTTGGAGACGTTTCCTTCATTCATTCAATTGTCAAACAACTGGTGCATTTATATATTTTTTCATTTATTGCTTTAATTTCACTCTTTCCCTTCCTCGTTCCCTCAGTCACTGAAACTTTTTAATATGCCAAGCCCTAGAGAGACATACATTAAAAAGCAGTTACTGTTCCTCAGCAGGAGCTAGACAGGGGTGAAGGGGTGTGCGCGCGCGTGTGTGTGTGTGTGCTCACGCGCAAAGAGACAAGTGTCACGCAGTGTACTGCCAAAGTGGGAGTGGGAGTGCGGATATGGGGAGAGAAGAAAAGGGAGCAAGATAACTTCACGCAGAAAATGATGCCCAAATTTTTCTTCGAAGAGAGAAGTTTGCCTGGTAAAGAACAGGGGAAGGGATGTTTCAGAAAGAGTAAGCAGCATCCACAAAATCACGGAAATTCATGGAACTTTCAGTAGAACCTACACTGGTAGAGTGGGGGAAAGAAGAGTGTCTCCTGTGATCCAGAAGTCTGGAGAGATAAGCTGGGGTCAGATGACAAGGGGCCTTTTGAGTCATAATTCCTTGTACACAGTAAATATTCAATAAATGTTGGCTTCACAGATGTTAATTTCACAATCACTAATGATACCAACTTTAATTAAACTTAAGAGATATCTAAGGGAAAAAAAACCTATCTTTCCAATTCAAGATTTTTAGGGTTAAGTATTGAAGTTCCCCACTGATATATGGATGAAATCATTACTGGAAAAAAAAAGAATACTGAACACCAAAAGATAGTCATAAACAAAACTATTTTACTAAGCTACAAAACATACATATCTGAATATCATTCATGTATAGCTGACATATTTCAATCTAGAATCTTAACCATTTTTACATAATAATAATAACAGCATAATTCAAAAAAGACCTGACATATAGGCTTATTTTTCCAAAGGACACTATTTCTTATTTCTGGTGTGTAATGCTTAAGTGTATCTATTCTTTTTTTTTTTTAGGATAAAAGAAATTAAAAAAAAAAAAAACTCCCAGCTTTTAAACTCTGAGTTCTTCTAATTGGAATGACTATACCTAGAAATAAATCTTACAGAGTTCCTTATTTCTACTGATCAAGGCTGTTTGGGGGCATAGCCAATATTTTCATGAAATGTTCCCTTCAAAACCTCTTTGGGAAACAGCCTTAAAAATGTAACAGTAGCTAACTCAATCTGATAAGCTTTCAAATAGATATTTAGTGGTATATTAATTTGCTTAATTTTTTCTTTCTTCAAACAGTTACAGAGACTGCTACCATTTCAGCTGTAAAATGGACACTTAGTGAAAGTTCACTGTTTAAAAACTTTATACTCCACTTTTCATTGTTTCCTATCTTCTGGCATGCTAAAAAACTAAATGGCCATTTGAACATGGGAAAGATGGTAAAAGCTTACTATATAAGGGAATATTTAAGATATCCTTAAAGTATGGCAGCATCAAATCTGTCCAGGTTTTTTGCTGCCATAGATTCTGAATAATTATCTTATAAACAGAGTTTCTGCTTAAGGAGAGAAAACATTTATTAGCACATCTGCATTTCAAAGCTCTTGTTCTGAGAACTTCTCTACATAACCGAACAGACTCAAGTAACGTAATTAGTCTGTATGTTTCATACCTCATTTCTGTCGTAAGAATTAGCTTCCATGTTTACCTAGTTTTATAGCTTCCTAGCTGCCCACAGCACAAGGACAGATTTTTACCCACATGAGGTGCTGCATGTCCTGTCTTTTCTGGAGAGTACGCCATAGAACGTGTTTTGCTTTGTATCTCTTTTCGAAACTGGTAACTCTACAGAGTGGAGTAAAAAGTGGAATCTTATTTTCCTCTCCCAACTCTAAGACCTTCTTCTATCTGGGCCAGACTTTGATATTTGCCCCTTGGCTGAGAAGCCGCATATCCAGCTTCACACTTAGCGGCAGTAAAGTAGCCCTGCAGGCAGGCCGACTTCAACGGACCACTAGTGGTATCATCATTAAAATCCTGCTGAAGGTCACCATGGTAACCGCCTGCTGAGGCTTCACTGCTGCACTCGGCATCTCCTAATCAGCTACCATGTGAAATGCAAATTCAGACAGTCTGAAAATTAGTCAAGAAGAATAGGGGATGAGGATGCAGATATGTGAAATATTCATGCGCTTCATGGAAAAAAGAAGACAGCATGAATGACACAACAAAGAGCGGCCCCTGACATTCTTGCCATCATTTTGCATTATTGTTCACACCCTACTGTATTTCCAGGCCTGGAGTTCTGAAGTTGGTTTTGTGAAATGCCATATTTATATTCTATACCCAAAATAGTAATTAAAAATGGCTAACATAACAGCATTAACATCAAATAGAGATAATACTTCTAAATTATCGTCACTGCCTTATAGAAGTTTATTTTAATTACCTGGATACAAAGGCTATGAAACAAACAACAACAACAAAAACCCAGGCATCATTGATTATTAGTATCAAAACCATGGGGGAAAAAAGGTACTTATAGAATTCGAGGGCCTCAAGTGCTTGACGTATGGTAAAAATTCTTTAGAGATATTTATTATTCAAGTTACACGGACTCAATTTTTCTTATATAAGACTCAAACTGATTGCTATTCATTGCAAGATAGAAAGAGTGACAAGACTACCTAATAAGTGAATGTTATAATTGTTTTATATTTTTCCTTTGCTCCTTGCCACCTCCCTTGGGCAAAAAATCTGTTGCTCATGAGAGGGTGAGATGTCCTAACTCAAGACAGTGTTTTCTCTGGGTAGATTCCCCAGTAAGCTTTCCAGAAAGAGTTATGTGAACACATTTAGTTAACCCAAGATACTGCTGTTCTGCCCATCTCCTCCTTAAATACTGGCAAAAATCACTAGGTACTGGGCTAAAATGGGAAACGTTTTGTTCAGTGAAAAACTGTAAGTTGGCTTAAGACAAAACAACTCATTTCAAAGGGTTACCAAAGCAAGTAGGGACTCAGACTCAGATTCTCATATAGCAGAGTCTTCTAAAATTCTCAGTCCCATCTAGTACACCTGTTCACGTGTCTGCTAATGATAACCTCAGAACACTTCCTACAGGAATCTGATTGCAGCAGGGAGGTGGTGACGGGACAGGCATGGCCAAGGGAGACAGGGCAAAGCTGAAAGAACAAGGCGGACAGACACACAGTTACGAGATGGAAGTTTCACAGTTTGGAAAACACAGATGAGAGGGAAGGTATAATCAGCCGTTATTTAAGCAGAAAGTTACAATGGCTGCTCTGAGGCTGTGAGAATGAGGAGTGGTCTTATTAAGAAGGGCACCAGACACGCTGGTCCACCTGAGCTGCGGTCTGAGCATGCATTCTGCCCTTCGCCATGCTTGGAAGGCTGCAGAGCCAGCTCTCCTCCTCACACCTAGGAAGTGACCAGTTTCACACCGCACGCTGTGCTGTGCTCCACTCCACGGTAGGAGCTGCAGAGCCAACTCTTTAAACAGTAAGTCTCCAAGAGAAGGAAAACAGAATGGCAAGTGCTATTTCTGCTACCATATTCGTCATTTGTGTTGCTGGACAGGAAAAAAAAAAAAAAAAAACCAAAAAACCAAAACAACAACAACAAAAAACTCTTCATAAAATGCTAACATTAGCAAAATGAACAACAGACAAACACATGGACTGAAAAATGACTTACTTCTTCTGAATAGTGATCTGAAGGAAGGGGTGGGTAGTCACACTGTTCTATCTTCTTACACAGCGAGTACAAATTCATTTTGTCACCATAGAAAGGACTCTGCAACGCAGCCATCTGTAAAATGCTCCCAATGAAACTGATATAGTTACATGTTAACTTTTAAAGGTGATTTTATCAAGTATATTAGACTCAGGTAGAAAATAATTAAAAGACTTTAAATAAAGTTATCTTGGCATTTTGATTTTTAGGAATATTCCTTTCTGAGAAGTATTTAGTAAGTTCTAAAAATCTTACTTTAATTTGGGGTTTTTTGGGGGCAATATTTAAAATACCATAAAAGGGAGAAATGGTGAGCACATACTTACATATGTATTACATACATACAAGACATAAAGTAATACTAAGAAAAAGAACATACAGTAACTTAAAACTGTTTGTAAATACACCGTCATAAAAACAAGTAATATATTTCATGACTAAACAGACATTGGTGGTATGTATCAACCATTCAATAGTTAAAATATCACTAAAATGAAACAGAAATTAAAATGAATTATAATCTAAGCAACAGTTTAGAGAGTCGAATGTATAGCATTTTATACATGACAGTTTCTGTAGGAAAGGGTTATTTTGAGAGGGAAAAAAAAGTCTTCTCAATCTGAATGTTATAACTGACTCTCGAGTGGTTTACAATGAACTAGAACTTCTTTTCTTTTGATAATGTCTCAAAACACTAAATATGTTCAAAAGCTCTCTGAGTCACAGCCGCTGCTTTGAGGCATCTGAATGAGATTTCTATGCAGGGAAAAAAAAAAAAAAAAGACTCAAAAATGATCAACTTTAAAAAAGACATTATTGAATTTAAATTTATTTTAAGACAAGGTTCTAACTTGACATTTAAAGTGCAAGCAAGTACTGTGGTAAGCAGGGTTACAAACTAAAAAATTCAATTTAAAATGTTCGCATCCTGTTCAAAACCTTCTAAATCTTTGAACCGCAGCAGCGAGAATACAACATGGAGTGCGAGGCTGCCCCAAAGTCAGTCACCCTTTTCTACATGTGCTAATAAGTTTGATTTTGGAAGGACAATGTGTACATTCCCCAGACAGGCAGAGTGTGTGTGAAACACGCTAGTCCATGCTGTGCTACTCAGTGAGCGTCAGTGGGGACAGGACAAGCTGAAAATGGCTCTCATCTGTCTTCTGGTGCTCCAGGCAGAGCTTTAACTCCTTCAGAGCCTTAAACGAGGAGGGGATGACACTGGAAATCAAACCTGCAAAGTAGCCTGACGTAGTTTTACTTAGCCTACATTTTATATGAAACCTACATAAACCTGGTATGAAACCACCTCTGGAAAGGCTGTTCCACACGAGGGGAGAAAAGTAAAAAGAATATAAATGGCCCTAAACATGTAAAACCCTCCATCTGAGAGGAAATTTCTAGAAGAGGAGCTATCAGTAATAACATGTATTTGTTTTGTTCTGTTTTAAAATGCAAGGACACTTGATGACAGAGTATTATAAGGGCACCTTAAAAAATACACTGTATAAATAAACTACAGTCTTTCCATGTTTGCAAAAACCCTATGTAAATGTACATATATTCATTATCATATGCTAGGAGTTCATTACAGTACTTTTGTCTCAATACTGCAGAGTGTTAAAAAAAAAAAATCTGAATGTCCCCTAAGGAGTTAAAACAGGAATAGTATATTTTCATGCATCTCCTGCTTTGACAGATGAAAAATGTCAACTGTCCTGTTTTTATTTTCAAGCTTTTGCACTATTCATCTGGTTCATTAGTGCATCTCGATGCTGCCCCTGACAGCTGCTCGCCCTCTCCTCCCAGCAGCTGAATTTTTCAGGCTAATTTGATCCTCCACACTGAGACGATCGCTAGAATGATTGACTTGCTCCCTGACCTCCAGGGTCTGACTTTCCTGATTAGTATTCTGGGGGTGTCGGAGGGACGAAAGCCCACTGTCTGTCTTCGGGGCTGGTGGCAGCTCTCTTTTTTTTTGAACTGTAAGCCACCAACCTACAACCCTGTAAGGATGCAATTGCTGCGCTGAACAATAAAGGAAATGTGTAAAACCTACTTTTCCATGTAAAGGTCCGTGTAGCAAAAGCACAGCATCTTGATTTTAATTAGTAAAGTCTACTTTGTTGCATATCAATTAAAACTGTACTGCTAGTTTTTTTTTTTTTTTTGAGGTTTCAGGAATATTTGAAAGTCTAATTTTCTGAGTTTAAAATACATTTTCAAAAAAGCTTCCTACTCCTTCATTGTGAATAGTAAATTCTTAGAGGGATATAATATAAAATGTCCATGAGAGGTTGTGGCCAATTTTTTAAGGCTAAGTTCCTGGGTATTTCTATTAACATTATATTGAAACATAACTGGAAGGAGATAGAATATAAAGGTAAATGAAATCTTTAGAAAAATTTTAGTTCTTCCACATGACATGCATAGAGGAACTGAGAAAATTCACTGAGATGAAAACCAATGTTTATCATGATAAATACTTTTAACTCAAAATCATCCACAACACATAAAACTCACAGCTAGAGAAGTATCCAAAGAAATAATTTCTATTTTGTTGATCATTTTAAATACACATAAAAGTGGGACACTGCCTCTCAAAGGCATATTCAGAATGTGAAGAATTATTTCAGTTTTGACATAAGAATCCAGTGGCCCTAAAAGAAATTTGCAAACTTCTCAAAAAGCATTACCTTAATTGAACTTTTTCTTTTTCATTGCTAAATTTCATCTTGTTAGCGCAAACCAATTTGCTGTTTACTTTCAGGTGTTTAAAAAGGAAATGCCACTTTGATAATATTAGACTATGGCCTGAGGAACCTAACGTTACTGAAATAAATATAAAATATTTTAAAATGTACAAAGTGACTTTAAACATTACAGTAATTTAATATAATCAAACCAATTCTTTTCAGCATTATATCAAATTAGTAACAATATAATATAGTGAGCATAGTCTCTTTTCATCTCATGTGCATACCTAAACACATTTTGTCATATCACTAATTCATAATTTTTCATTAAAAAATTGTCCTAGGAAGGTTACTGAAGAACATTTAAAAATCTGTTCTTTTAAAGTGGTAATTAGTTACTTAACTAGGAAGAACAAAATAAATATCTCAGGTTCCTTAAATTAAAGAAATTTGAATCTGTAAACTATAATAATTAAAGATCATGATATACATTAAAAAATAAACCTTCTAATGCTCTACTTCCAGATAATGTTTGGGCAATTAAAATAGATGATCTCATGATATATTTCATTTAAGTCAGGAGGACAGGAAATACAAAATATAGAGTATGAAATATACTGGTTTCCATCTATCTACTTTGGACTTCTATTGTATACATTAAAACATGAAAATGATACCATGTATTATTTTCCTTCATTTTATTTTATTAGTTACTCAGATGTAGACTAACCTTTATTAGCAGCTCTGACTTAAAGCCTGAAATTATTAGGAAAATGACCATTTGATTAAAAAATAAATTTACATAACAGTAGAGTCTTGAGAGCTTTTTGATACCATTACTCTGTAACATGGATGTAAAATGTGCTTTTACATAATGTGCTTTTTTTCTACCCATCCAAATTACTGGGTTGAAATATGTTAGAGGATATAGCTAGATGGTTCCATTTTCCTTTGACAAATTATGACCAGTAGAACAGGAGAGAGACTATTTCACTAAGCTTTACCAATGCAACTGTTACTCATGGAAATCAAACAAAGTGGCAACCTAGAAAAATTATCTTTTTGCCTACTATCCTTAAAGCTAAATTATTCTAAGTAAGAGCAAAAGAAATATTGGAAAAGATATTTACCATTTACCACGCTTTCATGTTTTAAATCCATTCCATACCTCTCCTGCTATGCATGGATAAGCAAGTTATTTTACAGATGTTCAAATGTACATTTTTATAAATAAGATATGCAGGGAAACATCGTATTAACATTAGGAACATTTTTAAAATAAAATTCTCCCTAAAACTTAAAAATATTTAGAGGAGGTAAATGTGCAGGAATGTATAGTTTCCATTATAAAAGCAGCTACTAAGTCAATGGATTAACCCTTCCTAATTAAAAAGCTAATTCTTAAACACCATCCAGAAAAAAATAAGTGTATACTATAAGGACAGAGGAAATCTGTAACAGTAACTAAAAATACATCAATATGTGAACTTTATCAACATTACCTACCTCATACAGTAGACAGCCAAGAGACCAGATGTCAGATTTGAAGTTGTATCCATTTTCATGTATTCTCTCTGGAGACATGTAGTAAGGAGTGCCCACTGCAAAAAACAAACCAAACCAAACCAGAGGAATATAAAAATGAAGATGCAGCTGTGGTAAGAAATTCCACACGCACTATTCTGGATTAAAATATGTCACCAAAATCACTCATCAGAATCAGGAAATTGTTTCTGCGAATACTTAAAACTATTTAATTTCCTCTGCTCCCTGACCCTTAAGCAGCACATCGACATCCACCCTATATTAAAAAGGGTGTGGTGAGTTAAACTTTTGATCGATTCAGGGAAAATCTAGGGAGCTTAACTAAAGGAAAAATGAGGAATTCTAATAAGAAAATCCTCTTAAGCGATTCACATTGGCTTCATTTCTTTATTTTGAAAAAAATATGGCTTGCATATCCCAAACAATTAAGCATAATCATATAAACATTTACTTAAATACAAACATTAATTTATAACAATTCAGTAGTGTGTATAAATAAATCTTGCTCATTAACTTTTAATAGAAACATTCCTCAGAATACAGCTGTAGCTTTTAAAATTATAAGTGATATAATCACTAACCTTCAGTACTCTACTTACTACCATTTTAAAAAGGGACAACAGACTTTTGTACACCAAAGGATTATATAGTAACATATGTGAAAGTTCACTGACACCTCTGGAAAATTGTCTGGGTTATTATTACTGAGACTTTTTCTTAAAGACAAAATACTCCAGATAATTTTTATTTTTGTTTCTTTTGAGGTGCTTATACTTGTTTCCTTTTTTTATGGCCATTTTAGAAAAGGGTAACATAATAAATGATAATGTAATAAATTAATACTTATTAAGCATTTAAAATAGGCAAAGCATGTATGTCATAGTTTGAAGGGTAAAAACACTTACGTGACTTTTAAAGTGAGTATCTTCAATTTCTAATTTACATGGCTATTTCAACACCATTAGCCTAGGGCTTTTTGCCAAATACAGAGTCCAGGTTTGAGAACAATATTTTGGAATTTACTTGCTTGAGGCAAAACCTCCCCAAAATGTGCTGCTACTCACAGAGAGAAGGGCATTCTCCTTTTTCTATTAATTTTCAAGAACTCCCCAGATATTTAGGGTAAATCTTAATGAGACTATAACTCCCAGTACTGAACAGGGAACAGGAAGAGTCACACAAATAATCAAAGCATTTTCCTCAAAGGCAGGAGTCAGTTTTCCAAAAGAATAAGGTTGTAACCTAATAGTTGTGTGTGGAAACTACACTGCACTAAAGCTGAAATCATCACCAACCGTGTATTTGCAAGAAATCCCACCTAGTACTGGAATCCATTTTTACTAATAAGGGGGGGAGTCCTAGTCAGAATAGACAAAAGGGAAGTATTGATGGAAGTGAAGAGATGGAGACAGGTACACAGGAGGATAAAATAAATTTAAATAAAATATGAACTATTCACACAGGCAATTAGTAAAACAAACCTTAAGAAATAAATTATCTCGGTGTAGCATCTACTCTGAAGACAGGTAAATCTGCCAATCTCTGCCGGGGTCAAAAAAGCCAAGAAACTTTCAGAAATAGCTAGAGTTTTAAACCATCTGAACTGTTACCAGGTAAAATAAACACAAGCTCTCTAGCTTTGGGAGTTCCAACCCCTTTCCCTTATCGTTTGCATTTGCCACATCGATTACCAGAGGTATTTACACCCTTTCTCCATTTAAGGAAGGGTGGAGGGTCCAGCTGGAATAATCAGGGGCTGTGCACAGGCTCCTGGTTTCAGGACATAAAGCAAGTGACTGGCAGTGAGGAATGTGCAGAGAGAGGCTTCACGGAATCCACAGGGGGCATCTGAAAACACTGAGGCTTGAAGGTTCAGAGTTTACCAAAAGCAAAGGTAATTTTAACCAGTAGCTCTGGGAAACCTGCTGATACATTAGGGGTTTGATATGAGTGTGAAAGATTGATGATAGGGAAAAAGAGGAACAAATGCTAGCATTTTACAGAGATTAGCCCCCACATAACACCTTAACTGCAACACAACTGAACTCACAGACGACCCGCGAGTGAAGGAAGCAGAGGAAAAGAATGATCAGGAATTCCACTCAACTAAACTTATCATGTAAAAAATGTTCATGTGAAGAAAAGCCTTTTCTGGGGAGCTGCTGGAGGTCATTCTAAAAAATGACATATCGGGTTGACACTGACACTGTAAATAAACTTAGACACTGATTCTTCTTCATTTTGTAAACAGCAAACTTCCTTATGCTAAATATGCACACTTTATTTTAATATTTAAATTATATGGATCTCGAAGAGATATGAAAATGTAAATCTAAGGATGCCACTCACCTTTATGACTGACACATTTCCAAAAGAGTCATTATGTAGGAAGAAGAGAAAGTTTGGATCCTGCCCTACAATTATTCATCGCATTGATTCCTAATTAGCGGCTGAGCACGGCCGAAGAGGGAGATTCCACTTGTTCCCTCTTACGTGATCCCTAAAGTGCGCCTCCGTTGTGGACAAGGGCTTTCCTGCTGATGGACACGGGGCAGAGAGGTTGAGCCCCGTCAAACCAACAGACCCATCCTTCCTCTCTACCTAGCAGAGAGGTCGAAAAGTTTAAATTGCTCAGGAAAACCTGAAATACATTTAAATGCAGGGATAGGTCTTCCACATTTCAAACTTAAGGGATACACAACTATTCCTAAAAGCCTTTTTAAAAAATCCACGACAGCCGTGTCTATTATTTCTATTGCCTCAAGAATGTTGTGACTTCTTTTAACAGCTGTACCAGGAAAGGGAGAGTTGTAGAGTGATATGATTACACAGTAAACGATCATGCAAATTACTATGTACTGGGGGGCATGGAGAGGCAGGTTGCATAACTTCACTGATCTTTTGAGAATTTATGGCTGTAGCTAAAATGAGAATGTATTTTACTAGAGCACGTACTTATGCCATTTGAACCTCCTGGTACGCATGAAAGTAAGAAATGGATGATAACATCATTAAAAAAAAAACAGAGAAAGGCTGATTTTAGGGAAAAATTGCTAACATCTGAAAATGCTATCTGACTTTTCTTTAAAATTTATGAAATCATTCCAATGTAAACAGATTTTAATTCCATCAATTGACTTACTCTTAGTTAAATGAGAAAAGTTTCATATTTTGTATACTCTGTTAACAATACATACATTCTAAAATTTATCCTGAGCAAAAGACTGATTTTCAGAAGTTCTACATTATGTTTGAGAGAGTCAAAAAAATTTTGCTAACATGCTGTCATGGAATATATGACTAAATTAATTAATAACTTCCCTTTTATCAAAACAAGTCAGATGCAGAATTTTTTCAGCATTTAGTAGCATAATTTCTGCAAAGACTTGAATTGAGAAAAACAATAGCACTACGGAGGCATCTGCTTATATGGTTAGAGTGGGCTGCTATTTTTTTTTTGTTGTTTTGTTTGTTTTAAACAAGGAAGGCAGGGCAAAACCAGCCAAAGGTCAGGAACTCCATTTCACATCGTACCTCACTAACTAGCTAGGACCACTTCACTTCTCTTTTTGTTCACTTTCTTTACCTCTAAGATGCAGGGATGAGAAAGAGGAGATGGTTTCTGAAACAATTTTGCTCTAAATTCTGCAGGACTCACAAAAACCCTACAAAAAAATCCTTATGGAAAATGAAATGGAAAAAAGCAATATACTCTTTTTTTAAACTATTACATAGGAGAGCTGTGCAAACTGTTTTAAATCAGATAGTACAAATAAGCAAATGCAGTTTAGAAATGTTGCTTTTTTCTCTTAGAATTAAAGCAAACTACAGAAAGGAAACTTTGAACCTGTCTTGTTGGGAACATTAAAAGGACAAGAGATATCTTATACCTTGGTTTGATTTTAAAAAATAGATACACATAACTTCAGGGAATAAGAATTAATTTCCATTCTCTCCTTCATACTTTTAAGTCAGCCCAGAAGTCATGTTGGCAGACTTGAAGGAGGGAAGCCCAATGTATTTAATTGTAAGGAGTATCATCTAAGGTTAATACAGAATGGCTGGGCAGTAGAATAGTATTTTTTCTGCAAAAGACAAATCTAAAATAAAATTTGTCATCTTTTAAGTACCCCTGATGACATGAAGAGCTTTAATAATACGGAGGGAGGAAAAACCCAGGAAACTGTATTGTTACTGTTACTCTGCTCTGGGCACTGGGTTAAATGCATTC
This sequence comes from Mustela erminea, assembly GCF_009829155.1. NCBI lineage: Eukaryota > Metazoa > Chordata > Mammalia > Carnivora > Mustelidae > Mustela > Mustela erminea. The sequence continues at coordinate 39,379,689 of NC_045630.1, read as the reverse complement.
CGCGTATTATTTGGCTGAACTTTGAATAAATGTTTAGCAGGTTCCTACTACAGGGCACACGCTGTTCTAGGCGCTGGGGAGACAGAAGTGAACGGATTAAGTCCTGACCGTATGGGGCTCATGCATAGTGAAAAGAGGACTATTATGAAGTAGCTTCAGAAGATGTTACTACTGTTACCTCGTTTTAGAGAAGAGGCTTTGGGAGATCAGCTCATTTGTAAAAGATCACAAAATGGGTAAGTTGTGGACCTGGAATTCAAACCACGTAGTTTCTGTCCCATGCATTTAAACAGACGGTTATTCCATTAAAACTGACCACTGTGAAATAGAACTAAACGATAACAACAATAACGAAATTCTGTATCCTTGTCCGTCCACATTAAGACACAGTGAAATCTTCTACAAGTTAGGATGTACATACAAAAAGCCAGGAATGAGGGTCTGGGTTCGATGGGTTACACGTGGTAATTATACTACTTTGTAGCTACTCTGTTTTAAACACGTGCTCCTTAGAGTGAAGGAGAGGTTAAATGTGCACAGTTTAAAATTAGATCATAGCTTCTTCCTGGAGCCATTATTGAAGTCTAGAAAGGGCTGAAAGTTAAAAATAAATCAGCGAAAGTAGCCGATAGCACTGACTGAACATATGTTGCCTTTACGGCCCCAAGTCGCCTTGGACTTTGATGGGGAATAAGCCAAAGAAAGCTCCGCAGAGAGGTGCTAGGGAAAGGTGTGGGAAAAACCAGTATGTGACCACAGGTGGCACTTGGCACCAAAAATGAAACTGTTATAATGCCTGGTTCAAGAACACTAATTTCCCAAGTTGAAATCAGAAGCTATATCACACTTGGAAATAGTGTGGGGAACATGATTTGTACACTCAAGAGACTCCAGTGTGAAAATGCTGGTATCTGGTTTGAGTGATGGTCATGCATTTACTCTTCTGGTAATATCACAAAATCTGAGAACCATTTGTCTCACTGCGGAAGGTAAAGAGAAGTTCAAACAATCTTCTAACAACAACAAAAACAACAATTTCCCCCCAAGGGGTTTCAAATATTATCTAGCACAAGGATCAGTATCAGAGAGTCCTAATTCAGTTTTTGTTTTTGTTTTTTTTTAATCTACATTTTCAGGATGTACAACAAACACATATAATAGCTAAAGTCACACATGTATATGCAAAAAGAAAATTTTCCATCTTTCCTCTTCAGGGGAGGGCAGATATTGAAAGTAAGTAAAATGGATATTGAAACATTATTAATCTAACTATTCTCATTTGTTTTTCTTCTTTCTAGCAATCAGATAGGAAACACTTCATCGTGTATAATAAATGCAACTCTGGCACAAATAGATTTGCTTTAATAGCAGCTAACTACCCCCAATTACTTACATACACATTTGGAGTATATAATGTGTTTAGATTTTGTAGCAGATTAGCTTTCCTAATTAATATTATTAAAATTATTTTTTATCTCCGCCTATATTCTAATCCATGAGGGAGTAAGCCACTCAAGAAGCAGAACTGGAACTGAGGAGAGAAAGTCCCTTGAGAATTAAATAAACTTTTGTTAAACACACACACACATACACACAAAACAAAAGAAAACAAAAAAGTGCAATAAACTAACAATAAGACAGAGAGAACTTGTCTGCAAAATTTATATTATGCCAAGTATAGTATATTCTTCCTTAAAAAAAAAGTACATCACAATTCAATAAAACACCTATAAAGCTTTATAATAAAAATGTGAAATTTTAATGTCAAAATATCTGTCCAAAAAGGAAAGTGCTTAGTTTAATGCAAACTTTCATTAAACCTCCAACTTTTAAACAACTTCATCTTATCAAGTCATTACAGGAGGATACAAACAAATTCTCCGTAATGTCTACTAAAACAGTGTGGTAAGCAGAATTCTGGCCCCCATAATCTTTGCCCTCTGGTGTCATACTGTATAAGCCATGTTATCTGGCAAAAATGACTTTACAGGAGCACCTGGGTGGCTCAGTGGGTTAAAGCCTCTGCCTTCGGCTCAGGTCATGATCTCAAGGTCCTGGGACTGAGCCCCACATCAGGCTCTCTGCTCAGCAGAGATGTAAGATTATGGACTTTACAATAGATTATCCTAGATTATCAGTGAGAGATGTAAGGGAAGGGGCAGGAGGGATCCGAAGTGTGAGAGGAATTCCACCTGCCACTGCTGGTTGTAGAGATGTGAAAAAGGGTTTAAGCCACTAAATTTATGGTAATTTATTAGGACAATAATTGAAAACAAAAAGAAATGTGCTAATGATTAATGCATTGCATGGGAGAGAGGAACATTCAATTCAATGAGCTGAGAACCAATTATGTACCAAGAACTACACTAGGCAATGGGGGGCTAAAAAGAGAAGCATATATGGTTTGAAAAATGTTTGACCCCTATGAGCTCACTGGATTATTTTGGGATGGGATGAGTTATGCTTTGGGGAGTTTTTTAGGGGGGGGGGGCGGCACGTGGTAGTAAGAGAAGTCTTCTTTACCATAGGAAGACTGAAAGAATAAATTATGGTCTTTTGTAATTTAAATGAACTCTGGCTTGTTCATTAATTGATACGACACTAATCCAGGTAATCACAACTACCTTAATGTTGAATAAGAGATCAACACAGAAAACAGTTCATGTGCTACATGGCACTTACTCCATAGCTGGTATTTGAAGCTTGGTAAGTAGTAGTTTTTACTACAAATTTTTTAAATTGACGAAAATAAGGTCCCTAGCATAAATACATCCAGCAGGGATTAACTACAGCTTTACCGATCAAGAGAAGAGTCATGAGGGATCAACAGTCTCATGAATTATTCTGATGTGAAAAATAATTTCTCTGAAGGAAAAGTAATCCTAGTCCCAGCTCTAATAATAATCTCTGCTCAGAAATTCCTTTTAGAATAATGAAAATTCCCTAAGGCTCTCTATGGCTACTTCTGCATTCACCACTAGCACACATTCCCACTGAGAGAGTTAATTATGCTTTAGGTGCAACAGCAACAAATGTATCACAAAAATGAACAATTAGGGAAAGAATACAAAACAAACAACTGGAAAAATAAGTCGAGTAATTTCTGCTTCATCTCATGCCCATGGACAATGCTCACATTTATTATCTCTGGTTCTCCTCTTCCTTAACAAACGGAAATTACACTACCCCATTCCCTTGAGACAGGTAAGGTCGTGAGACTTGTTTTGGACAATAACATATGAATGGGCATTATCTGTGTTATAATGAAGTAGAGCGGGTTTAATTCAGAGCCAGTAAGTGATTGACCATGTTCTCCCACCCTCATGAGACAGCAAAAACTTACACTGATATGCCAACTCGCCACATGGAGAGAGGGCAGCTGCCCCAGCGAGCCACACGAGGCCCACAGTGGACTTCGGGGGACCAGCCAGAATATGCTTTAGTGCCAAGCAACTGAGATCCTCTAATACTGAACCTGACCTCTGCTTACTGAGCATAATCTAACCCACACTTACTGACAGACTCCGTTAAATCCATCCTTTGATGTGTAGCCTGTCTCTACACCCATTCATCATTTAATCAATACTCACTATCTATTATGTGCAATGCCTTCTTCTAGGTATTTAGAACACATCACGAAACCAAAAACACAAAGACCCCTTTCTTCATGAAGGTTAAATTTTAGCTGGAGGAGAGAGAAAAAAGTATAAAGCATGACAAATAAATTATATAGCATATTGGAGGTAAGAAGTCCTAATGAGAAAAGAAAAGTTATACAAGGTAGGATCAGGAATTCTAGGGAGGGTAAAAGAGCAGAGGTCAGGTAGAGTATCAGGGAATCTCAGTTTCCTACTTTGTAACAGCCAATCTACCTAGTTAGAGAACACTGAGGAACAAGGAGAAAATGTCCTTTAAAACTGCTTTTAAATTACACAATGCTATATACATATTTGTTCTTACTGCTGTTGCTAGTTCATAGCAGAAGAGGATTCCTCTGGGTCATTATTATAGGAAATAAGGGTAGTGTGATATGATTTTACTAAAAATCATATATTTGGAATACATAAAAATTATTCCGTGTATTCTGCTGTGTTTTTAAATATCCAAAGGTAAAGATACTTGATCCCTTAGCAATCTGCCTCTGGGTCAGACATCTCCTGAAAAGAGACTTTAGAGTAAGTTAAGGAAAAAGTATAACAAAAGTATATTCTGTGTTTCATGACTTGAGAAAAATATACCCTGATTACCATGTTCCTATTTCACAGGTTTTGTTCTAACTGTACTTTTCAGGTTAGAAGAGCCACTTAGAAATATTTGCCAAAGTTGCCCGTAGGCAGAATGGCTGTGAAGAAAGACCTCAATATCCCTGAGGTCTATTTCCTGTTTATTTCTGAATCTGGGAGCATTAAGAGCAGTCAAGTCCAGGAGAGGGGGGTAAACTCTGGTCTCATATGTGGGTTCCTAGGCAATGTACAGGACAGAACAAGATAACTGCAGACGGAAATAAAAACAACAAATGAAAAAACATTACTAGGGTAGGAGAACATGCCACAAGGTACTGATACGGTGAAAAAAAGTCAGTTTTGTTGGGAGAGTAAGTCCTGCATAGGAAGCCACAGACCCACTCACTATCCTCTAGCTATTTACCTCTCTGTGCCTCAGTTCTTGTGACTCTAGAAGGGGAATAATCCATACCCGTAGTTCACACATCTCAGTAAGGGTCTTAGGGAATGGAATGATTTGTAAATTGTACAGAGCCCCCATGCATGTTATTACCCACCCCCAGAAACACAGAGAATACTGTAAATGGTTAATTTGATTGATCAAATGACCTAATAACAAAGCAGCAAGTCAGGAGAATCTCTAAAAGTATGTGGAAAGCGGTAATCTGTCTTTAAGTAATGGAACAGCATGATTCAGGGGGCCTGGATGGTTCAGTCAGTTAAGCCTCTGCCATGGGCTCAGGTCATGATCCCACGATTCTGGAATCAAGCAGTGTAGGGCTCCCTGTTCAGCTGGGAATCTGTTTCTTCCTCTCCCTCTGCCTTCCCCCTCCCCAGCTCATTCTCTCCCTCTCATTCTCTCTCTCTCTCAAAATAAATAAAATCTTAAAAAAAGAAAAAGAAAGAAAGGAAGGAAGGAAGGGTGGATGTATGGATGAATTGTAAACAAAGACCAGTGTTTTCCAAATTACAGGCCATTATCAATTAATGAGTTGTAAAATCAATTTAGTGGGTTGCAACTAGCATTATTTTCAGTAAAATAAAACAGAACAGACAATTCAGTTGTAATGTAAAGCACTGTCTCAGGAACCTTTTGCTTCAATTATATCGGTTACATTCCTGTGCAATCACATTGTTGCTGGGGTCATTGTCAAGAAACTTAAAAGCCACTTACCTAGACTCTTAAGAAGTTTGAGTCAAGGGAGACAGATGTGTCCTCATTTAAATTTTATATAGATATAGATATATGTATCTGTATCTATATGCATAACAGATTTTTTAACACCTGTAACATTTATAAGGTTGACAATACAAAAAAAAAAAAAAAAAGGCAAGATTCACAGGGATATATATAATCCTACTATTAGTCTCCCTAGCAACACCCTCTGTCCAAATCAATACAAAAGCACTAAATGAAGATCTGATTTAACATAACTTCATGTACAAAACAAAAGGAGGAGGGGGACAAAAACAAAGGAACTGTCTAAATCATAGATTATAGGCAGCAACAAACTTTCTATACTATGAGCTAATGAGTTCATGTGGTATCTCTGTTCAGTTTTGGGTAGCACATCCTGAGAGGCTCTCAGAGGCAAAGGAGGGTCACCACCGGACACAGAAGAGCCCGAAAACAGCAGACAATAGTGGGCATGATTATCCCGAAGAAGGCAAAAGAGGCTCATGGCTTCAGTCTTCACAGCATGTCACGTTGCTCTCCAATTACCGTCTCGCAGAAGCTCGCCACCGCACTTAGAATGAGATGTGGGAGCTCTTCCCACATCTGGCTACAACCCTTCCCTCACGCTGCTCCAGCAAACTTTCCACAGAAAGAGCTTATCCTGCATCTGCCCCTTTGTGTACACTGTTCCCTAGGTCATGTGTAGCTGGTTCTTCTGCATCCTGATCTTGGTTCAAAGTCACCTCCTCCAGGAGGCCTTATCTGACCGTGTCTCTTCTAACATAATCCTCCTCCTAGTCACGCTCTGTCACATGGCTAACAAAAAAACGAAAGCATCAGATAATTATCTATTCCCTCACCCCGCACTGAGATCTATGAAGATCACTGGTCTTGTTTAGGCTTGTTCCTGGTCCCTAGAACAGCACATGCATAAGAAAGGTACTAAAACTGTCTTTTAAATGATTCAATTCAGGTACTTTACAAGAACAATAAACAGTACATGAATTCCTTCTCCCTTTTCCCTTCATCCCTTTGCTGTATCTTCACCACCAATACCACCTTCGTATTCACCTAAGCAACTTAAGAGCACATTACGGTGAACGAAAACACCTTTATGTTCACGTATTATTAGAGATTAGGGCAAAACATAGAACAGTTATCCACATTTCTATTTTCATCAATTGGAAACTGAGAAGTGGGAAAAGTTGATAAATGGTTTGATCAAAGTCCTACAGTACAAGGGACATGAAACCCAGATACCCTCCATTCTCTCCCAAACCTCACGCTATTTCTCACATGCGGAACAAAGCAAGAGGAGAAACACGGCTGGCACATAAGGAGGGACGCTGTGTAGTCAATGGCAAGAATGAAAAGTTACAGAGGACATCAAACTCTAGAGGACCCCGACTACTTAAGGACTCCGTACGACATTCTTTAGGCAACAGGGAACAATCAAGGATTTTGGGGGGAAGTGATATAATCAGATGATCTCTTTTAGTAAGGTAAGTCTGCTGGAAATGTATATAATTGACTTTCTTAAAATAGTAGAAACAAGGGAGAACATTTTCCTAGTTTAAACATAAAGTAACTATGGATTAAGCAAGCGGGAAAAGAAAAGAGAGAGACTGTGACTCAACATATATGCTGGGAGCAGGGAGGAACTAGAGGGCAAAGTGAAGGCCTCTGAGAATTTTTTTTTTTTTCTAGTCTGAGGATTTGAACATAGTCTGAACATCCAGCAACATCAGATTTTATATTTATAATTTTTAAGCCTATTCCTTGTTGACATATTTTTAATTAAGAAAAATGGTTCTGAAAACACTATAAATGTGACCACCTGTACAACTTTATTTGCTACAGAAAATGTGACAGAACTACAGATTCTACTGCATGTACATTTGTTATCAAAAAATGAAATAATACAAATAAGTGATACAAATGAACAGAAAATTGAAAAATTCAAATGCTTGACAATCTTTTAAAGATTGTTAAAAAATAAGAAATGTTGGAAGTGTGAGTTCCTATTTATGAATCAAAGTAAGAAAAAATAGCATCCTTTAACTTCATTTCTGAATAGTAATATATATTTTGGAAAACAGAAAATGTAAGTGCGTAACTGTAACAAGGTGTTTTTAAAATCCTATTAATTTTTGCTTTTTTAAATTAAATTCCTAAAAACATCTCCTTTACAAAGTTAAATGAAATAGGGCTCCAAGATCAACTTCATTTGATGTAAAAACAGTATAAACTACACACAGATCTCACTTATTTGTAGTTACATTCAAATTTAGACCTGCCCTAGTGATAAATCATGCCCTATGGATATTACCCTAGTAAAATCAGAAAACAAATCAACACAGAATAAAATCTGTAATTCTATCATATTTTTTATAAGCAAAATAAATTCACATAGATGCCACAATTTCAACTGCTTTTCATAATCAACTCTTTAGAAGAAAAGTTAGGATTTGCTCTTAAAAATAAAAATTCATGGGGTGCCTGGGTGGCTCAGTGGGTTAAGCTGCTGCCTTCGGCTCAGGTCATGATCTCAGGGTCCTGGGATCGAGTCCCACATCGGGCTCTCTGCTCAGCAGGGAGCCTGCTTCCCTTCCTCTCTCTCTGCCTGCCTCTCCATCTACTTGTGATTTCTCTCTGTCAAATAAATAAATAAAATCTTAAAAAAAAGTAAATAAAAAAAATTAAAATTCATGATAATAATATAAAAGGGTAATAATTCTTTTAGAAATAACATAAGTTGAGGTGCCTGGGTAACTCAGTTGTGAAACATCTGCCCTCAGTGCAGGTCATGATCCCAGAGTCATGGGATCGAGCCCCACACCAGGCTCCTTGCTCAGCAGGAAGCCTGCTTCTCACTCTCACTACCCCTGCTTGTGTTCCCTCTCTTGCTGTGTCTCTATCAAATAAATATACAAAATCTTTTAAAACAATAAATAAATATAAGTAATGTAAGTCAACAAACATAAGTCTGTGTCAGGATTTATATCCTTGTTATTTTATACATATTCTTGGTTAGCAGACAATTTTTCCTGATCCTTCTAAATGGGTTTTTTATTGGGTCCACAGAGTCATGGTAGGCCAGAATTCAATCTTTAATTCTGGATGTTACACTTTGCTTACTGAACTTTAGTTTCAGACCATCAAAATCTATACTTTGCAGAGAAGACAAGCAGGAACAAAAGACATTTTCTTATTTTAAGAGTATTTTTTTTCTCAAAATAATATGGGAAAAAGTACTTGTGAAAGAAATTATTTTTCTACCGGTTCATTCATCAAAGAAAGTGTCTCGCTGCTACTTCCTCACTGGCTGCATTACAGGTGGCCCCGTCTATTTCACTTGCACACACATACATACTTACATAGCTACATAAAACTATATGACCCTAAGTAAAGTGATTTAGACAAACCCTGATATGATAGAGTTTCTTAATGAATTTACTCTCCATATCACATAATTTGAGCTAACACATCACCAAAACGTGAAGATGCACGTTTGTCAACCCTGTTTGGAACTTCTGTACAAGGCAGGGGCAGGCAAGCTAAAGAAGTCCATTCCCAAAACTGCTGTTAGTTTCACTCCCCAGAGCCTTAGAGTCAGGGGACAGCATGCTCACAGTGACAGTCTGCAAAGCAGCATTTAAGAAACACACGTGTGCGCCTGAGCATGGGTAGGCAGGCGTGCAGTGTGTGTGTTTATGTGTGTGTGTACATGTCTGTGTCTGTACGTGTAATTTAGCATTTCTAGGTAAACTAAGTGACAGAATTCTGTTAAAACATTCAGGTGAGTAACTAAGTGAAAAACATGTTACTTTTACTGTGAGAAATGACACTGACATGGAATAGTCTACATTTTCTTCATGTTTGCATTGTTAAGAGTTGTAACTTCCAAATAAAACTTGTGAAAGTGCCACTAAAATGTATGCATTTCCTATCAAATCTTCTTAACCAGAAAAATTTGTAATACTCTCTAAAAATAAATGTAAAGTGAAAGGAAACAAGACAGTATTACTCGACATCAGTTGAAAATTAATTTTCTTAGAACACTTGACAAAATAAAAACTCTGTAAAAAGGGTAAAGTATTATCTTTCTATCACTCTTTAACCCAGGATCCAGTATTTTGTCATTCAGCAGTGATCGGTTGCCTACTTCTGTGCCAGATCCTGTTCTAAACATAAAAGAAATTAAATGACAGGTTCAGGGCCACACAGAGTCTTACAAACAAAGCAGGAAAAACTTTAAAAAGTCTAGTCAACCATTTTAGATGCTCATTTCCCTACCCTACTATCTACTGTAATTCACTTATTCCTCATCAGGCCATTTTGAAGTTTTTTATTTCACATTTAAACACAATTTTATAAAAAGATTTAATGGTTTTCAGTGAAATTATGATACCAAAGATGGGGCACCATTAAATTAAAGTCAACTTGTTTTTATCTTAATTCTTATTTTATTCCGGTTGTTACCATTTTATTTAAGTTTTATATTTACAAGAACAAAAGGTGATATGAAGAGTTTTAAGGGGAGGAGTCAAGATGGCGGAGAAGTAGCAGGCTGAGACTGCTTCAGCTAGCCGGAGATCAGCTAGATAGCTTATCTAAAGATTGCAAACACCTGAAAATCCATCGGCAGATCGAAGAGAAGAAGAACAGCAATTCTGGAAACAGAAAAACAACCACTTTCTGAAAGTTTATCTAATATATATATTTTTTCATTTTTACATTTTCTCAGGTGTTTTCCTTTTTTTTTTTAAATTCTTTTCTTTTCTTTTTTCTTTTTTTTTTCTTTCTTTTTTCTTTTTTTTTCTTTCTTCCTTTTTGAACCTCTTTTTATCCCCTTTCTCCCCCCTCACGATTTTGGATCTCTTCTAATTTGGTTAAAGCATTTTTTCCTGGGGTTGTTGCCACCATTTTAGTATTTTACTTGCCCCTTCATATACTCTTATCTGGACAAAATGACAAGACGGAAAAATTCAACACAAAAAAAAGAACAAGAGGCAGTACCGAAGGCTAGGGACCTAATCAATACAGACATTGGTAATATGTCAGATCTAGAGTTCAGAATGACAATTCTCAAGGTTCTAGCCGGGCTTGAAAAAGGCATGGAAGATATTAGAGAAACCCTCTCGAGAGATATAAAAGCCCTTTCTGGAGAAATAAAAGAACTAAAATCTAACCAAGTTGAAATAAAAAAAGCTATTAATGAAGTGCAATCAAAAATGGAGGCTCTCACTGCTAGGATAAATGAGGCAGAAGAAAGAATTAGTGATATAGAAGACCAAATGACAGAGAATAAAGAAGCTGAGCAAAAGAGGGACAAACAGCTACTGGACCACGAGGGGAGAATTCGAGAGATAAGTGACACCATAAGACGAAACAACATTAGAATAATTGGGATTCCAGAAGAAGAAGAAAGAGAGAGGGGAGCAGAAGGTATACTGGAGAGAATTATTGGGGAGAATTTCCCCAATATGGCAAAGGGAACGAGCATCAAAATTCAGGAGGTTCAGAGAACGCCCCTCAAAATCAATAGGAATAGGCCCACACCCCGTCACCTAATAGTAAAATTTACAAGTCTCAGTGACAAAGAGAAAATCCTGAAAGCAGCCCGGGAAAAGAAGTCTGTAACATACAATGGTAAAAATATTAGATTGGCAGCTGACTTATCCACAGAGACCTGGCAGGCCAGAAAGAGCTGGCATGATATTTTCAGAGCACTAAACGAGAAAAACATGCAGCCAAGAATACTATATCCAGCTAGGCTATCATTGAAAATAGAAGGAGAGATTAAAAGCTTCCAGGACAAACAAAAACTGAAAGAATTTGCAAATACCAAACCAGCTCTACAGGAAATATTGAAAGGGGTCCTCTAAGCAAAGAGAGAGCCTACAAGTGGTAGATCAGAAAGTAACAGAGACCATATACAGTAACAGTCAACTTACAGGCAATACAATGGCACTAAATTCATATCTCTCAATAGTTACCCTGAATGTTAATGGGCTAAATGCCCCTGTCAAAAGACACAGGGTATCAGAATGGATAAAAAAACAAAACCCATCTATATGTTGCCTCCAGGAAACTCATTTTAAGCCCGAAGACACCTCCAGATTTAAAGTGAGGGGGTGGAAAAGAATTTACCATGCTAATGGACATCAGAAGAAAGCAGGAGTGGCAATCCTTATATCAGATCAATTAGATTTTAAGCCAAAGACTATAATAAGAGATGAGGAAGGACACTATATCATACTCAAAGGGTCTGTCCAACAAGAAGATTTAACAATTTTAAATATCTATGCCCCCAACGTGGGAGCAGCCAACTATATAAACCAATTAATAACAAAATCAAAGAAACACATCAACAATAATACAATAATAGTAGGGGACTTTAACACTCCCCTCACTGAAATGGACAGATCATCCAAGCAAAAGATCAGCAAGGAAATAAAGGCCTTAAACGACACACTGGACCAGATGGACATCACAGATATATTCAGAATATTTCATCCCAAAGCAACAGAATACACATTCTTCTCTAGTGCACATGGAACATTCTCCAGAATAGATCACATCCTCGGTCCTAAATCAGGACTCAACCGGTATCAAAAGATTGGGATCATTCCCTGCATATTTTCAGACCACAATGCTCTAAAGCTAGAACTCAACCACAAAAGGAAGTTTGGAAAGAACCCAAATACATGGAGACTAAACAGCATCCTTCTAAAGAATGAATGGGTCAACCGGGAAATTAAAGAAGAATTGAAAAAAATCATGGAAACAAATGATAATGAAAATACAACGGTTCAAAATCTGTGGGACACAACAAAGGCAGTCCTGAGAGGAAAATATATAGCGGTACAAGCCTTTCTCAAGAAACAAGAAAGGTCTCAGGTACACAACCTAACCCTACACTTAAAGGAGCTGGAGAAAGAACAAGAAAGAAACCCTAAGCCCAGCAGGAGAAGAGAAATCATAAAGATCAGAGCAGAAATCAATGAAATAGAAACCAAAAAAACAATAGAACAAATCAACGAAACTAGGAGCTGGTTCTTTGAAAGAATTAATAAAATTGATAAACCCCTGGCCCGACTCATCAAAAAGAAAAGAGAAAGGACCCAAATAAATAAAATCATGAATGAAAGAGGAGAGATCACAACTAACACCAAAGAAATACAAACTATTATAAGAACATACTATGAGCAACTCTACGCCAATAAATTTGACAATCTGGAAGAAATGGATGCATTCCTAGAAACATATAAACTACCACAACTGAACCAGGAAGAAATAGAAAGCCTGAACAGACCCATAACCAGTAAGGAGATTGAAACAGTCATTAAAAATCTCCAAACAAACAAAAGCCCAGGGCCAGACGGCTTCCCGGGGGAATTCTACCAAACATTTAAAGAAGAACTAATTCCTATTCTCCTGAAACTGTTCCAAAAAATAGAAATGGAAGGAAAACTTCCAAACTCATTTTATGAAGCCAGCATCACCTTGATCCTAAAACCAGACAAGGATCCCACCAAAAAAGAGAGCTATAGACTGATATCCTTGATGAACACAGATGCGAAAATACTCAACAAAATACTAGCCAATAGGATTCAACAGTACATTAAAAAGATTATTCACCACGACCAAGTGGGATTTATTCCAGGGCTGCAAGGTTGGTTCAACATCCGCAAATCAGTCAATGTGATACAACACATCAATAAAAGAAAGAACAAGAACCATATGATACTCTCAATAGATGCTGAAAAAGCATTTGATAAAGTACAGCATCCCTTCCTGATCAAAACTCTTCAAAGTGTAGGGATAGAGGGCACATACCTCAATATCATCAAAGCCATCTATGAAAAACCCACCGCAAATATCATTCTCAATGGAGAAAACCTGAAAGCTTTTCCGCTAAGGTCAGGAACACGGCAGGGATGTCCATTATCACCACTGCTATTCAACATAGTACTAGAGGTCCTAGCCTCAGCAATCAGACAACAAAAGGAAATTAAAGGCATCCAAATCGGCAAAGAAGAAGTCAAATTATCACTCTTCGCAGATGATATGATACTATATGTGGAAAACCCAAAAGACTCCACTCCAAAACTGCTAGAACTTATACAGGAATTCAGTAAAGTGTCAGGATATAAAATCAATGCACAGAAATCAGTTGCATTTCTCTACACCAACAGCAAGACAGAAGAAAGAGAAATTAAGGAGTCAATCCCGTTTACAATTGCACCCAAAACCATAAGATACCTAGGAATAAACCTAACCAAAGAGACACAGAATCTATACTCAGAAAACTATAAAGTACTCATGAAAGAAATTGAGGAAGACACAAAGAAATGGAAAAATGTTCCATGCTCCTGGATTGGAAGAATAAATATTGTGAAAATGTCTATGCTACCTAAAGCAATCTACACATTTAATGCAATTCCTATCAAAGTACCATCCATCTTTTTCAAAGAAATGGAACAAATAATGCTAAAATTTATATGGAACCAGAAAAGACCTCGAATAGCCAAAGGGATATTGAAAAAGAAAGCCAACGTTGGTGGCATCACAATTCCGGACTTCAAGCTCTATTACAAAGCTGTCGTCATCAAGACAGCATGGTACTGGCACAAAAACAGACACATAGATCAATGGAACAGAATAGAGAGCCCAGAAATAGACCCTCAACACTATGGTCAACTAATCTTCGACAAAGCAGGAAAGAATGTCCAATGGCAAAAAGACAGCCTCTTCAATAAATGGTGCTGGGAAAATTGGACAGCCACATGCAGAAAAATGAAATTGGACCATTTCCTTACACCACACACAAAAATAGACTCAAAATGGATGAAGGACCTCAATGTGCGAAAGGAATCCATCAAAATCCTTGAGGAGAACACGGGCAGCAACCTCTTTGACCTCAACCGCAGCAACATCTTCCTAGGAACAACGCAAAAGGCAAGGGAAGCAAGGGCAAAAATGAACTATTGGGATTTCATCAAGATCAAAAGCTTTTGCACAGCAAAGGAAACAGTTAACAAAATCAAAAGACAACTGACAGAATGGGAGAAGATATTTGCAAACGACATATCAGATAAAGGACTAGTGTCCAGAATCTATAAAGAACTTAGCAAACTCAACACCCAAAGAACAAATAATCCAATCAAGAAATGGGCAGAGGACATGAACAGACATTTCTGCAAAGAAGACATCCAGATGGCCAACAGACACATGAAAAAGTGCTCCATATCACTCGGCATCAGGGAAATACAAATCAAAACCACAATGAGATATCACCTCACACCAGTCAGAATGGCTAAAATAAACAAGTCAGGAAATGACAGATGCTGGCGAGGATGCGGAGAAAGGGGAACCCTCCTACACTGTTGGTGGGAATGCAAGCTGGTGCAGCCACTCTGGAAAACAGCATGGAGGTTCCTCAAAATGTTGAAAATAGAACTGCCCTATGACCCAGCAATTGCACTATTGGGTATTTACCCTAAGGATACAAACGTAGTGATCCAAAGGGGCACATGCACCCGAATGTTTATAGCAGCAATGTCCACAATAGCCAAACTATGGAAAGAACCTAGATGTCCATCAACAGATGAATGGATCAAGAAGATGTGGTATATATACACAATGGAATACTATGCAGCCATCAAAAGAAATGAAATCTTGCCATTTGCGACAACATGGATGGAACTAGAGCGTATCATGCTTAGCGAAATAAGTCAAGCAGAGAAAGACAACTATCATATGATCTCCCTGATATGAGGAAGTGGTGATGCAACATGGGGGCTTAAGTGGGTAGGAGAAGAATCAATGAAACAAGATGGGATTGGGAGGGAGACAAACCATAAGTGACTTTTAATCTCACAAAACAAACTGAGGGTTGCTGGGGGGAGGGGGTTTGGGAGAAGGGGGTGGGATTATGGACATTGGGGAGGGTATGTGCTTTGGTGAGTCCTGTGAAGTGTGTAAACCTGGTGATTCACAGACCTGTACCCCTGGGGATAGAGTATTATGCCTCCATCAGAAAGGATGAATACCCAACTTTTGTAGCAACATGGACGGGACTGGAAGAGATTATGCTGAGTGAAATAAGTCAAGCAGAGAGAGTCAACTATCATATGGTTTCACTTATTTGTGGAGCATAACAAATAGCATGGAGGACATGGGGACTTAGAGTGGAGAAGGGAGTTGGGGGAAATTGGAAGGGGAGGTGAACCATGAGAGACTATGGACTCTGAAAAACAATCTGAGGGTTTTGAAGGGACGGGGGGTGGGAGGTTGGGGTACCAGGTGGTGGGTATTATAGAGGGCACGGATTGCATGGAGCACGGGGTGTGGTGCAAAAATAATGAATACTGTTATGCTGGAAATAAAAATAAATAAATAAATAAATAAATTAAAAAAAAAAAAAAAAAAAAAAAAAAAAAAAAAAGAGTTTTAAGAGAAGCTCTGTCTCTCTCTTTAGGTTATTAGATTTAAAAATTATTTCTTCCTAGTAATTTCTATTGTTTCTGAAGTGCACAACTTTTTTCCATCGTTAACATAATGTAACAGCTACTGCATTCTGTTCTATTTTAGATATAAGGGATATTGCTATATTATTAGTTTTAGAATGAATATACTGCAGATATCTTCAATATAACTTAGGAGAATATTTTCCTCATTAGTTTTAGACCATCTTTAAGGTTTTCCCCTCTGTAGTAATCACATCGATATGTGTTATTTTAATAAACAAACATTTACAAATTACTACATTATTTTTAAATAGTCAGGTGAAGTACCCTTTCATGATATGGTTTAATCATCATATCTCCATATGATCTCAATGTTGTTAAATGAAGAATGAAAGGAATGCTCCACAGCAACTGTTAAAACCAAGTTTGTTTATTAGTATTTTTTGTTTTTAACCAAATGTCTACCTGGGGTCTAATTAACAGAAGTATCCAACTGTCACGTGAATGGACAAATTATGTTTAACAGAGAATGATAGGGATCTACTCAGAATCTGATGATTTTAAAAACAGTTGTCTTTAGACTGTAAGAGTTGGCATATAATTAGTACATCCCTTATGTTGTTTTTCACCACACACATGCACACACAAGCACGCATGCACGCACATGATAACTGAATGAAATTATACTGTGTCTCTTACCTAAAGAATGTGCAGCTGTGGTTTTGGAGCTGAAAAACCGACCAAGCCCAAGATCTCCAAGTTTTACCACTCCAGTGGCTGTAATGAACACATTAGCTGGTTTTATATCTGTGAAGAGATGAAGGAATCAGGTGAAAGATGATGTCAGCTTAGGTATTTTCAAGGGATTAAAATACTTTTCATGGCAGAATTTAAACTCTATCTTAAAAATGAAAGAAAGTCAGTTTGAATTTTGACCCAATTGCTTCATTCTGGGTAATTTTGATAGAGCCTTATTATTTCTGAGTTCTTAGTCCTCTGATAAAGAAATAATCATCAACGCAGCATGATAGAGATTGCTCCTAATCTTCACTTAAAATGCATTTTCAAAGAAACTTTTGTGAAATGCAAAGCACAAAATAAATTTATGCCCATTTTATATCAATATTAAATATCTTATTAAACATTAATTTATTGATACATTTACATAAAATATAAAATCATAACTCTACTATGAACATAATTATTTATTTAGATGACCTTACAAATCATAATTGCTTAAATAAACTGTATTGACATTTTTTACACCCCAAAATCAGAGGATCAGTTCCTAAGTGATGCCATCTTTACATGCTCTGCCCAACTACTTGATTGACAGTCAAGAATATATTAAGAGCTAATGTTCAAAATTAAGAAATGAAGTGGCCCTGATAGATACTATCCGCTGAATCTTCCTTACACATAATCAACTGCTTTCCTGCACCTTTTCTTTTTTTTTTTTAAGTTACCAACATTATTAGCAGGATGCTCAGAAGAGGCAAAGCAGAACAGTAACTAATTCTCATTTTTCTTTAAAACAAGTAGGGCTCTACTGAAAGGTTTTTCATCCTAGTAAATGATAATTTGAAAATAAATTAACTGAGAAAGCATGATACTATGCTATGACTGGAAGGTATTTATTCTTAATTGCCGAATAACCTGCATCACTTAAAACAACTTTAGAAATTATTTGTGGTTTTTATCCTACCTCTATGCATGACTCGTCGGGAATGCATGTGTTCCAATGCACTGCAGAGTTGAACAAAGTATTTCCAAACGGTCCTTTCAGGAATTAGCCGCTTTTGTTTCTTAAAATGCTTTTTAAAAAATTTAAATAAGAATTATTAGGAATTAAAATATCTTCAGACTACATTCTGACATGCAAAATGCCTTACGTCAGAAAAACACTTAGTTTTATCTATCTATTGCCAACTAAAAAGCATATGATTTCCCACAGTGAGATGATTTCAAGAATTTTTACCTGACATATTAGCTTGAATTTCTTACTATTATATCTGAAGTTAGCATAGGCCACATAAAGCTACATCTTTGTGATGTCCAAGATTTCAAAAAATTAACATCTATTAAAATAATTTCCTATCCTAAAAGGATGATGTCAAATTTCATTTTAAGAAACACAGAATAAAATAGTCTGAAAACCTGAAGGTAATTATGTTCATTAAAAGACAATTCTTCTCCTGACAGAAGGCTTCACTATAGAACTCCTTTTAAATATTGAACCACCTTGGTGATTTGAAATATCAGCTAATTTATTAAAAATTAAATAACAGATTTATGTAAAAAGTTTTCATGAATATTTCTACTGCACATTATTAAAAAAAAAAAAATAAACCTGTACTTTAAATGGATGAAACCAAACTTCATAGAAGAAAAACATTATAGGAAGGTCCAGGCAAAAAGCTGAGCACCAACAACCTAGCTGGGAAAGGGTGGGCCCTCAATCACCCAAAGAACTACAAAACCAGAGGTATATATTTATGCCCATTTTCCTATATTACATTTGTTAGAAGAATATATCTCCTTCAAGAACAAAGTTTTTAGTTTCCTAAAATTCATAAAGATTACATAAAAATTATTTTTCTAACACAAAAATGCAACTGGTTTCCTGTTTAACGATATTTACAAATGACCAACATGAAATACTACATATAAGGAAGTTTTTATGACATCTTCTGATAATTTTAACTTTTAAAAAACACAAATAGTTATTAACAGATATCAACATTTAAGTGCGTACTATAGTGCATTTTTTCTGGAAAAGTTTTTGGAAGTTCAACTGATTTGATTTATTATTGAAAATGGAGAAACTATAATTTGGGTAATTGCAAAGCAAGTTTCTCTGTCAATTTTTTACCCCTGTGACCAGTTGAGGGCAGGCTGAAAGAAGAACATAGGGAAATCTGTTGATATCCCTACTTCATACTTAGCAAAAGATTGTATCTACTGTCTCATATGTACTCAATATACCAAAAGGATAAATCTTCGAGGAAAAGCCAGTAACTTTAGATTAATGTTAACTATGGAAATGAA
This sequence comes from Mustela erminea, assembly GCF_009829155.1. Lineage (NCBI taxonomy): Eukaryota > Metazoa > Chordata > Mammalia > Carnivora > Mustelidae > Mustela > Mustela erminea. Next base: position 39,360,766 of record NC_045630.1, on the reverse strand, counting down.
TTTAGTAATTTCAAGGGCTATTAACATCAGTAGGAAAAAACAAGTAACAAATAGATGACCAGGTAATTAAAGAGCAAATCAGAGTATCACTAAAATGCTGAAAACCTCCCATATCATGTTTCAATATTCAGTATTTTTAATTGCAGACTGTGTCAACATCACTCTTCATTCTAAAGGGCCATGCTGCAAAATCAGTTCTATACACATAATTTTCTTTCAGATTTGGAATGAGTCCAAATAAAGCCTGTCTATGTGCTCTCCCTGATGCTGGATTAGCATATCAGAAGACTGTTTGATGTCAACAGGAAGATGGGGACCAGGTTTCTTTTCATTCAAAAATAAATATAATGCATCATGTAAGCTTCAGACCATGAAAGAACAATTTTATGCTTTAATACAGATTCTGAAATCCTCATAGTCATAATGAATTTGGCACATTACTTTTAAAGTCTCATTATTTAAACAATAAATCATATATATAGGAGAAAGCAGAATGAAAAAAATGGCCCTTAAAATGCACCGTTACGGAAGATGTTATCAGACCAAGAGGGTCTGACCATTTTCATGTTTTTATATGCATTGAGACTATCTCTTTGAACAACAAAGAAGACAAGATGAAGACAATAAATTGATATCAATACAATGTTACCTAGACAGAATGACCTGGCAAAAACATAAGTATCCAAATCAGTAACAGGTTTCTGAAGAATAATTTTATGAACCTGATTTGCTCATAAAAGAAATCAGAGGCAGTTTCATTATGTCATTGGTATCTTACAAATAAGTCTTATCTGTTTCACCACATGCAGTTTTCCAACACTTCTTAAGTGCAGGGGTTTGTTTTTTTGTTTGTTTTATAAAACCAATACTTATGAGAAAAGCCTGTCTGTTCTGATGGTGGCACTGTTGGCCATCTCTTAAAAAGAGGATGACTGGGAAAAAGGCAATGAAAATTTGATTTTTTTTTATACTGGTAAAATTTATATTAGCATTACAGGGCAGAAACTTTCCCAATGCCAAAGTATTAAAAAAAAAAACTTTTCTTGAAATTTATTCTAATATAGGCATATCTGTTAATTCTTTAGTCAAATAGCATTACTGTTCAAAAATCCACTTTTTTTCTAAAATTAAGACAGCCTTATGTAACTACTTAGCACTAGATTAGGAAAAAAAAAATCTAATGCCAAGAAACAGAAATTACAAATGCACACGTATTTGTCATGTGGTAAGTTTTTAATAAAGCAAGAAATAACATAGCCAAATTTTTTAAAGGTTCGTATCAATAAGCATTTATGTGAAAAGGAAGACTGTCCAATATGGCACTTTACTATATTTACATTATGAAACTGAACTTCAAGTTTTTTTAATCTGAAAATTAAGTATCTGAAAATTTACAAAGAGGCAGAAATTGGCACTCAGGTATACCTTATCACTTGGAATTAACTTTTATTTAGTCTTTTTTAAAAAACAGGGTAGTCTTTTCACTATGCAAAGCTTCAAATATTGTTTACTTTATAAACCTATTTACTATCTCCATTAAAGTCATTCAAGTAAACACTGAACATTATTCAAATTCAAGAAACAGACGTATCAAAAAGCTAGTCAATGTAAATATAAAAAATCACAGTATATTATATTCTCACTTATGTGTGAAAAGATTACCAGTCTTCTCTTAGGTAAAATTCAGCACACCTGGTAAAATATATTCATATTGCCACTTTAGCAATGTATACACATATTTATTAATATAAAAGAGGATGCTAAGGCAAGCTGCTTCCATTTGAAGATGCTGGAAAATAGTCACACCTTTAGAAAAAAAATCACCTAACATCCTCCTCCAAATTAAATACCCAACACCAAATCCAGTAATATAGTGGATGATCGCATATTTAAGGACCATTTTTTGGACTGAGCTGGATGACTTGATATCTGCACTCTAGACCATCGATCCAAAAGGAACGTATACATTATTTATTTCTAAGTTTTGCCATTCTAACATTCCTTTCAAGAAATTTTGGGGAAAGCTTCGATGATATTACCTATAATAAACTCACCCACAGAGAAAAAGCAGAAAATTATATTCCTGTTTTATTAAAAAAATTAATCTCCATGGTGTATCAAAATATTTAAGTCCACAGTTTGGTATGTTATTCTTTAAAGAAGAAAGTTTCAGACAAAACATCTAGAACAGCCAGGGCTGGCTTCATGAGCGATCTGTGTAGTCATGCAGGACACTGTATTTAGTTTAATGCTCTCTTGTTGCCATCCTGAAATTCTTAACAATTTTACAGTGAAGGACCCACAACTATGTAGCTGGTCCCAGAATAATATACACGTAATCTTTTAGATTGTACTGCTGTAGTTAAAACAAAAACAAAAAGCAGCAAGTGGGATCCTGGGTACACAAGGCATTCTGCAGAAGATCAGGAAAAAGATAATTAAATAATGAGAAATTATGAGGTAATAAGAAAACTAGAATTACAAGCCCCAAGCCTATCTCTTCCAAGTAACTAACAAGAGGAAGTAAATAATTCATGTTAATATAAGGACATACTTCCTGCTTAGGAATGTCATCGGATATTTAATGTGCTACTAATATATCTATTATCTTTTATAAAGACCTGATTATCAGCCTTGACATAACTGGTTGTGTTACCCTGAGCACGCCACTTAACTAAACCTGGGTAGGCCTCCATTTCCTCCCTATATTGAACAGAGTTTAGAGATGAGCTATAAGGTTCCCAATGTCTTTAAAATAGAATCTATGGTTCTACAGTCTCAGGCACAAATAAAACTTACATAAAGAAATGCCTGCTTGGCACATTTTCACATATAAAAATAATGCTATGTCCTATCCCTTAAATCTCCAGTTAATAAAAACAAAGCAAATAATAATAATAGTAATACCTCAGAGATCCCCATAGATCCAGTTAACACTATAAAGGATCTTCACATGAGATGACAGGTAGTTAGAGAAACTTGCAATAGGTCAAACATTTACCATCAGAAGGGATGTTATGTTCCCAGACAAACACATCTCTGTAACTATAATGCATTTTCATAAGACTATATTTTGCAATGGTTGTTTCAAAGAAATTCAATGCACAGAGACTGGGTGATGGAAAGTATAGAATGCTTCTGAAAGCGTAACTGATGGTTCTAAGTGTGATTTGTATTACGTATGAATCTTTCTGTAAAAACAATTTTCTTCTGAAGGGTATAAGGAGGTCTGAACAGACTAAGTCACACAATACTTGCTATACACAATTTTGAGAATTATATAAATGTGTAAAATAGTTATGTCTCAATTAGAATTTGGGTTTGTAATACTAATTTGCAGCATGTGAATATTTTCACTCTTGGCACTCTTGAATAAAATCCAGCAACGTGCAGTCGCTCTAGCAGGTGTGAAGCGGAATGGGCCTGGCAGCCATGAGACCACTGAAAATACTCATCACTGGCATCTGAGTTTATTACTTTGCTATTTCCCATGCAAGCTCCACTTGTCTTTTTCCTTTCACATAACGTCAGAAAACCCACTAAGAGTATACAGATGTTTTTAGATTATAATTTAATAGAATACCAATATAATCTATTCATTCTCCCATACCAAAATTATGTGGGTAATTAAGGAAGCTGAAATATGTTTCATCTTAGGGTAGGAAGGGTAAAGATTTTTCTCTGAGCAATTAAGTCTTGAGGGGAAAAAAAAAAACACTTAAGTTATTTAGCAAAAAAGAAAAATAAGCTCCTATAATGTTTTTCCTCCAAAGAAGTTGCCTTCAGAACATTAGCACATTCATACTGAGGAAACTTAGGACATTAAAAAATCAGTAAGAATAGATGAATGCATCAGAATTATTACAAGAATTAATCCCCGAACTGCTGCCACATGGTTAATTTTTAAGAGAACCTTCTATGTTACTAAAACTAATAGAGAAGACACTTGGAAATCTAAGACATTTTCTCTGCTGCACGAGAGGACTAGAGACAGAAAGAGTGAGCACAAAAGCAGAAAGTTAATCTTCAGGAAGACACAAGGTCACAAAGATAAACAGAAACATTTGCCTCTTTAATACATTCTTTCTGGTTCTGTTTTACCAGACATCAGTAAGATGCTTGGAAAGATATTTCAATATTCTTAATGGACAAGGGAAACACCACAGAACAATAATGAGACAGTACAAGTCTCTTGGCAGAAATTCACTGGGCAGGGTGGGGGGGGAGTCTGTATCTCTTCTCTACTTAACTGTTTTAGCTACCAGTATGACTGCTCGTGATGTTACAGAATTTTTTAAAGGCAGCTTTAGGATCAGTGTTACCTTAAAATGTAAAGAGCAAGTCGTCCTTTAAAAATTATTTTCTAGGGGCACCTGGGTGGCTCAGTGGTTAAGTATCTGCCTTGAGCTCAGAGTCCTGAGGATCAAGCCCCACATCTGGCCCCTGCTGGGCAGGAAGCCTGCTTCTCCCTCTCCACTCTCCTTACTTGTGTTCCCTCTTGCACTGTCTCTCTCTCTCTCTGTCAAATAAATTTTTAAAATAAAATAAATAAAAAATAAGAATTATTTTCTAATTTTCCCAAGTAAATATAGTTCTGAAGTTACATATCACCTTTTAGTTATACTCACAGAATTACATAATGGTCATTAGGATTTAATTTACTAAAATCCCCAAGTTCTATACTACTTTATTATATCAAAGTACTTAAGTATTGAAGAAAACCCAGGTGATATTTTATCAGTAACACTGCTTTTATACAAATAATTCTGTATAACACAGCTACATGTACATATCAATGTAGGCATAAATCTATATAAATACACAAACACATGGCTGCCCATGCATGAGTGGGTAACTATGTACATATACATATGTATATAATATTCAATTCTGTATGGATTTTTTTTCAAATAGTGCCACTGATCTATAACCTTCAACTTCCAAATAATTCTAAGGTCATATGCAACATAGACAACAATCTTATACAAAAGACTCAGAGGGAAACAGATCACATTTGAAATCACTGGCTATTCTCATAGTTGCCTGGCTTGGACTATACATTTTATCCCAGACACTGAAATGGAAAGTGTAGGTGTCCTTGTAAACTATAAATCAGAGTCATCCAAGATAGATGATACTACTGGGAAGATTTTATTGCTTTAAGGATTCAAAGGTCAAAAGTGTAAAAGACATCTCAAAGTGATTTTATTTCTAGTCCAACCTCTAAATTTGGATAAGTGCAAGTAAAAATGTGTCTGCAAATGTAAAAAACAACCACACCAAAAAGGTGAACAAGATTTGTTAAGTTCTAATATTTGGAGCTAATAATTATCTTTAAAACACTGTTAGTAGGCGCCTGGGTGGCTCAGTGGGTTAAGCCGCTGCCTTCAGCTCAGGTCATGATCTCAGGGTCCTGGGATCGAGTCCGGCATTGGGCTCTCTGCTCAGCAGGGAGCCTACTTTCTCCTCTCTCTCTCTCTGACTGCCTCTCTGCCTACTTGTGATCTCTCTCTGTCAAATAAATAAATAAAATCTTTAAATAAATAAATAAATAAATAAATAAAGCACTGTTAGTATTTTAGCTAATTTATCAAAGCCTATGGTACGCAAAATTGTAGGACAGCGCCCCCCCAAATCCCGAAATTCTTGTATATAATTCCTCCCCTTGAGTGTAAGTTGAGTTGTGAATATGATGAATTATCATTCTTCTATCGTGTTGTCTTACATGGCAGGAAAGGTTTTGCTGATGTAACTAAGGCTCCAAATCAGTTTCTTTTGAGTTCACCAAAAAGGGTAGGCCTGGGCTAACCCAGTAAGCCCTTCATAAAAGTTAGAAATTCAAAGCCAGAGAGACTCGACTGCTGGCCTCAAGGGAACAAACTGCCAGGCTATGGAAAGAGCCATGTGGCAGGCACAGTACAAGACCTCTAGGACCCAAGGATGGTCCCCAACTGATAACCACAAAGATAGTCATGTAATTGCAAGGAAATTAATTCTTCTAACCAACAAGCAAACAAGGAAGAAAGCCCTAATCCTCAGATGAAATCACAGCCCCAGCTGGCACCTTGATTTCAGTCTTCTAAGACCTTGAGCAGAGAACCCACTAACCAGTATGTGAACTCACTTATCTACAGACACTGTGAGATAAATTTGTATTGTTTTAAGTTGCTAACTTTGTGATAATTAGTCATAAAAGAAAAATACAAGTGAATTTCCTTTTTTTCTTAAAGATATTTATTTATTTATTTATTTGACAGAGACATCACAAGTAGCCAGATAGGCAAGCAGAGAGAGAGGGGAAGCAGGCTCCCCGCTGAGCAGAGAGCCCAAAGCGGGGCTCAATCCCAGGACCCTGAGATCATGACCCGAGCCAAAGGCAGAGGCTTAACCCACTGAGCCATCCAGGCGTCCCTACAAGTGAATTTCTAAACACCGTAAAAATCTACACATAAAAGTAACTTTATGTGTGTATAGAGGAAAGGAGTTTTAAGGCTTCTACCAAATTTAAAGGGAATGCCATATAAGTGGTAACAATGCAGAAAATACAAGCTGCATATTCAGGAAGACAGCACATATCTAAATATATTAAGAAAAGATAGCCTAAATCAGGAACAAAACAAAGATGCCCACTCTCACCACTCCTAGTCAACATTGTAGAAGTCCTTGCCCAAGCAATCAGACAAGAGAAAGAAATAAAAGGTATCAGAATTAGAAAGGAAGAAGGAAGAAGTAAATTGTCCCTATTTGTAGATGACATGATTTTATATATACAGAAAATCCTAAAGACAGAACCAAAAAAATGTTAACTCTAATCAATGAATTTATAAAGTTACACAGAACAAAATTAATGTACAAAAATCAGTAGTGTTTTTGTATACTAACAATACGTTATCTATAAAAGAAATAAAGAAAATGATCCCATAACATCAATACCTATAAAATACTTGGGAATAAACTTAACCAAGGAGTTTTCTAGTCTAAAAACGACAAGACATTGATGAAAGAAATCAAAGGAGGCACTAAAATAAATGGAAAATATCCTGTGTTCAGAGCTGGAAGAATTTTAGATTGTTAAAATGTTAATACTACCAAAGGCCATCTACAGATTCAAGGCACTCCCTATCAGAATTCTGATGGCATTTTTTATGAAAGTAGAAAAAACAATTCCAAAACTTACACAGAACCAGAAGATCCCCAAATAGTGAAAGTCAAAGCAATCCTAAGAAAGAATAACAAAGGGGCAGGCATCTTGATATATCAAACTTCTTGATTTTAAACTATACTATAAAGCTACAGTAATCAAAACAGTATGGTACTGTCATAAAAACAAAGAGAGCAAGGAAACAGATCTGAGAGACTGGAAATAAACCCAAGCATGTACAGTTAATTAAATATTGGACAAGGGAGTTAAGAATACCCAATGGAGAAAAATAGTCTCCTCAATAAATGGTGCTAAGAAAAGTGGATATTCACATGTAAAAGAACGAAATCAGAATGAAACCATTAAAACCATGAAATTCCTCAAAAAAAAAAAAAAGAAAGAAAGAAAGAAAAGAAAAAGGAAAAACCTCATAGACCTGGGTCTTGACAGCAATTATTCAGAAAGGATACCTAAAGCATAAGCAGCAAAAACGAAATAAACATGAGTCATCATATTGAATTTAAAAACTTCAGAAGAAATGATCAACAAAGCAAAAAGGCAACCTATGGAATGGGGAAAAAAACTGCAAACCATATATCTGATTATGGGTGAATACTCAAAATATATAAGGAGCTAATACATCTCAACTGCAAATAGTAACAATAATAATAATAATCATGCAATTTAAAAAATGGCCAAAAACCTAAATGGACATTTTTCTGAAGAAGATATATGAATGGACAACAGATACATGAAAAAATGCTCAACAACACTACTCATTAGAGAAATGCAAATCAAAATCACAATGAGATATTGCCTCATGCCTGTCAGAATGGCCATCACCAAAAACAAAAACAAAATCAAAAGATAACAAATGCTGCCATGGAACTCTTGTACAGTGTTGGTGGGATTGTAAACTGGTATAACCACTATGGAAAACAGTATGGAGGATCCCTAAAAAATTAAAAATGGAACTACCATATAATCCCACAATTCTACTTCCAGGAATATATCCAAAAGAAGTGAGAATACTAGCTCAAAAAAATATCTGGCATCCCTATGTTCACAGCATCATTAATTATAATACCCAAGACACGAAAACCACAAAAATGACCACTACAGATGAATGGAAAAAAGTTGTGATATATATATATTTGTGTATATATGTATATATATATTTTATATATATATGTGTGTATGTATATATATACATATATATGCATATATATATCTCACATACACTCACACACAGAAGAACATTATTCAGCCATTAAAAAAAATAACAAGGAAAACTTGTCATTTGCAAGGGATGAACCTTGAGGACATTATAAGTGAAATAAGTTAGACAGAGAAAGGAAAACGCTGTATAATTTCACTTATATACGGAATTTAACACACACACACACACACACACATTCTCTCTCTCATAAAAAGAGACCAGATTTGTGGTCTCCAGAGATGGGGGGCAGAGGAAGGATAGGTGGAAGGTGGTCAGAGGTACAAACTTCCACTTACAACATAAATAAGTACTTGGATGGAATGTACAACCCGATGACTCCAAATACTTGTACTGAATAATATACAGGAAAGTTGTTATAAAAGTAAATCCTAAGATCTGTCATCACAAGACTTTTTATTGTATCTGTTTGAGTTGACAGATGCTAACTATACTTACTGCGATAATCATTTCACAATATATATAAATCAAACCATAATGCTGTACACCTTACACTTACACAGTGATGTATGTTAATTACATCTCAATAAAACACGGAAAAAAGAGATAGTCTTAACTTATTATTTGGAATTGTCCCAAACTCTTGACACAAAGTAGATATCCATTTAAATCAGTAATCCATATTCACTAAAAATATTTCACTAAAAAAAACTGCAAGTATAATGCTGACTGACTTCTTAGCCAGTGTGCTGTGGTATGAAAATCTTTTGACAGATAATAAACTTCAAAGTTTCCCCCTAAGAGATTTATTACATTGGGTTATATTGTATTTTACTGACATTTTAGCGAAATGAAGGTTTATATAAATATAATGTTAAAGATATGCACTTTCTTCTTTTGTCTCAAACTAACTTTTTAAGAGGTAATTATAAATATAAAAAATTATAAATAATTCAATGAATAAACCTCACGTTGGAAAAATGGGCTATGAAAAGTTTAAACACATTTTAGCAATATTTCTGTGGACACCTTAAAAAAAGCTTTTGTTTACACCCTTCTGATATTTGTCTCTCATCTTCTCTATACCAAGTCTCTATCACCAAATTTGTTTCTTTGCTGTACAAAGAGTGAAATAAACAGTATTAATAAGGCAAAATGGAGAAACTATTGGTCTAATTTAAGGTATGATAAAGTAAATCCATAGTATATAAATCACAACTTGATACACTGAAATCTGTTTTTTAAGAGTCTATTTTTCCTTTAAAATTCTGATTACTGATGATAAAGAAATATATGATGAAAAATTCTAGATTTCCTTTTATCCTAAAACTCATCTGGGAAGTATTTCATCTGACCACAGCCTCAGGTATTCCTTTGTCACTAATTAGAGAAATACTGAATATTTCAACTATAAATTGCTTAATTATATTTGTCAGCTTGCTCTAAACCAATTAATTATTTACTTGTAAAAATCTTTGATGCAATGCTATCCAGAGGTTCATTTCTGGAATACAGACCAGGAGCTATATTTTCTCTTCTACCCCAATTAAGCTGAAGACTTGAGACAGTGAAATATATTGTTGTGATGCACTATGATTTACAATATTACCCCCTAAAAAGAAATGAATCATTTTCTTACAATTCAAGTATCTACTGCTGTCTTTTATAAAGCATAAGTCACCATCATGCTCCTTCATAAAAGAAGTTCCTATGACTTTTTTTTTTCCTTAATGCAGTCTCTTTTATAAAGATCAGCTTATAGCACAAATAAGAATGTTTAGAAAAGTACTTTTGAATTTCTTGCAGGGGAAAACTACCCTTCCTGTATCAGCTTGAAACACCGTCTTCTCTCTCACCAGCATACCATTCAATATCTTAGCAACTCCGGGTGAGACCAGAGTGAAACAGCAAGAAACAACCACCCATATTCACCTACTGGTCCCCAGAACAGAGAAGCATAGCAGAGGTCAAGAGTCAACTTGGAATTAAGGAAGAATGGGAGAGAGAGAGAGGGAGAGAGGAAATAGCACCTTTTACATACTCACTGACCATGTGATTACTGAGATACTACTATGAGCCAGGCACCTCCCTAGAAACTGAAGGTATCTATACCTTCTACAGGAGATATTTGCTGAGCATCTGCTCTGTGCAGGGCACTGTCCTAAGCACTGGGGATTCATGAGGTCCTCAAACAAAGATTCCTCCCTCTGAGAGCTTACATGCTGGATCCCACAGGTTGAGTAAATCTTGACAAACATCTTTACCACCAACTAGAAACTCGAGAAGGATTTAAGAAGATGTTTTTCTTTTCTTTTCTTTTTTCTTTTTCTTTCTTTCTTTCTTTCTTTCTTTCCTTCTTTCTTTCTTTCTTCCTTTCTCTCTTTCTTTCTTTCTTCCAAGACTTAATTCATTTATTCGAGAGAGAGAGTGAGAGAGAGAGAAGTAGCAGGGGGAGGGGTAGATGGAGAGGAACCCCACTGAACAGGGAGCCAGACGCGGGGCTTGATTCTGGGACTCCAGGATCATGATCTGAGCCAAAGGCAGAGGCGTAACCAACTCAGCCACCCAGGTACCCCTCAAGAACCATTTCTGGTGGTGTTGGGAACAGGGTCAGGAGTGGGTGTCTGCAAAGAAAAAAACGGAACCAGGACAGTAAGTAGGAAAAGGCTGGTGGAGGTGGGAGTGCAAGACGGAAGTCAGGACGGTTTTCTTTCATCAGCCTACTTAGAACAGCAACATCTTCTCGTTGTCCTTCTTTATTTATCATAAAAGACATACATAGGGCGCCTGGGTGGCTCAGTGGGTTAGGCCGCTGCCTTCGGCTCAGGTCATGATCTCAGGGTCCTGGGATCGAGTCCCGCATCGGGCTCTCTGCTCAGCGGGGAGCCTGCTTCCTCCTCTCTCTCTGCCTGCCTCTCTGCCTACTTGTGTTCTCTGTCAAATAAATAAATAAAATCTTAAAAATAAATAAATAAATAAATAAAATAAAAATAAAATAAAAGACATACATAAATGTAACCAGATGTCAGACGTTCTTTTATGGACACTGGAATAGCTTTCTGTTATGGCCAATATGCTGAGACTATTCTAAGATCTGTAGTTTGCAATACAACTTTCCACCTTTAGGAGGGCTCCAAGAGAATGTGGGACATAGAACCCAGAATCTCTTACATCTTGATGAGGTAGACTAAGGGTACCTACAATAAAGACCAGGATCACTAGAAGCTTATACAATAATGTCTACTAGACAGGAACGAAGAATGGTATTACCAATTCTCTGAACTACTTCAGTTCTATCAAAGTACAATAAATTGCTCTATAAATATATAACTTACTAGCAATAAGTTGATATCTTTTATTTAAAAAAAAGTTTCCTAAGTAATCTTTTACATGATAGATACCTTCAAATTTTAGTCAAAAGCCCCAAGGATACTTTAAGAGTATAGTTATCAATCTACAACTGTATGTTACTATTCATTACCAAACACAAAATCTGTTGTTCTGAACGGATCTTACTATGTCCACTGGTTCAGTTAATTTAAAAAATTCCTTGAAAATGTCAACTGATGGCAAAATCCATTTAAATAAGTGAGCTGAGTTCATCACCACAATAAATATAAAAACACACTGACAAATTTCTCCTTCCTCACAGGTTTAAGAAATCCAAATCTGCTACAGATGCAATCACAGGGCTTCTATAAAGCACTCTGATCTTGCCCTAGTTTTCCCAAGTGGTAAAAGGACAGGAGTATTCTTTCAAGGTGAATGCTCTGGGCTCAGGCGTGCCTTGGCAATGGGCAGGGACAGCAACCTCTAGGTGTGGAGGAACCATTGCAAAGAAAGAGCGCTAGACTAGAAAAGAGCAAAAAACTCTAGAAGAGAATGAAAACCCCCAAACATCAATCTCTCAACTGGGAGCAAGAATTGATAACTGAAACTGTTTGTTTTTTATCTGCCTTCAGCCGGTATTTGCCCAATGAAGATTTGCTCTCTTTGCTTCTGATTACAAGCATTTAAAGAACTCTTGCACTTTAAGCCAAGAATTGCATCTCAGTTGTCTCTCTTATAAGGACTACTTACATTTGCTTTTATATGCCTCATCTTGATCAATAATTATTTAATAAATTTGGCATTTGTGTGTTTGCATTTCTTTTTAAAATTAAAACCGCAAATTAATTACTTGATTAATTAATTAAGTTAGTGTTCATTAATGTGGAAAGACAGCGCTAGTGTTGGGAAGTCCCTAAAACAGAAGATCAGATAACTGATTAGAAGTGAGTCACTCTCACCATGGGACTTTAAACAGAGTCAGCTTGATAGCATTCTGTGATAATAAAAATATTAACTCCCAGTCATGCAGTATTTTTATAATGTAGCAAGTAATCTCAAAACTGCCTCCATCTTACGGATGAGGCAACTAAGCCTAAGAGAAGTTAAATGGCAGGAGAGTTGACCCAGCTGACAGGGCGCTCCCACTGGATAGCAGGGTTCCTAGCTACTGCCAGAGAACCAGTGAGCACCTTGATCAGAAAATCTTTGAAGGCTTAGTAATGGAAGGCAAAGTGTGTATGCATCAACATCTCTCTGGGGAGAAGGTCAAGGGTTTTCATCTGATTTTTCAAAGGAGTTCTGCGATATAAAAATCTTTAAGGGCTTCTAAAGGAAAACACATGTCATTTTGCATCAGATAAACCCTAATTTCAAACATCAGTTCTTCTATTTACTAGTAATGATGGTTATCTTCTTTAAACGTCAAATTTAGGCCCCAAATCCTTTTGAACAATAAACATGGTAATGCATATAAAGCCTCTAACATTGTTTTTAAGAACGCCTTACAATAACTCCACGTAGCAGGGATTAGTGGCTGTGTTCCAGTATCTGCTGGGAGACTGACTATACAGACAATGTCCAAATCATATAAAAACGGAACTCTGAACCACAACTTTGAGCAACCTGACCAGAAAAAAAATCTTTTATCCATAACAAACATCCCAGGACACCAGCCCCCTATGTCCGGTGTGCAGGAAGCCAGACGGCCATCTCTAGCGACAATGCATGAAGCTGAGCAGTAACTCTGGAACAATCAGCCTCAAATGGCCAGGACTTGAATTAACTGACAGCTTCCTTAACTTTTGTCCCTGCTTCCAACTTAGGACCAATCAGAGAAAGCCAGGTGAGATGCCTCACTTCTAAGTAGCTCATGTACAGCTTCTTTGTGCCAACAACCTCTAATTGGGTCATCCCTAAAGGCTTATTTTTCCCATTATAAAGATTTCCTATTCCTCTGCCTACCTCTGAATCTCTGCCAAAATGTTACTGACAATGTTGACTCCATCGCTCTAGCAGGCTCAGAGTAAAGAGCCTTGCTTTTCTCATTTGGGTTGGTTTTCACTGATTCCCACCCTGTTCAAAATGTCTTCTGAGTAATAGAAGTTTAGCTGGCACATGACCAGCCAAATGAAGACTATATTCCAGCCTTCCTTGTAGCTACTTGGGTTCATAAGACTAAATTCTGGCCAAAGGGATGAAGCTAAAAATGTTATGTGGCCATATCCAGTAATGTGCCTCAAGATACAGCCAGCAAGTACCATGTGTCCCTTCCTGCCTCAGAGAGCTGACTTGATCCGCTGCAAATAGGCTTGGTTTCTGAGAGTCTGACAGATCAGAGCTGCCATATCAGCTCCAGAATTTTATGTAACAGGGAAATATGATTAATAACAGTAATAACACAGCAGTAGCTTCCATTTGCATAGACATTACTATGTGTGAGACAGTTCTTAGGTCTTTTTTTTTTTTTTTAAGATTTTATTTATTTGACAGATAGAGATCACAAGTAGGCAGAGAGGCGGGCAGAGAGACAGAGAGACAGAGAGAGAGAGAGAGGAGGAGGAATGAGGCTCCCTGCCAAGCAGAGAGCCAGATGTGGGGCTCGATCCCAGGACCCTGGAATCATGACCCGAGCCAAAGGCAGAGGCTTTAACCCACTGAGCCACCCAGGCACCCCGAGTTCTTAGGTCTTAATAAATGTCAAATATTTAGTCATTTGCAACAATCCTATGAGGTAGGTTCTATTATTATTTTGTTTTTTGAGAAACTGTCATACACAGAAGTAACCTGCCTAAGAACAAGTAATTTTTAGAACACTGTAATTTGGGGGTTTCTATAACTTGTAGCTGAACTTAAACCCAATTAACATGCTCTTGGAGAAGAAAGTTAAATAAACTTTAAAGTGGTTGAGCTGGGGTTTGATGTGCAAACCCCAAAAAGGTCTGAATGCAAAGCCCACTTTATTCTTTGATGAATCCCTCCCAGGAAAAGATCAGGATTCTCTAGAATCTCTTTCTGTCTCCTCTGCCCGATGTCCAGAGATAAAGGATCAAGGGTTGGTCTGCTCAGAAAATCAAGTTGCAAAATTTGAACTTCAGCTTACAGAAGAGACAAATCTGTTGATCTATTTCCAAGTTGGTTTCTGAGTGTCCAGACATCTCAACTGAGCAGAGTGAGTTTTACCAGGTAAACCAGTTTCATAATCATAATTAACACTACTATCATTCATTAGGTATCTACCATATCTTAAAGTATTTCACCAAGGCCTTTAAAATATCTGATATACCTATATGTTTATAGAGCAATTCTATCAGAAAAAAAAATACTTAGTTTTAAAAAAGCAAAACAAAAGCTTACCTTTATCATTCTGGATAGATCACCAGCATCAGCTAATTCCAAAACTATGTTAAGTTCATTATCTTCAATGAATGATGCATAATATTTAATTACATTTGGATGGTTGAGTTGCTGATGGAAAAACACACACACACACACACAGACACACACACACACAAAAACAAACACCAGAAAGTTTTCTTATTGTAAATTCCCAGGAATCACTTACAGTTTCTTAACTAAAGAATAAACTTGGTTGCTGCATTTCATTTTTAAGTTACAGAAATCTTAACATGACAGTATATTTTTCTTCAGTGATTTTTGAAACAGGTATTATAATTATTGAAAGTAACACTAGACACTAGATACTAGATAATTTAATTTTAATACTCTTTATTAGAAATAGAGTAAATTACTCTTTATTAGAGTGAATTACACATAAAATTTTTTAGAGTATGTATTGCTATGTTCAATAAGTATATAAATATAAATGAATTGCAGAATTATAGCATCAGTTCCTAAAAATTATACCCTTTGAAATGGGAACTGTCATTAAGGGCATTCAATGGTAAATAAAGTATTCCTTTTACTCCTATTTTGAAGTTGACCTGATCCTATATAACTGCAGCCAGTGGTTTAAAACAAAACAAAAGGACATCTGGTGTATTCTATCTGAACACAGCTTTTACATCAAATAGTGTGAACATACTGAGTTTACCTATAGAGTTGATACATTACATGATCTTAAGAAAAATTGCACCTTATAGAAATATATGCATCAGTCTCTATGTACTGACAATCCTTTTGTACAATTTGCTTTCTGTTCAATCTTTAAACAAGTTAACATAAGACAAATAGTTTATCAAAAAAAAATTATTCAAGAATTCTCCCAGAGGGCATATACATGATTTTCTTCTTTTCTTTCTACTTATAAGTTTTTCCTCCACATCTTCTATGCTAATATATTATTTCTCTAATAACAATATATATATATTTAGAGCAGTTACTTCATGGCCCAGGAAATAATTACAACTAACAGAACAGCTGGAAAGCATGGTTCACTTTGAGCTTACTCTTATATTTCTTGATAAACTGAATTCATTTTAGGTACAGACAAAAATGTATAGCATAAAAAACATCCAAGTCTTATCTAACAGTTAAAAATATAACATAAGGTACAGCATTCCTCAAAGGAAATTTTACTAGAATAAAACCAGTGAAGAGATAACTGAAATTTCAGTCATATTCTCTGAGTGGATGAAAAACTGAAAAGCTAATTCTAACATACTCTTTATATCATCCTTTCTAAATCTGGAAAAAACAGAGAAATATTACAAAAAGCATGTACCCATTTGGATCAGTCCACATTCTCAATATATTACATCTTGAGTTAATACTAATACTCATTTGTTACTTAAGCTTTAGAATATATCTGCTTGGGACAGTCAAGAAAAAATTCCTTCAATATTTTTTGCCCATTTTATCTATTTCCTAGTTTGAAAGGCAGGAGAGGGGAGCTAATCCTACCAAATGATATGATTAAATATTTACAATGAATTAAAAAAATAACTACATTCTTCCATAAACTGAGATACATATTTGTATAATGTTGTTTCAAACCAGTGTGGCATAAGTTAAGTTTAGTTCTAAAAATCCTTTTGCTGGGGTGCCTGGGTGGCTTAGTGGATTAAGCCTCTGCCTTCAGCTCAGGTCATGATCTCAAGGTCCTGGGATCGAGTCCTGCATCAAGCCCTGCATCGGGCTCTCTGCTCAGCAGGGAGCCTGCTTCCCCCCATCTCTCTGCCTGCCTCTCTGCCTACTTGTGATCTCTGTCTGTCAAATAAATAAAATCTTTTAAAAAATGCTTTTGCTTGTTAAGTGTAATATTTTCATAAATCACTTTTATCAACATGCTCATCTAGTTCAAAATAATCAATAATTCATTTATTTACCTTAAGGAGATCTATTTCTTTGATACAATCAGCACGTGCTTTGGCATCCATTAAATCAAATATCTAAAAAGAGAATCCAGAATTATTTAATAAAATAATAATCCATGGTTCAAGAACCATGTAAATACACTGTAATAGTTCACATATGGTTATACACACACTAAGAAATTTTCTTCCTGATTAGCTTTATAAGAGTTACAAAGAACTGTAGTTTACCTCATGTTACCTCTAGAGTTTACATTTTTCCTTCCAAAGGCAGTCAGTATTAAAAATGAGAAATGAGGGACCCCTGGGTGATACAGTTAAGTTAAGCATCTGCCTTCAGCTCAGGTCATGATCTCAGGGTCCTGCGAATAAGCATTGGGGTCAGGCTCCCTGCTTCACCCTCTCCCTCTACTCCTGCTTTTTCTCTCTCAAATAAATAAATAAAATCTTCTTTTTTAAATGAGAAAAGAGAACTGCTAGATATTTCAAGTCTCAAGTTCAAATGAAATAGAATGGATACTGTGGTCATAATAAAATGAGAATATATATTTAACAATTAATATTTACTAAACATGTTGCATTAACTACCATTTAACTGTCACCCAATCAGTTGAAGACAATTAACATCAGTATTCCCATTTTACAGATGAGACAAAGCAGGTTTTAGAAAACTTAAGAAACTGACAAAAGTTCACACAGCTAATTAATAGAGCAGCCAGAATTCACTCTGAGTTATCCAAATATATCCCAAGCTGTGAACCATTATCTATTCAATCAAATCATGTCTAAAAGGTCTAATGCACACCCTGACTGGGATCATAGCACTTGAAGGAGATAAAAAGTCGGTTCTTTAGAGAGAACAGAGAGAGAGTCTCACCCTTACTAAAGATAAAGCACAGATATACATACAACACATAAACAGATATACTGTTATCTGTGGAATTAAAATTTCATAAAAAAAAAACCAAAAAAACCCTAAAAAGACTCCTTGGGTTGATAATGAAGAAAAGGTTGAGAAATACTGGTCTAATGTAAAAACACAATAATAAATAATGTAATCAAAGGGATATTGATGATGTCTCTGAAAACAACTCTCTCAACGTTCTAAGCGTATGGAAAACAAACAATAATAAAAAAATCAGTATGCTAAATATTGTAGAAAATATCTGGATAAGTCACTACTATGAGCCGATTAAAACCCTAGCCACATAACAAAACAACTTTAATAACATTTATAGTCATCAACTTGGCCAAGTCTTCCTAATTCAGACAGTCAAAATGCTCCCGGAAAAGTAGGTGTGTAACTTCAAAGGAGGGCATGATCCAAGTCTTCTTGACTTGAGAAGAAATCACTGAACACCCACCAGAGGGTGTAGCCTCTTTACATCCAGATGGTGCTATCATCCTGCCTGTGTTCTTATAAAGTCAGTAGTACTGGCTCCAGTTTAGAATGACCACTCAGATTCAGAGAAGCTAAATACTTCCTTATGGTCATAAAATTAGTAAGTGACAGAACAAGGACTTGAATCTAGATCATTCCAGCTCCAGAGTCTGCATTTCCTTCAATGTCCCAGGGGGTTGTAAAGTCTAACGCATACACCACTAGCTAGTAAGTACATGTATGTGCAAAGTGTAGTATGAGAAATCTAAAGAAGGAATCCCCGTGCGAGGAGTGGGTAACATTAAAGCTGAACTCTGAGGACAATGTAAGAAACAAAAGATACTGAAGGCATAAAAGGTAATACAGAATATGGGGGTATAATCACAAACTGTAATACACAACTTTTGCTCAATAACATTCTTAATATCCAAACATAGATGTAGTTCTAATCTTCCCCTTATTAAAAAAATTAAGAAATGGGGCTGGCTGGGTGGCTCAGTGGGTTAAGCCTCTGCCTTCAGCTCAGGTCATGATCTCAGGGTCCTGGGATCGAGTCCTGAATCAGGCTCTTTGATAGGCAGG
Organism: Mustela erminea; assembly: GCF_009829155.1. NCBI lineage: Eukaryota > Metazoa > Chordata > Mammalia > Carnivora > Mustelidae > Mustela > Mustela erminea. The sequence continues at coordinate 39,341,885 of NC_045630.1, read as the reverse complement.
AGCCTGCTTCCTCCTCCCTCTCTCTCTCTCTGCTTGCCTCTCTGCCTACTTGTGATCTCTCTGTGTCAAATAAATAAAATCTTAAAAAAAAAATAAGAAAGTTATAAATAAAATTTTAAACAAAAATATCCACAAACTCACTTCCTTAAAGAATTTTAGCTTTTGCTCACTCCCTTCCATTTTTTGTACAAACGTACGTGTGTCAGAAAGTGAAAACAGCAGCAGGGCGCAATGTGGTATATATGTGTTTTCACCTGACACTATAGCAAAATACTCCTCTTATTTCCATGCCCTCTTTATTTTAGTTACTTATTTAATTTTCTAACAAAAATTTTGAGTATCATATTTTTCAAGTTTTAATGTGAAACAGCTAAGAACTACATTTTAAGATCTGAAAAAAAAAATAGAATTGTATCTTATTTATTTAATGGGCTTTTCTTAAAGATTTCTTTATTCATTTGACAGACAGAAATCACAAGTAGGCAGAGAGGCAGGCAGAGAGAGGAGGAAGCAGGCTCCGCAGAGAGCCCGATGCGGGGCTCGAACCCAGGACCCTGGGATCATGACCTGAGCCGAAGGCAGAGGCTTTAACCCACTCAGCCACCCAGGCGCCCCTAATGGGCTTTTCTTTTTAAAAAAATTTATTAATTTATTTGAGAGAGAGAGAGCGCAGAAGGGTATGTGTGAGGGAGGAAGGGCAGAAGGAGAGAGAGAGAATCTCAAGCCAACTCTCAGCTGAACATGGAACCTGATGCAGGACTTGATCCTAAGACCCAGAGATCACCACCTGAGCCAAATCAAGAGTCGGATGGGTCTGACTAAGCCACCCAGATGCCCGTCCCCTTTAATGGTTTATAAAGGGAGTGAGATACACAAGGTGGCATCAAATTTCCTCCCACTTCATACAAACAACAGAAAAGAAATGTGTATGCTAGCACATGTATTAGAGAGCATGGCTTCACTCTTCTCCATTAGTAGTAATTCTAACTAATTTGACCATCATCAACTTGCACTGACTACTATGATTACACAACAGAAAGAAGAAAAGAAAGAAAAGACTATAAGTGGCAAATCACTGTCACAAAGTTCACATAAAATATCTACTAAGAGAAATTTTTTGCAACCATCAAGCGCTCATATATATCAAACTTTGGTAAAACGAGAGAATATATTAGCTATAAATGGATACTAATTGCAGGGGTTAAAAAAAAAAAAAAAACCAGCAACAACCAGCATTAAAGCACAAACAGTATAACACTACCTATTGAAGGAAAAACCTCATATAAACACAAACCTCTTCAAGAGCGTCATAGTTTTATTCTACATGCAGATGATTAACATAAATAACATAACTTGTTCATGTTCTTGCTTTCTTTCATTCATAAAACCATGCTGTCAACTTGTTACTAGATTTTGTTGTAGATACAAATAAAAAAACAAGCTTGCCGCTGTCAGATGCAGACTGGAACACAGAACACGAACACACAATCTAATAAACGCTGCTTGTACAAAGTGATGAGAGAACCTTAACAAGGGGGAGTAGGACTGGCAGGGACTCTACATGCAGGATTCAGAGATGCAGCAAAGTATGATACACTCCAGAAAGAGTTCTTATAGAACTAAGTAAAATCAAAAGACCATTATTATAAAGGAATAAGCTTTATACCTAGCAACTTCATATAGAAAAGCCACCCATTCCCCAAATTGCCAAGTGATGCTGAAAAAACTGACATGACTAATATAACCTGTTAAATAATAACAAATATTAATGTAAATAAAATGTTGAGGTTGATATTAGTTACAGAGATATGAAATGCACACACATACACACACAATGTTTAAAAGTCAAAGTGGCAAAAGAATTAACGGATTCCCTCCATATCATGAATGCTGATGCCATTCTCAGGAACTATGAGTCACAATGGACTTCAGATAATTCAAAGAAATGCAGGGAAGTATAAATTTTAAATGTCTTTGACTTTGAAGGAATTCCTGAAAACTTTTTTTAAGGAGAAAGAGAAAGGATAATTCTGGTATTAGTGACTAAAATGAAGAAAATCACAAACTTGACATGTATAAATTTAATCTCCCAATAATCAATATCTCTATGATGGGAAAAATATTTAAAAAGCACAGCTAGTGAATGAGATGAGAAAAAGACGTGTACAAGAGCTTTAGGAAATGCTAACTAGACACAAAACACCAAAAAAGAGGGTATCCATAGAAATCATGAATTTCTGGGGTGCCCGGATGGCTCAGTAGGTTACGTGTCTGCCTTTGGCTCACGTCATGATCCCAGGGGTCCTGAGATCAAGCCCCGCATTGGGCTCCCTGCCAAGTGGGGAGTCTGCCTGTGCTTCTCCCTCTGCACTCCCTGTTCAAGCTCTCTCTGTGTCGAATAAATAAAATCTTTAAAAAAGTTTTAATTCAATTTACAAGTAAATAATTAAGTATTACAAATTAACTTATATTTTTAACTGAATTCTCAATAATAGCAAAGACTCTCCTTAGTACTGAGAGATAAGTATTGCTGGCCCATTTGAGGGAAAACTAAATTCTGAACCAAATACATTTATAAATACACTTAATTGGGAATTCAGTAGTATCGCATATTTTTCTTCTCTTCGCCAGTAAGTCCAGACAAAAATAAAAACTGCATCTTTAGATTAAATCATTTCGAGACAGATTCAAGACTGTCTGATTTCATGAGCAAGAAAAGAAAACACATAAGGGGGGAAAAAATCTGGATTTAGTAAAACAAAACAGAACAAAACAAAAAACCTTTTCTTAGAATATTTACAAGCTTATCTTCAGAAGGCATCTTTCTGGGCTCTACCGATGTTTCTGTGGGTTTTTAAACTTACTGTATACTTGGTAAGAGCAAAGTTAATAACAGCGTTTAGGCAAGTATTTGCTAGTAAGTTCTTGGTACTTTCTCAATCATTTTGAAAGTTTTCTTTTGTCATCTCTAAATTTTGCCAAAAAATTACTCATGACTAATGAAACCAAAAAGGAAATCTTTAAGAGGAAAAAGAGGCCTTCAAGTAGTTTAATAGAAATGTCCTTGCAAAGACATATGTCAATCTGTTAGAAGAAAAAACACTTAATATGTAGCAATGAAAAATACTTAAAAATGTATACTAGAAAGTTTGAAAAACCTGATATCATCTCACTTTAAATAAGTCTTATATAAATGAAAATCCTAACCAAATTATCTCTTGGGCCTCCCCAGCTTTATAGAGCCTGAATAAATGAACTGAGCAGCTTATGCCTAAATTGAGTCCCTATATTCCAAATGACAAGTCTCAGCCACCCTTGGATTATGCTATTTTTCATCCCAGTGTTCTTGGTCCTTTTGACACGGTGCCCAAGTGATGCTTCCATCCCTTTATTCCAACTGACTGATGCCTGTACAGACCATCCCCTACCATTGCTTGAGTAAGGGGAGAGGAGCTTTAAGGAATGTTTTTGCTATCAGCCTGCAAATTTCTGGTTCTCCTACTTGCTGACTGGTAGGCAGACTTTCCCTTACAGAGCCTCTCTCTTTTATTTGAAGGGACAGAGGATGGAGGTGGGGGTGCAGGTGGAAAATCTATAGCAGAAGGGCTGTGAGGTCTTCTAGATACAAATCACAATCACCGAACAAGTTAGCGGCCACATAACTGAAGTCTACCACCAGCATTAGCCTGACTAAATCCAGAGACACTCTACAGGGTGGAGAGATTGGGCTAGGGGTGCGAAACTTAACCAAGGTGAGTACAGAAGATGCTAGAAACCTTCCTCCCTTTATAACACCAGAGCCTGTGACCTAGCTTCTGTTTGCCTTCCTCTCTTAATACATCAACGTGTTTGAACTGCAAATGGCAAGACAGGCCTCGATTCCTTTCTTGTGGATTCCTTAATGTCCTGATGGTATGGAGCTAGGTATCAGTGTGCAGCACTAACTATTCTTTGACTTTTTTTTTTTTTAATTTTATTTATTTATTTGACAGAGAGAGAGATGACAAGCAGGCAGAGAGGCAGGCAGAGAGAGAGGGGGAAGCAGGCTCCCTGCTGAGCAGAGAGTCTGATGCGGGGGCTCAATCCCAGGACCCTGAGATCATGACCTGAGCTGAAGGCAGCGGCTTAATCCACTGAGCCACCCAGGTGCCCCTATTCTTTGACTTTTAAAAAACTTTTGTTTCCAAGGGAATGCCTTTTAACTCAGTAGGCTAGGGGTGACTTGACTTCAAGTGCAGCAGGGCGCCCTGTTCAGTAGGCTTCCTTAAAATTAAAAAAAAAAAGAAAAGAAAAGAAGAAAACCTGTAAAAATTATCATAAGAAATTCATTCAGATTTTAAGATTTTGTTCAGATTTTATAGTTTAAAGTTCACCAAAGCTTAGTCAGGGCTTCTACAGATTAAGAAGCTACCCTATGGAGGACACTGGAAGCTGTGAGGGAGAGTGTGGCTCAAAGAGACGCAAAAGATCCAAAATTAAAAACTCTTAAGACATGACCCCAAAATAGAATCAATTAAAGGGGATGGAAAAAACAAGGGATTGAAGGCGACAGAAGAGGGATACCGGAGAGGGAAGAGAATCAAGAGCATGGAATCCCAGAAAACACAAGAGGCAAGTTTAAAGAAGCTACAGGCAGGTGCTGAGCAACAGGTTGTAGAGTGGGGTCAGTGAGAAAAGTCAGACGACGATGCTACAGGCAGAGATGGGAGGCTGATGTGGGACAAATGGGGCAACTGGTGAAAATGTCTCAAAGGACAACAGAAAAGAAAAATTCCTTCCAGAGAACAGGTAGAGTTAGCAGAAGAAGAATCACAACAGCTACGTGGTCGTGAAAACACAACCGACGCAAAGACTGTTTCTGTCAAACAGGAGGGGGCATTCTCTACTGAACGTGAATGTATCCAGGAAGAAGCTGAGGCTTCAGGGTAGTAGTTTTTAATTTCCACTGTGGACATTATAATCATATGTCTTCTGATTTGGGGTTCTTATTATACTGTGATTAAAATATACGCAAGTGGGAGGTGTAAGAAAGCGCATGTCCAAGCAAACAACAAGAACTCCAAAACATACCCTTAACCCTCCTGCGCTATGGGACACAAAACAATGTTACACGTGAATAGAGAAATAAAGACACACACAGTGGAGATTAACCATGACTGGGAATTAGCAACACAGAGAGAGATTCTAAAGGAGGGGCATTGCTCAAATCGCTGACAAAGGTCCACAGAAGGGAATAACTGAAATCAGACCTTAAATAAGAGATCTGGAGAATATGGAATAGTGTCCATGGTAATCAAGATGAGGTCAAAGAACAAGTTTTACTGGAAAGAGGGAATGGGAGAGAATTGGGAATTTAATTAGAGAAGGAATTTTGAGAGATTGAGTTAGAATCAGTAAGTGTAGGGTACGCCCTGATAATGGACTGAGAAGCTGATGGAGTGTCACGGAGTGAGCCATGCTGAGAAACGATGATGTCTGGGCTCAACCGAGTCAATATGGTATCAAGCAATGGGTGGAGAAAAAAATTTTTTTCTTAAAAAAACAAAGAAACCTATTTCAGACTGGCAGACAAGGGACAAAGATGGGGGGAAAAAGCACTGAACTGGATGACACTAGTTTCAAAGATGGAGGAATGAATGACAGATGGTTGAGTGTAGAATGTGGTCTGAAATGGTAGAGAAAGCAAGCCCTAATGAAGATGATTCCACGGTGTCTCAAGTCAAGAAAGAGAAGCACATGACGTTGGTGACGGTTGTGAGGAAAGAGTAAACGTCAGAGGCAAAGCAAGACTCATTTAAAGAACAAGAACTAAAAAACTATTTGTGGAAAAAGGTCAAACGTACTACCTCTTAAAATCTGCCTCCTACATGAAAACTATCATATGACTCTATTTGCTTTTATATATTCTTTTAGCTTTAATGTTTACAAAGTTTTAGAAATCTCTTATTTTGTTATTTTTGTTTATATTGCCAATAATATTATTTATTTAAGAGCTAAACATTTTTCAATTAATAATGTTTGGTCTTATTATTACTGTGTACTGAAAGGATGAATCCATGTTCTACACAACAGTCTGTGCAGTCTTTAAAAAATATACCAGATTTTATCATCACTCGCTTAAACTTTTCCAATAGCTATTCATTACCCTTACAACATATAACACATAAATGTACAAGACCTTTCTTCATGGCTCACAAACAAAACTCTCAAATTCTAGTTCCTGTCATGCTCTGTAACCCCATGTTACTTCTCTTCCGCACTCCATTTACGGGGGTCACAACAATGAGTTTTTAATATATTCTGTCAGTCTTATTGTTCAAGTCAATCCTATTGTTCAAGGCTGTTCTCTACACCTGGAATCCTCTGCTTCCTGCTGTTCAGATGGTTGACTCCTTATCCTCCACTTCAGCTTAAATTTCACATACGCAGAGAAAGCTTTGCTAGATACTCTATCAAAAAGCACTCCTTCCCCCCCCACCTAATTTTTCTCTCCTGTCATGTGACAGTCACTTCCTTCTTAGCTATAATTATTTGACTTACTGTCTATACCTCCCACCAAAAATGCTGAACTCAATTGTCGTATCTCAGTGTTGAGTAGATGTCTGCCACATAGTAGGTCCTCAGTAAATATTAAATGAGCATATCAAAAATCTTCAAAGGTTATAAATAAAAAGTTACTTCAACTATATTTATTCACTGGGCTTGGCCACTGGAAGAGTTCACCAACTGGTACAATCAAAACCTGTACTAGCATAATAAAAACCCTAAGGCACCATAAGATGCTAAAGAAAAAAACAATGTGGAACATCTAAAAAGGACATAGGTCTAAATAATTTCATTGATATCCATTAAGTCATTTCGATATTTTAATGTTCATAATCTATTTATGCCATGCGTGTAATTCATTATAACCCTAAAATGTTAACTAAAATGCCCTATTCCCTAAACCTTCAATAAAACTAAAAATTTTCTCTATTTCTTATATGCCTAAGAAATGCCTTAAAAAAATTACAAGTACAATAAATAAATTTAAGAAGCTTTCATTTTTAAGATAAAAAAATGTGTCTCCTTAACAACTAAACTAACAATTACTAAATTATTCTCCAATTAAAAAAAATATATAATGTACAGATTATTCTTACAAATGCTTTCTACTTTTCATTTGTCCAAATAACTATTGTAAGGCTCAAAGGAAATCTACAGATATCAAATAATGAAGCTGATAAAAACTGCAGGATGAATTCAGTGATCACTGTGAACACTGAGATACAGATTGGATATATGGTTGTAGAGATTAGGAATGTATTCTAATCTGTATGCATTATGGAAGAAGCTATCATAGCTCACAAATTCCTACATGCATGCAATCCCAATTTCTAAAACATGAATACATGCAAAAGCTAGAAACTAAAATCAACATATGTAAAAAGAAGCAAGGTAAACTCAATATACTTTAAAGAGTGATTTTCTTGATAAATGTTTTACTATAATAATCAAATATAAGTAAAGCAATAAACATCAAAGAATACCGTTTCTTCAGAAAGTTAACCTGTGTATCAAAAGGGTGAATTTGAACAAAATACATTAGTACTTTATCTTTGTTAGTACTATACAACAGTACTTTCTATTCCAATAAGTATCTCTGACAATGAATGTCCCATAGGAAAACAGTGTTATCGGGACATATAACTTAAGACTAGGCAAACAGAACTAAAGATCTAAATATTTCACCTACTATCCGAAAATTAGGGTAACAAACATCAAAGGACTGAGACACAGCGAGACCCAAAATTCATATTAGTACCGTGTTGTAAGATTGCTAAAATAAAAATGAATTCCAATTACATAGCTCTAATCAATGAACTAAGCATAACAAAATAGAGATTACATGTACCAGATCAAAAGAATTCTTTGACAGTCTTCTTACATAAAGAACAGAGCTTCTGAGACCCAGGTCACATCCTCTGTGAAGACTTATCCCAATCTCCCTCTCACCAACATTCCTGGAGGCCACTCTTAACTACAGTGCCTATCCTGGGATTTCAGACATTTCTCTCTTGCACTTCTACTGGAATCCCATGAGCCCTATTATTTATCTTAGTATTCCCAAAGCCTTCCACACTGACCACTGAACATGAGCTGATCCAAATATTAACACGAGATGGAATGAGTGAATGAGTGGTAAGAAGGAAAATGTCAAAGGGAAACAGGGAGACAGAAGCAAAGGTGGTTCATGGAATTTCAAAAATGTCACATCAGCTAAGGCACCATCTTAATTTTGGCAAATGAATCATGATGAGATGTGGGTACATTTTTGAAAAGATTGGTTAACACTGCCATGCACTGTAGGCTCTCAGATCTCTTTATGCGTTCAGGTATTCAGGACACTCACTCTTCTTTCCACACACAGGTAACAGGCAAACCTACAGGAACATCACCAGGGCTTAGGACACTGTTTTTGTAAAGTCTTGAAAAAGTAAAACTTGATGGTGTGGGACAAAGTAAAGAAATGCCTTGAAAACTAAGCTGAAGAATCTAGATGGTAATTCCGACGTGTCTCCTGAATGATACCGAAGCAGACAAACGAATTGTAAAAGCAGCACTTCAGCCTATGAACCCAAGCACAGTATTCAGGAAAGATTCTAGAAGAGCTGGAACAGTAATACCGATCTTCAGACAAGTGACAAGATGCATGAGGAAATCCAGTATTTGATTCTTCATGAATTTTTTGAAGAAGGGCTTCCTTTCCAAAAAGGAAGATAGTCTAGTTAACAATATTTTTAAAACATTTTCACTTTAAGCTACAGAGATTTTTTTAAAGGAAGAAACACAGGACTCATTGTTCAGTGATGTAATACATCACAAAAATCAATACCATATCTGAAATGCAAACACATTTCTCCTCACAAAGGTTTAAGACACCATTTCCTAATTAAATAAGCTACGAATATCTTTACAAAAGCATCTCTCTCCTCTATAAAGTAGCTACGTTTAAACTGGAACATGCCCCAGTATTAACACTGTATAAAGCGGAAACGAATGTTCTAATGCAAGAGCACAAACGGACCCCACCCAGCAGACCACCATCTGAGGTTTATCACGGTGCAGAATGGGAACAGTTAGAGGGGCATCTAATACTGAATGGAAATATGACTGCCCAAATTGACTCATGTCCTTTCAAATTTCCAATCAAAAGGAAGACAACACAGGTGGAATGGAGCCATGTCTCTTTCTCTACACTCAGAGTCAGTTAGAAGCTGAAGAAGAAAGCTGAGAAGCCTCAAGACCTCCTGGTAATTTCTCAATCCATCTACCCTCTGGCATTCACTACCTGTGGCAAATAAGCAGCTGACTTCTTCCCAGTCCATTTTGTGTGTTTGGTTTGTAATTTTCCTTTTAAATGAATGAATTTTAAAGATTATTCCTCTACATGAGGATCCATATTGATTCCTTACTTTCCTATTCTACAAATTCCTGCTCCCGGCTCCAGTGCTCTCCAGAAGCTGGTCTCGCACTGGCAGCCTGGCCTATGTTCCGATTCCACCAATGGCTCAAACGGACATCTCCACTCTGTGAACTCCTGTTTAAATCAGGAATCCATGCCAGAAGGCTTAACCTTTAATTGTTCCACATAGACTCTTTTTTCTCTGGAACGCAGGAATACTATGACTAGCTTCCTTTTTATTTCCCCTCGGTGCCTAGTAATGCACAGTAGAAATTTCATAAATACATTTAAAAAATGGATCAGAGTTCTTTTATAAGGGAATCATCCTTCCAAAAGTCATCTGCTTCATGAACATTAGTATCTGCATTCTATATTATGTTTTCTTAAGTTCTAAGTGGCACATTAAGCAAGAGAAGACAGCTACTCTTACATGCTGCCTATGAGAAAGTCACCGGTGCAACTATGAAAAGTAACTTGCTATTAACTTGTAGAACCTACCATGCATATCGCCTGTGGCTCACCATCTCCATTCTTAGGCCCAGACAATAGAGAAATGCTCACATGTCACACAAGATGCTTGCGAGACACAGAAGACTAGCAGAGCAGTAATGTTTACCATAATAAACAACTTAGAAACAATCCAACCAGCAAGCAACATGTAACACGAACCACAGAATACAATACAGCAGTGAAAAGGTTAATGTAGAGCCACAAGCACCAACATGTGATGACGCTGATGTAAAGCTCCAAAAATGCAAAGCAAACAACAGATCTATTTAGAAATTTATACAGATGTGGGAAAACTGTAAAGAAAAGCAAAGGAATGTTAAACACGGAATTCCAGACGTGGTTCCCTCTACGGGAAGGGAGTGGTGACTATAGATCAAAAAAAAATTTTAATGCTGTTATTTCTTAAGCTGGGTGGCGGATATGAGGGCATTTCTATTATTCTTCATATCATATATGCCACATAACGTTTTTTATAAACATTTAATATTTCCTTAAAAAGGTAAGGGAAAACTGTTCATCTCTGTAATGGCTACTTCAAGTACACTGATGCTTTAAGAAGTCACACACACACACACACACACACACACACACACACAAAAACAGGAAACTGGTCTCACAGGTCACTACAGAAAAAAGGTATCAGGGTTGCAGAGTAAAACAGGAAGTCTATGGGCAGGTATGAACAATAACTACGTTATCTGAAAAACGGGAAGCAAAACTGTGTGATGTCAAACATACCCCGCGACACAAGAACAAGGCAAGTGACATTAGACTTTCTAGACTTGTTCAGGCAAATGAAAGTTCCAGGGCTCTGGCAGGTACGCCTGCAGGTAGCTCAATGGGACTAGCCCACTAGGGTTAGGTCAGGACTTGATAAGAGGAGCTAGAACAAGATAAATGAATCTGAGGGAAACAAAAGAAAAGTCAGGATTGAAGAGCAAAGTTGATTCCATAAGGATACAGATACAAGAGGGCAATTTCAAACACGTCATCAATCCTCTGATTTAATCAATCCATTTCATTCTTTTTAAAATTTTCCAATAAAGAAAGTTAACTTCATTGTTCTTTCATTTATTGCCAGTGTGGTTCTCCACATTAATATAATACCCTGGACTGCCACTTACAAACCCTAGGCAATACATTTTGTAAAGTCTATTTTCCTCTTGTGAGTTACCTGTTGAGTTAGGAGCAAGTGGTGAGAAGTCAAATCTGCCTCCTAAAATCTGGAATTGTAAAAGCTTTTCCAGGATCATTGCAGTCAGTACTAAATCTGGGTGAACAAAACCAGCTAAATTTTTAAAGCTTAGAAGTAATATTAAAATTAAAAATTAATTTCCACTGTGTACTACACTCAATTCAAGCTTTTAAAGTATAATTTTTACTCCTTTCTAGCATTCTCAAGTTAAGACTATCATTATCTAATCATTCAGGACATACTTTCCTCTATTTATTATTCATATAGTATAATTTTACATAGATTTACATAATTAAAATAATCTTACCTGCACTTTTTTTAAAGCTACTGGCACTCCATCCAAGAGACAGGCTGCTCTATAAACTTCACTAAATTGCCCGCGACCAATTTTCTTTTCTATTCGAAAGTTGGCCAATGTATTATAGCCCATATCCGGTCGTAAAGCCTTCTGTAATTAAAAAAGTCAGAATAAGTTTTCAATCACACAATATTCACACAATCATTAACTATTGGACATAAGTAGGTGATACCTATCGTAAGCCTACAGACATCTATTCTATTCAACAAATATTATATTGAGCCATTCATGCTAGGTACTGTTCTGTATCCTGGGGAGACAGTAGCAAAGTAAACAGATGATAATCCCTACCCTCAAAAGAAAAATTCTGGCAGGGGGAAAAAAAAAAGGGTAAACATGAAAAATATATATACAGTGTGTAAGATAGGAAGGGCTAAAAAAATAAATCAATCAATCAAGGAAGAAGGACATGAAATATCAGGGGAGGAGGCTTTTGAAATTTTAGATAGGCACTCCATAAAATTATCTTCAGTTCCCAGAATATAAACTTGTCCCACTCAATCTAGTACTCCTTTGATATTTGCTTTCTTTTTCACAGAATCTTTGACTTGAAATAGAATGTGTACACACACACACACACACACACACACACACACACACACACAGTGCAACCTGCCAACTAATGCGTGAAAATCTGAACTTCTTGAGAGTTACTTAACTTTGACAAAGAACGTTTCCAGGGGCAGGGAATTTACCACCACATCGTCACTGTTTTTTGTTTGTTTGTTTAAGACTTTATTTTGAGCAGTGCTGGGCTACAGCAAAACTGTGAGGAGGCCCTTGCCCCCATACATGCATGGCTTTCCCCATTCACACCACCGTAGGGCTACTTTGGTTATAATTCATGAACCTACACTGACACCCGAAGCTCTTAGCACCCATTAGGGTTCACCCTGGGTGTCACACATTCTATGGCTTTGGACAAATGTATAAAAGTATCCATCATTATAGTACCACACAGTGTATTTTCAGGGCCCTAAAAATCCTCTCTGCACCTCCTATTTACCCTACCCTCCCCAATAACACACCCCGCCCACCTTTTTACAGTCTCCATAGCTTTGCTTTTCCCAGAATGTCATATAGTGGAAGTCACTCAGTCTGTGGCCTTTTCAGATAAGCTTCTTTCACTTAGTACATTTTTTTTTAATTTAAAGATTTTATTTATTTATTTGACAGAGAGAGATCACGAGTAGGGGGAGTGGCAGGCAGAGGGAGAGGGAGAAGCAGGCTCCCTGATGTGCAAGGGGCCAGATCCCAGGACCCTGAGATTAGGACCAGAGCCGAAGGCAGACACAACAGACTGAGCCACCCAGGTGCCGTTATTGTTAAACAATATTTTGCTGTTATTCATGGAAAAAAAAAAAATCACTTCTCCTAACACTTTTTAGTACTTACTATGTATTAGCTGCTAGGAAAATAGAGATGAACCAGAAACGCTTTCTGCACTGAGAGAGCTTCCCCAACATATGGAAGAGGCTCCTAACGGCTATGAGAGAAACAGTTACAGGGTATTGGGAAGGGAGCGCAACTGTCATTCCTATTTTGAGACAAAGCCCAACTCCTTATACATTTTATCCATTGTCCTGGTACTTTTGTTCATTTGTTTATTCATAGACTCTTTCAGTCAT